>NC_133154.1:32196267-32867339 GCF_048418815.1 Hemitrygon akajei
TGTGGTTTCCACGTACTTCCTGTAGTGAGGCGGCCAGAAATGAGCACGGTACTCCAAGTGGGGTCGGAAAAGGGTCCTATAGAGCTGCAACATTACCTCTCGGCTCTTAAACTCAATCCCACGATTGATGAAGGCCAATGCACTGTATGCCTTCTTAACCACAGAGTCAATCTGTGTAGCAGCTTTGAGTGTCCTATGGACTCGGGCCCCAAGATCCCTCTGATCCTCCACACTGCTAAGAGTCTTATCATTAATACTATATTCTGCCATCATATTTGACCTACCAAAATGAACCACCTCACATTTATCTTGGTTGAACTCCATCTGCCACTTCTCAGCCCAGTTTTGCATCCTATCAATGTCCCGTTGTAACCTTTGACAGCCCTCCACACTATTCACATCACCCCCAACCTTTGTTTCATCAGCAAATTTACTAACCCATCCCTCCACTTTCTCATCCAGGTCATTTATAAATATCACAAAGTAGGGGTCCCAGAACAGATCCCAGAGGCACACCACTGGTCACCGGCCTCCATGCAGAATATAACCCATCTACAACCACTCTTTGCCTTCTGTGGACAGGCCAGTTCTGGATCCACAAAGCAATGTCCCCTTGGATTCCATGCCTCCTTACTTTCTCAATAAGTCTTGCATGGGGTACCTTATCAAATGCCTTGCTAAAACCCATATACACTGCATCTACCTTCATCAATGTGTTTAGTCACATCCTCAAAAAATTCAATCAGGCTCATAAGGCACAACCTGCCTTTGACAAAGTCATGATGACTATTCCTAATCATATTATACCTCTCCAAATGTTCATAAATCCTGCTTTTCAGGATCTTCTCCATCAACTTACCAACCACTGAAGTAAGATGCACTGGGCTATCCCTTCTCCCTTTCTTGAATAAGGGAACAACATCTGCAACCCTTTAATCCTCTGGAACCTCTCCTGTCCTCATTGATGATGCAAAGATCATTGCCAGAGGCTCAGCAATCTCCTCCCTCACTTCCCACCTGGGGTACATCCCATCCGGTCCTGATGACTTATCCAACTTGATGCTTTCCAAAAGCTCCAGCACATCGTCTTCCTTAATATCTACACTCTCAAGCTTTTCAGTCTACTGCAAGTCATCCCTACAATCGCCAAGATCCTTTTCGGTAGTGAATACTGAAGCAAAGTATTCATTAAGTACAACACGAGTGAATCTGCAGATGCTGGAAATAAATAAAAACACAAAATGCTGGCAGAACTCCGCAGGCCAGACAGCATCTATGGGAGGAGGTACTGACGACGTTTCGGGCCGAAACCCTTCATCAGGAGTGAAATAACATGGGATGGTCAAGGGGGGAATAAGAAGTGAGGGGAGGAATAAAGTAGAGAGCTAGGAAGTGATAGGTTGGAGGGAAATGGGCTAGGGGGAAGGTGGAGAAGTATAGGAAATAAAAGAGAAAGAAAGGTAGGGCTGGGGGGAGATTATAGTGAGGGGGGGGGGAAACAGAGAGAAAGAGAACCAGTCTAAAATAATAGATTGGGATGGGGGTATGGGTGGGGGGCAGGGGTATCAACAGAGGTCAGTGAGTTGAATGTTCATGCCGGCAGGTAGGAGGCTACCCAGGCGGGAGATAAGGTATTGCTCCATCGACCTGCGTGCAGCCTCATCTTGACGGTAGAGGAGGCCATGGACAGACATGTCGGAGTGGGAGTGGTCTGTGGAATTGAAGTGTGCGGCCACAGGGAGATCCCGCCACTGCTGGAGGACTGAGCGCCGGTGTTCGGCAAAACGGTCTCCCAGTCTGCGGCGAGTCTCCCCAATGTATAAATGGCCACATTGGGAGCACCCCAGTTGACTCACAGGTGAAGTGGTGCCTCACCTGAAAGGACTGTCTGGGGCCTGGGATGGTGGTGAGGGAAGAAGTGTGGGGGCAGGTGTAGCACTTCTTCCGTTTGCAGGGATGAGTGCCCGGAGGGAGGTCGGTGGGGAGGGATGGGGGGGGGATGAATGGACAAGGGAGTCGCGTAGGGAGCAATCCCTGCGGAAAGCCGAGAGTGGGGGGGAGGGGAAGATGTAGCTGGTGGTGGGGTCACGTAGGAGGTGGCGGAAGTTACAGAGGATTATACGTTGGATCTGTAGGCTGGTAGGGTGATAGGTGAGGACCAGGGGGACTCTATCCCTGGTGGGCTGGCGGGGGGATGGGGTGAGGGCAGAGGTGCGTGAAATACGGGAGACGCGATGGAGGGCAGAGTTGATAGTGGACGAAGGAAAGCCCCTTTCTTTAAAAAAGGAAGACATCTCCTTTGTCCTAGAATGAAAGGCCTCATCCTGAGAGCAGATGCGGCGGAGGCGGAGGAATTGAGAGAAAGGGATAGCATTTTTACAGGAGACAGGGTGGGAGGAGGAATAGTCTAGGTAGCTGTGGGAGTTAGTAGGTTTGTAGTAGACGTCGGTGGATAGGCTGTCTCCAGAGATAGAAACAGAAAGATCTAGAAAGGGGAGGGAGGTGTCGGAAATAGACCAGGTGAATTTGAGGGCGGGGTGAAAGTTGGAAGTGAAGTTAATGAAGTTGACGAGCTCAGCATGCGTGCAGGAAGCAGCGCCGATGCAGTCGTCAATATAACGCAAGAAAAGAGGAGGACAGATACCGGTGTAGGCTTGGAACATAGATTGCTCCACATGGCTGACAAAAAGGCAGGCATAGCTAGGACCCATGTAGGTGCCCATGGCTACCTCTACCTCATTACCTCATTAAGTACCTCTGTTTTATCCTCTTGCTCTTCAATGCCTTGGGGTTTTCCTTAATCCTGTCTGCTAATGCCTTCTCATGGCTCCATCTGGCTCTCCTAATTTCATTTTTAAATTCCTTCCTGCTAGCCCTATAATCTAGATTCCTATCGTTACCTAGTTTTTTGAACTGGTATATTGGATTCCAAATTAGCTTGATGACTGATGACAGAATGTAGAGGTGGAGGGGTGTTATTCTGATTGGAGGTGGTCTCCGATGACAGGTCATCTCATCCGGATGCCTGGCTCATGTCTCACCAAACAGATCCTTTTACACCCAGTTAAAGGGAAGTCAGCAAATCCCTGGTAGACAAAGGCAAAGTTTCAAAGATAACATCAAAATTAACCTGAAGAAATCCACATGACATTTGAAAACTGGGAAGACATTGCACCTAGAGGAAATCTGTTCAAGGGGGTTAGAGGGTCCAAAGGGGTTTGCAAGAATGATCAAAACAATGAAAAGGTTAATGATTGACGGGTCTGTGCCTCTACTCTCTGGGATTTAGAAGAATGAGGGGCGAACCCATTGAAACCTACTGAACATTTAAAAGCCTAGAAAGAGTTGATGTGAAGACGATATTTCCAATAGAG
Source organism: Hemitrygon akajei (assembly GCF_048418815.1). Taxonomy (NCBI): domain Eukaryota; kingdom Metazoa; phylum Chordata; class Chondrichthyes; order Myliobatiformes; family Dasyatidae; genus Hemitrygon; species Hemitrygon akajei. Next base: position 32,199,642 of record NC_133154.1, read on the forward strand.
GGAGAGTCTAGGACCAGCCTCAGAACTGTAGGATATTCCTTTAGAACAGAGATGAGGAGGAATTTCTTTAGCCAGAGGGTGGCGAATCTATGGATTTCATTGCCACAGATGGATGTGGAGGTCAAGTCACTGAGTATTTTTAAGGCAGAGGTTGATAGGTTCTTGAATAGTAAAGGCATTAAAGTTATGAGAGGACCAGTGGTGATTGAAGTTGCCGTTCCCACAACCTATAGACTCACTTTCAAGGACTCTTCATTTCACGTTCTTGCTACTCACAGATCACTGGTACTGTAATAGCATTACGATACCTGCTGTGCCACCATCAAGATCCCCACAATGGAGATGCTAGGGATTGAACCTGGGACCTCATACATGCGAAGCACACACTCTTCCACTGAGCTACATCTACAACGTTGGAGACACATTGTCAGAAAGATTCAGTCTTGCATGGGGAAACATGTTTACTGTGTGTGAATATAAAAAATTACATGTTTTTCAATTTTGGACTTCTGCGCTTTCTCTCTAGGAGAGAATTTAGTGCTTTTCTGACACACTAAAGTTCTAAAATTCATACAAGAAATAAACAAGACACTAATAGTTTAGCTTGATGTTAAACCCTCCCAGTCTACATGACAGTGCATTTATATAAATGGCGCTGAAAACTGATAGATAGATAGATAGATAGATAGATAGATAGATAGATAGATAGATACTTTATTCATCCCCATGGGGAAATTCAACTTTTTTTCCCAATGTCCCATACACTTGTTGTAGCAAAACTAATTACATACAATACTTAACTCAGTAAAAAATATGATATGCATCTAAATCACTATCTCAAAAAGCATTAATAATAGCTTTTAAAAAGTTCTTAAGTCCTGACGGTTGAATTGTAAAGCCTAATGGCATTGGGGAGTATAGACCTCTTCATCCTGTCTGAGGAGCATTGCATCGATAGTAACCTGTCGCTGAAACTGCTTCTCTGTCTCTGGATGGTGCTATGTAGAGGATGTTCAGAGTTTTCCATAATTGACCGTAGCCTACTCAGCGCCCTTCGCTCAGCTACCGATGTTAAACTCTCCAGTACTTTGCCCACGACAGAGCCCGCCTTCCTTACCAGCTTATTAAGATGTGAGGCGTCCCTCTTCTTAATGCTTCCTCCCCATCACGCCACCACAAAGAAGTGGAAAACTGGAAATATGTACAACTCTTTTAGGACACGAGTAAATGAAAATTGTAGATGCAGCAAATAAATAAAAATGGAAAATGCGAGATCTCCAGCAAAAGAAAGTTGACGTGGGTTAAGGACATCCATCCTGTGGCTACTTTACCCGGCTAGAAGCCCAAGAAGAGTTGATTCATCATGTACACCGGGAATGTGGAAGAAATGTGATCTAAGTGATTTTGATTGTGGAATGACTGTTGGTGCAGGCTGGGATGATTTGGGCATCTGCTGTTCTCCTGCGATTTTCATGCAAATCAGTTTCTCGAGTTTACAGAGAATAGTGAACGCCAGCTTTATGGGTGAAAATGCCTTGTTAATGAGAGGTCGGAGGAGAATGGCCAGACTGGTTCAAGCTGACAGGGAGGCGACAGTAACTCAAATAATCCTGCTTTACAACAGTGGTGTGCAGAACATTTCTGAATGCACAACACGTTGAACCTTGAAATGGATAGACTGCAGCAGCTGAAGGATATGAGGATATAGAAATGCATTCAGTGGCCCTTATATTAGGTACCTGCTGTACCTAATAACGTGGCCACTGAGCTTATGTCTAATGTAAATGGCAGGAAAAACCATGAATAACACAAGGAAAAACAATTTTCTGCAAATTGCTCATCCAGGCATGGTCAAATTCAACAGGCTCTCCAAAAGTTACATAAATAACTGTTGGAGATGAAGAGAGGGATATAGGGAAGGATGATAGATTAATTGCTTTGCTTTTGGGAAGAGCTGGCCTAGACTGGTTGTGCCAAATGTCCTTCTCCTCTGTGCTGATCTAAGCAAACTAACAACATTTAGAATCTCATATTTCAAGGGTCTGAAGATTTAAAAATTAATTTTGTGGGTTAGTTTTGTTGTGAAACTTATTTTGGCTGAATTGCGCAGATAGTTTTGTGTGGTAATTTTCTACTCTACTGCAGCAACCTGACTGTATACACAAGTCAGCTGAGTGTAGACTGGTGAGCCTTATGTTTTACTGTACAGAATGCCTTCTAGATTATAAACCACATTGTGCACCAATCCTAAAGAGTCTATCATACTCTTATCAATTCCTGTCCCAGCATCTGTAAGGTGGATGGAGCAAGCACCTATGCTCTGTCCATAATGAGCAGGATTTCCCAGTGGTCAACCATTTAAACTCCAATCCCCATTCCCATTCTGATATGTTGGTCCTCATCCTCCTCTACTGCCACGCTGAGGCCACTCTCAGGTTGGAGGAGGAACACCTCATATTCCGTCTGGGTAGCGTTCAACCTGACAGCATGAACACCAATCTCTCTAACTTTGCGTAATTCCTTCCCTTCCCCACTCTGGCTCCCCTTACCCCTTCTCTTCCTACCTGGCTATTACCTCCCTCCTCCTCCCCCATCACTTTCATTTTTCTTTGGCCCATTACCTTTTCTACCTATTACCTCCCAGCTTTTCACTTCATCCCCTCTCCCCCCTTACCTGGTTTCAGCTATCACTTTCTAGCTTGCACTCCTTCCCCTCTCCTCACTTTATATTGGCTTCTTACCCGTTCCTTTCCAGGTCTGATGAAAGGTCTCAGTCTGAAACGTCTGTTTACTTACTCCTCTCCTGAATAGATCCTATTTAACACTGTTGAGTTACATAGAACATAGAATAGTAAAGCACATTAAAGGTCCTTCGGCCCACAATGTTGTGCTGACCCTCAAACCCTGCCTCCCATATAACCCCCCACCTTAAATTCCTCCAAATACCTGGAAAAGTTCTTCCAGCTTCTGCAGAATCTCTTCTTTTATAAGCTCACCTTCCTTCCTTCTCCAATGCTGTGTATGTAGAGCCCTTAAGGAAACAATTCGAGCATGAAACAAATGTGGTATCAAACAAGGATTACCAATAAACAAAGACTTGGCCAATAGACTTAGAAGGGAATTCCAGAACTTGGACCATGTTTCTAATGACAGCAACAATGTGAGAAATTGTAAGAGCCCAATTTAGGAGCTACATGGAGTGCTAGAAAATTTGCAGGGTTGGAAGAGATTGTAGAAGAAGAAGATGGAGAAGGGATTCTTCAAATGGATTAAGAACAATGGGAATTTGAGGGTTGAGTAGGAGTCTCAAGCTTTATCTCAACCTAGGTTGAGTGAGTCGGGCTTTTCTCTTTGGAGAGGAGGATGAGAGGTGATGTGATAGAGGTGTACATGATGATAAGAGGCATTGATAGAATAGTCAGCCAGAGACTTTCTTCCCCCAGGGCAGACATAGCTAATACAGGGGGGTATAACTTTAAAGTGTTAGGAGGAGAGTGGTGGGTGCATGGTAAGCCTCGCCAAAGGTGGTGGTAGAGGCAGATACAGTTAAGATACTCTTAGATAAGCAAATGGATGACAGAAAAATGGAGGGCTACATAGGAAGGAAGGGTTAGGTTGATCTTAAGAGTGGGTTATAAAGTTGGCATAACATCATGAGCTGTAGGGCCTGTACTGTGCTGTAATGTTCTATGTTGTCAGCTGTGCTTGGACTGCTCAGGTTTACAGAGGATGCACTGTAGATCAGGATAGCCGAGTCTAGAGATAACAAGGGTGCAAATCAGGCTACAGCCATAGGAGGTCAAGGAGAGGAGATAGTGGGAACATGCATTTCAGTGAGGGGAGAAAAGTGAAATAAAATATCTTATCACTAACACCAAGGTTATAAATGGCCCAGCTCAGCTGCTGGAAACATCCCAGGAAGAGAACATGGCTAGAATCCAGTATTTATGGCCATCGAGGTCAATGGTCATCTGAACAAACCCTTGGCTCTCCAGAACAGGCTTTTAACCATGTGACCAAAGAACAGCGCTACCCTCTAAATTCGGCTGAGAACTAATTTGTGCATTTTTGAGTTGTTTACAGGTGGGAGATCTTTAAATAGGCAAACAAAAAACTTCAATGGTTTGTTCTGTGAATGGTTTGTTCCACTGGCAACCCCTCCCAATGTGTGTCTGTTGGCCCAGGAACACTAAGACTCACATTTTGAGCTAAGCTTATACATGTTCCTCATTAATCTGTAAGTCTAGCTTCATAAACCCACAGACAAGAGTCAAAGGAAATCCAAGTAAGATTTTCACATCTATTTATAATGCCAGTTTTAACAAATTAGCGCATAAGCTATCTAAAGATTTCTTTATTTAAAATTGAGACAGTAGTACTCACTAGAAGTGTCATTTTAAAAACTATGACCTCAGCCTCGTCTCCCCCCTACCCAAGTTATTTTGCAGCATGAGATTGCAATACATTTTGAGATTAATTTACGCACAAGCACCCTGAAACAGCTACAGCAAGTTTACCAGTTCTGCAGTTGAGGGATAAATGTAGACTAGGATTATTTAAGTGATGCTAGAGCTATTTGATTTTCACATGGATAAGCTAGGTCTATAATCCTACACTGATCTTTTTGTGGTATGTTAGAGCAGCATTAAATTCTGCAAAGGGTTGGTGTTAGGTACACAAGGGAAACCATGAAGTAGAATTTATTGAAGGGTTCCCTAGTACCTCCAATACCTATAAAGTGGCCACTGAATGTACGTTCATGGACTTCAGCTGTTGTAGTCCATCCACTTCAAGGTTTGATGTGTTGTGCAGTCACGAGATACTCTTCTGCACACCACTATTGTAACACGTGGTTATTTTACTTCTTGTCAGCTTGAATCAGTCTGACCATTCTCCTCTGACTTCTCTCATTAACAAGGCAGTTTTGCCCACAAAACAGTCACACACTTGACTTTTTATTTTGTTATTTTTTGCACTATTCTCTGTAAACTCTAGACACTCTTGTGAGTGAAAATCCCAGATTAGCTGTTTCTGAGATACTGAAAACAACCCCATCTGGCACCAGCAATCATTCCATGGTCAGAGTCACGTAGATCACAGCTCTTCCCCATTCTGATGTTTGGCCTGACTGTTACGAACCCCGTAACTGGGTCACTTACCAGCAAAGATAGAGAGGTCCGTTGAAGTCTGATGGTACTATCTTTAACAGTATTTATTGGCAAAAATACACAAAAATAATATCAATGCAAACATACAGATAATATACGTTGTCAATACTAAATCTAAAAGTGCGGGTATAATAATAATCAATAAGAAATAGCTCTATCGTTGTCTAGGGGATAATGTATTGTCCGATGGAAATATAAAAGTCACTCAGTTCATGCAGTTCATACAGGCTTCAGCCTTTGGGTTGGGCTGGGTTTTCAATTGTTGGAGAGAGAGAGAGAGAGAGAGAGATTTTAGAAACTTGCCAGCTTTTCCTTTTTATGATGTCGATCCTTCGAAATTTCGTTGGTGGCCTCTTCTTTAGCTAAGCCGTTCTTCCGTGGTAAGGCCCCAATCCCAGGCAACGGGAAAGGACGCACGCGAGCCCTCCACGGCTGTCGCTATTAAACGCTGTCACGGGATTTCTAGCATTTCTCCTGGTGCGTCTAAAGGGGTTGTTCCCCAGACCCTCTTTTATCCTTACTCACGGGGTCTCAGATGTCAGTCAGGTTGGGATGATGCAATCCCTCAACCAGCCCACTCTGGTCATTCCCTGAGGGCTTCAATGAATAGTACAGTACTCAATACACAATTCTGTCTCCAAGAGACAATGGCTGTTATCCATGGCTTTGTCTTGCTGAGGGGCCAGGACACATTCCAAAACCTTGAGGATTCTCTCTCATTTCCTGGGTCGCAGACCCGAATTAATAGCGATCTTGTGATTCTCAAGAAGGAGGGGGCTACTTTGTACCCTTCGGCCCCTCAGGGTTGTGGCACATTCGTAACACCCCCTTCCTTCAAAGCGTTTTTACCATCGGTAAAAACGAAGTAATACAGAGTCTTACAGGATTGTAGAATCTAACACAATACAAAAGTTTTTTTTCCACTACAGAGTAATACAGTTATACATTCAATTCAGCATCTAAACAGTTAACGATTACATGTCACTTCCTTTAATATCTTAACATCTTGTACCTTACTAAAGTCTTGTAGCATCAGACTCCAATTTAATAACTACCTATTTTTATTCCTTTTCTTCAGCAAACAAAAACTAGAGTTGTGATCTTAGCTTACGAGTATACTACAAAAGTTCATGCAAATACCAATCTTTATGTTACTTTCAAACTTAACAGTCAATCTTCCATGGGGGTTGTCTTTATTATTCACATGCTTTGTTGGAATCCCTTAAAACCGGATCCTGCTATTTAAAATGACAGCCCGTCAACCCTCGCCCCGTTTCCAGTTAACTCCCACGTGGTGAGCTTCTTTCATAGGAGTTATTTTATCAACAATGTGTTCCAGACTTAGACCATTTTCCGAATTTCCACACAATTCTTTAAGTTTAAGCAAGTTGCTAGTTTTCTCTTCAGGACCCTTCATGCTATTAGTTCTCAATTTAAGATCTGCAAGCGATCCCCCTTTGTTCAAACAGCATTTCGAATTCTGCTTTTTCACACCACACTCTTGAATAACAATAGCATGTGGGGCACCTTTACATTCCAACTCAACCTGTAATTGATTCGCAGGCACCGCGTTACCAAGCCATTGTCTCTGCAGCCTGGTTACTGCTTCTGACACCAATCCAGACTTAAAATTTTCTTCATTCAATTTAGGAACTACACTTTTCCCTTTTCCTTCAATAATAAGATTCACATCACCACCTTTTATCTCCTCACTAACTTTTAACACACCTTCGAGCACAAACAACTGGGAATTCTCACTTCCCACAATTACCAAGGTTAACCCTTTCTTCACTGAACCAAGTCCATCTGACCCACAAGGACTGCATTCCTTTTCAACTGAATCAAATACCTCAGACTTTTTCTGAGCTCCATTACGAGGTTCAGTACCATGTGCATCCACATCTTGAACACACTCAAATGGGACATTTGCCTCTTCCAGGCTTTCAATACCCGTACCCTTTTCAAATTCTAAATTCCCCTGTTACTCTCTGGGCAACTCCCTTCCAGAGTAAACTCAACCCCGCGGGCTGAAACAACCTCATCTGCCAACCCAGCAGACTTCTTCAAGGTAATGGCATCCTTTTCATCTAGGACTGCCCTCATTTCATTATTGGGAACACCTTTAGAATTTTCAACTTCTTCAAACAGTTCTGCCAAACCAGACAGATCATCCATGTCCAACTCTGGACCTTTTAACAGCCTTATCTGTTTCTCATCTTTACTTCGTGCCTCTATAAATTTTCTCTTAGCTAAGGGCAGGACTACCTCCTCTCCTTTACTCTCTTTCACTTTCCTATTCTCCGTTTTTCCACCCTCTAAACCCTCGTGGTACAGGGTCGGTAAAAACGTCTCGGCCAAATCGATACTGGCCTGATTTAAACTGGTCTCGTTCTCAGCTGCCTTTCTCGACATGCTGCGAGTGATCGTGCATGCGGGATAGATCTTGGAATCTAGGGGCGGGACCTCAACACTCACAGGCTGGCTCGTCAGCTTCATTGCTGACCAAACCTTACCACCGGCTAAATTGTTACCCAGAAGGACGTCCACGTCAGTTCTCGGGAATTCTGATCGCACCCCTATTTCAACTGGTCCAGATACCAGATCACAATTCAGAATAATCCTATGCAAGGGCACCACTTCAGTCCCTTTTCCTATTCCTCTCAAAGCTACCTCTGCAGTCTTGCGACCAAAATCCAGTACCTTACTGCTAATCAATGACAGTTCAGTTCCCGTGTCTCTCCAGATCTGCACTGGAACTGGTGTGTCTCCCTCTCTCACAGACACGGTTCCTTTTGAAATACATGTCTCAGACCCTTCTCGTACTCTGTCTACCTGGAGCTCTCTCGTTGATTTTCTGATCACCACAGCACATCCTATAGGGACTGCTGCTTTCCATTTTCCTGTCTCCTTCCTCGGAGCAAGGCACCTAGATGCAATATGACCCACCTTTCCACAATTAAAACAGGTCAAGCCAGGACCTCTCCTGCCATCTTGCCTCTCCTCCTCAATCTTGCCATTAGCTCCCGGTGGGACCTCTGCCTCAGCCGGCGGGCTTTCTCTATCGTTCCCATGGTCTCTCTGGTAACTTTTATTTGAGGAAAACTTTGTCTTGTGGGTTAGGGCATATTCATCTGCGAACCTAGCAAATTCAGAGATGGACTTATTTGGCTTCTCATTCAAATACATCCAGATATCATCCGAAACACAACCTTTAAATTCCTCAATCAGAATTAACTCCCTGAGACGCCAGAAATCCTCTTCCACTATTTCTGCTGCACACCAGCGATCCAAGAGCACACCCTTCTCATAGGCAAACTAGGTATACGTCTGATTCCACCCTTTCTTTAAATTTCTGAACTTTTGTCTATAGGCCTCAGGAACTAATTCATAGGTCCGAAGAATGGCCTCCTTTACATTTTCATAATTCTCAGACTCCTCCTCCTCCATGGACAACGCCGCATATGCCCGTTGTGCCTTCCCTTTTAACACACTTTGTAACAACGCCACCCACTGCTCTTTGGGCCACTTCTGATTCACTACCACCTTTTCAAAATGCAAGAAATAACTATCAACATCCGTCTCCTCGAACGGAGGTACTACCCTCAACTCCCGACTAACATTAAACTGCTCCTCTCGGTCTGACCCTTGAACTCTTCGCTCTTGCCTTAACTTCTCCATATCCAAGTCATGTTGCCTCTGTTTCTCTTTCTCAGCTGCTTCCAGCTGTTTTAGCTGAATTTCATGCTCCCTTTGTTTCTCAGCTCTGTCCTGCTCTAACTCCTTTAGCTGGAACTCATGCTCCCTCTTCCTCTGTTCCGCATCCAACCTCAATTTCTCCAACTCTAACTGAGCCGTCCCACTAACTGGTACCTTTTCAGGGATTTTTTCCAATACCTCAGCTGAAAACACATTCTTCACAATATAATACTGAGTTATGGCCCTCCGCACCTCCCGCTTTTTCATCGACAACCTCACCTCTGCGAGATTTAGTCCTTTCGCAATATTTATCAATTCCGACTTTGTGGCCGCCTCTAGCGCCTCCAGAGTTGGGTTTTCTATAAATTCACCCACGTCCATCTTTGCTGGTTTCCTGTCTGGCTATCCGCGCAACCAGATCCAAGTTTGGACTTACAAGCCTGATTCACTGGCCCTCCAATTTGGTATCAAATCTTGAGACGAGATCCCCAAGTTGTTACGAACCCCGTAACTGAGTCACTTACCAACAAAGATAGAGAGGTCCGTTGAAGTCTGATGGTACTATCTTTAACAGTATTTATTGGTAAAAATACACAAAAATAATATCAATGCAAACATACAGATAATATACGTTGTCAATACTAAATCTAAAAGTGCGGGTATAATAATAATCAATAAGAAATAGCTCTATCATTGTCTAGGGGATAATGTATTGTCCGATGGAAATATAAAAGTCACTCAGTTCATGCAGTTCATACAGGCTTCAGCCTTTGGGGACCGCTGGGTTTTCAATTGTTGGAGAGAGAGAGAGAGAGAGAGATTTTAGAAACTTGCCAGCTTTTCCTTTTTATGATGTCGATCCTTCGAAATTTCGTTGGTGGCCTCTTCTTTAGCTAAGCCGTTCTTCCGTGGTAAGGCCCCAATCCTAGGCAGCGGGAAAGGACGCACGTGAGCCCTCCACCGGCTGTCGCTATTAAACGCTGTCACGGGATTTCTAGCGTTTCTCCTGGTGCGTCTAAAGGGGTTGTTCCCCAGACCCTCTTTTATCCTTACTCACGGGGTCTCAGATGTCAGTCAGGTTGGGATGATACAATCCCTCAACCAGACCACTCTGGTCATTCCCTGAGGGTTTCAATGAATAGTACAGTAGTCAATACACAATTCTGTCTCCTGGAGACAATGGCCGTTATCCGTGGCTATTACATTCCAAAACCTTGAGGATTCTCTCTCATTTCCTGGGTCGCAGACCCGAATTAATAGCGATCTTGTGATTCTCAAGAAGGAGGGGGCTACTTTGTGGCACATTCGTAACACTGACCAACAACTGAACCTCTTGACCATGTCTGCATACTTGTATGCATTGAGTTGCTGCCATATGATTCGCTGATTGGATAATTGCATTAACAAGATGTAAAAGTGCACCTAATTAAGCAGCCACTGAGTGTACGATGACTTCAGTCTACCTCGTCATGATCTTGCACCTTATCATTTACCTGCACTGGACTCTCTCTCTCTCTTTCTCTCTAGATGTTACACATATTTCAGAATTGTTATTGTTTTACCTGATACTGCCTCAATGCACTTTTTCCCAGGGATGAAACTGCTATGAATGAATGATCTTTATTGTCATGATACATAGATACAATGAAACTCTGTTTGGCTTCCTCTCAGGCAATCAAATAAAGCGGCAGATAAAAACAAGACAGTAATAGAAAAACAATATTAAATAGATAAGTAGCAGAAAATAAGTTGCAGCAGCACCGGAATATCACAGTAATGCACAAAGTGCCGTTAGTGCAAGTATTTGAGTCCTTGTGTGTGCTCACAGTTTCAGTCATTGTTCTGTGGGAGTGGTGTGATGGAGGCCACAGCTCTGGGGTAGAAGCTGTTCCTCAGTCTATTTGTTCTGGCTTTTAGTGTCCTGAACCTTTTGCTGGACGGCAGAGGGTCGGACAGGTAGTGGTGTCTCTGGTTATGCTAATTGCTTTCCTCCTGAGTCTGCTGAAATAGATGGTGTCCAGTCCTGGGAGCTCCATCCTGACAATTCACTGGGCCGCCTTCACCACACGATGCAGGTCTTGTCGCTCAGTGGCTGTGCAGCTGGCCTACCACACCGTGGCGCTGTTGGTCAGGATGCTGCTGTAAAAGTTAAGCAACAGCTTTTGTGGGAGTTTGGCCTGTTTCAGCTTTCTGAGGAAGAAGAGTCTTTGTTGAGCCTTTTTTACAAGCAGCGAGGTGTTGGTGGTGCACGTCAGCTGTTTTGACAACAATAACTCCAAGAAAATTTAGGCTTTCCACATGTATATGGAGGGGGGTGTGTACTCTGTCCTTTGATCTCCTGAAGTCAATGATCATCTCTTTTGTTTTAGAAGTGGTAAGGACCAGGTCGTTGTCCTTACACCACTCCATCAGATGATCCACTTCGAGCCTGTAGGCTGTTTCATCCTCATCCGAGATCAGGCCAACCAGTGTGGTATTGTCCGCAAATTTAATAATGGAGTTGGAGGTGTAGATGGGGCTGCAGTCATGTGTGAAGAGTGTGTAGAGCATAGGGCTCAGCACACAGCCCAGCAGGGTGCCTGTTTTTAAGATGAGGGTGGTGGAGGTGTGCTTACCAACTCTGACTTGCTGTGGTCCGTCTGTGAGAAAGTCCATGACCCCTGAGCACAGGGAGGAACCAAGGCCAAGAGTGTTCAGTTTGCTGACCAGTTTATGGGGGATGACTGTGTTAAATGCAGAACTAATACAAGGAGCAATGAATTCAAGGTGTTAGGAGGAAAGGATGAGTCACCCCCCCCCCCCCCCCCCCGAATGTCAAAGACAGGTGTTTATTTTATATACAGAGCGTGACTGGTGTGGTCAGGGGTAATGGTAGAGGCGGATGTATCAGGTACATTTAAGAGTCTTTTAGATAGGCACATCTATCTTGGGAGGGAAGGATTAGATTAATTTTGTAGTCAACTGAAGAGTCAGCACAAGATCATGAGCCAGAGTGCTGGACTATTCAATGTTCACTGTATAATGATTTGTTCTGTATGAACAGTATCCAAGACAAGCTTTCCACTGTATCTCAGTACATGTGAAAATAATAAACCATTTGCAATGAGAAAGGTAATAGGTTGGTTGCAGATCATGTGTCTTGTTTGCTGTTCAAATTCCAAAGCCCTAGGTAAATTTATGTTTATGCTGTTACCATACACTACCCCAAGATTTGTTTTCTTGCAGGCATTTACAGTAGAACACAGAAATACAATAGAATCAATGAAAAACAACACAGACTGACAAACGACCAATATGCAAAAGAAGGCACCGTGCAAACAAAATAAATACTACTAAGAGCATGAATTGTAGAGTTCTTAAAAGTGAGTCCATAGCTTGTGGGATCCGTTCAGCTCTGAGGTGAGTGAAAGATGTTGGTGCAAGATGGGGTTGTTTTCAGTATCTCAGAAACAGCTAATCTGGGATTTTCACTCACAAGAGTGTCTAGAGTTTACAGAGAATAGTGCAAAAAATAACAAAATAAAAAGTCGAGTGTGTGACTGTTTTGTGGGCAAAACTGCCTTGTTAATGAGAGAAGTCAGAGGAGAATGGTCAGACTGATTCAAGCTGACAAGAAGTCCATGCTGCTGACAACAAATATTTCCAACAGCACCTCAATCCTCTCATCACCTAGGACAAGAACCACCAGTTCACCAAGTAAATGGCATGAACTATCACTTCCTTCAACATCACTGGGTCATAATCCTGGCACTTCATCAAAGAATGATAGATAGCCATAAATACTGGCTTTGGTTTAAAATGTGAGACACAGTGGCACCTTACTGGCAGCAAACAAATCTACTGACTACTCTATTAGTCACATTTTCTGGGGGATGATCACTGCAATCAATAACCTGTAAGTTCCTTTTTGGAGTTGTGCTTTTGAACTGCCTGTACGACCTGGCACTTTTGTGGTGTGGACTGGAGTCTTGAAGGTTGCAGCACGGTGGGTATGGGGCAAATTGAAATGGCAGGGTCCTGGTCTAAGTGAGGACAAGCCAATGCTTGGCCATCACTGGGGCAGAATTGGAGCCGAAATGAAGTGGCAGGGCTAGGGCCTGAGAGCAAGGGATGGGCCGATGTTTGGCTGATTTAAGTGCAGGGCAAGATTGAAAGGGGCAGGTACGGGCTGAATCCAGGCAGCAGGGCCCAAGACCCTGAGGCATGAACTAATGTTTGGCCATTGCTGGAGTGGATTTGGGGCTGTCTCGAAGCAGTGTCCCCCCGGCCCGAGAGTAAGGAACAAGTGGACATTTGGCCAATGTAAGCACCAGGACAAATTGAAATGGTTGGGTGGCAGGGCCGGGCTGGTGTTCAGCTCACTGCTCCATGAGGTTTACTTGTCTCTGTGCTGAATTGAGGCTATGGCCTGCAACTAACAGGGTCCTGGATCAGTAGTGGCTTTGTGGCTGTGGACTCTTTTGTGAACTTTAGTTCTGAATGTTATTTGTTTACATTTTATTGGTTATTGTTTTTTTTTTTTAAACACACTGGGTCTTGAGTTTTTTAAAAATGGGTTCTGTTGGGTTTCTTTGTTTTGTGCTGCCTCTAGGCCAAATCTCTCAAGATGGTATGTAGTATACACACTTTGATATTAAATGTACTTTGAACTTTGACACATGTAGAAAGGTTGAATCTTTCAAATTGGGTAGACATATGCAACCCTGGAAGAAGGCACAGCACTGCCTCTATTTTCCTAGAAGTTTGTGCAGATTCGGCTTGTCATCTAAAAACTTAACAAACTTCCATAGATGCATAGAGGGGAGTATCATGACCGGTTGTAACACGACCTGGTATGAAAGCAACAATGCACAGGAATGGAAATGCCTATGAAAAGTAGTGGACACAGCCTAGTCCATCACAGAAAAAGACCTCCCCACCATTGAGCACATCTACAAGGAGCACTGCCAAAAGAAAGCAGTGTCCATCACCAAGGAAGCACAGCATCCAGGCCATGCTCTCTTCTCACTGCTACCATCAAGGAGTTACAGGAGCCACCATCAACAGTGAACCGTTTCCACAACCTACGGCCTCACTTTCAAGTACTCTACAACTGATATTCTCAGTACTTACTTACATATTTAGTTCTATTTGCAGTTAGTTTTCTTTTGTAAAATGGTTGTTCAGTAGACTGTGCGTGTGTGTGGTTTTTTAGTGAATCTGTTGCATTTCTTCATTCTACTACAAATGCTAACAAAATTAATCTCAGGGTAGCACATATTCTTTGATAATAAATTTACTTTGAACTTTAACTTGGGACAGGTACCAACATGTGGATCAACAGGTAAATCAACTGAGGTAAAAACTTATTTGAAAATACGTTGCTGTGATGTTTAAGGGAAGCCAAGATTTCCCTTGTACTTCACCGTTGAAGCAAATGAGATGAAAGAACATCAACGGACCTGAATGGGACCCAGCAGATGGATGCAATCATAAGGAAGGCATATTATTGCTTTTATTCCCCAAGTTGACCAGGTTCAGTTAGTTACAAACTTCTGCAGGTGTACTGTTGAAGGCCTCCTGACTAGTTGCACCATGGTCTGGTGGAGAAATTTGAATGCACAGGAAATAATTATCTGCAGAATAGTGGACAGCCCAACACATCAGAGACATATCCTTCTCTGTCATCGGTAATATCTATAGGGAGACACTGCCTGAAGAATACAATATCCAAAGATCCCCACCACCTAGGCCAGACCATCTTCTTGCAGCTATCATCAGGCAAGAGGCACAGACACCAGGTACTTCCCTTCAGCCATTCACTTCATGAATGTACTGGCACAACCGTAATGACTGCTTTTTAGCAACATGGAATTTTGAGTAGAATAAGTGAGGTGAGCCAAGAAAACATGGAATAGCTAGATGTAAGAATGGATGAGTGTTTCAGCAAAACATGAGTGAGTGACACATTAATTTATCATATGGTAATGATGTGAGTACAATCTCAAAAGTGCAAACTGTTGACGATGGTTTCAACACTATTAACCCTGGAATGGTTAGTTAAAATAGCTCCAAATTAGGAACATACAAATATTTATTTAAGAAAAATGATACAAGGAAATACAGACAATAGTTATGCAGTTACAAATTTCACATCATTTTTTTGGTTCATTTTAAAATAAAATGTTCTTTTATAATGTTGCAATGACCAAAGTGAAGACCCATGTTAGTGAGGTAGTCATTTTAGTTTGGGGTGTCATTAATTCAACTTTAAAAATTTGAAAACATGTAAAAGTCCAAATGTTTCTAATTCATTTAAATTGCCAGTGTCAATAGATGCCTTCTCTTGAAGCCATCAATGCAATTGTCTACTCTGTGTTCGTAATGGTGCCAGTGATCTGGGCACTGTGCACACAAGAACAGTTCAGATATAGGAAGCTGAAGGGCTTCATGCACCAAATCTTTCTAGCTGCAAATACAAAAGACATGTCAGATCAGGAACGGACAAGAAGCATTGCAGACCAATACTGTTTTTAAGCACCATTGGCAGTATCCTTTCCTTTCAGTTAGAAGAACTCAACAAATCCACAGAACATCAAAAAAATTATTTTCCAGAAACAAGTGAATACAGTGCTGAATTACATACAGCAACTTATTATCAATCGGCAGAAAATACACTTGCAAGCAAAGGCATTGAGCCTAGTGCTAGAATAATCAAAGACTCACACTCAAAGGCATTATTCATTAAGTATCAAAGGCTCTGGTCTTCAGAGTGCTCTCCACTAAATACTAGGGCAGCAACAGCCGCCATTTAGAATGAATTCATAATGTTTTATCCTTCAAATCCATTACAAGACATTCACAGTCTGATGATAGCTGGTAGTTTTGACTCAGCTTCTCCAACCTTCACTGAGAGCTTCCACTGGGACTGAATGATATCAGATCTTGGAGAGCTGCTTGGAATGGAAGCACTGGGCAGCCTTCACTAATTGTTCCAAAAGGGCTCAAGTAAGTTCCTTCATTCTCCTTAAAAATACAAAAGTTGTTAGAGTTGAACATGTGTTTCTCAGTTACCAAAACAAAACTAAGCACTAAAATCAATGTCTAACATGGATTTATCAGTTGAGAGTTGAAAGGCATAGGCATTTGGAATGGAGACCATGCAACTGGAGACATGATCTTCCCAGAAAAGTCAGTCGAGTGAATACAGGCAGTGAGTCATGCCTTCAAGTACCGTAGATTCCGGATTATAAGCCGCTACTTTCCCCCCATGCTTTGAACACTGCGGCCTTTACTACGGTGCGGCTAATGCATGTTTTTTTTTCATGCTGCCAAAAACATTTTGCCTCGTAACAGTAGACCAATAAAATTGATGAGTAGTTCACAGAGGTCCAATGAAATTGTACGATAAATCAAGCGCACTTTCACAATTAAATTATTGTAAATCAGTCATTTGTACTCACCCTCATCAACATGGAAAACACTCGAAGAAAAGCATTGTGCTGCCTTTATGGCAGTTATTTAGTTTATAATATTTTCGCTTAGTAATTCATTTGTTAGTATTTTCTAGTTAAAGTTAGAAGTGTTTTAAGTATATTTGTTTTCTGTACTACATCCCGGAATGCTATGACGTCACATCTGGTTTCGCCGCGTCTTGTGGGAAAATACCGGTTTGCGATAAACGGAAAGGAGGGGGCGAGCGCATTAGACCCGAGCGAGAACGCTGCCAGCATATGATGCAGCTTTTAAGTTAAAGGCGATCAATAACTTTTCCTGGTAGGCTGCAGTATATATTTTTTTACCAGTCGTTAGGAGATATTGGAATGTTGTTCGTGCACTGTTCAGTAAAAAAGTATATGCAACGTAATTTGTGTGTTACCGATACGTATGTATATTTAAAAGTAGCCGTGTTACAGGCACGGTTCGAAAAAAAGCATTTGCAATATGTATTTGTTTATGTTACCATACGGATTTAATTAAAAGTTAAAAAATTCTCACGTGTAATATCTTTCTGTGTAAATATCTCATATTACAACGTGGGACACCTGCGGCTTAAAATCCGGTGCGGCCTGTACAAGTACAAAATTGATTTTCTTTCTAAAATTAGAGCCTGCGGCTTTTAATCAGGTGCCCTCTGTAGTCCGGAATTTATGGTACATGAGCCACACATGCTTGCTAATCATATTCCAGTTATAAAGCAATTGAGCAACATCAGGTAGAAAGCATCTGTTTAATACCACCCTTAGGCTGAGGAGGAGAAGATGGATTACAGATTCATAGTTTGAACATCTGATTGTCTCAACAACTTCCATTTCAAATTCAACAGAGAATCGCAATACTGTAGTTAAAAAGTTCACTCTTACAGAAGTATTTCCAGAATTACTTTGCATATCTATATATACTGGAAAATATGAGGTACTTCATACAGGCAAATGGATCACAGAAGATAGGGAGGTCACTTAAGTTACAGACAAAGGCTTATGGACTGACAACAGCCACTGCACTGGCTCCTTGAGCCTGTTGGACTCATTCTACCATTCAGTGTCATCTATTCCTCATCTTGGATTCAAGAACACTTAAATATACCAACTATGTACTACACTTCAGTTAATCCCACCTTGAAGAATGAACACACTGGATACATTTTCAAATCAGGCACTGCAGATAACTGAAAATTCAAGTCACCTGCTGAATATCTGCAATCCAGGCAGTGACAATTTTATGTAAGGTTAATAATTACTCGAGCTGTTTGTATCCTTACCATTTCATGGGCAACATTCCCAGCAGCCGACAGATCACGCACATAATTTGAACAATGAGTTTTTGTTGTAATGAAATTGGGAGTCAGCAGACCTGGAGGTGGAAACCCAGTGTAAATAAGAGCAAGTCAATCAAAACAGATAAAACAATGTTGCAGTCACCAGATAACATGTCAGATAAAGGTAATCCATATTAGACAAACAACACTATTTAAGGAATGGAGGTAGGTTTCTGTCTGTTACATTGAGCACCACCTAGTGGCTAATCAAAACATAAATCTGTGAAATATAACCACTGTGTTTCTAAATTAAATAAAGGCCAGAAAGATTAAGTGAACACTTTAGTTATCATCATATCCCTTGCCATAAAGCACTTCAGCTTTCCTTAAATCCAGGCAACAGTCAGTTAAGATGCCCAACAACAGGATCAAGGACCAACTTTATTCACCATTAACTGAACATTTCATGTGTTAGTAATTTGCTGTGGTGTGTTGGAGCAAGATGCAACAAGAATAAACAATATTTAACAATTATAAATAATAAATTACATTAAAAAGTTAGAAGTTGAACTATGGACATGGAATAAACTGTGCATTAATCATTTACAATGTAACCAGCATTAGAAAAAGTGGTTTAAAGTGCAGTGATGGGGTCATTGATAGAGAGGGTGCTAGGGGGAAAAATTAACTAGAATGATGGAGATAATCATCTCCAAAGGAAGATGACATGAATCTCAAGGTAGCATATGATGATAGACATGTACTTTGATAACAAATTAACTTTGCATTTTTGAAGTTTTTGTTTTAATAGCCCTATAGCACTTTCACAGAAGGGAACTTTTGGAAACGGCAGTTTGTTGGGTTGTAGTGGGTAACTTCAAAATTAAATAAAAGTCAGAAAGATTAAGACAAAGCCATTCCTTTGGTTGTCATTGTAATTGATTCCCTTAACACAAAACACTTCAGGTTAACAAACTTTCCTGAAGTGCAGGCAACAGCTTAAGATGCACGTTAAAATAAAATTCCAAAAACTAAGCATCAATTTGTTCAGACATCTGGCTCACCCATTAGAGTCAGAGCACTACAGCATACAGGCCATTCAGCCCATCCAATCTGTGCTGACCTAGTCTTCTGCCTAATGTCATCAACCTGCACCTGGACCATAACACTCCCATCCATGTACTTATTTAACCTTCACTTAAATGTTGAGACCAAACCCACATCCACCACTTCTGCTGGCAACTCTATCCACACTCACAAAACCCTGAGTAAAGTTCCTCCCCTTAAACTTTCCGCCTATTATCCTTAACCTATAGTTGCGATCTCATCCAACCTCAGTGGAAAAACCCTGATTGCATTTACTGTATCTATACCCCTCATACTTTGGTATACCTTTATCAAGTCTCCCCTTATTCATACATGCTCCAGGGAATATATCCTAACCTATTCAACCTTTCTTTATAACTCTGGTCTTCAAGCTCCAGCAGCATCCTTGTAAATTATCTTTGCACTCTTTTCAATCTTATTGATATCTTTCCTGTAGGTAGGTGAGCCAAAACTTCATATAATACTCCAAATTAGGCCTCACCGACAATTATATATTTTCAACATAACATCCCAACTCCTGCAATCAAGGATTTATGAAGGTTAATACACCTTCTTTATGACCTTATCTACCTGTACCATCACTTAAGGAATGATGGATCTGTATTCCCAGATCTGTTCTACTGTACTCCTCAGTGCTTACCATTCAGTGTGTAAAACCTATCCAGGTTTGATGTGCCCAAAGTGCAACACCTCACACTTATCTGTATTAAATTCCACCTGCCCATTTTTCCAGTTGGCCCAAATCCCACTGCAAGCTTTGATACCTTCCTTGTAGCCTTGACAGAGTGAAACGTGAACAAGAGGAATTGTGGCCAGAGTGCTGCTGCTGGACCAGGATTCAGACTATGGGCTGGGTATGCAGGTAGCAGCAGGGCTGGAACACGGGTGGGTTTGCAGTCAAAGGCACACCTGCACTCTCATCTCACTGGGTTCACAGGAAAATTTGAAATATGTTTATATTAATAGAAGTAACGTCCAAAAGTCTGCTGGTCCAATGTTATTGGAGTCCCCAGTATTCGAGATTAGACATTTACTATACATACAAATGATTACTGAGTTATCAGCAGATATAAGTGGCCACAGTGGAAATGGTTTAAACATGCTATCAGGTTGAAACCAATGTCAATTATTGACATTTCAAAAAGGTTTAGCACTCGCTATTAAAATAAAAACATTACAAGACAGCGCTGGGTCTCAGATTTTGGTGGGCTTGAGATTGCACGAATGAGTGCAAGAATTGAAAAACGAGTCAGGCCAGTTGGGAAATTTGAGATCATTGGGTAATTAGGCACTTGTCAAGGGCCAATAAAAAGTAGTTTAACTTAAATGGTGCACCTGTTGTGGGAGTGAACGGGATTAGAGTGGGGAGCTTGAGGCTTTGGCTCAAGAGGCTTCTGTGAGGAGGCAGAGGTTAAGTAGGTTTCTGGTAAATTTGTTTCTGCAAAGGTAGAGCAGTGGGATTGCCAGGTAGGCTAGTGCGGTCCTCTTGCAGGTTATGGAAATAGGGAGACCTCTGGTGTTCCCTAGGACACCACCTGCAGAAAGTGCATCCAACCCGCTTCTTACAGACTGTTGGGAAACTAGAGCTGGATGAACTCCAGATTATTTGGGAAGTTGATTGACACAAGATACAAGGAGGCAGACACAGGTACTGGGCAACTGTCAGAAGAGGGATAGAGGATAGATAACTAATGCAGAGCACCCCTGTGGCCATTCACCTCAGCGACAAGTATATTGATTTGGAAACTATTAGGGGAGGACAAACTAGCAGAGCAAAGTCACAGCAGCTAAGTTCTGGCACTGAGTTTGACTCTAGGACTCAGAAGAGAAATGCGGTGTGGTGGTGGGGGGGGGGGGGGGAGAGAGGAAAAGAGCAGTAGTGATAGGAGAATCACTGGTTAGGGGAATAGACAGGAGGTTCTGTGGAAGAGAATGAGATTCCCTGATAGTATGGCATGTTGCATCCCAGGTGGGTAATCTTGGAAAATTTATGGCACTTTTAAGGGTGGGGGTTGTGGATGGTGAGCAGCCTGGAGGTTGTGGTCCACTTCGGTACCAATGACACAGACAGGAAGGGTGATGAGGTCCTGCAGAGTGTGTTCAGGGATTGAGGTGCTAAGTTAAGGGCAGGACCCCTACAGGGCTGTGATTTCCAGATTGTTATCCATGTCACGTGCTAATGAAGCCAGAAATAGGAAAATCAAACAGGAACACATGGCAAAGGAGATGGTGCAGGACAGAGGGCTTCAGATTTTTGAATCATTGGTTCATAAGCCCTTGGTTTGAGGGATATTAAAGCCCTGGTTAAGGAGATGATGCACAGATATATAGGCATTAAAGAACTATTGATATGCTTGAGGATAAGAAATGCAAGAAAACACTTAAGGAAATAAAGAGGGTCAAGAGAATGAGGTTGCTCTGGCAGACAAGGTGAAGGAGAATCCTAAGCACTTCTACAGACATATCAAGCACAAGGATAAAACGAGAATAAATTGGGTCACTTGAGGATCAGCATGGTCCCAGTGCATACAACAAAACAAAAGATGGCAGAGATCTAAGTTTTTTTGCATCTGTATTTACTCAGCAGATGAATGCAGTCTATAGATCCGCAGCAAGATAGGGTGGATAAGTCCCCAGGGAACAACAAGTGTCCCCTCAGATCTTGTGGAAGGCTAGTGGCAGAACTATTTAAATGCCCTTAGTAATGGGAGAAGTGCAGGAGGATTGGAGGATATCCAGTGTAGTTCCATTATAAGAAAGGCTCTGAAAAAAATAAACCAGGAAATTATAAGCTGGTGAACCTGACATCAGTAATGGGTATATTTCTAAAAGGATTCTAAGGGACTGGATATACAAGTATTTGAATAGACAGGGCCCAATTAGAGACAGTCAAGAGGGCTTTGTGCATGGTAAGTCATGTTTAAATAACCTTAGTTGAGGAGACTACCAGGAATGTTGATGCAG
Organism: Hemitrygon akajei; assembly: GCF_048418815.1. NCBI lineage: Eukaryota > Metazoa > Chordata > Chondrichthyes > Myliobatiformes > Dasyatidae > Hemitrygon > Hemitrygon akajei. The sequence goes on from NC_133154.1 coordinate 32,221,314, forward strand.
GAAAAACATGTTGACCACATGGACTTTAGCAAGGCCTTGGACAAGTTCCACATGGGAGGCTGGTCAAGAAGCTTTAGGTACTCATTGGCTTTGCAGGAGAAGCCAGAGTGGAAGTAGATTGTTACCCGTTTGAGTCTGTTGCTGTCTGTCATCTCTATTAATGTTCTGGATGATGTGATCAATTGGATCGGCAAGTTTGCAGAGGACACCAACATTGGGGGCAAAGACAGAGAGGAAGGCTATCAAAACTTGCAGCGAGTTCTGAACCAGCTAGAAAAATGGAATTTAATGTAGACAGGTGAGTTGCTGCACTTTGGAAGACAAACTAAGGTAAGACTTAGTGAACAGTCGGGCTTTGAGGAGTACAGATCCATAATTCTTTGAAAGTGGTGTTACAGGTAGATAGGGTTGTAAAGAAAGCTTTGATTTATGAAGGTCAATGTGGCAAAGTATTGAGTACAGGAGAGAGGATGTTATGTTGAGATCTGATAGACGTATACAGAACTGAGGGGTATTGATAGGCCAAATGCAAGGAGGTTTTTCCTCACCAAGGTTGAGTGAAACCAAAACAAGAGGTCATAGGTTAAAAGTGAAAGGTGAAATGTTTAAGGGGCCATGAGGGAGAACTTATTCACTCAAATGGTGTGGTGGTGAGAGACTGGAACCAGCTGCCAGCGCAAGTGGTGGATGCGGGATTGATTTCAACATTTGAGAAGTTTGGACAAGTGTATGGAAGGATATGCAGGACTATGGTCCAGGTGCAGGTCGATGGGACTAGGCAGAACAACAGTTAGTGCAGACTAGAAGGGACAAAGGGACTGTTTCTGTGCTGTAGTCTTCTATGACTAATTTTAATTTATATTCTTTGCTTCACTGGAAACAGTTTGTGTTTATCTGGAAAGATGACCCACTATGGAGCCATTGGCATTTCATGCTGCTGTTCACTTAACTAGAGATTTAGTCTGGTCAGGATAACTGGCAGAAGACAAAATGCTGCATTTGGACTTTTTAAAGTTTAAACTGGAACAAAGTTTATCTGGGCCATAATTACTATCCCGAGTTTGCAAAATTTTGTTGGATTTTGTTTTATATTAATAGCTTAATTTGGTTTAACTTTTCATTCTGTACAAGGACAAACATATGGTGGGCTTGAACAATATAGGTTAGGAAAAAAGCACACCACACAAGCAGAACCACAAGAGTACCTGGCTGAAATATATTAATGACATTAAGGCATAATTTCAACAAAGGAGTGTGAATGTGGCAATTTCTGGATCAAAAATGTACCAAAGATATTCAGCTGGGTTAACCCAGTCAATCCAATGTTATGTTTTCTGCTTTTGACATGTATGCAAAAGCAACTTCATTCAATCCTTTTTAGGTACCACTCAAGGAATTACGTGATGTTATCCTGGAAGTGGGCTTGTTTTTATTTGGAACTGGGAACTGCTAGACTTCAATACCTTTACTTCCTGACTGGCTCCAGCTGGAGTCCAAGAACATATCCACTGGGTCCTTGCCACAGCCCTACCTACCATCCTGCAATGATACCCATCATCCCTAATCTCTCCCAGACTTAACCTTGATTTTCACATACATTGCTGGAGGAACTCAGAAGGTCAGGCAGCATCTACGGAGAGCAATAAACAGTTGACTTTTAGGCTGAAACCCTTCATCAGGAGTGGGAAGGAAGGGGGAAGACGACACTAACATTGACTGCTTACTGCTCTGCATAGATGCTGCCTGACCCAAGTTCCTCCAGCAATGTATGCATATGCAAAAAACTTTAAGCGAGAACCTCTCCACTTGTTCCTTGCCACAGCCCAACCCACCATCCTAGATCTTTCAGACCCAACCACGATTTATTTTCACACATATATAAGACAGGGTCCATTTTGTGAGTATTGTTCTGGACTTTCAGTATCTTGTTTATTTTCCCTACATATCTTGATGTGTGCAAGGACCATTACACATATCTTAAATTTAACAATGCTGAATGTTGCTATGGTAGGGATACACAAAATATGCATCAGTGCATCTTCTCCAATGGCAATGAACCTTTAAGCTCCATTTTGAGAAAAAGCTCAATAGAAACACTTGGAGACATCATTTCTAATGGAAATCCTTAATAGTTGCTCTTTGTTCACACATTTTCTTAAAATCAATATAGTTATCAGATTTGCTTCCATTATCTGATGGGATATTGTAACCAGAGTCCCGGTGAATAGAAAGGGACTGCAGGAACTGAGGCTCCCATTGAGAAGCTAGTGACTTACTAGACCAGATTATTTAAACCAAACACTGTAGGTGAAGAGGATGAAACTCATTTTATTTGACACCACCTTGGCAGATAAATTTCAAAAAAACAAAGTCAGTTCACTTACAGTTCAGGATATGTAGAAGACAATCCTATTAATTCATTGAGTCTTAATTCCAATCTCCAGATTACAGGATCTGTTCTCTCAGTTAAATACTAAATCAGCCACTTAATATTGTTTATTAATCAGAAGTAAATATTGACCTAATAAAGTGTCGTGGTCTCCAAGTTTATTCAGGCTGTATTTCTGGTGTAAAAGGTATGGTTGTACTTAATCGATAACCTTTGCTTGCACAAGGTTATTGCTATAGATCAGGGGCTTCCAACCTGGGGTACATGGTTAATGGCATTGTCCCATGGTACAAAAAATATTAGAAACCCCTGCTCTTGAACACAATAAACGAATGGATTACAGGTTGGAATACAGTTGCATATTTCAGACATTGACTAATTTTTTTTCCCCACAGTAGTTGATGCTTTAAGTAAGAATGACTTTCTATAGAGAACCAGAACATAGATACCCATCAAATTAATCATTTTTAAATTCCAATGAATTTGAAGATCAATGATTCTGCCTTAGGACAACAAACAACTTAAATCTAGGTGTTACATGCACTAACAACTCAATTTACCTGAACTATTGGTCAATGGAAACTCTTGCTGTGAAGTTGGCTGAGCACCATTTGGAGGGTGCTCACACACTGGACTTTCCATTTCCACACAATGATCCACTGAAGGCTCCATTTCTTCTGGCAGCTCAATGTCATTTGTGGAGTTTTCTTGAGCGCAACTGGTCCTGGCAGCATTCTCATTATGAAATGGGGTCTGCAGTGTTTCTGGCAGGCTACGAACACTATCACTGGGTTGGAGGTACTTTTCAAATTCCCCCTAGGAGGCACAAGATTGCAGCTTTAAACTTATTCTTGCAGACAATATATGCAGCAACTACAAAATAAATATTAGTAGAAATAGCTCAACACCAAGGGCAGAAGAGTTTTATCACATCATCCTTCTTCCACACAGAACTTATCCTTGGCCAATAATTTATGACAAGCCATTTTTTTCTGGTTTTGTTTTTACATTGATACACTTCCCCATTTCCAACTCTTGGCTTATTCATTGGCTGCTACCAAATATTGAACAGATGGCATGTAGAGGGCAAAATCTGGCTTTACTGCACCAAAGGGCAGTTTAATTTAGCACAGAAGCAATTTGGAAAAGCTTTGAGCTGTATGTCAGTTTTTCAGTAGAGAGCAAACTCCTGATTTATTGGTGATACAGTGGAGATGTATTCCATCTGAAAATAACACTAAGTGAATTTTGAAACCACCATGAATTGAAGTTTAGTTTTATTTAGCCCATGAGCCTGGCTCATCAAGAATCTAGGGCGAAATGGCTAATTATCTAACGAACAGCTCTAAAGCGATATCATTCTTCAATTCTACATTACAGTGGATATTCTTTGAAATATTTTAAGATTTCTACCTTGGTCAGGTTATGTTCTGATACAAAATTCTAATCATAAAAACTCAAGTTTAAGTTTAGTCATTGAACTGTACACATAGATACCACTAAATGAAACACTTTTCTGGACCAAGGTGCACAACATACATGTAACACTAAGTAATATTACCACAAATAAATTAATAAATGAGGTGCACTTACAACAAGCTTACAATGCTACTGGTGCTTCCTATAGTACATGATCAGACCTGGGTAATGGCAGGGAATTCAGTTGTTTACAGTTTAGAAGAAGCATTTTCCCATTCCAACAGTCCTTGTCCTAATGCTACCTAATGGCAGGAGGTTAAAGAACAGATAGGAGGATCCTTGAAAATGCCAGGGCAGTGCTCCTGGTAAACACCTCAGATGGTTGGAAGATGATCCCTCAGCAGTTCTTTCACTTCTTTGTAGGATGTGGAGGTTAAATGCCTTGCAATTCTTGTTATAGATGGTGATGGAGCTGGTCAGGACACTCAATGGTGGCTCCTTTGAGTCATTTTCAATTTCTAGATTGACAACCCTATCCCAGTCCTATTAATGGTATGAAGGGACAGAGGGGCTCAGCCACTTCAAAGCATTATGACCAATAGTCAACATACCGGTTTAATAAAGCTCCACAAATACAGCCATTAAATTTAAGCTTACCTTCTCTATGCTCTCTCCAGTACAAGTACCTTGTTGCGGAACACTAAATAGAAGAAACGCTCATTAGAAAGATGTTTCAAGGATCCATGTACGTAACCATTTGCAAGGTAAGCATATGGAAACCTTCCTCGAATTAATTCCGCCTTCTAGTTTTCAATGTTTTCTGAAGCACAAGACTTGAATCTCATTGCTTTATAACATTGTACAAGTATCTGCACAAATGAAGCCCTTCTAAAAAAAATTAAGATCCACAATCAAAGCTGGAATCAGTCCAACCATAACTGTCATATCATCCTGCTTGCCACAATAAAATGTATAATTTACTTTAAACCACAGTGAATGCTTACAACATTAAGCATTGGGTTGATTAGGAATCATTGGACCATGTATAACTGGGTTAGAGTATTCTTTTGCGATTGATTCCAGACGTGGCAAACTTGACCTTCTTTCCAGATCTACACCGTTACTGGGAAAAGTCACAAGTTATCTATTCATTTGACTTAAATGCACAAAGATGTTACATCCAATATTTTCAAGAAAAAAATTCCCAGTTATGCGTCTCTTGTAAAAGATGTACTGATTTTAAGGTGACCCGAACCCATAGTTCTAACCAACTACCATCTTGCATTTGTCATGGAGTCTAACAGCACAGAATAAAGGCCTTTTGGTCCATCAAGTCTGCACAAATTATCAAACTCATTTCTACACCAATCTTACTCCACATCATTTTGTTCTCTTCACATTCCTGTTAACTTGAATATACAAAATCATGATAGGGTGAATCATGTCAACTACCTGACCGCATATGTTCTTGATGTGAAGATGTATCACTCCTTCATAAAAAATTAACTTAAAACTAATTGTTACTTGGAACTGTGCACACCCTTTGTCACCTCCACTCAAAGCTAGAGGTTTCTGCTTTTGCCTTGCCATGATGGGGGCCTAGCTCAGTAAACCCACCCACCCTGCTCATGCCCTATAGGGAGTAGGCTATCCATGGCAGGACCACCAGACCCAAGCAGTAAGGGTGAACAACATCGCCACACACTTTATCATTTCCTGTCGGCCACCTTATGTACAGATACTTGTGTGTGTACTTTCTGTACATAAAATCAACATATACAAACTATTATATTCACTGCTTTTATTATTGTGTTCTTTATATTTTTTGTGCTGCACTGGATGTAGAGCAAGTTATTTTCTCCTCCTTTACGCTTGTATTCTGCAATTGACTTTAAACAATCTTAATTTTAAATTGGTGCTGGCAAGGGATTTGTTAGCAATACAAAATTTGTTCCTACAATAATAAAAATGAAAAAAGTAAGCCGACTTTTGGTTGTGGCGCGGTGCTGAGCAGATGTGTGTCAGAGCTCCTTTGGAAAGTCTTGAAATTACGCAGCCAAACAACCTCGAATTACCTGAACAGTTCCAGTTTGTCCGATTGGAAACTGAGTGATAGCCTAAATGCCACCGAAACCAACAAAGCAGAAGCAAAAGTCTTTGAAATTAGACCCCACCTGTTACCATGTGGTGCAAGCTAACAACAATGCTAGTGAAGAAGAGGCAACAGACGCCAGCACGGCAGTAGGCCCAAACTAAATCCTAAAAGCTAGTCAAAAATGAAAGATGACTTTGTGTCGAGATTTGACGGGCTACTAAATGCTATACAAGGAGTACAAACTGATCTGAAAGCTGTCAGAATGCGCATTACAGAAGCAAGATAGCATTAGCACTAATCAAGATGACATCGCCTCTCTGCGTAATCAAAATACAACCACGAAAGCAGCTATGGAGGTGTTAGTGTTTAAAATGGACAACTTGGAAAATTGTAGCCGCCGTTCTAACCTTCCCTTGGTGGGTCTTTCGGAGAGGGCAGAAGGGTCTGATATGGTCTGGTTTTTTTTTGGAAAAATGGATCCCTGAGGTGCTTGGTGCTGAAAACTTCCCTGGACCCCTGCTGATTGAGAGAGCGCAACAGAATTGGTAGGGCTAACGAAGTTGAAGCACAGTCAGCTAAGCGACCCAGGGTAGCGATAGGTTCCTAAACTTCGTGGCCAAGACCTGGGTTACGAAGGCTGACAGGCTGAAAGAACCTGTACTTTTCGACAATCAGAGAATCACATTTTCCCCCGATGTCTCTGCCGAACTCCGCAGGCGAAGGAAAATTTTTGATCCAGTGAAGAAAGTTAGCCTCGCTCTCCATCCCAGACCTACAGTATGAGATAATACACCCTGCTAAACTGCTGGTGACCTACAAAAGAAAACGCCACACTTTTGGCAGTGCATCGGCAGTGGAGAAATTTGTGCAGGAGCTGAAGGACTACAACTTGGAGGCTGCGGACAAGTGAGACAGTACAGCAGTTTTTTTTTGACTTTTGCTTGAATAGGTATGTTCACAGTGCCTAAGGGACATAATTGAACACTAATGAACGTTAGCAGTGTGTAACCTACTGCATTGTTTATGCTAACGAATTTGCATAATTTCTCGTTATCTTCAGTGGCACTGTAACTACGATCAGGTTAAATTTGATAAAGACTCTTGGTACAATTTGGTTGTAATATTCTTTACTACTGATAACATTGGGGCTCTGTTCTGGCTGCCATGCTGTTTCCTCACTATGACAATGGTGCGGGAAGACCAGTTAAGCTCCATAATTAGGCCCTCTTTCGGGGTCATCAGGAGGTGTTCATCGTGGGGTGGGTGGGTGTATTTCAGTTCGAGAAGTACACTTATGTTTATAATGTTCTAGTTATTATTTACTGGTTTTTACTCATTTTTTTTGTTTCGTTGTAATCTCAGTTAGCAGTCATTCTAAATCAATTCAGCTCAACATGATTGAAATTATAACTAATATCCTATGCCCTGCCTACTTCAGTTTACCTCTTGGAATGCAAGAGGATTAAATAAATTTGTCAAGTTAAAGCAAGTCATGAGTAGGATATGACAATTAAAAGCCAAAATAGTTTTACTGTAGGAGACCCATTTAACCCGAGGATATAGTTAGAGTAAGGAGGAGATGGCCGGGACTGGTTTTTCCAGCCTCTTTCAGCTCTCACTCACTTAAGGGGGGGGGGGGGGGTGTAATTACCCTTATACTTAAGTCAGTGCCTTTCCACCTTGTTATTGTTACTGAAGACCAATCTGGCATATTCCTTATTATTCAACGCAAAAATTTCTCAATCAGGTTTAATTTGGTCAATGTGTTGGGACAATGACGACAATCCAGCTTTTTTCAGATATCTGTCTTTATCATCAGCTGCTCTGCTGGTCCATCTTATTGTAGGTGGTGATTTTAATTGTGCACTTCAACCTGAACTAGACAGATCTAATGGGATAGATACCTCTCACCATCAGACAAGAAGAGTTATTGCAATGTGCTAAAGACTTTAATTTAGTTGATGTGTGGAGAAGGAAGTACCCGGATAAACTAACTTTTTCCTGCTATTCTAGCACTTGCCAGACCTTTTCCAGAATTGATTATTACTTAGTTTCAGCTGCTTTAATATCCACAATTATAAGCTGCTAGTACGATAGCATAATAATCTCAGATCATGCCCCAGTTTCATTTATTTTGAACCTGCTTAACACTTTACATTACTCCCCAAGATGGCGGCTTCAAACAATTTGTCTTAGGGATCCAGAATTTATAGTTTATCGGAGAACAGATAGACTACTATTTTGGAAATAATATGAACCAAACCTGCTGCTAGAAGGTGGGAAGCCTTTAAAGCTTTTCTAAGAGCTCAGATGACTAGCTTTAAACATAAATCTTTTAGATTGGAAATAGAACAGCTTGAAAAAAATAAAAGAGACTGAATCTGAAATATTTCCAAATCCCTCAGCAGCTATTTGCAGAACTTAAACTGAGAGCTAAATATAATGTATTGTCCATTAATAAGGCAACGAAAAGATTGTTGAGACTGAAGCATTCCTATTTTGAGCAGGGTGAAAAGGCTAGTAAACTCTTGGCCTGGCGCTATAAACAGAAAGGGCAATAAACTCCATACAATCAGATGAGGGGGTGACAACTGCTGACCCAAAAGAAATAAACAATATCTTTGAGATTTTACCAAAATCTGTATAACTCAGAATATTCAGATTCAGCTCCACAAATACAAAAGGAATTTCTCGACTTGTTAGAATTGACACCCCTGGATGAAACGTCCTTGACCTCGCTGGAGTTTAACTTAGAGGCTAACTAATTGTCTGAAGCTATAACTAACATGAAGGGAGGGAAAACTCCTGGGCCCAATGGAATTCCAATTGAAATATATAAAATCTTTAAGACTAAGTTAATACCACCTCTGCTTGATATGTATCAGGAGTCATTTGATACTGGATCCCTCCCCCCGCCTCTAAATATGGCAGCAATTACACTACTGTTAAAACCTGGAAAACCACCATCCCTATGTGGATCTTATAGACCAATCTCACTTCTGAACAATGATTTAAAAATTCTCTGTAAGGTATTAGCTAGGAGGCTGGAGCCACTCTTGCCAAAAATTCACCCTGTATGCGGATGACGTAATTTTGTTTTGCTCCACCTTGAAACAAACATTACCTGCCTTAATTTTCCTGATAAGTACTTTTGCAGGCTATGAAATAAACAATTACAAATCTGCAATATTATTTATGGATAAAGATGAGAGACTCAATCCCCCCACTCTAAACTCCATTTATGGTGTCAGAACAGGGTTTTACTTATTTGGGTGTTAAAATTACTCCTACTATTGATAAAACTATCCCAATTATAACACTCTCACAGACTCAGTTATTCAACTTATAAACAGATGGACGAAATTGCCCATATCTTTGATTGGACACAAACATTCCAAAAATGTCAATTTTACCAAAGTTCCTGTACCTTTTCCAATCTATCCCACTTTTTCCTCCATCATCTTTCTTTTATTTAAGAATTTCTTTTCTAATTTTATCTGGAATAATAGACATCCAAGACTCAGGCTTTCCCTGTTATATTTGCCGTATGATAGAGGCGACTTACAGCTACCAAATCTTATATGGTATTTCTGTGTGGCCCAAATTCGAGCTGGAATGTTTTACTTTAAGGATCACACCCCTACTTGGGTCTCAATGGAATCCCAGTTGATCAATAACCCTCTAGAACTATATATGTATTCAGCAGATAAGAAAAAAAACTGGTCAAACAAACTAAAACCCCTTTCTTAAAAAAATACAATAATGGTTTGGCACGATGCTCTTGCGTATTTGGGAGAGACATCACAGTTATCTCAGTTCACTCCTATCTTTGGTAATGACAGCTTCTGACCCGGCAGAGCAGACCCTGGCTTTAAAACTTGGTCGACGCGAGGCACAGCTAAGATGTCGGATCTTTATAATGGCAATACATTTATGTCATTTGAAGAACTTATGGAATTCCAACAAAACACTTTTTCTAAAATAACTTCAGTTGCAAAGTTTTATTATGTCCGGGCAAGGCTACAATTCGAAGCTCCTGCCTTTATCTACCCTAGAAGACATCACTCTGAAATTATCTGAGGCTGGGGACATGTGTCTGTATTATATAATTTGTTTGCAAGTAAATGCAAAGTCATCAAACAACATACTACAAGCATGGAGAACTGCTTTGCATGAGAATCTGTCAGAAAAAGAGTGGTCAGAAGCTTGTTCCTTAGTTCAAACCCAATCAATAAACACTATTTCTAAATTACTACAATACAAATGGATAACCAGACAGTACATTACTCCAGTCAGGTTGCATCACTTCAACCCCAACATTCCAGACACATGCATTAAATAACCACCAAAAGGGGTCTCTGTTCCATTGTATGTGGGAGTGTCCCCAGATAATCTGATTCTGGAAGGTGGTGCTGGATTTGATTAGTCAGATTATTGGAAAAAAAGGCACCCCTTGATCCTAAATTATGTATTCTGAATATTTATCCAAAGGACTTTGTAACCTCCAAAAATGTAAGGTCTCTGCTTAATATTTGTTTTTTGGAAGCCAAACTCTGCATAGCCTATTCATGGAAAAAACCAACAACCAGTGGACTCTCACAATGGCTGAAAGGAATGACTTATCTTGCTCTAGAAAAGATAAACTACATCACAAAAAACAAACTTAGCAAATTTCGGGAAAGTTTCTGGAGAACAATAATCAGGATGATGAAAGTAATGAACTGAATCGACTGCTTTTTTAATGGTGGGGTCTTGGCTTTTTTCTGTGTTTTTTCTTCCTTTTGATTTCTTAAATATTTTATTTTTTCCTTTTCTTTAACTTTGTTGTACTTTCAAACCTACAGATGATCTAATGTGTTTTCTTCTCACTCTGTAAAAGCAATAAAGAGATGTTTATAACAAAATGAAACAGTGATGAAATTAAGAAACTTACTATACTAATTTGAACAACTGACAGGATGAAGGGATTCATGTGGATGCCATATGGTCTGGATTCATTCATTACTACAAAATACGGCAGGAATAAGCCAGACCCAATAGTCTGCACTTCTTGAAATAAACTTAGCAAGCAGGATACTTACCTCTCTCCAACCACAGAACTAAAGTCTGTCATTCCAAGCAATTCCATACTTGTCCTGGAATTGCAGCTGTCAGAAATTTGTTGGCTCTGCTTGCCTGCCATACACAGCATAGGAGAGGCAGGAAGGGTTGAAGAACAGAAACTTGATCTAGTGGTGCTGCATTGTTCTTTTGATCTTTGTTTTGATGCCCCGTCATTTGTACAAGTTTTGGGAGTTGCTAGATTAATGATAAAATTTCAAAGTTAATTGCTGTCACTTCAAAGTTCACATATCAAACAACTGATTCTAAATTTTGTTCTAGACAAACTACTCAGCAGCTACAGAATGAAAACAGTGTCTTTCATTGGCAACAGGCTCGTCTTTAATGTGACAGATTTAACTTGAATGCAATGGAATTTCATATTCTTGCTGCACTTGGGATACATAAGCTAATACAATCAGTCAGCATACTGGTTTATGCTGGTAGTTTCCAATCACATTTGAGTGATGGGGTTAGAAAAGGCAGAACTAACATCAGGCATTGCAATTTAGCAGAAATTCAAGGTAAATATCCAGTTAATTTGATCTGCTCAATCACTGCAAAAAGACAAACTAAGTTAATCTAATATTTTAACATATAGAACATAGAATAATACAGCACATTACAGGCCCTTTGGCCCACAATGCACCAACCCTCAAACCTTGCCTCCCATATAACCCCACACCTTAAATTCCTCCATACCTCCATAAGGTTGTTAAACCTTAAGTGTTGATGAATTGCAGACCAAAACATCAAATTATGGATACATAATATTTGCTAATTACAATAATTTGCTAAAGACTAAGCATACTTCTAAGCTAGGAGCATATGAAGTTACACAACTTTTGCAAAGATTATTGGATCAAACTTGTCGATTACTATCTCTGCCCAATAGATAGCCTGGGGTGATGAAACTCACAGCACCAATCCAGGGGAATGCTCAATTTGGATTGCTTCTCAGGGTCAGCTACAGAAACAGGAGTCTTTGGGGAAAGTTGGACTGCTTAATGGGAGGCTAAAGAGCCTACTTGAGGTTCAGACATTTAACGCATTGTGGTAGAGACCTGCTATTCTGAATCAGCAATATTCAAGCCATGCACTGTTGAGTCAAGAGCTAGAGTCAGAATCTGAGAGTTGTACACTACAAAGCCCTTTGACTCCAATATCCAATATCTCTACACAACTAATATCTTGCAGCCCAGACAATATCCTGATGAATCTCCACTTTATACTCAATTACATCCTTCCAAAAAGTGTGGGCAAAGGATTAAATACCCTTGACAATACAAACACCTTAAATTGAGTAATTTAATGCACATGGCACAAATATTTGAAAAATTAGACAGAAACATACACCAAGGTAGGTTAGAAATCAAGTTTTCTGGACCACAGAAGAGCAGCCATTGAAACTGTAGAAGAGCAGCAATCAAACAAGAATTTGAACAGAATTTGTCAAAAGGTATCAAGAAATCTGGAATGTCTGTACAAGTACATGTCTAACTTAGAAACATCGCACTGATCTGTGGCAACAAATCTTACCAGGAAAGATTTTTGCAGGACTCTCCACTCTGAAGAATCCTGCATCAAAAACAATGACATCACTTTGAGTTTCTTTTTTGTTGGAGTCAGCCATTCCCTCTTTCATTCTGGCCTTCATTGCTGCCTTCACAGCTGCCAAACGGCTCTTTGGTGCTGCACTGGCTTTTATTACTTCTTCTGGTTTGGACTTGGCAGTCTTCTTCTAAGTGAAAAAGCATTTAGTTAGTACATATGGAAAAAAACTTCATTAAATTCACACACAAATGTGTTTGAGTTCAAGAGCCGCATAGTAATATTCATGGTTAGACCAGACTTCGAATTGGTTCAGTTCTGTTTGCCTCACTATAGGAAGGATAGAGAGGATTTAGAGAGTGTACAGAGAACACTATCTGGATTAGAGAGCATGTCTCATGAGATGTTGAACAAGCCAGGGCTTTTCCCTTTGCAGGAAAAGAAGTGACATGATAAGCATAGTTTGAGTGGACAGGCTGCGACCTTCCCCATCCCCCAAGGCAATAATGGCTAATACAAGGGGGCATATTTTTGAGGTGATTGAATTATAGAGGATCTCAGGCAAGTTTACTTAATAAAAAACACTACAGAGAGTGGTGGGTGTATAGAATATGCAGCAAGTGGTGGTGGTAGACAATTGCCAATGCCATTAGGCTTTACAATTCTACCGCCAGGACTTAAGAACTTTTTAAAAGCTATTATTAATGCTTTTTGAGATGGTGATTTAGATGTATATCATATTTTTTTACTGAGTTAAGTATTGTACGTAATTAGTTTTGCTACAACAAGTGTATGGGACATTGGAAAAAAAGTTGAATTTCCCCATGGGGATGAATAAAGTATCTATCTATCTATTACTGTACATTAGGAGTGTCAAACTCATTTTAGGTCACGGGCCGGATTGAGCAAAATGCAGCTTCATGCGGGCCGGATCAGTCGGACGCGTGCGAACGCAGCTTTCGTTGCCTCCGTTTTTTCAGCCTGCTCTCGTGTCTCAGTCTCTGCTATAACTACAAAGTGTTTCACTTTACAAATTCCGTTTCTTATGAAGAAGTCTGCCGAGCAAGACTGCCGAATAAACACTAAAAACCCTGAAAACCTGGTACCTGAATAAACTCAGCATTAGCCATATCATACGCCATAGGCGCTTCGATTACTAGGGCCAGCTTTAATAGTAATTAGATATTATCTCGCGGGCCAAAGATAATTCCACCGCGGGCCGGATTTGGCCCGCGGGCCTTCAGTTTGACATATATGCTGTTGATTATGGATATTTAAGAAACTCTTGGATAGGCACATTGATGACAGAAAATGGAAGGCTATGCACGAGGGAAGGGTTAGATTGTTCTTAGATTGGGCTTGTACTGTGCTGTAGTGTTTTATATTCTATGTACTGTTTTCAGTTGATGTTTGCATCTTCAGAAAATATTACCTCTTTGAAACTGGTATTGCCTAATAAAGCCATTATTTAAACAGATTCAGACAACTGCTATACTCTTCCCAAAGGCTTTATAGGAGGAAACAGGAGGTAGTTGAATGGTCACCCAAATCCTTCAACTATTTTAATCTTTGTAGGACGTATTGACAGATTTAAAAAAAAAATCCCTCGACTGCTATAGCAATCTCATTTAAAAACAATAAAAATTATGGGCTTGAAGATGGCTTCTTACAAAAAAAACCTATTAATTTGATAATTTTTGGACCTTGGAACGACACTAAAGACATTGGTCATGGGCAGAAGGGACTGAACATTGACAAACATTGTAGGTTTCAAAGTTGACTAGAATGCTCACCAATATTTATACACTTTTCTGTGTAAAGATACAACTCAACCATCAAGTAACTGTTCTAGATTCTTAAATTTCTAATCCTTTACCTTGACCACTCTTTTGGGTGATGATGGCTCCTCCCAGTTATTTGCTTGAATCTTCTTCAAATGCTCAAATTTTTTATTCACATCTTCAACCTGGAGAGAAAAGATAAAAAAAATAGATGCAAAGGTAAAAAGTTAGATAGCACATTGAAAATACAAGTCAGGGACTGGAAACTGGAGTAGCCAGACAGCTTTGTATTTTAAAAATGCAAGGACAATAGCTTTGAGAACAAATTTCATTTTATGCTTTAACTCCATCTCCATTTTCACTACATTAGTCAGTTTAAATAAAAAACTATGGATTGTCATTTAGATTCAACTAATGCATAGCAGGGGATTATAGTTGGCAAATTCATTCAAGTACCTCCGACTAGGTGGAACCCTGGCAAAGGAAACTCTTGCCCAGTTTTCTCTTTACCTTGCTGTACCATTTGCCTAGCACTTGCATTTCTTATTCTTGTGACCTTTGAAAAGAACTGGTCAATTCCTCAGATTAGCAGTAACAAGCTCTGGCCATAGTCAGGGGAACTGGAGAGATCCAAATTACTACAACATCTCACTGATTTCTTTTCCAAGCGCTTGTGGGTGCACTAAAGATCAATACCTTAATCTCCCAGCTGCCCCAGCCACTTCTAATTTACTTGTGGAACCACAAGATACCAATATGAGGTCAATAAACTCAGGGGAGGAAATATAGAACACAGATCTTCTCAATCCACCAATAAAATGTGATTGCATTCTTCTGAAAAGAAGAAAGTCAGTTCCAATTTATTCATAGGAACTGATTTGAAGTTGTTTTAAGGAGTCAAAAGGAAGCCTTCAGATACCTGGAAGTAGATCATGTCCCAAAACCCTTCAAGATCTGCACAGGTGACTTCTTTTTCACTCGTCTTGAACTCGCAGTTGTCGATAAGACCATTAAACTGTTTAAATCGCTCAGCCATGAGGAGGCGTGCCTGTCCCACAGATGAACGAATCAGGTCCTTAACTAGCCAAAAAGTAATATTTTTGATTATGAGTCAGACTCTAAGCAGCTTATCCGATTTTTCCTCAAGACACAATTTTGCAAAATGATACTGCGGACTGAAAGTAAAGATTATAGATTATAAATTCAATTACAGCAAATTATCCACTAGAGTAAAAGATTAAAATAGAATTAAGTGTATGTGTTGACTGGGATGTAAAATGATAAAATGCACATTAGGCAAAATCTAATTATTAGACAACCTACAGATTACAATAACAGTAGCCATCCTCAACACTATTGCAAAAGAGGGTGCAAAAAATTTGAACAAAGACAGGTTACTGAAGACTAGTTTATACTTCAGAATACATCCCAATTGACATTAAAGACGAATATCAATTAGATTTTAACTATTTATCCCCTCTGTAATAATTCAAATAGATTATCAGAGTAAATAAGCAATACTGATATAATACGTAACACAATAATGATACACTCAGGGCACCATTAGGCACACCTGTATGTTAATACAAATATCTAATCAGCCAATCATGTGGCAGCATCTCAATGCATGCAGAGATGGTCAAAAGGCTCAGATATTGTTTATACCAAACAGCAACAGGGAAGTAATGTGATCTGAGTGACTTTGACTATGAAATTGTTATTGATGCCAGACAAGGGTGATGGGAATATCTCAGAAACTGATCTCCAGGGATTTTTCAGTCTCTAGAGTTCAGAGAATGGTGTGGAAAAACAAAACATTGTGATCAGCAGTTCTGTGGGCGAAAACATCTTGGAGAGGTCAGGAGAATGGCCAGACTGGTTCGAGCTGACAGAGAGACAACAGTAACTCAAATAACCACATGTTACAACAGTGGTCTGCAGAAGAGCATCTCTGAACACACATATTAAACCTTAAAGTAGGTGGGCTATAGTAGAAGACTAAACAGATTCCACTCATGCGGCCACTTTATCGAGTATACTCCAGTATCTAATAAAGGGGTCACTAAGTGCAAGTCACTGAAATTATATAGAATCTTGGTGACACTACCTGAAATACTAGTTGTGCTAGTTTAACCAAAGATAGAAACAATAAGTAAATCTACATCACAATCTCCAGTTAAACACTTTGCAATCAATTAAGTCAATAACTCAATAAATTAATTTTTGTATTTATGCATTGGGACTCATGTAACTGCTTAGCATTTTTAGAAATTTGCCAATATCATAAAATTTAAAACAAACCAAATTCAAACTTACTAGGTTCCAGTGCTCAAATTCGGTGTCTTCATCATTGACACTGTTTGCAAAAGAGAAGGCAAGGATACAAGCATACAAAGTATCCTTAAGCCTTTGGCTTCAACTCTTTGAAGTTGTGTTCAACCTGATGCAATGCCATTAGTTTTTGGAACAGTGAATAAACTGCAGTCCTTTTGGTTTAAGTGGCAGCATAGCACACAAACTAGGAAAAATCCATACCTACTTAAGATTCTGTTTTTAAAAAAATGGAAAATAGCTCAGAAACTGCAAAAAGCCATGCTTAGTTTAGTTACATGATAACCAAAGGCAGTGAAGCTGCATGCCAATTAGAGTAAAGTCATCTTAAGATTTCACATGCCATTCATTTGATTAGCCTTCAAACAGAATCATGGTCTGAAACATTTCAAAGGGTAAGATGACATTGTTCAACAATTCTCAACCAATTCTCAACCAGTATGTTCATACAACTAGTGACCCCATTCCCCAAGAAATACAATAAAAATAATAAATAATTTCTATTGAGGGATGGTACAAGGGCCACCAATGGTAGGATCTAACCAAGATAACTGAGATTGCATAGTTTGGAAGAATGAGAGTTAATTTGAGACATAAAAGATCTTGATGGGGTTGTTAGGTGTATGACAATAAGGGATTGATGGTTCAAGAGTTAAATTCTACACAGGAGGGATCTGGAGAGCCAGTTATTAAAGAAAAATAGACACTTTTTGGATACAAAGGGAATTGAAGGATTTGACGTTGGCGAGATAATAGATTTGTTTACTATAATTGGTATTAACTCACGAAGTCCATCTTACCACGATCTGGGACCGCCTCAGAATTTACCCATTCATTCCACTGCTGGCAGTGCAGACTCAAATTCTCTGTCTCTGATACAATTACTCCTCTGTAAGAAAGTTATGAATGAGTTCACACTGAGAAGGTTTAAGCTACTTCCTCCATATACCCCAACAGACCTAAGCCATTTCTGATGTGGCCTAGCTAGTGACCCCAACATCCACCAGAAAGATGACCCTACAATGACCAAGGCATTTTGCTAAATTATTTAGATGCAATCTGGATTAGTAAAGCCAATGAGAACAAAAGCTTCCATAGGCTATCCATTTAATCTTATTTTCCAAATTTCTTGTTTAAGTAAACAAAATTTATTTTTTTTAAAACAAAAACAGTGTAATCTGTTTCAGTAGAAGGCAATATCTGATGTTAAACTAATTTGCCATCCTTTTGATGTTAATACACTCATTAATGTAAATCTGTACAAAATCTTATTACAACTAGACACAGTAGCATGATACAATTCTCAAAAATGGTCGGTCAACTCTGCCCTCCATGATTCCGACTTGTAGCTAGCCAGATTGGAAACAAAGCTCTAATCATACATGTTGGAAAAGAATCAGACATCCACTTAGTCCACTCCAAATGCCCCACAAAAGACTAGAAAAATACACCAAGTTAAAGTAGGTCTGGTCAAAACACTGAACCTTACCATGACTAAACTACTTTTGCAGAACATTTGAGATCCTGTTGGCTCTACATGAGTATTACTATCCGAGCATTAGAAGAGCATGAAACTGCATTTCTTATAAAATTGGATTAGATACACTAAACCAATCTTTTCAATGTCACTACTGCATGCTAACCTGAAATAGGCAACATCATGGACTGATTCGCTGTCAGCAGTTGATGAGCATCCAAAAGGTTGTGCTTTATTGGTCTCTGAAATTTCAAAAGCTGCCATTTGATGGGGTGGGGGGGGGGGGGGGGGAGAGAGAAGGAATAAAGTCAAGATTTAAAGATCACAATCAAATGGATCTCAATCTCCACCCCCACCTAGACTAATAAACTGAAGCCTTTTATACAAATAGCTAAAGCCAGGTAAATATAACCCAAGACTGCTCTGTTAAGTAAAAGAAATAAAAACTGAAAATAAACCAGTTTAAAAATTATTCCAGAAAAATAGGAAAATTAAACGTAGAGCCTGCTATTGTGCCAGGCATGGTAGTTGCACAAGGATTATATTGTGACAGAATTAATTACTCAGCCTATGAGAAGTGAATATATAATGCACTTACCAGTCCCAACAGGTTCTTCATTTTTTGCTTCAGGCATGTTTGATGATTCAACTCCTAATTCACAAGCATTTCCTGTTGACTTTGCTACAATATTCGCTGTTGTAGAGGAGTCTGTGTTACTTTTCCTGAAAAGGAGAGGATAATTCTCAATTACTGTTATGGCAGGATTAATATGGAGTGTAAGAACATGGATCAAACACCAATTAAAAAGAAAATATGAAAAAAACAGTTGGAACGAGGGGCTATAGAAAACTGCCCCTCATTCCGACTGTTTAGATGTAGCCTAAAGTAGGCATGTTACAATCATACTGAATTGTGGGTGAGGGGGTAGGTTTGAGGATCCAAATGGTTTACATCTGCACTGCATCTTCTTAGAGACAGTCCTTATGAGTGAAGCAAATTCAAGGCAAACAACCAAAAGAACTGCAGCTTGAAGTATATGGGACAACACATGGTAGTCAAGATCTGTCATCAACATAGAATTTAAATATTCTTGGTCTTCCCATGGACAATTTTAGAATATTAAGGGGTAAACAGTGGAAAGATAGAGCTGTCTGGTAATAAGGCAAAGAATACCAGGACAAGAGACCACTCCTGTCATAACAGCTCAAGTGTACTTGCAAAATGTTCTTAAAACTTCAATTAGATTTTCACCAATTGCAACACAAACAGCCAAGACAGGAATAAAGATAGGCCATTTGGCCCTCAAATCTGCTCTGCCATTCCATCATGGCTGATTTATTATCAGCCTTAACCCCATTCTCATGCCTTCTCCCTGCAACCTTTGATACCTTTACTAATCAAGAACCTATCAACCTTCACTTTAAATACATCAATAACCTGGCTTTGACAATCAATTCCATAGAATCACTATCCTCTGGCTAAAAAAATCTCTCCTTTGTTCTAAATGGACGTCCCTCTATTCTCAGGCAGTGCCTTCTGGTCCTAGACAGTCTACAGGAAACATCCCCTCCACGTCCACTATCTAGGCTTTTCAGCATTCAATAGGTTTCAACGACCCCCCCCCCCCAACATTCTTCTAAACTCCAGTGAGTACAGGCCCAGAGCCATCAAACACTGCTCATACGTTAACCTTTTCATTCCTAGAATTATTCCTGTGAATCCTCATCTGGACCCTCTACAGTAACAGCACATATTTTCTTAGATAAGTGGCCCAAAATTGCTCAATATTCAAAATGCAGTCTGACCAATGCTTTATAAATGCCTCAGCATTACATCCTTACTTTTACATTCTAGTCCACTCAAAATGAATGCTAACATTACATTTTCTTTTCTTACTATTGACTCACCAGCAAGTTAACCTTAAGGAATCCTGCACCAAGACTCCCAAGTCTCTGAACCTCGGATTTCTGAATTTTCTCTGTTTAGAAAATAGTGCACAACCTTATTCCTTCTACCAAAGTCCATGACCATAGACTTCCCAAAACCATATTTAATCTGCTACTTTGTCCATTCTCCTAATCTGTCCAAATCATTCTGCAGACTCACTGCTCCTCCACCCATCTTCGTATCACATGCAAAGGTGGTCATCTAAAATCATTGACAAATTATGTGAAAAGCAGTCCCAAAACCAAACCTTGCAGAACACCATTAGTCATCAGCAGCCAACCTGAACAAAACAAAGCCCCCTTTATTCCCACTCTGCCTTCTGCCAAACAGCCAAAGCCCTGTCCCTGTAATACCATGGACTCTTGCTAAGCAGCCGTGGTCAGGCAAGATTTCCCCTTAAGGAAACTGTGCTGATTTTGACCTATTTTATAAATGCATCTCCAAGTACCCAAAAAAACCCCTCACCCTTATTAGACACCAACATCTTCCTAACGATTGAGGTCAGGCTAACTGGCTTTCCTCCATTTTAAACAAGGAGAGTGACATTTGAAGTTTTCCAGTCACCCAGAACCATTTCAGAATCTAGCAAAAAACACTTATTGTCTGCTACTTTTTGTCCCCCCATTTCTATTTCCCCAGTATAATTTTCCAGTCGTCCCATATCTCTATTTAAATGAAAAAACTGCATTCTCAGAATTGGCTGGCTTACCGTCACATTTCATCTTTTCTCTCCTTGTGGCTTTTCTTCAGTTGCCTTTTATTGATTTTTAAAAACTTCGTTTTTTTTTGCTATATTATTTGTCTTTTGCTTTTATGCAGCCTTCGACAGCCACAGTTGCATCATCCTCCCTTTAGAATACTTCATTGGGATCATCTACCCTGCACCTTCAGAAATGGTCCCTGAAACTTCAGCAATTGCAGTTCTGCTGTCATCCCTGCTAGTGTCCCCTTCCAATCAACTTGGGTGGGCTCCTCTCGTGCCTCAAATTCCCTTTACTCCACTGTAATAATCATACATCTGACTTCAGCTTTCTCCTCAAATTGCAAGGTGAAACCTATCATATCATCACTTTCTCCCAAGGGTTCCTTTACATTAAGCTCTCTAGACAAATCTAGTTCATTACATAACACCCAATCCAGAATTGCCTTTCCTCTAGTGGGCTCAACCACAAACTACTATAAAAAGCCATCTTGAAAATGTTCGATAAATTTCCTCTTGGCATCCAGCACCAACCTGATTTTCTTAATCTACCTGCACATTGAAATCCCCCATGACTACTCTAACATTACCCTTTGACATGCCTTTTCCATCTCCTGTTGTAACTTGTAGCCCCATCCTGGCTACTGTTCAGACCTGTATACAACTTCCATCAGGATCCTTGCAGTCTCTTCACTCAATCCACAAGGCTGCTACACCTTCCCACCTTATTGCAGCTTTAAGGATTTGATTTCATCTTTAAGAAAATCTCAGCCTCTCCCTCTGCCTACCTGTCTGTCCTTTCGATACAACGGATATACTTAGATGTTAAACTCCCAATTATGGTCTTAAAGCATTGCCTACTACTTCATACCTGCCAATCTCTATCTGCGCTACAAGATCTAACTTATCCTCCATTCTGCATTCAAATACAACAGCTTCAGTGCTGTATTCATCACCCTGAAGTTACACTTCAAGCTGATCCAACTCATCTCACTGACTGCCATTCTGCAGTATCAACTGCCTGTCTCACTATACACCATCTGTTTATCTCTCAATTTCCCCATTCTTCAACCCACTCAAAAAAGTGGATAACTTCATTACTGGACACAAGCTTTAGACATTACTTACAAATGGTGTTTGGCAGGACTCCAGGTATGAGAGCTAAAAAAGCTATTCACACTTCGTGGGCTTAGGGGGGTAAATTTGAACTGGGCAAATCCAGGCACAGGTTCAAAGACGTAGTTTTCAGGGGCAAATGAGACTTTCTCCTCCTCAGTTTCAACATCTATGTCTGCACTCAGTGGCTGTCGGTCCCCCTCTTCATTCTGAGCCAATAAGATGCCAGAAGTCTGTGACAGAATCTCTTCTTCAGGAATGGCCTTCATACATGGCTCTACACAAGGGTCAGACTTTGGCTTTGGAGGAATCTGCAAAATAGATTTGATTCAATCCATTTAAGTGCTAGTTTAAATATAAACTGCAAGCAGAAGAAGGTAATAGCAACATTTTTAGACCTCTGATGTCCAAAATTCTCCCTTCTGGAAGTGTGTAGGTACATTAAAACAAACTTCATACAATCTTAATTTGATTAATTATTCTCGTAGCCTCCACTCCCCTTACCTCAGTCTCTATACTGCACTGTAATGCATTTGCATCATAAACAGTATTTATGCACATATCTGTACACAACTTTTATATTTTAATGTAATTCTTTACTCTTTAGAATTGAATGTTGTTTTTTGTTGCATGTCGCACCCTGACCAACACAGCACAGAAAATGTCCAACCATGTAAATGTACGTGGCAAATAAAGTTGATCCATGAACCCTGAATGGACATTATTCAGTTATAACACTGAATAGCCAGAAAGCAAATTTAGTCACATGTAAACAAAATAAAAATGACAAAATTATACAGTTCCACTTCAGTTATTTGCAAGTCCAGCAAATTCCGTAAAGTTCTTGCTTGACCAGTGTGAAAGCACCAACTGGACTGGATAATTTTGGAGTCTTATCACGTGAAGATAAAACTTTGGCAGATTAATAATCCACAATTTATCAGCTTGACTGCAACTGAGGAAATACAATTTCAAGTATTGAGATCTTGAGTCCAATAGATGTGATTTGATTCAATCCATTTTTCAACCCCAACAATGATGCTTCTGTGGTTAAACAAGTCCAGGACCATGATCATGGAATTTAAATTCAGGTGATTGAGTGGAGCATACAATATTTAGACAAAGATTCTGCAGATAATGGAAATCCAGAGGAGCTCAAAAAAAAATGCTAGAGGAACTCAGCAGGTCAGGTAGCATCCATGGAAGGGAATAACCAGTTGACGTTTTTGGGCCAAAATACTTCATCTGGACTAGCAAGGGGGCGGAAGTTAAGAGTAAGAAGGTGGGGAGATGGGGAAGGAGTACAAGCTGGCATCTGAGAGGTGAAACCAGGTGAGTGGGGGTGGGTGATGGGATAAAGTATGGAGTGAGGGGGGTTGATAGGTGGAGGTGGTTAGGTGCTGAAGAAATTGGATCAGAGAGAACAGTGAACCATGGGAGAAAGGTAAACAGGAGAGGCAGCAGCAGGAGGTGGTTCTCTAATTGCATACTTGTACAGTCCAGCTTAAACGACAGATCCACAATAACGTGGCCAACAAATAGACAAGGTTCAATGAATCTTACAAAGTTCTCTCAACAAAACCTCAAGGAATAAATATGTGAGGAAGTTCCTTTGGAAAGGTAAGATGTCAAGAATATCGTTGGAAAAATTGACATGGAAATTTGATCTAGGAGGGTTACAACTTCCAAATTTTAAGAATTATTATAAAGCAAATCAACTTAGATTTATTGCATCTTTTTTTGATAAAGATAAACAGGCATGGATTAGAATAGAACTAGATAAAATAGGAGAAAATACACCAGAAGATTTTATATATAAATGGGAATCTAAATGGATACGGGAAAAGAAAGAATCTCCTATATTAAAACATTTGATTGATTTATGGAATAAAATAAATGTTGATGAAATAAGGAATTCTTTATTAGCAAAGAGATCTTTAATTCAAAATAGACTTATTCCTTTTACAATGGATAATCAACGTTTATATAATTGGTTTCAAAAAGGGATTAGATATATAGGAGATTGTTTTGAAGGAGGTATATTAATGTCATTTGATCAATTAAAGAATAAATACAAAATATCAAACAACACTCTTTTTTGTTACTTCCAATTAAGGGCTTATTTAAGAGAAAAATTGGGTCAAACAATGTTATTGCCGAAATCTAATGAAATAGAAACTTTAATTCAAAAAGGAAAAACTAAAAAATTTAATTCTTGTATGTATAGTTTGATTCAAAAACAGGTAATTAAACAAGGAATCCATAAGTCAAGACAAAAATGGGAAACTGACTTGAATATTAAAATTGAAGAAACAAATTGGTCAAGACTATGTCTTGATAGTACGACAAATAAATGTCCAGTTAAGATTAGTGCAATATAATTTTTACATCAATTATATATTACACCACAAAAAATAAATAAATTAAGCCCAAATTTATCTGATCAGTGTTTCCGATGTAACCAAGAAATTGGTACTTTTTTACATTCTACCTGGTCTTGTTCTAAAATTCAACCTTTTTGGACAAATTTAAGAGTTTTACTGGAACAAATTATTGGAACACAACTTCCGCATAACCCAATATTATTTTTATTAGGTGATATTGAAGGGATAAAACCGAAACCCAAATTGAATAAATATCAGAAAGAATTCATAAAAATTGCACTGGCAGTAGCCAAAAAGGCTATTGCAGTTACTTGGAAATCGGATTCATACTTAAGTATAGATCGTTGGAAGAATGAAATTTCCAGCTGTATTCCACTTGAAAAAATTACTTATAATTTAAGAGATAAATATGAAACATTTTTGAAAATTTGGCGCCCTTATTTACAAAAGACAGGATTAAATATATAGGTGCTTCGAAGATAAAATAATTGGTTATTCAGGGAAATAAATAAATATATATATACTAAAGTTATTATGAACTCCGTGGAGCATGTGGGGATCTTCCGATATCCAGACATTCTTTCTTTTTTCTTCTTTTTCTTTTCTTCCATAGGGATGTTAGGGGGGAGGGGTTAAGGGTAGATAATTTTTTTTTCTTCCGTAATCATTTGAAAACTCAATAAATTAAAAAAAAACAAAACCTCAAGGATGGGTGCCCAAAACTGAAAATGTTGACCTACAAACAACCACACCTTACAGATCATCTCAAACCCTTTTGTGAAGGGTTACCATCACAAGGGTTGCCCTTTGAAGCCATGATACCTGTAGAAGCATCAAATATGGGCAATGGCTAAGCATGTCGAGAAAGAGTACACAATACACCCAGGTCAAAGAAGACATGAGCATAGCAACAATGAGAACTGGGAAAGATCAGGTGGTTCTGAGCAGGAAATAACTAGGACTACAGCTCCTCAAAAAGAAAGTGCTTGACATTTCCTGCTACAAGAATTCTATGTAAGGTAAAGCAGCAAGTAAAGCAGTTAGCCTGGATGTTTTCTTTAAAAAACATAAGCCACAGACCAGCTCATTTCCCCAGCAGGAAGCCCATGGCCATACTTTAAGGTTTGACAAGCAAGATTGGAGTTACAAACTGGGAAGTATTAACAACTCCAATTTAAATTGTGATACAGGTTTAACAGTTGCTTCAGTGAGTTTAGAAATAGAAAATGCAAGAACAAACTTACTGGTTTGCAGCTTGAAACTTCCCGTGACTTGCCTGTGTTTCTTGGTTTGCTTGATATTGTAGGCTTGGTAGCTAAAAAAAAAAAATGAGTATCAAATTTTTTTATTTAAGTCACAGCCAAATACAAGTTGCCACTGAGGTCCAACTACTTATGTACAAGATGCCAGAATTAAAGACATCAACCAGCTAGGTTGAAATTTTGCCAGAAAGCAAAGAATTTGAAAACTAGACAATTGGACAATGTTCAAAGTAACTTTCTACTTTGTGGTTTTGTCTTTCCAGAATACTGAAAGGGGTTCGAATTAAGGAAGAGGAAAGCTATGCCAGCAATCTACCCATCCAGCAAATGGATCTTCTTACCCAAGGTTGCATTCAGTGTGATAATATAGTAGATTCCAGTCAACTGGCCATCAGTTGTGGGGGCAGCTACTTAGCTGGGAAACTATGCTGCTTAATTGGGACAGAAGACTGTTGTTGAACAGTTTCTAATTAGCATTAGGCACATGTACTTGTGCTACCACACTACACGGTGCTTGGAGCAAACAGTTTCTAAAATATCAATTGGTTGTGTTCAATAAACATTTATTTTTGTCACTGATAGTCAATGAGAAATGAGTTGCTGCTCAGAACTGTTTTGCTCACTGTGGTTTCAAGCATTTAGGCTTGTGACAGAAATGGCTGGGAGTGAAAATGAAACAAATTTATTACTTCAAATTAACTACGAAGAATTTGAAGGTATTGATAATCATCTTGAATGTTACAATGGAAGATGCAGCCATCAAAAGCACTGCATGAAGGCAGCCCATGATCTGTGCTAGGTGTCTGTAGTGTTCTTTTGACTGTAAAAGAGCAAAATCAGAAGTGTATACTGGATAAAATCCTCCATTGATAACTTAGGAACTAATAGTTTTATAGTACTGTAGTAGTATTGGCAGTGTTCATAATTTGTTATTCAGTTAAACAGTAGTTTGTCTTTTTAAAATATATATATTTTAACATTTCCATGAAATTCCAGCTAATGGGGCAGCCACTTAATTGTGCCAAAACGTACTTGTCCTCACGTGCCCCAAGTAATTGGAATTTACTGTAACGTGTAAGAATATTGTCACATGGTAGAATATCTCAGTTGCCAAACAAGCAAAAATCTGGCATTTTATCACAAGGTTGTGCATAAATTTTGCTCCATACAGCTGCCATTTTGCTTACATTTCAACTGCAGTTGATTTTGTTGGCAACATCCCAAAGTCAAGTGACTGTGCCAAACACTGTCTGCACCACTACATCTGTCACTGGAAAAAGCACTTTAATTTCTGACTCCAGTATATCATTCCCCTTGTCAGTAGTTCCACTGGGCTCTGGAGGATTTCCATGTTTGATCCTCCGCACCTTAACCCCAATCATGCGTAGATTATTTCCAGAGTAAAATAGTCAAACCCAATGAGTAACAATTTTTAGTATAAAACTGGAGATGGAACCAAGTAGCTGTAAATTAATTTCAAGAACTCCCTTTCTTGCATTCATTGCCAATTATTGCTAGTCTATATTGATCAGGCAGAGCATGCAGTGAGGGGAACAGGTTAACATTTTATTGGTTGCTCATCAGCTTTTGACAACAATTCACCTTTAATAAAATGGCATCATGCACATGGAACAAGTAGATTTTATCCATCCCCAATTACAGGTAGTAAGAGCACATTTATCTAGTTCAATTACTCAGTTAACATGCAAAATAGTTACCTGCCATGAAATGACCAAGCATGGAACATACCTGGAACAGGTGCAGGAACTTTTGGTTCCAGCCGCTTCCTCAACTGTAACTGTGTAGCAGCTGCAGTTCTGACATCTAGAGTTTTGGCAAGACAGTTATCAGAATTACAATGACTGAATACTGCAACCGCGGATTCAGAGCACTTGAAAGATAGTTTGCAAGACAGACCAGAAGTTACTACCTGCCAAGTACACACTTTTATTAAAATGAACAAAGGCTGGCATTAAAATTAATGATCACAGAAAGTAAACTGCACAATGGAATAACAGGATTTGAGTAGGGTAAAATATACTAAGGCAAGAGCAAAAACTGAGATATTAATTTATCTGCACACTTTTAATCCAGTGAGCCATTTTGATTTCAATTTTAATTATTCATATAAATGCTTGAGCTCTGTTTTATTAAAAGCAGTATATTACATACCTGACAACTCGACAGTTGAAACTAATTAAAATGTAAATCTAAAAATGTGCTTTGTTGGTGCAATCCAATTGAGGTGGTAATGCCAATTCAGAACAGGAAAAACTAAGTTTTCATGTTGTCCACCTCTGCCCTAGCAATTCTCAAAAGGTTTCTCAAAACTGCCCCATTTTGCCATGGAGATCAGAGCAATTACTCCCAACATACACTTTCCCCAAGTGCTGACAAACTTCTCCATTCCCTTCCTACCTACTGTAAATCTTAGAACCAGAGCAAAATAGCATGGGCCTTTCTATGCTCTTACCCAGCTCAGCAAAAATTTTTCTAGCTATGGTTGCACAAGGGCACACTATACTCTGTGGTGGTTCCAAACATTGCACTTCATTACTGCAAGATTGGCCATTTTGATATAGGATACTTGTCATAACTTTGTCTACTGGCATTTTAGACAGCAGCCAGGTGATGATATCCCAAAGGGCCTGTCCAGCACAGCTCCATTAGTACTGCAATGAAATCTTAAATGTTTCTGACAGTTATCTTTACAATGAATCTCCAATGACCTAGATTTATCTACTCAGTCGAATCTTGCATTTGTTTAAATGCACTCAGTGGCTACTTTATGTACACCCACATGGTCAGGTTTAGTAGTTTTTCAGACCAAACATCAAAACGGGAAGAAATAAGATTCAAGTGACTTTGACTGGAAAGACCGTCGGTGCCAGACCAGGTGGTTTGAGCATCTCAAACTGCTGATCTCTACATCAGCCTCTGGAGTTTACAGAGAATGACATGAAAAAAAAACACATTCAGTGAGTGCCAGTACAGTGGGCAAAAATGCTTTTAAAGACAGAGGTCAGAAAAGAATAGCCAGACTGGTTCAAGCTGATAGGAAGGTGACAGTAATTTAAATAACTGTGTTACAACAGTTACATTTTGGGCCAAAATCTCAACAGTGCTTTTTCCCTATAGATGCTGCCTGACCTGTTGAGTTCCTCCAGCATTTTGTGTTGCTCAGATTTCCAGCATCTGCAGATTCTCTCTTGCTCATGCAAACAGAAATGAGCCACAACATTCCAAACCAAAATGAGTCCTTAGATTTGAATCCCCGAAGTAGGCCCAAAGCCTCAGTATTTAGTTCATATTAGCGGGGCAAGTCACTGCAAAGTTCACAGACATGAAGCAGTCTCACAGCCTTAGTGTTGCAGAAGGAGCCCCCAGACTATGGGCAGGCACTTAAATCTGTGGATCTATTCTGCCTTGTCAACAGTTCAGGCTGGTGGTGGTGTAATGGTGCAGGGAATGTTTTCTTTGCACACATCAGGCTCCTTACTACCACTGTGCACCGTTTAAACACCACAGCCTACTTTAGTATTGTTACTGACCACGTGCATCCCTTTATGTGCAGTCTACAGTCTTCTAATAGCTACTTCCAGCAGGATAACGTGCAATGTCACAAAGCATAGATCTCAAGCTGCAACTGTGTGATGCTGTCAACATGGACCAGGATCTCCACGGAATGATTCCAGCACCTTGCTGAATCCATGCTGTTCTAGAGGGCAGAAGGGCATCCTCTTCAGTACTAGAAAGATGTACCCAAAAGCCACTGAGTGCATTTCTTATTGTAATTTTATAGTATTTTTTATTGCACTGACCGCGAAATAAAAAATTTACAGCATGCAGTACGCCAGTAATATTAAACCCGATTCTGATTTACGCGAGGTTGTTATAAAATTACCTTCTTTCTCCCTTGCAGCTGGTACTTTTGTCCCAGCTTTTTGATTCACTCTTTGTTGCTGGGTCCTGGATCCCAAGGGCATTGTACAATTGGTCTTATTAATTGCCATATTGGCTTTGACAGTGCCACCCTGTGAACAGAGTAAAGAACAAAGCTAGAAGCATTCAGCACCTCAAGCCAACTCTTCCGTATGGAATATGGCTAATGTACTGCATCTTTACTGTAGACGGTCCACATTCTGTACTATTCCTATATCCCTTCATTCGCTTATGACAAAACCTTCGGTTTAAATGAATGTAATGACCAAGACAGTTTCAAAAATACACAGAGTATTCACAGAGTAAATTTCACACTTCACTCCCGAACAATGCACTTGTA
Organism: Hemitrygon akajei; assembly: GCF_048418815.1. Lineage (NCBI taxonomy): Eukaryota > Metazoa > Chordata > Chondrichthyes > Myliobatiformes > Dasyatidae > Hemitrygon > Hemitrygon akajei. The sequence goes on from NC_133154.1 coordinate 32,251,149, forward strand.
GTATAGGATAGTCAATCTATGAAATTCCTTGCCGCAAGTGGCTGTGGAGGCCAAGTCATGAGGATATTTAAAGTGGAAGGTGATACGTTCTTGATTAGTTAGGGCATTAAATGTTACAGGGAGAATGCAGGAGAGTAAGTCAGCTATGATGGAATGGCAGAGCACATTCAAAGGTCTGAATACCTAATTTTCCTTGTCTTGTACGCAGACATTGACTCCTGGCTCTCAACTCTTTGCCATGAAGAACACCCTTCTTTATCCATCCTGCCACTTAGTCCAGTTAGTGCTTCAAGACAATCTCTGGAATAGGTGTGACACATCTTCACGCTTCCTTAATTGCGGATGTTAGTTTTGGAAAAGCAAACCAAAGGAGTGCACAATATTCTCAGCAAGGCCCTACACACTTCTTTACCCATATTTATATCCTCCAGCAACAAGGCCAACATGCCATCACCTCTCCCATTGTTAAACCTGCCAGCTTTCAGGTACGCATGACTGTCACAACTTTGTATTAAACAGGCAAAGTGATTAACAGATATCCTTTCAAATTATATATCATTTGCCATGCTCTTTGCTCACTTAACAAAACTCTGCTCGCTATATTCTTTACAATTTTCTTTGTATCCTCCTTCCTGCTCAGTTCTGTACAGTTTGAAAGATCAAATATGACAGATCCTCAGCCAAATCATAAATAGAGACTGAACTGCTCAAGACACCAAGCGCCAATCCTGGTCACATATAGCATGATAACCTCAATGTTCTCCCATTAACTGTTAGTTTGTTAACCAATGCTCAAACCACAACAGTCCTTAATTCCATGTACACAAACCTCATTGACCAACCCTGGGACCTCAAGTCTTCTAAATTCACCAGACCAACTGGATTCATCTGATCTATTCTACTAGTCACATCCTTAATCAAACAATACTTTCCTTGCACACAGATAGTCAATGCTGCTTGGCCTTGTTGCTCATTGCAAGTTTTGTTTGAAAAAAAAAACACCATCCTTAATTGTAGTGCAACACGAGTGAATCTGCAGATGCTAGAAATAAATTATAAAAAACACAAAATGCTGGCAGAACTCAGCAGGCCAGACAGCATCTATGGGAGGAGGTAGTGACGAGGTTTTGGGCTGAAACCCTTCATCAGGAGTGAAGTAACATGGGATGGTCGAGGGGGGATAAGAAGTGGGGGAAGGGATAAAGTAGAGAGCTAGGAAGTGATAGGCTGGAGGGAAATGGGCTAGGGGGAAGGTGGAGAATTATGGGAAATAAAATAGAAAGAAAGGTAGGGCTGGGGGGAGATTATAGTGAGGGGAGAAAAAGAGAGAGAAAGAGAACCAGACTAAAATAATAGATAGGGATGGGGGTGGGGGGCAGGGGTATCAACGGAGGTCTGCGAGTTGAATTAATTCAACTTAATTGTAGTTTCTAGTATTTTCCTCAAACTACTGCCATTATGTAGGATGGAGCTTAGGATGATGGTGCCTAACAGCAACTCCTTTGCTTGCATCATTGGAAACAGCTCTATTTCTATCTTTACTATCTTTTTCTTTTCAGGGTTCCTTTGAAGTCCCTGAACTGGAGTTACACACCGACTTCATTTCTTTACAGAAATGGGATCCGCTCTCAGGGCCTCACGACTGGCTGCCTTTTTGATATGCCAAAAACTCTGCCTGGAAGACTAGTGCGCCTTCAAGGTGCTAGATTTTCGTGGCTCTGGAGATGGGCAGATTAGAGATCAATGTTGCCACTTGATGTGACGCAACGATAAATCGACAAGTTTTGTTATATTTCCTCTCTTGCTGTGCAAAGGGAACACCTCTTTTTTCCCTTTTTAGGGAGGGAGAGCCTGTGGTATGTCGAATTACTGGGCGAACTAGTAGTCTTTGGGGTACTTTATTGATTCTTTGTTGCATGCATGTGTGCTCGGTGGGGAAGGTGCAGATGCTTTTTTGCTGGTGGGGGAGGGGGTCTTCGCATTGCTGCTCCTTACGTGTGGGAGGAGGAGCTGAGGGGAGCTTTGGGGTTCTAAGATTCAACTGTGATTCATTCTTTGGGACACTTGCGATATTTGCAAAGAAAAAGAATTTCAGGATGTATATTGTATACATTTCTGACATTAAATGTACCTATTGAAAACATTAGATTAACAGGTCAGTATTTCCTACTTTTCTTAAATAGTGTCATATTTCTGTCTTCCAAACTACGTAACTCATTATTCAAGATTGTTTGATGCCATTTCTAATATACAAGTGTTGAGAATGAAAGAATTTACTCTGGATTCAATGCAGCCTAAAAAACACACAATAAATATAAATACACCAGATAGCTTATATACAGAGACAGATTGTATGTCCATTAAGTGATGCCAAGCACAGGAGTGTCTGTACACAAAGTGACTGACAGGAAATAATAAAGCAGTGGCGATCGTGTGTGGAGAGATGGATTAAATGGTGGAAGTGTTAAACAGCTTGATAGCTTGGGGAAAGTAACTGCTTTCAAGTCCAGTTGTCTTGGTGTGGTTGCTAAGCAGCCTCCTCCCTGACTGAACAAAATCCATGAGCCTCATTCCAGAGCCTACAAACTTTAAGGATGACAATCAATGCACTAATTTAGTTCCTCCCATCAGTTTTTCAGGTAGAATTTTGTGTCTGAATTCTGTTTGAAAAAGAAACATCCTAATATTCCCCACTTTATTTTTCCTTTACTAAAACCTTATTAATCAAACCGCAATTTATATTAGATCATCTAAACTAAGCATCCATTTCTGTAGGCACTACAGGCAAATTAGTTTTTTTTAAAAAAAGAACTTACCTTGGAAGCTGCAGATCTGTGTGTCCCAGCTGGCTGAGTCATATGTAATCCCTGATTTTTAGACATTGACCTAGTTACTCTTAGCTCAGAAGACGACACTGCTGTCTGAAAACAAAACAGACGACAATTACAAAGTAAATAGCAACGCCACTTCATTTAATCATTGTATGTACACAATGCTAATGAAAGGTAATTTATTCCTTCCACTAAATTACCTTCAACAAAATACTTAAAACACATGCTCATTAATAGCCTATTTTTCAACAAATTTACATGCAAATCTAGTCTTGTTATATTGGAAGGCGGTTTTAGAATTGCTAATGTAGAAGGGGCTGCAAAGATGCTGTAAAATCAACAGCTGTTTCAGACTGAAACTAGTGCAGAGGCCCCAATAAATGAATTAAATATACATTCAGGAACCATCAAATTAAATGCTAGAGACTCAGTGAATCCCGTAATTACCAACGAAGAGAGTTGGCAATTTTCACCCCTGGTGCTGCCAGCATCATAGCTTCCTGGAGTAAAAGCTGTCAAACACTGGAAGTCTTTGACCTCCTTATCTGCCTTACTCCACCTTTCAGAGTGACTGAGGAATAGAGGTCAAAGAGGAAGAGGAGCAAGTTCTATTATTTACTGGACTGTTCACTTCCCTCTGCATCCTTCAATAATAAACAAAACATTAACATTTAACCGATTTTGACATCAAACTACATCAATTTGAACCAAAATTTGATGGAATGCAGCATCGCTGCACAATTTCTGACATTACAGTACTTGAAGCATGAGCAGGTCAATGGGACTAAGCAGATAAATGTTTCAGCAGACTAGATGGGCTAAAGGGCCCCATATAAGTCCTGTAGAATTCTATGACTACCACTTTATTCCTTTGCAGTACTTGCTTAGAATATGGTATCCGGATTGGCATGCAGTACTACTGTAAAATCCATTCTTATGTTCCACTCAGCTAACATGCCATTAGCATTGATGTTTTGAATGTACTCAGATTTTAATGTTGCACAAAGACTAGCATCCACTACTCAATCTTGTTTCCAGCTTTTTAGGAACAGTTTCTTCCCCTCCACCATCAGATTTCTGAATGGACCAAGAACCCATGAGCACTTCCTCACTATTTTGCTTGCTTTTCACACTAATTTTTAAAAATATATTTCTGTTGTAACTTTTAGATATGTTTTGTGTTGCATTGTACTATGTAGGACACTAAATTTCACAACACATCAGTGAAAGCAAACCAGATTCTGCTTCTTCAGAGGTCCAAAATGAGCAACATCTTACAATGTTTTCCATCTTTCAGTTTTGTACCTTTTTTCATTACATCATTCTTACATTTACAACCAATACAGAATTATCAAATTTCTACATCAGTTAGAGTTGTGCTATGGCAATAAATCATTCATACCTTTAGACAATGCTTGAACCCATGTATTCTAATGGAATATACTTCTCATATTCTGCCAACTTGGTCCCATTATCTTATAGTCAGTTGTACAGCACAGAAACCATTATAGTTTTACTACCTCTGTACTTGTCCAAATGTCTTCAACATTGTAACTATCTGTCTCTACCACTTTTAGCAGCTCATTTCACATACCCACCACTTGTGTGGAAAATTTTACCCCTCATTCCCTTTAAATATTCCCCTCTCACCATAAATCTATGCCCTCTAGTTTTTAGATTTGCCAACCTGCAAATATAAAAAAAAATCTGAACATTCACCTGTTGTGATGGAAAATAACTGCTTCTTTGAGTCTCAACAGTAGAGGCCTGGACACACACAGTTTTAATAAGAAGGAATTTATTTACAAGGGGAAGTCGGGTCAACACAAGCAACTACAATATTCTAACAAAAAACGCTTAAGGTTAACACGTGTGGGGAAGGTTGGGTCGGCTGTACAATACACAGAAAGCGGTGTGCGGACAGGGTACAGTTACACATACAAAGAACAAGGGAAAAGCACTACGACAGCTATCCCCCTTGACCTTGGATAGCTGCGGCTCCTGTACCAGGACAAACGATAAACCTTCCCAAACATAAATCAATGCACTTACCTTCAATGAGGTGGTCCGTAAGAGAGAGCAAGCCAGGCACACGTCTCACCTTTTATAGCATGGGGCTGGGCGAGATAATCCAATTAAGGTGACCAATAATTTAGGTGTGCATTGATTAGTTGGGAGGGACCAAATGTTGATTGGCGTGTGGTGTGTCCTCCGACCAGCCAGGTGGCAGTGCGTCTGTCACGTGGCCGGTATCTCTGGATACATCACCTGATCTTATATGCCTCTACACTGCTGGGGTTCCCAACCTGACCCTAGGTTGGGAACCCCTGCTCCAAGGTCACACCTCAGCCTCTTCTCCAGGAACAACAATGGCAGCCTATCCAGTCTGCAGTCTTTCCTTATAACAAACTTTACAGTTCTGGTAACGGGGCTGCGAGTCCATTCTTTCTGTTTTAATGACACCCTTCCTATAAAATGGAAACCAAAACTACACACACCAAGAGTGGTCCCACCAACATGACTTCCCAGATTTTATACTCAATGCTCTGACTGATAAATGCAAGTGCGTCAAACACCTTCACCACCATGGCCATCTGTGTCACTACTTTTAGGAAACTATATAATTGTACCCTAAATCTCAGTTCTACAATACTTTCCAGGGCCCTGCGATGATTTAACTTGCCAATATCCAATACTTGGCACTCGTTTGAAATAAAATGCTGTTCCTTAACGTCTCTAGTTGATCCAGATCAGGGATTTCATACCTTTCTTATTCAATGGACCCCTACCAGTAATCAAGAGGCCCGTGGACCCCAAATTGGGAAGCCGTGATCTAGAAGCTGATAAAACCTTTACTGTCAATTTTGGTGCCATCTACAAACTCACCCAATTCATAGATGCGTAATAAACAGTGGACTGAGCACAGATGCTTGTGGCATACAGCTGGTCACAGAAGCAACCAATCTGAACAACTCTCCACTATTACCCACCATTTCTACCACAAAGCCAACCTTTTCTTCAGGTGGCTAGCTCATCCTTGATCACTATTTGAATGGTCAGGAAATTTCTAGCCCATCTCATTACTTTGCCTTCAATCCTGTAGCTTTCATCTTTAGCCAAGAGGATCATTAGGAGTGAAATCTTTCCTTTGGAAAGTAGGAAAGACAATATCCATCAATGCTGCCAGCCCCATTTTTTTCCCCTTACAGGAAGCACAGACTAATGGTGGGGCACATTGCTTAAACATATGGCCCAGATGCCAATGTACCCATTAAGACTTCCCTAGATCTTCTTGGACATGTTCGGTCTCATGTGGAAGGCAATGATACCCAAATATCATGCAATCTAAATGCAAAATTACAGTTCCCATTGATATATTGAATGCCCATCTCTGCAGTGTAATATTCTACTGCATGTTGCACAATTATCAATACTTTCACAATACCCAATTCTTTCTGTCACTACCTTTGCTACTTTTAGTTGCACATTCTATCACTGGCAATTTTGCCTTTTAACAGTCATGTGGCCTTTCAGCCCACCTAGTCCATTCTGACCATCGATCACCCATTTACACTAATCTCATTGCAGCTTTCACCGTTCATCCACTAGTATACTACTACACTTTGTTTATATTTACAGAATTGTTCCAATACATCAGCACTGTACCTTAGCTTTGGATTTGGGTAGCTGACTGTGTTCTGTTGGCGGTGGAGGATTTAAATCCCGAAATGGGATTGTATCTGGCCTGTAAATCCCAACTTTGAAGACAGGTTTGGGGTTCTTGCGTTCTTCCTTCAGCTTTCGGAGTGACTTTTCCTCTTTGTAACGTTGCAGCATTGCCAAACGAGAACTTTGTTCCGAAGTCTTAAGTGGTTCTGAAAACACAAGAACAGTGAACAACACAAATGTCAATAATGAAAAAAAAAGTCTGTTCCAAATATTGTACTGCAGAGGTCAAGACATTTTCCGCCCTGCTACAATCACATGAAAGATGAGGATGAGAGAAGAATAAGCCATTCAAGGACCTCTGAGAAACAGAATGAGATCATGCGAATGAAAATAGAGTAATACCAGACAACAGATGACAGCTGCTGAAGATAAAGGACTTGAATACTAAATTCAGCTGAACCCAGTCCTGCACATGCATATTGTAGTGTTTTAGTCCAGTGGTCCCCAAGCACTGGGCCACGAGGAAACGATGATTTGGCGATATGAACCGATACTAGTCAGCTACACTTTTCCTCATTCCCTGTCATGCCCACTGTTGAACTTGAACGCACGCGAGGTATGCAAGAATATTGTCAATATTAAACTGGTCCGCGGTGCGCAAAAGGTTGGGGACCCCTGTTTTAGTCACACCAGTAGAGGGCACGGATCCCATCAAGTCCAAGTCAATACTCTGGAGGGATATCTACTCCACCTCCAGACAGCTTGCAGGCCATATCCTTCAACTGCCAATGCCATTTCCATTTGAAATCACATCTACTTCCAACAACCTAAAGCATCAGATTCCTGGACTTGCCTCTGGCTGCATTACATCCTTTATTGGTTGACCAAAACCTCAAATCTATCTCATCTAATTCAGAAATAAATGGGCGAAATTTATTTGCCTTACCTAATGGCCAGATATTTAACATCAACATATCAAATGGAACCTGGACAATGATACAATGCCTGCCTTAGGATTTGAGTACAAGATTACTCACTTCCACTCTGGTTCTGTGGGCTCTGAATTAACTAATGAGGCCAATATGAGAATTGCAAATTCTTCCAGATAGCAGAGAGCAGGAGGAGCCTGCAGAGGTGACCATGAGGTTCAAAATGGCAAACTCTGAACATTGACACATAGGCATCTGTACTTGTTATGCATGGATGCAAGATGCTCAATAACATTCTTTGCCATATTGAGCATTGCCAAGGTCAGGCATTCCCATGAATTGGTAGGGATGCCATACCTTCCCCAAAGAAGCTTTGAGTACACACAAGTGTTTTGCTCCACTGCTGGTAATTGCTTCCCAAGATTGAAGCCAGAATTAAGTACATATGTTTGGCATGAACTACTAAAAGTGGCTGACAGAGTAATTAATGCTCAGGATGTGCTGAAGCTTGATCAACCCTTTCAAAGGTTTTGTGGGGAAGGACCATAGTTTAGGATCAAGTTGTCATTAGAGGCTGGGATCTGTATTTTCACACATCCTGCAGAGCCACTATTTGAAGTGGCATGGTCACATTGTAAGAAAATATTAAAGGAAATAGAGACAACCCTGGGAATTACAGACCATAGAACATTACAGTACAGTCCCTTTTAATCTCCAAGATCAATCTCTTTTCTCCTAAACAGCCCTCCATTTTTTCTTTCATCTATGTGCCCATCCAAGTTCCTTAAAAAGCCCCCAATACATCTGCCCCTACCACCACCCCAGTAGAGCTTTCATGTACTCACCACTGACATCATGCTATTGACCTTGCCATGCCCCCTTGTATTAGCCATTTCCACCCTGGCAAGTCTCTGGATATCCATTCTTCCTTTGCCTTTATCATCTTGTACACCTATCTAGTCACTGCTCATCTTCCTTTGCTCCATAAACTCTGGATTACTACCTGAGCCACGTGCAAATTGGCATAAGGTCAATATTAGAGAGTTAAATGCGTGGCTCAGGGATTGGTATGGGAGAAGTGGGTTTGAATTCATGGGTAACTGGCACCAGCATTGGGGAAGGGGGGAGCTGTACCAATGGGACGGGCTCCACCTGAACCGTGATGGGACTTGGACTCTAGTGAATCACATAACTAGGGCTGAGGATAGAAGAGTGAAGAAAAGTCAGGTGCAGAAGAATACAAGATTTTAAAAGCACAATGAGTGCAAGGGCACTTTATTTCAATGCCCATAGTATTTGAAACAAGATCAGTGGACTTGTGGCAAAAAGCAGTACAAACAGGCATGATTTAGTAGCCGTTACAGAGATATGGTTGCAGGGTGGAGAGGATTGGGAATGAAATATCCAAGGATATCAGGTAATAAGGAAGGAAAGGCAGGAAGGCGAGGGAGGAGGGATAGCACTCTTAATTAAAGATAACATCAGGATAATAGTGAGAGACAATAGAAGATTCAAGAAGCAAAATGTTGAATCCAACTGGGTAGAGATTAGGAAATGTAAAGGGGAAAAAAATCCCATCAGTGTATTTTATCGGTCACTGAATAATAACATTAGTGGCAGGCCATAAACAGAAATATCTGAGGCATGTAAGAATGAAAAAGCAGTTATCATGGGGGACTTTAACTTGCACATAGATTGCTTCGACCAACTTGATTTACCCAGTCTTGAGGAGGATTTCATAGAATGCATCTGTGATGGTTTTCTTGAACAGCATGTTGCTGAACCTATCTTAGACCTGGTCTTGTTCAATGAGATAGGCAAAATTAGCGATCTTGTACTTACAGATCCTCTTGGAAAGAGTGACCACAGTAGGACTGAATTTCTCATATAAATGGAGGGTGCAATAGTTTGATCTAATACCAGTGTATTATGCCTAAACAATGGAGACTACAATGGGATGAGGGAGGATTTGGCTAGTGTAGACTGGGAACACAGGCTACATGGTGGGACAGTTGAGAAACAATAGAAGATTCCCAAGGAGATTTTACATGGTGCTCAGAAGTATATTCCAGTTAAAAGCAAGGACAGCAAGGATGGGGAGAGACAGCCTTGGATAACTAAGGAAATAAAAGAAGCCATCAAACTAAAAGCTCATCCATACAAAGTTGTGAAGAGTAGTGGGAAACTGGAAGGTTGGGATAAGTACCAAGTGACCAAAAAAGAAAGGGAAGCTAGATTGTGAAAATAAACTAGCACACAATATAAAAACAGAAAAGGGAGGCTAAAGTGAATGGGTCCCTTGGAGGGCGAGGAGGGAGAATTGATACTGGGTAACGAGGAAATGGCCGAGGCTTTAAATGACTATTTTGTGTTGGTCTTCATGGTGGAGGACACATCAAACATGCCAAAGAGAGATGTTATGGATGTGATGGGTGGTGAGGACCTTGATACATTAGCTATCACTAAAGAGGTAGTGCTGAGCAAACTTATAGGCCTGAAGATAGACAAGTCCCTTAGTCCTGATGGAATGCATCCCAGGGTTTTCTGCAATGAAAACTAAATTGTGGAATAAACTGGACATAAGGAACCCCCTTCAAGTATTGCTGTCTCCCATCACCCCTTGTTGCAGGGAAACAAGCCCAGGCTCCCACTGATTCAGCGACATTGGTGAATTGCAATGATTTTATATGTTCATACAAGGAAAATATGCGCTGTGTGTTTAATATCCAAACGTTACTTAAAATGTTATAATGCTATTGACTTATAACTATATTCATGTGAGGAAAATATGTGCTGTGTTTAATATTAAATTTGTTAGACGTACCCTTTTAGAAATGAAATTGAGTGTATTAGCCACATATAAGTGACTTATAGTTAACTTATCACCTATATTCTGGTCATGATTAACACCACCACCCCCCCAATGTCGGCTGGTCCGCAAGAATATTATCAATATTAAACTGGTCCGTGGTGCAAAAAAGGTTGGTGACCCCTGGGTTAAGTGAGTGGGCAATGGTCTGGCAGACGGAGTGCAGTGTTGGTAAATGTGAGATCATCCACCTTGGAAGCAGAAATGAAAGAGCAGATTACCATTTAAATGGTAAAAAAATTGCAGCATGCTGCTAAGCAGAGGGACTTGGGAGTGTGCATGAAATCCCAAAAGGTTGGTTTGCAGGTGCAACAAGCTATCAAGGCAAATGGAATGTTGGCCTTCATTGCTAGAGGGGTTGAACTTAAGGGAAGAAGGTTATGCTGCAACTGTACAGGGTACTGGTGAGGCTTCACCTGGAGTACTGCGTGCAGTTCTGGTCTCATTACTTGAGGAAGAATATACTGGCTTTGGAGGCAGTGCAGAGGAGGTTCACCAGCTTGATTCCAGAGATGAGGGGGTTAGACTATGAGGAGCGATTGAGTTGCCTGGGACTATAGTCATTGGAATTCAGAAGAATGAGAGGAGATCTTATAGAAACAAAATTATGAAAGGGATAGACAAGATAGAGGCAGGAAAGCTGTTTTTACTGGTAGGTGAGACTAGAACTAGGGGGCATAGCCTCAAGTAAGGATGTCAGGAAGGACAGGCAGGTGATGGAGCAAATTTGCAGCCATTGGGATGAGTTGCAATGCAATCAATGCAGAAAGTACCAAATACTGGACTTAAGGTGTTATACTTAAATGCACGCAGCATAAGGAATAAGGTGGATGATCTTGTTGTAGTTACAGATTGGCAGGTATGATATTGTGGCCATCACTGAGACGTGGCTAAAGGATGCATGTCTCTGGGAGCTGAATGTCCAAGGATACACGGTGTATCAGAAGGATAGGCAGGTAAGAAGAGGGGGTGACGTGGCTTTAATGGTAAGAAATGATAGAAAGAGTTGACATAGAAGGTACAGAATCTTTATGGGTTGAGCTAAGAAATCACAGGGAAGGACCCTGATGGCAGTTATCTACAGGGCTCCAAATAGCTGCAGTGATGTGGACTACAAATTACAACAGGAAATAGAAAAGGCTTGCCAGAAGGGCAGTGTTATGATATTTGTAGGGGATTTTAACATGCCAGTGGATTGGGAAAATCAGGTCGGTACAGGATCTCAAGAGAGAGAATTTGTAGAACGTCTATGAGATGGCTTTTTAGAACAGCTTGTTGTTGAGCCCACTAGGGGATCGGCTGTACTGGATTGGGTATTGTGTAATGAACCAGAGGTGATCAGAGAGATGGAAGTGAAGGAACCCTTAGGAGGCAGTGATCACAACATGATTGAGTTCACTGTGAAATCCGATGTGTCGGTATTTCAGTGGAGTAAAGGAAATTACAGTGGTATGAGAGAGGAATTGGCCAAGGTTGACTGGAAAGGGACTCTAGCGGGAAGGACGGCAGAGCAGCAGTGGCTGGAGTTTATGCGAGAAGTGAGGAAGGTGCAAGACAGATATATTCCAAAAGAGAAGAAATTTTTGAATGGAAAAAGGATGCAATCGTGGCTGACAAGAGAAGTCAAAGACAAAGTAGAAGCAAAGCAGAGGGCATACAAGGAAGCAAAAATTAGTGGGAAGACAGAGGATTGGGAAGTTTTTAAAAGCTTACAAAAGGAAACTAAGAAGGTCATTAAGAGGGAAAAGATGAACTATGAAAGGAAGCTAGCAAATAATATCAAAAAGGATACTAAAAGCTTTTTCAAGTATATAAAGAGTAAAAGACAGGTGAGAGTAGATATAGGACTGATAGAAAATGGTGCTGGAGAAATTGTAATGGGAGATAAGGTGATGGCGGAGGAACTGAATGAGTATTTTGCATCAGTCTTCACTGAGGAAGACATCAGCAATATACCGGACATTCAAAGGTGTCAGGGAAGAGAAATATGCGCAGTCACAATTACGACTGAGAAAGTTGTAATTCAGGAAGCTCAGGAAGCTGAATAGTCTAGGGGTAGATAAATCTCCTGGACCAGATGGAATGCACCCTCGTGTTCTGAAGGAAGTAGCAGTGGAGATTGCGGAGGCATTAGCAATGATCTTTCAAAAGTCGATAGATTCTGGCCTGGTTCCGGAGGACTGGAAGATTGCAAATGCCACTCCGCTATTTAAGAAGGGGGCAAGGAAGTAAAAAGGAAACTATAGACCTGTTAGCTTGACATCGGTGGTTGGGAAGTTGTTGGAGTCGATTGTCAGGGGTGAGATTATGGAGTACCTGGAGGCATATGACAAGATAAGCAGAACTCAGCATGGTTTCCTTAAAGGAAAATCCTGCCTGACAAACCTCGTGCAATTTTTTGAGGAAATTACAAGTAGGCTAGACAAGGGAGATGCAGTGGATGTTGTGTATTTGGATTTTCAGAAGGCTTTTGACAAGGTGCCGCACATGAGGCTGCAAAACAAGATAAGAGCAAGTGGAATTATGGGAAAGTTACATACGTGGATAGAGAGTTGATGATTGGCAGGAAACAGAGAGTGGGAATAAAGGGATCGCATTCTAGTTGGCTGCCGGTTACCAGTGGTGTTCCACAGGGGTCCATGTTGGGGCCGCTTCTTTTTACACTGTATATCAACGATTTGGATTATGGAATAGATGGCTTTGTGGCTAAGTTTGCTGATGATACAAAGATAGGTGGAGGGGCTGGTAGTGCTGAGGAAACAGAGAGACTTGGATAGATTGGGGGAATGGGCAAAGAAGTGGCAAATAAATTATAATGTTGAAAAGTGTACGGTCACGCACTTTGGTAGAAGAAATAAACGGGCAGACTATTATTTAAATGGGGAGAGAATTCAAAGTTCTGAGATGCAACGGGACTTGGGAGTCCTCGTGCAGGATACCCTTAAGGTTAACCTTCAGGTTGAGTCGGTGGTGAAGGCGGCAAATGCAATGTTGGCATTCATTTCTAGAGGAATAGAGTATAGGAGCAGGGATGTGATGTTGAGGCTCTAAAAGGGACAGGTAAGACCTCACTTGGAATACTGTGTCCAGTTTTGGGCTCCTTATTTAAGAAAGGATGTGCTGACATTGGAGAGGGTTCAGAGAAGATTCACTAGAATGATTCCGGGAATGAGAGGGTTATCATATGAGGAACGTTTGACCGCTCTTGGACTGTACTCCTTGGAGTTTAAAAGAATGAGGGGGGACCTCAGAAACATTTCGAATGTTGAAAGGCATGGACAGAGTGGATGTGGCAAAGTTGTTTCCCATGGTGGGGGAGTCTAGTACGAGAGGACATGACTTGAGGATTGCAGAGCGTCCATTCAGAACAGAAATGCGAAAAAAATTTTTTAGCCAGAGGATGGTGAATCCATTGAATTTGTTGCCATGGGCAGCAGTGTGTATTGGGTGTATTTAAGGCAGAGCATCAAAGGTTATGGTGAGAAGGCGGGGGCAAGTGACTAAAGGGGAGATTGGATCAGCCCATGATGAAATGGCGGAGCAGACTCGATGGGCCAAATGGCCAACTTCTGCTCCTTTGTCTTATGGTCTAAGATTCGGGGAAGTAGATTTAGGATGTAGATGAAGATGAACTGCTTTGCTGAGAGTGGTGAATCTGTGGAATTCTCTGTTCAAAGAAGCAGTGGAGGCTACTTCAGGAAATATATTTAAGACATGGTTGGATAGATTTTTGCATAGTTGGGGAATTAAGGGTTATGGGGAAAAGGCAGGTAGGTGGAGACAAGTCTATGGCCAGATCAACCGTGATCTTATTGAATGGTGGAGCAGGCTCAACTGGCCAGGTGGCCTACTCCTGCGCCCATTTCTTGTTCTTATATAATGTCCTAGCTCACTCATCCTATCCCCTTCAGACATGCATTAACCTTATGGATTTTAGCAAGGTGTAGGCTCATTTAGAAAGTCATGCGTTCAGTCAAGTAAACAGTGAAAGTGATACATTTTGGAAGATTGAAGTTGAAAGCCAGGAACAAAGCTAATTGCACAATTCTTAGCAGTGTGGAGGAATGGAGGGATCGTGATGTACAAGTTGATAGACTGGTTAAGGTGGCATATGGTGTGTTCACCTTTATTAATGGGGAAATGAGTTGAAGAGTCATGAGTAATTTTGTAGCTCTGTAAAATTCAGGTTAGACCAGGTTCAGAGGACATTTACCAGCTTACTGCCTGGATTAGAGAACACATCTTATGAGAAGCTGAGCGATCTTTAGAGGGACAGAAGAGGAGGTGACTTGATAGAGTGGACCGAAGGGCATGTTCCTGTGCTGTATTGTTCAATGTATCTATATGTCTACGTATAAGATTATGAGAGGCATAGAGTATGCAGCACCTTTTTCCAAGGGCAGCACTGACAGATCCCAGAAGATAACCATTTAAGGTGACTGGAGGAAAATTTAGGGGAGATGTCAGAGGTAGGTTTTCTTTTACACAAACATTTTAAAAGACTGAGATTGGCACATGGATGCAAGAAAAACAGAGGGCTATGGACTGTGTAGGAAGAAAGGGTAATGGCTTATATTGGTGGGCTTGGCCAAAAGACCCATACTATGCCATGTTGTCAATATCCTATTCTTCCCTAAATGCTTTTTCAACAATTGCTTCTGCCTCCATCTCCTCTATTTTGGATTACTGTCCCCTTTGATGTCAGACTACATCCCCAGCTTCCCCACCTTTCTGGCCATTACATATAAACTATAAAGAATTTGCTTTACGATGCACTGAAAGAAAATAGGAACTGCAGATTCAAAGCAGTGAAGTGACAAATACAGTGTATGCCAATTAATTGGAGAAGCCGCTACTTGGGACAACTCTGAAAGAACAAAAACTAACCAAGAAAGTTGCCAGCTTTCTGTTTTTTTGGGATACTGTGCCACTTAATTGGGACAGCTGACTGCTGCTGAATAGTTTCTAGAGTCAGATACATGCGTTTGTGTTCAAAATGGAGTGATTTTTGTCACTGGTAATTGGTGAGAAGTAAGTGTAAGGGGATTTCTTCTTTTTCTTTGTTACTGTGTATGTAATCAAAATGGCTTCTTTGTTTTGTTAAAAGTAGGAATGCTTCTTTGTTGCGAGAGAGTGCTGGAAGCTTGTTTGGGTTAAAATTTACTGATAACGAGAATTGTATTCCTTTGTAAACCAATTGGGATTAATGTTCTTTCTTCTGAGTCTGTAAGCTATTGTTGGCGGGCTTTTGGGGAGATCGGTGCGAGGGGTTGAGAGAGAGGATGCAATGCCGTAAGCTGGGCGAGGAACGGACCCCAAGCGGGGGCCCAAGGCCAGGAGGTACTCCGAGGAGAGGAGATAAAGCTAGATGTGCTTGGTTGACCACTTCGGGTGGTCCTAAGCTGCGAGTCGAGGAGTTCGGAGGGGATCGAATGGTGGCCAGAAGACTTCAGTAATTGAGCTCCAACGGTTGTGCACGAAGTGGTTTGGACTTTGATAAGTTTGGCGCCTTTTCTTTTTTTTATATATATACTGTATCGTTATTAATCATTTAGTTATAGTAACCTTTATAAATTGTACTCATTTAATCGCATATGGTGTACTGTCTGTTTTTGGGCGAGGTGGGGACATCACACAGCACCCACACCAGCTGATTACCCAGTTTGGCGGGGCCGAAGGCTGCTCCCCCTAGACGAGAACGAGCTGAGCGAGCCTGAGGCGACCCAGGGGGTTACATAAGCAACATGACAATTCAGAACTGCTTTACTGTGGTTTCAAGCATTCAGACTTGGAGATGCCAGACATGGCTGGGAGTGAAAACAAAACCATTTTACAACTCAAGTAAGAAGCTACAATGAATCAAGGTATTGCCAATTGTCGTGAAATTTACAAGGAGGATGCAACAGTTACTAACTTGTGTAAGTTACGTGCCTCTGTGTGGCTATTAGACACTACACCATGTTTTTAGATAGCATCAGTTACATATGCTTGTGTTGTTATTCATCTGGGCTGACCAACACAGACTTAAAGCAGTGATTTTTGACACTACTCCATGCAGGAAGGCTCCATTGTCTGCTGATGCTAATTTTGTTCATTTACAGTCAAAAGAGCATGGTAGCACACATTTGAATTCCATCATCGATAACTATTATTGGTAATGTTGAAATCGATTCTGTAATTTGTTTAAAATACACAATTTTTAAAAACTCAGTTAAACAGTAGTCTGTCCTTTCTAAACTTTTCTATGAAGCTTCAATTAATTGGGCAGCTGCTTAATTGGGTCAAAGTGCATTGGTTCCCATGTGTCCATTGTACAGGTAGTCCTCAAGTTACGAATGTCCGACTTACGGACCGAAGGAGGAGAATGCCGTCCACTATTTTAAGTTGTTGCCATTGACACTGTGTTGCGTGTTTAACTTTGTATTTGGCTTAAAAATTTCTTACTTAAGATTCACCCTGACCCTGCCCCCCACCCCCCGTTCCGGTCAGCTGGTGGCGCAGTGAGATCAGTGCCGGGTTGATGTCGATCCAGTGATTCCCGTACCATCTGTGCCAGGTTGATGTCGAGCTCGCAATTCGACCCCTCGTAAAAAAAAAACACACTCCCACTCCCAGTTTAAATTCCCACGCAGAAAATTGTGGAAGATTAAATACCCAAACCCAGCACAGCCCCCACTTGTTCCATTTAACCTGTCTCAGTGCAGTGGCCCTTAGGACCCAGTGGACCTTGGGAGTCGGTGGAGCTTGGGACCTGCCGCCCGCAGTGTTTCTGTTCCATTGACGAGAAACGATCGCGATTGAAAATAAAGTGGAAATAATAAAGCAATTGGAAAGAGGTGAAACACCATCGGTTATTGGAAAAGCGTTAGGCTACAGTCAGTCAATGATCGGAACAATTTTAAAGGTGAGAATAATGGAGCATGTGAAAGGCCTGCCCTGATGAAAGCTACAATTATTACTAAGCAACGCAGTGGTTTAATTATTGAAATACGTATGTTTCTTAAGTGTTTTATATGCATAGAAAGGTAAAATATATACTATATACTAAGACAAACGTTTGACTAACTGATGCTAAATAATACCGGATGTACTTGTTCCGACTTACGTACAAATCCGTCTTAAAGACGGACTCAGGGACGGAACTCAAATGTAACCCAGGGACTGCCTGTAATTCATTTCTTAAAATAGGCTTGTAATCCGCCAGCAGCCACCCTTGTTACCGAGTGCACCCCCCCCTCCACTACTCCCTTTATCTTTATAGTTCCTTAAAAACTTCTGCTTCCCCCCCCCCCCCCCCAATTCTGGGACAGGGTGATATCCACTTTAGAAACCACTGTTCCAAGGAAAGACTTACCCTTGGATCTCTGACATTTCTCCTCCCCCTCCCCCCACCATTTTAACCTAGCCTACCTTAGGTAACAGACTTTTTCTATAAAGTCAGCCATTGACATACCACATTGTAATGAGAGCAACCCAGCCAGTAGGCTCAGCTGGTGGTGCAGTAACATCAGCGCCACCAGACTCCGGAACGGAGGTTCCCGGGTTCGAATCCATTCCCGAGTACGCTTTCCATCTGTGATGGGTTGAGTGTTAAGCTTGCAACTCGCCTTCGTAAAATAAAGGAGAATACTGCAAAATGTCTGTGTGAGGAGTTGCTCGCCACAGTCTTTTGTTCCGCACCTTGTAAGGCATGAAAATGCCTGATCCTGGCCTCTCAGGCCTGAGTCGATGTCATCATCATCACCCAGCCAGTCCAGTCTCTTTGTAACTAAAGCTCTCCATTCCCAGTGCATCTCTTTTACACTATTGCTACCACATCCTTCCTGCAGCGTGTATAATACTCCACGCACAGCCTGTTTTATACAGCTACAACATGTACTCAGTGATGTGAAGCTTACTTCATTACCCGATTCACTTGCATCACCAAAAACTCTGGCATTTATTGCACATAGCCTGACATCATTAGACATTGCAAAGTGCATATGTCTGGTTAAATTTCTCCTGCCACCACTTCACCCAATTTTCTAGTATAAACGACATCCAACGGTATCCTTAATCACTGTGCACTAAATAGGACTATTGATTTCCGTATCATCCAGACTGACTTATCATACCATCCGTTTTTATCCAAGTCAAACAAGTGTCCCTTCAGTATGCTGCTGGTTACAGGAGTCAATCAGCAAAGCAACCCTCCACCACCAATCTTCACGTCAATTTTAGTCCTTATTTTTCAAAGCAACTCTGATCCTATGTGCCTAATGTTCTGGACCTTGCTGGTCACCTCACTAAAGGAAGGGTGTTGAGGATTTGGAGATGGTGCAGTAGAGGTTTACAGGGATGCTGCCTGGATTATCAGGAGAAGCTGGATAAACCTAGGCTGTGTTCTGTGGACTGTTGGAGGCTGAAGGGAGATCTGATAGATGTTTATAAGATTAGGAGAGGCATAGATAGAGTAGGTAGAGTTTCTGTTTCCCAGGATTGAAATGTCTAATACCAGAGGGCATGCATTGAAGGCGGTGGTGGGGAGGGGGTGGAAGTATTTTTTACTCAATAATGGATGCCTGAATGTACTGTCTGGTATGATGGTAGAGGCAAATACATTAGAGGCTTGATGCATCATCAATAACTCACTCTGAGACGTAAGAAGCAAGGTATCGGCTTTTATTGACTGGAAGAATGAACAACACTACATCCTGGAGAATGAGGCCGGGCATCAGGCCTAAATCGCCTTTATACAGGGGTCTGTGGGAGGAGCCACAGGAGCAGTCCAGACAGGTATATGTAGTTCACCACAAGGCTTTTAAGAGATTTGAATGTGAGGAAGATGAAGGAATATAGACATGGTGCAGGTTGGCGGGATTAGTGCTTGAGTGTTTCTGGTGTGCGCATTAGCTGGTTCGTCACAACATTACTGGCCAAATGGCCTGTTCCTGTGCTCTACAACATCAGGTGTGTTCCTGTGTTCATACAATTGATGCAGGTAAATGGGATAGGGTCAGATAGAAGTTCGCTGATGACACGGCCATAGTGGGGTGTGTCAGGAATGGACAGGAGGAGGAGTATAGGAAACTGATACAAGACTTTGTGATATGGTGCAACTCAAACTACCTGCGTCTCAATATCACCAAGACCAAGGAGATGGTGGTGGACTTTAGGAGATCTGGGCCTCATATGGAGCCAGTGATCATTAATGGAGAATGTGTGGAGCAGGTTAAGACCTACAAGTATCTGGGAGTACAGTTAGACGAGAAGCTAGACTGGACTGCCAACACAGATGCCTTGTGCAGGAAGGCACAGAGTCGACTGTACTTCCTTAGAAGGTTGGCGTCATTCAATGTCTGTAGTGAGATGCTGAAGATGTTCTATAGGTCAGTTGTGGAGAGCGCCCTCTTCTTTGTGGTGGCGTGTTGGGGAGGAAGCATTAAGAAGAGGGACGCCTCACGTCTTAATAAGCTGGTAAGGAAGGCGGGCTCTGTCGTGGGCAAAGTACTGGAGAGTTTAACATCGGCAGCTGAGCGAAGGGCGCTGAGTAGGCTACGGTCAATTATGGAAAACTCTGAACATCCTCTACATAGCACCATCCAGAGACAGAGAAGCAGTTTCAGCGACAGGTTACTATCGATGCAATGCTCCTCAGACAGGATGAAGAGGTCAATACTCCCCAATGCCATTAGGCTTTACAATTCAACCGCCAGGACTTAAGAACTTTTTAAAAGCTATTATTAATGCTTTTTGAGATAGTGATTTAGATGCATATCATATTTTTTTTACCGAGTTAAGTATTGTATGTAATTAGTTTTGCTACAACAAGTGTATGGGACATTGGAAAAAAAAGTTGAATTTCCCCATGGGGATGAATAAAGTATCTATCTATCTAGATACAAAGGTTAGCGATGCAGCGGGCCCAAGCCGCTATTTCTACACTTTGCAACCATAAAATTACCGAAGTCTACATGGACAACATCTACCTTCATCTCGTTTCACTGAGGATGACCAGTCGATCAAACTGGAGAGTTAAGACATGAATTCAGGAGGGGATGCTTGAGAATCTGAACTCAATGCAGGGAGGTGAAAATAAAGCATAAGATCAAACCTGGGATGTTTCTCCCATCAGTCACCATCGACCCCCTTCCCCCGGCACGATTCCCCTGCCAATCATCTACACGTCACCTGGTTCCACCTATCACCTGTCAGCTCTTGTTTGGTCCCGGACCCTCGACTCACAGATGAAGAGATGCGAATCGAAACGGCGGCAACTGCTCTGTTGCCACACAGCAATCTGTTTATAGGCGCCCTGAGGTGAAATCCATTACAGGAGGCGAGGGTAATCCTCTTATAGAAGGGCCGAGAGGCCGCCCACGCACTCGGGTACTCACCGGCTGGCGGCTTGGCCTCCTCGGCCGGCGGCGGCAGCAGCGGTTCGAAGCGGCGGCTCTTGCGGAAGGCGCGTTCCCGGTTCTCCTTCTGCGCAACCGAGCGGCGCCGAGCTCTCTTCACCCGCAGCGCCTCCACGCTGAGCCCCGCCGTCTTGTAGCGCTCGGCGAAGCGGCTCGATGCGGCCTCCATGTTGCGACAAGTCTGACTCCACACACCAACCGTCAAACAGCCCGCCTCGCATTTGAAACGCGCCCCGCCCTCCTGTCCGTCACAATCCTTCTATTTTATTGGTTCACGCTGATTGTCTGTCAATTCAATATCAAGCTGTGATTGGATTATTTTACTGGACTACAACCACTCACAAAGCAGTCAAACCTTGATTGGCTAGCAGGTTGGCCATACGGTAATATGCCTTCCGATTGGTCAACTGGAATACGATTGAGTAAATCTCCGAGTGTAAGGTTAAAAAAACACGGCCAACGACTGTTCTGATTGGCTGATACGACGTAACCTTGTAAATACTTACGAGTTTGGGCAACACCCATAATTCTGTTTAAAGAGTTCAAGGCGGGAGATTTGAAAGTTTGGTAGAACTTCATAGATTGAATTGACTTTATTTGATAGTAACTTTCTTGATCTCAAAGGAAATCACAGTGCCACAGTAGCATTACTAATGCACAGATAGACAAATATTATAAGAGAATTAAGAAAGAATTAAAAAAAACCCTCAGCAGTCTAACAGGAGAGGGTTATCACTTCCCCGGCTATAGGTTGATTCATTGTAGAGCCTAATGGTCCTGTGAATGACTTCCAAAGTACTCTTTGGAGCAGTGCTGTTGTCTTAGTCTATAACTAAAAGCACTTCTCTATTCAGCCAAGGTGGCAAGCAAAGGGTGAGAAACATTGTCCAGAATTGCCAGGATTTCTGTAGGGTCCTTTGTTCTACTACAGTCTCCAGTGTGTCCAGTTTGACTCCTGTAATGGAGCCAGCCTTTCTAATCAGCTTTGAAAGTAGTGGGGAGGGGGAAATGCAAAATGATAGGAGAAGACTGGAGGGGGTGGGATGAAGCTGAGAGCCGGAAAGGTGATTGGCGAAAGTGATACAGAGCTGGAGAAGGGTAAGGATCATGGGATGGGAGGCCTCGGGAGAAAGAAAGGGGGGGAGAAGCACCAGAGGGAGATGGAGAACAGGCAGAGTGATGGGCAGAGAGAGAGAAAAAAAACACAACTAAATATGTCAGGGATGGGGTAAGAAGGGGAGGAGGGGCATTAACGGAAGTTAGAGAAGTCAATGTTCATGCCATCAGGTTGGAGGCTACCCAGCCGGTATATAAGGTGTTGTTCCTCCAACCTGAGTGTGGATTCATCTTGACAGTAGAGGAGGCCATGGATAGACATATCAGAATGGGGATGGGACATGGAATTAAAATGTGTGGCCACTGGGAGATCCTGCTTTCTCTGGCGGACCGAGCGTAGGTGTTCAGCGAAATAGTCTCCCAGTCTGCGTCGGGTCTCACCAATATATAAAAGGCCACACCGGGAGCACCGGACGCAGTATACCACACCAGCCGACTCACAGGTGAAGTGTCGCCTCACCTGGAAGGACTGTCTGGGGCCCTGAATGGTGGTGAGGGAGGAAGTTTAAGGGCAGGTGTAGCACTTGTTCCGCTTACAAGGATAAATGTCAGGAGGGAGATTGGTGGGAAGGGATGGGGGGGACGAGTGGACAAGGGAGTCGCGTAGGGAGCGATCCCTGTGGAAAGCAGAAAGGGGGGAGAGGGAAAGGTGTGCTTGGTAGCATTTTTGCAAGGGACAGGGTGGGAAGAGGAATAGTCCAGGTTGCTGTGAGAGTCTGTAGGCTTAAAGTAGATATCAGTAGATGAGCCGTCTCCAGAGATGGAGACAGAAAGATCAAGAAAGGGGAGGGAGGTGTCGGAAATGGACCAGGTAAATTTGAGGGCAGGGTGAAATCACAGCTACCTGGACTATTCTCTTCCCACCCTGTCCCTTGCAAAAATGCTATCCGCTTATCACAATTCCTCCGTCTCCGCCGCATCTGCTCTCAGGGTGAGGCTTTTCATTCCAGGACAAAGGAGATGTCTTCCTTTTTTAAACAAAGGGGTTTCCCTTCTTCCAGCATCAACTCTGCTCTCAAACGCATCTCTTCCATTTCCCACACATCTGCCCTCTCCCCATCCGCCCACCACCCCACTTGGGATAGGGTTCCCCTTGTCCTCACCTACCACCCCACCAGCCTCCAGGTCCAACGTATAATGCTCCGTAACTTCCGCCACCTCCAACGGGATCCCACTACCAAGCACGTCTTTCCCTCCCCCCTTTCTGCTTTTCACAGGGATCGCTCCCTACGCGACTCCCTTGTCCACTCGTCTCCCCCCATCCCTTCCCACCGATCTCCCTCCTGGCACTTACCCTTGTAAGCGGAACAAGTGCTACACCTGCCCTTACACTTCCTTCCTCACCACCAATCAGGGCCCCAGGCAGTCCTTCCAGGTGAGGCGACACTTCGCCTGTGAGTCGGCTGGTGTGGTATACTGCGTCCGGTGCTCCCAGTGTGGCCTTTTATATATTGGTGAGACCCAACGCAGACTGGGAGACTATTTCGCTGAACACCTACGCTTGGTCCGCCAGAGAAAGCAGGATCTCCCAGTAGCCACACATTTTAATTCCATGTCCCATCCCCATTCTGATATGTCTATCCATGGCCTCCTCTACTGTCAAAATGAATCCAAACTCAGGTTGGAGGAACAACACCTTATATACTGGCTGGGTAGCCTCCAACCTGATGGCCTGAACATTGACTTCTCTAACTTCCGTTAATGCCCCTCTTCCCCTTCTTACCCCATCCCTGACATATTTAGTTGTGTTTTTTTTCTCTCTCTCTGCCCATCACTGTGCCTGTTCACCATCTCCCTCTGGTGCTCCCCCCCCTTTCTTTCTCCCGAGGCCTCCCGTCCCATGATCCTTTCCCTTCTCCAGCTCTGTAACACTTTTGCCAATCACCTTTCCAGCTCTTAGCTTCATCCCACCCCCTCCGGTCTTCTCCTATCATTTCGCATTCCCCCCCCCCCCCCCCCCCACTACTTTCAAATCTCTTACTATCTTTCCTTTCAGTTAGTCCTGATGAAGGGTCTCGGCCCGAAATGTCGACAGTGCTTCTCCTTATAGATGCTGCCTGGCCTGCTGCGTTCCACCAGCATTTTGTGTGTTTTGTTTGAATTTCCAGCTTCTGCAGATTTCCTCGTGTTTGCTTTCGAATCAGCTTATTAAGCCTTAAACAAGAGAAAATCTGCGGATGCTGGAAATCCAAGCAACGCACATGAAATGCTGTAGGAACTTAGCAGGCTAGGCAGCATCTCTGGAAAAGACTATAGTCGACATTTCGGGCCGAGATCCTTCATCCTTCACTTGCATCTTCGGAAACAGCTCTATTTCTATTTTTGATGTCTCTTATTTTTCTCTTCTAGGTTCTTTTGAACGCCCTGACCTGGAGTTACACTCTGCCTTCAATTCTTTGCAGGAATGGGACCTACTCTCAGGACCTCACAACCAGCCACTTTTTGATATCACAGGGATGCGGCCTGGAAGACTAACATGCCTTCAGGGTTCCTGATTTCCGTGGCTCTGGAGACATGCTGATTCTAGGCCGGTGCCCCTGACTGAAGCGTTGCGGGAGAACAACGGGTTAGCTGCCGTGGTAAGTGTGTCCAAAGAGCTGTGCCTTTCTGGGGCCGACTCTCTGGGTGCAGAGCTCAGAAAAAGCAATTCTACAGACTTTTAACATTGCAAATCAGTGAGTCGTTTGTTATGACTCCCTCTTGCTTTGAAATGGGGAGAGAGAAGGGAGAGGGGGATGGGGATGTCGGACGAACAAGTAGTCTTTGGGGTACTGCAAGTCTGTGTATTTATTGATGATTTGCTGCACGCTTGAGTGTTCGGTGGGGGGGTGCTAATGCTTTTTGCTGGTGGGGGTGTTGTTACCTTGCTGCTGCTTACGTGGGGGTGGGGGTGCTGGGGGGGCTTTGGGTTCTAACATTTTAACTGTCTTTCATTCTTTGGGGCACTCCTCTGTTTTTGTGGAAGTTTGTGAAGAAAAGAATGTCAGGATGTATATTGCATACATTTCCCTGTCATTAAATAAAACCATTTGAAAAAAAGATGAGGAGTCAGAGTGAAAAGGTGGAGGGAGGGGAAGAAGAAACACAAGGTGATAAGTGGGAGGGGGAGGGGGAAGTGCAGAGCTGTGAAGTTGATTAGTGAAAGATATGAGGCTGGAGAAGGGGGGAGTCTGATAGAAGAGCACAGAAGGCCACGGAAGAAAGAAAGGGCAGAATTGCACCAAAGGAAGGTGATGGGCTGGAAAGGAGAGAGGGAATGGGGAAAGGTGAAGGAGGAGGGCATTACCAGAAGTTTGAGAAATTGATTTTCATGCCCTCGGGTTAGAGGCTACCGAGATGGAATATAAGGTGTTGCTCCTCCAACCTGAGTGTGACCTCATCATGACAGTAGAGGAGGCCATGGACTGACATGTCGGAATGGGAAGTGGAATTGAAATGGGTGGCCACTGGGAGTTCTCACTTCTTCTGGCAGGCGGAGCACAGGTGCTCGGTGAAGGGGATCTCTGTCGGGTCTCACCCATATACAGGAGGCCACACCGGATAGAGTAGATGACCCCAAAAGACTCACAGGTCAAGTGTTGCCTCACCTGGAAGAACTGTTTGGGGCCCCGAATGGTAGTGAGGGTGGAGGTATAGGGGTAGGTGTAGCACTGGTTCCACGTGCAAGGGTAAGTGTCAGGACGGAGATCAGTGGGGAGGAATGAATGGACAAGGGATTCGCATAGGGAGCGATCCTTGTGGAAAGCAGAGAGTGGGAAAGATGTGCATTGGAGATGGAGGAAATTATGGAGAATTATATGCTGGACATAAAGGCTGGTGGGGTGGTAGGTGAGGACAAGAGGAACCCTATCCCTGGTGGGGTGGTGGGAGTATGGGGTGAGGACACACATGCATGAAATGGAAGAGTTGCGGTTGAGGGCAGTGTTGATGGTGGAGGAACGGAAGCCCTTTTCTTTGAAGAAGGAGGATATCTCTTTCATTTTGGGATGAAAAGCCTCATCCTGAGAGCAGATGCGGCACAGATGGAGGAATTGAGAGAAGGAGGTGGCATTTTTACAAGTAACAGAGTGGGAAGAGGTATAGTCTAGGTGGCTGCGGGAGTCAGTGAGTTTATGATAGACATCAGCAGATAAGCTGTTTCTGGAGATAGAGATTGAGAAAGGAGAGTGTGGTAAACTACATATACCTGTCTGGACACGACCCTCTGCTGACTGCTCCTGTGGCTCCTCCCACAGACCCCTGTATAAAGGCGATTGGGGCACTGCTTCTCCCTCAGTCTTCGAGATGTCGTGCTTCCTTTTGCTGTTAATAAAAGCCTATCGTTCACTTCCAGTCTCCGAGATTTATTGATGGTGTATCAGGGAGGGAGGTGTAGGCAATGGACCAGGTACATTTGAGGGCAGGGTGGAAGTTGGAGGCAAAGTTATTGAACCTGTTGGCATTACCCATGCTGATGCCACTGTCTCAGCACACCACCGCATAGAAGATTGTACTGGCAATAACAGACTGGTAGAACATGCGAAGGAGAAGCCTGCATTCTCCAAAGGACCTCGGTATCCTCAGAAAGTAGAGGTGACTCTGGCCCTTCTTGTACACAGCCTCTGTGTTGGTGCTCCACTCAAGTCTGTCATCCAGGTGGACCCCCAGGTACCTGTAGGTCCTCACCACGTCCACGTCCTCACCATCAATAGTAACGGAGCAGTGCAGGCTTCGTCTTCCATCACCATCTCCTCTGTCTTACTGATGCTGAGCTGCGGATGATTCAGCTTGCACTATTTGACAAAGTCCTCCACCAGGGCCCTGTATTCATCCTCCCGTACACCCAACCATTGCTGAGTCATCAGAGAATTTCAGATGACATGACTCAGTGTTGTATCTGAAGTCTGAGGTATACAGGGTAAACAGGAAGGGAGCCAATACAGTCCCCTGTGGGGTCGCAGTTCTGCTTATAGCCCATGTCTGACACACAGTTCTGAAGCCGCACAAACTGCATCTGCTAGTTCGGAAGTCCATTATCCAGGAATTGCCACCCTGCGTTGAACAGAGCTTCTCCTCCAGCAATGAGGGCTTGGTGATACTGAAGGCACTTGAGAAAGCAAAAAGCATGATCCTTGCAGTGCTGCCCTGCTTATCCAAATGGTAGTAGTCCTGCTGAACGGTTTCTGCCCAAAATGTCGACTGTACTCTTTTCCATAGATGCTGCCTGGCCTGCTGAGTTCCTCCGGCAGTTTATGTGTGTTACTTGGATTTCCAGCATCTGCAGATTTTCTCTTGTTGTGGTAGGCTCTGTTCAGCAGGAGATGACAGCATCGTCGACTCCAATCTGCTGCTGGTAGGCAAACTGCAGGGTATCAAGGACTGATCTGACCTGGTGTCGGAAGTGAGCCAGGACCAGTCTCTCTCGGGTCTTCATGATGTGTGAGGTCAGGGCCACTGGGCAGTAGTCATTTAAAACTTTCAGTTGGCCCCTTTTGGGTACTGGGACCACACATGATGTTTTCCACACGGCCGGGACCCTTTCCAGGCTGAGACTCAGATTGAAGATGCGCTGGAGGACTCCACACAGCTGCTCAGCACACTCCTTCAGGACCTTGGGGTTCACACCATCCGGTCCTAATGATCTGCCGTGTCTGAGTTTCCCAGAGCCTAGGGACGATCGCAGTTGGTATGTGGATGGTAGGACAAGCAGGGAATGCAGAGTGGTAGCCTGTGTTGGTCATCCATATGTTGAACTGGAGGGGGGAGGAGGGGAGGCATTGATGCTGAGGGGGCATTGGGTACCTTGGCTCCTGGACTGGTGTGCTGAGGGGGGTGTAAACAGGATGGCATGTCAAACTATTGAAGAATTGGTTTAACTCATTAGCCTATTAATGGCTGCATTCTGAGGTTCTACAGCTAGGCTGATTGAAGCCAGTGATGTTCTTTGTGCCTCTCCACACCTCCCGTGAGCTACTCTGCCCAAGCCTATTCTCCAGCTCTCTCCTGTATTCCTCTTTAGCCACCTTGATCACGTACTGTGGCTCTGGAGCAAAAGATTACATGATCCTTAGGTTTGCTATATGAAACTTAATTTACAATCACAGACTTAGTGTTTTAGAGCAATACAGCTTGGATGCAGGCTTTTCAGCCCAAACATTTCATGCTGACCACAGTGCACTCACTGCTAATCCTAATTTCCATAAGACCATAAGACAAAGCAGCAGAAGTCGGCCATTCGGCCCATCAAACCTGCTCTGCCATTTCATCATGAGCTGATCCAATCTCCCCTTTAGTCCCATTCCCCCACCTTCTCACCATAACCTTTGATGCCCTGTCTACTCAGATACCTATCAATCTCTGCCTTAAATATACCCAATGACCCGGCCTCCACGGCCGCCCGTGGCAACAAATTCCATAGATTTACCACCCTCTGGCTAAAAATTTTTTTTTCGCATCTCTATTCTGAATGGGCGCCCTGCAATCCTCAAGTCATGTCCTCTCTTACTAGACTCCCCCACTATGGGAAACAACTTTACCACATCCACTCTGTACATGCCTTTCAACATTCGAAATGTTTCTATGAGGTCCCCCCTCATTCTTCTAAACGCCAAGGAGTACAGTCCAAGAGCGGTCAAACGTTCCTCATATGATAACCCTCTCATTCCTGGAATCATTCTAGTGAATCTTCTCTGAACCCTCTCCAATGTCAGCACATCCTTTCTTAAATAAGGAGCCCAAAACTGCACACAGTTTGTGTGCACACAATTTCCTGGGTTTGTGCCACATTTGTGCAAGCTATCCTATCCAAGTGCTTCTAAAATTATAGCATAATACCTGCTTTAACAGTTTCCTCTGCAGCTTATTTATGTAAGTTGCCCCTCAGTTAAATAGTTCCCCTCTCAATCAAAATCAATGACCCCTATTCTGGTCCTATGTCTTATGTCTTATGGTACATAGAGAAGTACAGCACAGAAACAGGTCCTTCGTCCATCTAATCCATGCCAGAACCATTTAAACTGCCTACTCCCATCGACCTACACCTAAGCCCTTCATTACCCAACCATCCATGTACCTATCCGAACTTCACTTAAACATTGAAATATGAGCTTATATGCACCACTTGTGCTGGCAGCTCATTCCACTCTCTCAACCCCCTGAGTGAAGAAGTTTCCTCCCATGTTCCCCTTAAATTTTTCACCTTTCACCCTTAACCCATGATCTCTGGTTGTAGTCCCACCCAACTTCAGTGGAAAAGGCCTGCTTGCATTAACCCTATCTATACCCCTCATAATTTTGTACACCTCTATCAAATCTCCTCTCAATCTTCTAAGTTCTAAGGAATACAGTCCTAACCTATTCAATCGTTCCTTATAACTCAAATCCTCCAGACCCAGCAACATCCTTGTAAAATTACACTGTACTCTTCTGATTTTATTTACACCTTTCCTGTAGGTAGGTGACCAAAACTGCACACCATACTCCAAACTGGGCCTCACAATGTCTTGTACATCTTCAACATAACATCCCATCTCCAGTACTCAATTCATTGATTTATGAAAGCCAATGTGCCAAAAGCTTTCCTTACGACCTTAACTAACTGTGATGCCACTTTCAATGAATTATGTACATGTTTTCCCAGATCCCTTTGTCTACCACTCTCATCAGTGCTCTACTGTTCACTGTGTAAGACCTACCCTGGTTGATCCTACTGAAGTGCAAAACCTCACACTTCTCTGCATTAAATTCCATTTGCCACTTTTCAGCCCATTTTTCCAGCTGTTGCAGATCCTTCTGCAAGCCTTGAGAGCCTTCCTCACAGTCAGCTACCCCCCCAAATCCACGAATTTACTGTCCATTTGACCATGTTATCATTCAGATTGTTGATATAGATGACAAATAACAAAGGACGCAGCACCAATCCTTTCGACCCACCACTAGTCAATGGCCTCCTGTCGGAGAGGCAACCATCTACTAACACACTCTGGCTTCTCCCACAAAGCCAATGTCTCATCTGATTTACAACCTCATCTTGAATGCTGGGTGACTGAACATTTTTGACCAACCTCCCTTGCGGGACATTGTCAAGTACCTTCTAAAAGTCCATGTAGATAACATCCACTGCCTTGTCTTCATCCACTTTCCTGGTAACTTCCTCAAAAACTCTATAAGATTGGTTAGACATGACCTACTACACACGAAGCCATGCTGACTATCCTTAATCAGTCCACGTCTATCCAGATGTTTATATATACTTCCTCTTAGAATTGCTGCCATTAACTTTCGCACAAATGGTGTCAGCCTCACCAGCCTACAATTTCCTTGTTTCTGTTTAAAGCCTTTTTTAAACAGTGGAACAGCATTGGCTGTCCTCCAATCCTCTGGCACCTCTCCTGTCACTAAGGGTGATTTAAATATCTCTGCTACGGCCCCGGCAATTTCTACACTTGCCTCCCATAGAGTCTGAGGAAACATCCCGGGGATTTATCCATCCTGATTTTCCTCAGGATACCTTCTCCTCTGTAATCTGTACAGGGTCCATGAAGTTGATGCTGCTTTGCCTCACTTCTATAGACTCTGTGTCCATACCCTGAGTAAATACAGATGCAAAAATATTGTTTAAGATCTTGCCCATCTGATTTGGCTCCACACATGGATTACCATTGCTCTTAACATAACTGTAGAATTCCTTAGGATTCTCCTTCATGTTGTCGGCTAGAGAAACTTCATACATTCTTTTAGCCTTCCTAATTTCTTTCTTAAGTGCTTTCTTGTATTTCTTATACTTCATAAGCATCTCATTTGTTCTTGCTTGCCTATACCTGTATGCACCTCCTTTTTTCCCCTTAACTAGGGTCTCAATATCTCTTGAAAACCAAGGTTCCCTGCACTTGTTATCTTTACCTTTTATTCTGACAGGCACATATAAGCTTTGTACTCTCAGAATTTCACTTTTGAAGGCCTACCACTTACTAGGTATATCTTTGCGAGAAAAAACCAGCCTGTCCCAATCCACATTTTTGGGATCATTTCTGATGCCATCAAAATTGGTCTTAACCCAATTTAGAATTTCAACCCACAGACCAGATCTATATTTTTGCAAATTTACTTTGAAGCTAATGACCTTGTGGTTACTATATGCAAAGTGTTTGCCCTACACAAACATCCATAACCTGCCCTGTCTCATTTCCTAATAGCAGATCCAGTATCGCACACTCCCTTGTTGCGACTTCTACATACTGATGAAGGAAACTTTCCTGAACACATTTGACAAACTCTATCCCATCTAGTCCTTTTACAGAATGGGATTCCCTTTCAATATGTGGAAAGTTAAAATCACATACTATAAAAACTTCATATTTTTTGCAACAGTCTGCAATCTCTTTACAGATTTGTTCCTCTAAATCCCTAGAACTGTTGGGTGGTCTGTAATATACAGTAGCCCCATTAACGTGGTCATACCTTTTTTTTCTCATTTCCACGCATAATGCCTCACTAGAAGAGTTTTCCAGTATGTCCTGATGGAGTACTGCTGTAACATTTTCCCTGCTGGTAAAGCCACCCCTTCTCCTTTGATACCTCCTGCTCTGTCACATCTAAACCAACGGAACCGCAGAATATTGAGCTGCCAGTCCTTCCCCTCCTGCAACCAAGTCTCACTAATGGCTGCAATATCATAATTCCAGGTGTTGATCCATGACCTGAGCTCATCTGCCATTCCTAAGATACTTCTTGCATTGAAATATACTAGTGTATTAGATAGATAGATAGATACTTTATTCATCCCCATGGGGAAATTCAACATTTTTTCCAATATCCCATACACTTATTGTAGCAAAACTAATTACATACAATACTTAACTCAGTAAAAATATGATATGCATCTAAAATCACTCTCTCAAAAAGCATTAATAATAGCTTTTAAAAAGTTCTTAAGTAGTTTACTTAAATACATTGAGTCCTAACCCCGGCACTTTAACATATCTTACTCCTGGCGGTTGAATTGTAAAGCCGAATGGCATTGGGGAGTATTGATCTCTTCATCCTGTCTGAGGAGCATTGCATCGACAGTAACCTGTCACTGAAACTGCTTCTCTGTCTCTGGATGGTGCTATGTAGAGGATGTTCAGGGTTTTCCATAATTGACCGTAGCCTACTCAGCGCCCTTCGCTCTGCTACCGATGTTATACTCTCCAGTACTTTGCCCACGACAGAGCCCGCCTTCCTTACCAGCTTATTAAGACGTGAGGCGTCCCTCTTCTTAATGCTGCCTCCCCAACACGCCACCACAAAAAAAGAGGGCGCTCTCCACAACTGACCTATAGAACATCTTCAGCATCTCACTATAAACATTGAATGACGCCAACCTTCTAAGGAAGTACAGTCGACTCTGTGCCTTCCTGCACAAGGCATCTGTGTTGGCAGTCCAGTCTAGCTTCTCATCTAACTGTACTCCCAGATACTTGTAGGTCTTAACCTGCTCCACACATTCTCCATTAATGATCACTGGCTCCATATGAGGCCTAGATCTCCTAAAGTCCACCACCATCTCCTTGGTCTTGGTGATATTGAGACGCAGGTAGTTTGAGTTGCACCATATCACAAAGTCCTGTATCAGTTTCCTATACTCTTCCTCCTGTCCATTCCTGACACACCCCACTATGGTCGTGTCATCAGCGAACTTCTGCACATGGCAGGACTCCGAGTTATATTGGAAGTCTGATGTGTACAGGGTGAACAGGACCGGAGAGAGCACGGTCCCCTGCGGCGCTCCTGTGCTGCTGACCACCGTGTCAGACCTACAGTCTCCCAACCGCACATACTGAGGTCTATCTGTCAAGTAGTCCACTATCCAATCCACCATGTGAGAGTCTACTCCCATCTCCGTTAGTTTGTGCCTTAAGATCTTGGGCTGGATGGTGTTAAAGGCACTAGAGAAGTCCAGGAATGTAATCCTCACAGCACCACTGACCCCATCCAGGTGAGAGAGGGATTTGTGCAGCAAATACATGATAGTACTAGTACTAGGAATATCAGGACACTAGTCACACCATGCTCAACTTTTTGATTCCAGACTTTGTCTGAGGTCTTACCAACATCTGTCTATACTAAATGTTCTGGCACTCTGGTTGCCAACCCCCTGCAACTCTAGTTTAAACCCCACCATGCAACATTAGCAAACCTTCCTGCTAGAATATTAGTCCCTTTCCAGTTCAGGGGCAAATCATCTCTTCATGCAGGTCCCACCTTCCCTGGAAGAGAGCCCAATGATTGAAAAATCTCATGCCTTCCCTCCTGCACCATATAAAAGATCTTTTCCTCTAGAGCAGCTCACAAAGGAGCCAGAGTAGGCACCATGGTAGTGTTGCAGTTAGTGAGTTTGGAGTTCAATTCCAGCGCCAAGGAGTTTCTACGTTCTCCCTGTGAATAACATGGGTTTCCTCTGGTTGTATCTGTCCATCGAGTCTGCTCCACCATTCCATCATGGCTGATTTATTATCCCTCTCAACACCATTCTCCTCCCTTCTCTTCATAACCTTTGAAGCCTTACTAATCAAGAACTTACTGAACTCCACTTTAAACATACCCAATGATTTGGCCTCCACACCTATCCATGGCGACGAATTTCACAAGTTCACCACCCTCTGGCTAAAGAAACTCTTCCTCATCTCTGTTTTAAAGGGGTGTCCCTCTATTCTGAGGCTGTGCCCTCTGGTCCTGGACTCCCCCACCACTGAAAACATCTACTCTATCTAGGCCTTTCAATATTCGATTGTTTTCAATAGGACACCCTCCCCCCCCCCCCCCCCACCGCCATTCTTCTAAACTCCAGCAAGTACAGGCCCAGAGCCATTGAATGAATTTGCAACAAATCAGATTCAAATTCAGGTTTAATATCACTGGCATTTGTCATGAAATTCGTTGTTTCGTGGCAGCAGTACATTATAATATGTAATAATAAAAAAGTACTATACAGTAATTTGTTTTTGTAGTTACAATAAAAATTGCAATAAGAGATATATTTAATAAATACATTAAATAAATAGCACAAAAAGCAAAAAAATATGGAGCTAATGATTTGTAGGGTCTGGAGAAATATGGATCATATGTAAGCAGAGGAGATTTACTTTAATTTGGCATTATGTTCAGCACAGACCTTGTGGGCCAAAGACCCTGGTACTATTTGTACTGTTCTATATAATACCACTGGGTCTGGCCAGGAGATAGAGAATGTAATGTTAAGTTCTGTAATTATGATTTGAAATTCAATTGCCTGTAGGGATGGTGGAAAGAAAATCAGCCAGTGCTTTCAGTAGTTGGGCAGGCAGATGAGGTGAGATGATTCTTAAAGCTTTGTGGAAATGAAGTGAGATTGGATAGTGTACCAGGAGTTAACATTGACTTTGTGGGCTGCACAGCCTGTTTCTGTGCTGTACTGTTCTATGTAGTACCACACATTCTCCTTAATCCCATCACCCCTGCTGCGGCGAAGTCTACTGGCAGCAACTCACCAGAGACCTCTTTCCTGGGCCTGTCTTTCACATTGTCTCCAAGTGCAGCCCATCTTCCAAGATCCTTCCTCTCCCAGGGATAAGGTCTTTGGAGCTTCTGTTGATGTTTCTGCAGCTCTGGTTTTTTACAGAATGGGGTTGCTAGACCCATGCCCAATTCTCCTCCTTTCACAGCCGGGCTTGAGACTGCCCACGGCAGAGGTAGTACCACAGATTGCCTATCTTTAATTGTTCTTGTGAAGGTGAGAAGAGATTGAGATTGCATTGGCCTCACCACCTTTAGTCATTTGATTTGCAAGATGAAACTGTGTTACTGCCAGGACCTTTCATGTTAAAGGACCAATGGTTTGGCAAGTGAGATGGGATGGCACAGTAAGCGATATTAAACCTCAGTCTGTATCTGATCTGTTGCATGATCATTTGATGGCCCTGTCGATCGAGTAGCAGTTAGCGTAATACTAATACGATGTCAGTGACCCGGGTTCAATTCCGACGCTGCCTGTAAGGAATTTTTTCAATCTCCCCATGGCCACATGGGTTTTCTCCAGGAGCTCCGGTTTCCGTGAAGTATGGGTTAGTAGGTTAATTGGTCAAATTGGCGTAATTGTGCAGCCTGGGCTTGTTGGGCCAGAAGGGCCTGTTACAGTGCTGTATCTCTAAATAGAAATTAACTAATTAAATAAAAAGTGGTGGTGATCCTCCTTCCTAAATTGGTGAAGGTTCTCCCACAGTCCTGTTAGAGATTATATTTCAGTATTCAGGCTCAGTGACAATGAAGGGGTGGTGAGGTACTGTATTTTGAAATCAGTATAGTTTGTGATTTGGAGGTGACACTGCAGGTGGCGCTGTTCCCTTGTGCCTGCTGCTCCTGTCATTAGTGAGAATAGAGGTCACCATTTGCATCTCCAAGTCCAAACGTCTCAAGAAAACCACTTTTGAGGGGAAATTGTCCCTAAACAAGACACAGTCAGGGGACTTGAATTGGTCGAAAGACCCTCATTAAGTGAAGATGTGGAAGAGGAGTCCTTTCACTAATTAATGAAGATCCCACTAGGAAACTTGCATTTGAGTTAGTCTCAGGATCTCACAATCTGTCTTTTGAAGATAGGTGGAGTGAGCTCGGGCTTTTCTCTTTGGAGAGAAGGTAGTTGAGAGCGGATGACTGAGTAAAAGATAATAAGAGTGATGGAGTAGATAACCAGAGACTTTTTTTTCTCAAGGTGGGCATTGCTAACAGAAGGGAGCATAACTTTAAGGTGTTGGGAGGAATGTATAGGGGGATGTCAGAGGTCGGTATTTTTACACAGAGAGTAGTGGGTGCATGAAACATACTGCTAGGGATGCTGGTAAAGGTCGATACTTGAGGGACATTTATGAAACTCAGATGGGTATGAGGATGAAAGAAAAATGGAGGGCATGTAGGAGGGAAGGGTTAGATTGATCATAGAATAGGTCAAAGGGTTGGCACATCATTGTGGGCCAAAGGGCCTGTACTGTGCTGCACTGTTCTACGTTCTAACCTCCAGTACATTATGGCTCCTTGGATTAGCTCCATGTAGTTTTCAGGTAAGCATATCTTGATTTGGCTGTTCCATTGAAGAAGGTGGCATTGTTGTGCTGGCCTACCTGTTAGCCCTGGCTCAGGACAAGTCTGGAGAAACCCCTGGAACTCCTAAGCCGCTGCTGTGTTTGATATAGATAAGCGGAGCTGCCAGTAATTGCACTACACGACAGATGGAGCCATTGGCTAAATTCTGAATACTCTGACACTTTCAAAAGACGATTTTCTGTTTGGGGACTGGATTTAATGCAGGGAAGCATGTTCAGTGTTTAATATTACTCCCAGTTTGACACAAGAGTAAGGAGTTCAAAGTTCAAGGTACATTTATTGTCAAAGTACATATATTTCACCAAGTGCAACCCTAAGATTCATTTTGTTGCAGTTATTCACAGTAAGTACAAAGAAACACAATAGACTAAATGAAAGACCATAGCCAACAGAATGGACAAAAAACTAATATGCAAAAGACAACAAACTCTGCAAAAATACAAATAATAATAATAATAATAATAAATAAGTAATAAATATCGAGAACATGAGATGAAGAGTCCCTGAAAGTGAGCCCATAGGTTGTGGGAACAGTTCAGTGATGGGATGAGCGAAGTTATCTCCTTTAGTTCAGGAGCCTGATAGTTGAAGGGTAATAACTGTTCCTGAACCTATTGGTGCAGGGCTTAAGGCTCCTGTACCTCCTTCCTGATGGCAGCAGTGAGAAGAGAGCATGACCTGGATGGTGGGGGCTTTTGTTGATGGATGCTGACGGAGAGGCATTTGATAGAATAAGCCACAGATTAGCTCTATATGTCACATGTACATTGAAACACAGAGTGAAGTGCAAGGATTGTGCTGGGGCAGCCTGCAAGTGCTGCCACAATTCCGGTGACAACTACTGACTAACCCTAACCATACATCTTTTGGAAATGTTGCAGGAAACTGGAGGAAGTCCACATGGTCACAGGGAGAATGTGCGATGAGAATTGAACCCCATCGCGATTACTGGTGCTGTAAAGTATTATGCTGACTGCTACGTTACTGGGCCCTCCATTCAGAGGGTAAGTAGAGAAAATTGAGAAGTATGTCCACATCTCACTAAATCTAACCCTCACTAAATCTCTGTAATGCGGGAGGACTGTCATCATTCGTCTCTGTGCCATAGAAACAAGACAATGAATTTTAGCTATTAACATCATCTGTTCCATGACAAGCATGGACAATAACATCACTGTTGCAGGAAAAATTCAGCAGGTGGCGCTACAGACTTTGGGATGTCCAGGACAAGCAGGTATGCGAACGGCGCAGGTGCAGGAAAAGTTCAGCAGGTGGCGCTACAGGCTTTAGGATGTGGAGCAAATATAGTTTTTCAATTTATAAACACAAGTAATTCCACAGATGTTGGAAATCCAGAGCACACGCACAAAATGCTGGCGAACTCGGCAGGTCAGGCAGCAGCTATGGAGGGGAATAAAGTGTCAATTGTTTTGGATCGAGACCCTTCATCAGGTTTAGTTGAAGCATGGTTGGTGGTGAATGAAATATGAAGCTGGGAGGTGATAGATGGAAAAGGTAAAGGGCTGGAGAAGAAGAAATCAGAGAAGAAAGTGGACCATGGGAGAAAGGGAAGGAGGAGGGCAAAGTTATTTCCAAAGTGGTATGGTTTAGGCTTAAAAGATAAAAGATTGGCTTTATTTGTCACATGCAAATCAAAATTTACAGCAAAATATGGCGTTTGCTTTAAATCAAATCAGTGAAGGTTATGCTAGGCCACCTGGAAGTGTCACATAGAATGCCTACAACTCACTAACGTCTTTAGAATATTGGAGGAAACTGGAGCACTTGGAGGAAACCATGCAGTCACAGAGAGAACATACAAACTCCTTACAGACAGCGGTGGAACTGAACCCCAATCTCACAGTTGGTGCTGTTGCACTAGTGTTATACTACACTACTGTGTCCCTGTCACGCCCGCTGCTCAGTTAGTGAGTTGTGGGCCATACTATGTTGGTACTGGAAGCATGGTGACACATGCATGCTGCCCCGTCACATCTTCACTGCTTTGATTTGACGCAAGTGACTCATTTCATTGAATTTTTCGATGTACACGAGATAAATAAAGGTAACCTTTATCTTTAAATCTTTAGGAGCTGGCCCAAGAGCAGAGCAGAATTCTGTTGGAATATGTAACAGGGATCAGAATCAGGTTTAATATCATTGCCATATGTCATGAAATTTGTTAACTTTGTAGCAGCAGAACATTTCAATGCATGATAAATACAGGGAAAAATCTGTGAATTACAGTGTATATATGTACATTAAATAGTTAAATTGAAAAACTAGTGCAAAAGCAGAAATAATAAAGTAGTAAGGCAGTGTTTGAGGGGTCAATGTCCTTTCAGAAATCAGATGGCAGAGGGGAAGAAGCTGTTCCTGATCCACTGAGTGTGTGCCTTCAGGCTTCTGTACCTCCTTCCTAAAGGTAACAATGAGAAGAGAGCATGTCATGAGTGGTGGGGGTCTTTAAAGATGCACACCCTCTTTTTAAAGCACTGCTGCTTGAAGATGTCCTGGATACTAGGAGATCGTATTCCTTCCAGTACAAGCAGACAAGAATGTTGGATTCCGCTTATTTGTCTCTATCCAAAACTGCAGCTGGCATTTTATTCCAAGAAGGCATCAAGCTGCAGCCTCCATTGACATCATGGCTCATAGAACACTGAAATCTATAGCACATTACAGGCCCTTCGGCCCACAATATTGTGCCGACCATGTAACCTACTCTACAGACTGCCTAGAATTTCTGCCATAGTTAGTTATTATTAGTTATTTTCAGAATTAGTTACTTTCTTACATTCATATGGATGGTTTTGGAGACAGAGAGGGGAGTTAAAAGCCATTTAGGGCTTAGGGAGAGGGATATGCATGAGTGAGAAGTCAGATTATGGTTTAGGGACAGGGATATGGAGGAGTTAGAGATTAAATTAGGGTTTCAGGACAGGGATGTGCAGCAGTTAGATGTCAGGTTAGGATTTAGAGACAGGGATGTGGAGGAGTTAGAGGTCAGATTAGGGTATGGGGATAGGGATGTGGGGAAGTTAGAGATTAAATTAGGGTTTCAGAGATGTGGAGGAGTTAAAGGTGATATTAGGGTTCAGGGACAGAGAATTGGGGATATTAGAGGTCAGATTAGGGTTTAGAGACAAGGATGTGGGAGAGTTAGAGGTCAGGCCACTGCTCTGTTCTCCAAGGCCAGTTGACATGGATGGGTGATGAAGGACATCTGTGGGTCAGTGTGTGTTGGGATTGGATGTCTGTGTGAGCTGGAGGCACAAGGGCCAGTTAGTCGGTATGCCTGAGATTCGAGCCTGGAATTTGGGGTCCCATCATTGGCCACTCTGGGCTCGATGGCAAAGATCAGATCTTGAAGGCCATTTGCAAGTCTGGAAATTGAAGCTCGATGGCCAAAGCCTGGAGATTGGACTCCTGAGGCCTGTTCTGGAGATGAATGACTGTCCATGTGTATGAGTGGGTGGGAGGTAGGAAGGGGGCTCGTTTTGCTGTTGTTGTTTTGTTGTGGTCTGTGTTGCTCTGCCATGCATAGTTGGCATGCAATGTTAGCATCAGAATGTGTGATAACCCTTGCTGGCTTCCCCCAGCACATCCTTGGTTGTTGATGCAAATGATGCATTTCACTGTATGTTTCAACGTACGTGTGATAAATAAATCTGAAGCTGAATTGGAATATGAAATTGCATTTTTATCTGGAGGACGTCTTGTTTCAGAGCTTGATGATGTGTGTCCATGTGGAGCGTCTTTGGTATCGTACCAAATGCCACCCTTTGGACAGGGTACTAAGCTGGTTTCCTGGCCAATCTTTCACAAAAGACATTCTTTTGAGTGACGGCACACCTCCGGGCTAATATTTTATTCTCTTTTTCATTGTAGCTAACACATTTATTCAGTCATTGAGGGATTGATGATCTAAAGAAATTTCTCACTTGTTGTGGGTTTTCTACATTACAGCAGGAACTACATCAGACAAAACAGAAACCAGCGAAGTTTCTTTTCCAGTTATCACCTCCTGGCTTCTCTCTTCACCTCCCCAATCCACCCACCTTTCCTTTACCTGGCCGCACCCATCATCCACCAGCTTGTACTCCTTCCCCTCTCCCGCCCCCACCCACCTTTCCTTCACCTGGTCTCACCTTCTCATTCTGGATTCTGCCCCCTTCCTTTCAAAGGTCACGAAGGTACATTTAATGTCAGAGAAATGTATGCAATATACGTCCTGAAATTCTTTTTCTTCACAAACATCCATGAAAACAGAGGAGTGCCCCAAAGAATGAATGACAGTTAAATGTTGGAACCCCAAAGCCCTCCCAGCTCCCCCTTCCCACACATAAGCTGCAAAGCAATGACCCCCCCCCCTCCCCCACCAGCAAAAAAAGCATCGGTGTCCCTCACTGAGCACACAAGATTGCAGCAAAGCATCAATAAAGACACCGACTTGCAGTACCCCAAAGACTACTCGTTCACCTGGTAACCTGGTTCTCTCTCTCCCTGGAGACCACCGGTGAGACCCCGAGAGTGAGTCCCATTCCCACAAAGAACCCAAGTCAGCGTGTGACTCCAGGTCAGGGTCTTCAAAAGAACCCTGAAAGGGAAAAACAGAGATATTAAAGATGGAAATAGAGCTGTTTCCAAAGATGCAAGCAAAGGAGTCGCTGTCAGGTGCCATCATCCTCCGAAGCTCCTGATGAAGGGCCTCAGCCCAAAATGTCGACTCTTTATTCCTCTTCATAGGTGCTGCTTGACCCACTGGGTTCCTCTAGCGTTTTGTGTGTGTTGCTCAGGAAAGGTATAGCATAGAATGAGACCTTTGCGCCCACCGAGTCCATACCAGCTTTGTGCAAACACAATACAGATGCCATTTGTTTGCTTTTTCCCAAAGTCTCTGAAGTACTTCAAAATTGGCTACTTCCTCTTCCAAAATCTAATTAATTCCACCATTGATTCAGATCTATTTATCACACGTAAATGGAAATGTACAGTGAAATGCATCATTTGCGTTAACCAATATAACCTAAGGATGTGCTGGGGACAGCCTGCAAATGTCTCCTCACATTCTAGTGCCAACATAGCAAGCCCACAACGCTCAGCAGAATAACACGGTCTTTGGGCTTCGACTTCTGGACTGCCAATCGACTTCTAGGCTCTAATCTGCAGTATTAATCTCCAGACTAGTTGGTGACTGGACCCCCAAGCTCCAGGGTTGCCAAATGAGTGGCCCTCATGCCCCCTGCTTGCATTGACATCTGATCCTGGGACCCACCGACCTGCTGGGAAAAGTATTACCTTCTTCCAGGTTGTTCCCCTGAGCCTGATGAGTATACTTGCTGGCAATTAATACCTCTTTTCTTTTCTTAGAGGATGAAAGATCTGTTATTATTTCCTTCAAATATAGTTTTATCCTCTTCATCTGGACTTTCTATCTCTACAACTAGATATTTATCAATATCACTTGTCTACCTACTTAGAAATCTATTGTTTATCTCCCATATTCTCTCCCTCTAAATTAACTCTCCATATCTGTGTCTGTCTACCTACCTATCATTGCGCTCTCCAGCTTTCTCTCTGCATCATACATATATAATCTGTCTCTTTATTTCTGTGTGTATCTGTTCATCTGCCTGTCCACCTTTCATATGCCCGTGATGGATGGTCAAGTAGATATGTAACAGCTACGTTAGAATCACGGATGGATTTCTGAAGTCTTCATGCTCTTAATGCCTGATTGTACTTGGATTTTGATTCTGCACTTGCACATAAAAATCTTTCATTTCACTTTCACCTGGGAAATAGCTGATGAATCCGAGCCACTGTCTGGTTAACAGGGATAATCCTACTGTGTCACTATGTTAGTTATTCTAGAA
Source organism: Hemitrygon akajei (assembly GCF_048418815.1). Taxonomy (NCBI): domain Eukaryota; kingdom Metazoa; phylum Chordata; class Chondrichthyes; order Myliobatiformes; family Dasyatidae; genus Hemitrygon; species Hemitrygon akajei. The sequence goes on from NC_133154.1 coordinate 32,292,936, forward strand.
GGATTGTACACAATTTGACCTATTTCTGGATTAGCATTTTGTCCGATGAATAATGAATTTTTCATTAATCATTGACTTCCTTCAGGCCCAGGGGACTCATTTCCTCTGTCTCACTCTCACCCTGACTCTCTCCCTCTGTCTGTGTCTCTGCCTTTGTCTCTGTCTGTCTCTCTCTGTTTCTATCTGTCTCTCTCTTGTCTTCCTGTTTCTCCCTGCCTTTGTTTCTATCTTTGTTTCTGTCTCTCTGTCCCTCTCACTCTTGTTTCTGTCCATCTGCCTCTCTGTTTCTGTTGTCTCTCAGTCCGAACTGTGTATCTGCCTGTCTCTTTATTTGTCTCTGTCTGTCCATCTGCCTGCCTGTCTGTCTCTGTCCACCTGAATGCCTGTCTTTTTATGTTTCTGTCTCTCTGTCCATCTGTCTGCCTCTCTATCTCTGTCACTCTGTCTCTTGATTCTCTGTCCCTCTGTCTGTCTGCCTGTCTCATTATCTGTCTCTGTCTCTCTCTGTCCCTGTCCATCTGTCTGCCTCTCTATCTGTCTCTGTCCCTCTCTCTCTTGCTGTCTGTCTCTTTGTCCATCTGTCTGTCAGTTTCTGATGTGTCTGTTATATGTATCTGTCTCTATCTCTCTGTTTCACACACTGATGTGTCTGTTATATGTGTCTGTCTCTTTGTCCATCTGTCTGTCAGTTTCTGATGTGTCTGTTATATGTGTCTGTCTCTATCTCTCTGTTTCACACACTGATGTGTCTGTTATCACACTGACCTATTATCAGCTTAGTTCTATTGCTGCCATGTGTTGAGCAGTCTAGGTAGAAAGTGAGAGACCTGCAGTGTATCTTGGAAGTGCAGGAGACGAGGAGGAGGTAAATGAGTAAAGCAAAGGATGTGACCAAATTCATTCAGCTCTCAAAAGGAAGAGAGGATTGAGGAAAAAGGAGCCATGGATAAAGAGTGGTGAAATGGTATTCATTGGACTGCTGTCCACAAAGCCAGGAGAAAAAACTGATACTGTGCCTTCCTTATCTTACACTGGCTTTGGCTGCAATTTACAGTCTCCTGTCTTCTATCAGACAAGCGTTCCATTCCATCCAGCTGGGTTAGAAGATGGCTGTCCCATCTCCTGTCAGCACTACATCGTTTGTTGTAGGGCTCACAGTTACCTGGCCACCCCACCCCAGCCCATCATCACCAATTGTCAGCCTTGCCTAACCCTCACTCACATCTACCATCCATTCTCTCTCCCAGGAGCTTTTCTCTCCTTTGCAATTCCCTCCCTTTTCTTGTGACCCTTTCCATCCTCCCCACTAATCAATTGTCTTCAAGGTCAATGTCAAGTTTATTGGCTTCTGCACAAGTACACGTGTGAACAGGGGCAATGAAATGCTTAGCTGAAGCAGCATCGCAGGCATTAGATACGCAATGTTCACATGAAAAAACATAAATTAGTAACATAAATTATACAAGAAAGAACACAACTTGAACTAAAATATGTACATTGTAGTGCACAGGTGCAATGGAAAACTTACTTGCAGCACCATCACATCAGATAAGTAGTATTTATAGGAACTAAATTACATATAGATAGAATATACATAATGTTTTCAAGAAAGAAGACAATTACAACCAAATAAAAGTCTATTGTAGAGAAAAATGGCCTAAGTGGTCACATTGTTGCCAAACTGAGGTCATGATTAAGGTTGTGCAGGTTTCTTCAGGAACTGAATGGTTGAAGGGAAGTAGCTGTTCTTGCACCTGGTGATGTGGGACTTCAGGCTTCTACACTTCCTGCCTGATGGTGTGTGACTTCAAGATTCTAGAACTGCTTGGTGGTGTGGGGCTTCAGGATTCTAGAACTCCTGTCTGGCGGTGTGGGGCTTCAGGATTCTAGAACTCCTGTCTGGTGGTGTGGGGCTTCAGGATTCTAGAACTCCTGTCTGGCGGTGTGGGGCTTCAGGATTCTAGAACTCCTGTCTGGTGGTGTGGGGCTTCAGGATTCTAGAACTCCTGTCTGGCGGTGTGGGACTTCAAGATTCTAGAACTCCTGTCTGGTGGTCTGTGTCTTCAGGATTCTGGACTTCCTGCCTGGTGGTGTGTGACTTCAAGATTCTAGAACTCCTGTCTGGCGGTGTGGGGCTTCAGGATTCTAGAACTCCTGTCTGGTGGCGTGGGGCTTCAGGATTCTAGAACTCCTGTCTGGCGGTGTGGGACTTCAAGATTCTAGAACTCCTGTCTGGTGGTCTGTGTCTTCAGGATTCTGGACTTCCTGCCTGGTGGTGTGTGACTTCAAGATTCTAGAACTCCTGTCTGGCAGTGTGGGGCTTCAGGATTCTAGAACTCCTGCCGGGTGGTGTGGGGCTTCAGGATTCTAGAACTCCTGCTAGGTGGTGTGGGGCTTCAGGATTCTAGAACTCCTGCCGGGTGGTGTGGGGCTTCAGGATTCTAGAACTCCTGCTGGGTGGTGTGGGACTTCAGGATTCTGGACTTCCTGCCTGGTAGCTGTGAGAAGATGGCATGTCCTGGATGGCGGAGATCTTTGGTGACAGATGTTGTCTACTTGAAGCAGCACTTTATAAAGATACTGATGGTGAGGAGGGACGTACCCGTGTTCTATTGCTCCTCTCCACAATCCTATATTATCTTATGATAGTGTCCCTTCAATGATCCTCTTCATCCACATAATCTACTTTCCCTCTCAGTGATTCTTGCAGTCCTGCCTCATGCATGATTACTTCATAGGACTTAGTGTGGGAGAACTATTTCTCCTTCATTAACAAAAACGGCTTGGTCGACAATGTATTTCTTACAGCAGATGGTAGAATTCCATCCTCCCAGAAAATACTGGTGCAATTCTACGCTGCCATCACAGAGAGCATCCTCACATCGGCCATTGCTGTTTGGTTTGGTGCAACACCCCTCACAACTACAGTGAACTGTCAGCTCAGCAGAAAAGCTCATTGGCTGCAGCCTGACAATTAACCCGGCAGGATACTACCCACCCTGCAAACTGCCTTTTCCAAAAGCTCCCTTCTAGAAAGTGCTATAGAGCCATTAAAATTAAAAATTCCCTCCATCTTGAAATATATTTCCCCCAGGTAGTTAATCTCATCACCATTCTAGTTCGCCACCCTATTTCCCCCATCACTGAACTCCACTGTAAACACTTCTAACCACTTTTTACAATGCTCTTTATTTTGTGAATACATGCTGTTATTCATGTATTTGTGCACATTATATTCCGTATCTGTATGTTAATCTCCAACTTTATTTTTATATAATTCTTTGTTCTTTGTAATTGACAAAGATTTTTTTTTTGTTGCATGTCATGCCCTGACCAACACACTAATACTTTTAAATATATTTGGAATGATGATCATTCTCATCACCATATTCCACTTTCTTCCCCCCTCCAGGTACCATTTTGCCCCTTAAACTCCCATCCTCAAATCGGCTATTCAACTGATTTCGTCTTGCACCTCCACTGTCTAAGAAGACAGATGAAGCCTCCCTGTGCATTTACCTATGCAGGTTTTGCCCTGTTGCATAGACTTTGGGGGCTCGTGCATTTTGCAGCAAGGGGCCTGTACATAATTGTGGCAGAATCCTTGTAGGAGTTATTCCAGCGTTTTGTGTGTGTTCTCCTCTCTATAGCTGCTGACTGACCTGCTGAGTTCCTCCAGCATTTTGTGTGTGTTCTGCCTGAAACATTGACTCTTTATTCCTCTCCAATGCTGCTGCCAGACCTGTTGAGTTCCTCCAGCATTTTGTTACTCTAGGTTACATATTTCTTGATGCTGACATGTGAGATTGAAAAACCTCGTTCCATTGCAATGCTGATACACTTTCAAAGACCCTTAGTTTGGTTTATAGAGCTTTGAGACATTCAGAGGTTGTGAAGGATGCTTTAAAAAGGCACGTCTTACTTTCTATCAATGCAACGCATCTATGTGATCCCTTGTAGGCTTTACTTGCATCTTTCTTCAGAGGAGAAGAGTTCTAGAGGCAGTCACCTGTCAGATATTGACAGGAAAGAAAGGCTAAAGATAGAACTCCAAGCATCAAGGGAATTTCACAAACCTAAAATATTAAACAGGGAGGAAATGTTTGGTGGAAGGGTTTAAAGATTTTTATTAACCAAGCAACTCTAATCACTTAATAAACCATTGATTTTCATAACAATAAAATGGGAAAATCTATATTGGGTCTGTCAAAATATTTCCTTTGTGGAGAGTGGTGAGAATTTGGAACTCGCTCCCTCAAGGAACGATTAAGTTGAACAGTTCTGACCATTTTTTGTTCCAAAATGAAAGGTGTACATGCCTTGGAAGCAGTGCAAGGAAAGTTCACTTGGTTGCAGACGTTGTGGAGGTTGGTTACTGAATGAGAGGTGATCTTACTGAAGCTCTGATTGGGTTTGATAGGTTAAGATGTAGTGACGAATTTTTGCTTGTTAGGGAATGCAGAACCAGGAAGCAGAATCTCAGGATAAGGGATCGATCTGTAATGGAGAGGAATGAGCAGGAATTCTTTTCCAATTCTGAGAAGTATGAAGGCTGAGTTGTGTTGAATCCTGATGCTTTTGTGATCCAAAGAATGAGACATAGGCTTATGATTGTTTTATTAAGTGTTACAAGAGCAACAAAGGAAAATCTGGACTCATGGCCATCCCATATGAATAGCAAACTCCAGTCATAACAATTAACCTATGAAATAGCCAGATATGTACAATGTCTGAAATACATCTTATGGAAATGTTTGTTTGATGATGAACTTCAATAAAAAAATAAATTACAAAAAAAAGAAATAGCCAGATTCAAGTGGCGTCACACCTGCTACTGAAAACTGAAAAGTTTCTAGAGGTGTATAAGATGAAGAGAGGCATCGATCATGTGGATAGCAAGAGGCCTTTTCCAAGGGCTGAAATGGATAACATGAGGCAGTATAGTTTTAAGGTGCTTGGAAGTAGGTACAGGGAGGATGTCAGGGGTAAGTTTTTCATACAGGGAGTGATGGTGTGTGGAATGCACTGATGGCGACTGTGGTGGAGGTGGATATAATGGGGTCTTTTAAGAGACTCTTAGATATGGAGCTTGTAAAAATAGAGGGCTATGTGGTGGGGTAACTCTAGGCAGTTCCTAGAGTAGGTTACATGGTTGGCAGATCATTGTGGGCTGAAGGGCCTGTAATGTGCTGTAGATTTCTATGTTCTGTGTTCTATGTACAAAAACAACTGTTCCATAATTGCTGGAAAACTCATTGAGTGATCTCGATTCAATTCTGCCACTGTCTGTAAGGAATTTGTATGTTCTTCCCATGACCACATGGATTTCCTCTGGGTGCTTCTATTTCTTCCCACATTCCAAGGGCATATAGGTTAGGGTTAGTGAGTTGTGGGAATGCTACATTGGCAGACACCTTTGGGTTGCCCCCCAGAACATCCTTGGATTGTGTGGGTCATTGACGCTGATTATGTGTTTCACTGTATGTTTTGATGTTTCGATGTACACATGACAAGCCAATCCCTTTCATCCTTTTCTCCAAAACTAACCCAAATTCAGAATTGAATTTTGCAAATTACTACAATTTAAAAAAAATATATTTTTAGCTTAACTTTACCTATTCTCAACTGTGATTCAATTTAGTTGGGCATTATTCATTAATTCTATGCAATGCTGAGAAAGATATTTGTTTCAGTATAGGCTTATGATTATCATGCATGGACAAAATGGACCCAATGGCCTGTTTAAGTAAGAATGTGTGCTTCCATAAATGTCTGGCATTATTGCTGATGAAATTTTGTCAATCTGAAACATCAGCTCTGTTTTCCCAGAAATGGTGCCTGACCTGTTGGCCATTTTTGTTCTACCAGACGTATGGATTAGGGACGGTAAGTTGTGGGCATGGTGGCACTCGTGGGCTGCCTTTTGCGCATCCTTGGACTATGTTGGCTATTGATGCAACTATTGATGTAATAATGACACATAGAGTTAGGGGCAACATTTACATTTAGAGGGTTGTCGATGTATTGAATGAGTATAATTAGGCACATGGGCTTGTAGGGACTGTCTCTAAATAAAGTAAAATATGGTAATGAATGGGTTAACAAGGTAAATCAGGGACCATTGATTTTTATCATAAAACTTGCTCTAAATATCAAGGGGTTGCAAGATGCTTTAAAAACCACCCAAAGTCAAGATGCCCTCATGTTTTGACACAAGTAATCTTTGTAAAAGCATGCTGTCCCTTGAGAAGGCTTCATGAGTAAATTGGCACAGTATGGGATAACATAACGCTTCATGGTCAACAAATGACTGTGTATTTCCAGAGAGATTTGCATCAGTGGTTTACACAGGAATGCTGGAGCATTCCAATTCAGACAGAAGATTCAAATGATTCTAGTTAACAACAGAGAATTGTGGGTTCATAGTTCAAAGTAAACAACATCAAAATACATATGCCGTCATACACAACCCTAAGATTCATTTTCTTTTGGGCATACTCAATAAATCCGGATAGAATAATAACTACACTAGAATCAATGAAAGACCGCACCAACTTGGGCATTCAACCAGTGTGCAAAAGACAACAAACTGCACAAATAAAAAGCCTAACTAATAAATAAATAAATAAATAGATAAATAGATAGGTAGATAAATAGATAGATAGATAAATAAATAAATAAGTAAATAAATAAGCAAGCAAGCAAGCAATAACTATTGAGAATGTGAGCTGAAGAGCCCTTGAAATTTGGTCCATTTGTTGCGGGAACGTTTCAATGATGAGGCGAATGAAGTTATTCCCTTTAGTTCAAGAGCCTGATGGTTGAGGGGTTATAACTGTTCCTGAACCTGCTGGTGTGAGTCCTGAGGTTCCAATACCTTCTTTCTGATGGTGGCAGCGAGAAGAGAGCATATTCTTGGTGGCAGGAGTCGCTGATGACAGATGCTGCTTTCCTGCGATATCACTTCATGTAGATGTGCTCAGTGGTTGGGAGGGCTTTACCTGTGATGGATTGGGCTGTATCCACTACTTTTTGTAGGTCTTTAAGTTCAACAGACATGTAGCCAGTCAATAAAATCTTCACTACATATCTATAGAAGTTTATCAAAGTTTTAGATGTCGTGATGAATTTGCAAACTCCTAAGGAACTAGAGGTACTTCCTTCATAATTGCACTTACATGTTGGACACAGGACAAGTCCTCCAAAATAATAACACCGAGGAATTTAAAGTTGCTGACCATCTCCACCTCTGATCCTTCGATGAGTACTAGCTCATGTGTTGCATATTTAATATTTTAGTTACTGCATATTGAATAATCTTTTGTGTATATATAGTTTGATTAAGCATTCTTGTTTGTTTAAATAATTAATTATGGGTTATATGTATAAATATGTGAATTGCATATATCATCATGCTACCACATGATACATGCATGCCTCGCTAAAAGTAAACTTGAAGTTACCCCTACACTTTCGGACTCCGGAGTCTTTCTGTGAATTAGCGTAATGTTTTGAAGTTACAAAACATAACACTGGTGACGAGGTATTTTAAAATCAAACCTGAGATGGCTTTTGACCTGTCAAAACAGAGTGAGATGACTGGAAAAAAATGCTGCAAGGAATGCTCGAGTCTAAAAGAAACAGCCCAACAGGTGGAGAGACAGTCAAGTTTAAAACAAAAGCAGCCAAAACATGTTCTTCAGAAGGGAAGAAAGTTTAAAAAAAAGCCATAAACTGAATAATTCAGGGTTTGAAAAGCATGAGTACTGGGTGATAATAATCATTAAAACAAATCAGAAATTTCTGGACACATCAGAAAAGATCGACGATTACACAATGGGTAATTGACTTATGTATACTGAACTATTGGAACAGAATTTTGAAGCAAATGAAATAGCCAATGAGAAGCGAATGCCTAGTTAGCTAAGATCATTGGGTTTACAGGCAAAAAAGTTTGCTTCCAAGTTTGACTGCCCTAACCAAATCATCAGAAGTGAGCTTTGCTACTATTGTAAAAGTATTGCAGGAACATTTAGAACGGAAGCCATTGTTGATTGCAGAAGGTTTTAGTTTTCATAAGGGGAATCAAAAAGAAGGGGAGTACATTTCAGCATACGTGGCTGAATTGAAGAGATTGTGTGAGCATTGCCAGTTCAGTCATAGGCTTAATCAGGCATTGAGAGATTGTTTAGTTTGTGGAATCTTGCAAGAAGGCATTCAAAAATGGCTCCAATCTGAGTCAGGAATTGAAAGTGAGTGTGAACAAAACTACATCGTCTAAACAGAAACTGGCCCAGCCGAACCTTCTTGGTAGGAGCTCATTCACCAAATAAATGCAGGTTTAAAGGTGAAGCGTGCAGAAAATGAAAAAAAGTAGAACACACGTTAAGAGTATGCCGGGCAGACCAAAAAGATGGACTGCTCAGGGAAGTGAAAAGGCTAAAAAGTCAAGTTGCAATTTCAAAAAGAGCACTAATCTATATGCTGTAAAATGAAAAATTGGTGACACAGGATTATGTAGACTTGAGATTTACAGTTTGAAAAATAATAGTAAACAAGAAATATGGCTTATGCCAAAGTGAATAGCAAATTAATTAAAATGGAATTGGACACTGGCTCAACAGTTTCAGTCATTCCACAAAATGAGTTTCAACTGCATTTCAAAGATTCTAAACTGAAGTCTGCAGATATCCAACTGTAGAAAAGACATCTCCTATGGGCATGACATTTGTAACAGTGAAATACAACAACCAACAAGCCAAATTGAGCTTGTTTGTGGTAAAAACAGAAGGACCAGCATTGGGGGCATGTGATTGGCTGAGACCACTACAACTTGATTGAAGAGCCATCTACCATTTGCATGCCACATCCCCTGCAATGAACCCAAGTATGGAAAGTTAATTAAGAAAGGCACTGGATGATGCCACAACTGTCTTCATGCCAAACACCATGAGCCATTGCCCATGTTCAAACAGGTGTTGGTGTCACCCTCTGTGTCTCTGGATGAAAAGTATATTGGACCAAGGAAGGACCATGCTGCTTAGAGAAAGCAGTACAACAGAAAGAGTACAAGAGTTTTCATAGGCAGTATATCTGAGAAAGCTTCTGGTATGTTAGTCAGGCAGTTACTTGCTTTAAGCTGGAAGAGAGTTCAAGGAGCTTCAGGGAAGTTGCAAACATTTGGCTTTTTTGAGTACAAAGAACCGGAATCTACTCTGCGTGCATTAAGGTTATTGCATGAACTTCAAACGGGAGAGCAAAAAGCTACTTGCAAAAAGCCCAGCTGGATGAATAGAAGACCAAAGAAAAAGGAGTCAATGGAGATCCAAAAACAGAAGATTTGTCAGATGATGTTTTAGATGATGATGGAAACCAAGAAAAGAGATCAGATTGTAAAGGGACCAATAGAAAGATTACTTCAGTGAACTAAATGCATCTTCCCAAGATCAAGATGCACAAACTAGAAGAAGAAAAAGTAGGAAAGAGATGGAGAGAAAGAATGTGAATGAGCAAGGGAATGGTGTGAAAGAGAGAAGGAATGTGAGAAAGAAAAAGAAAGGGGAAAAAGATTGTAGTATATCCAAAGAGAAAAAAGGAGCAGAAAGGTGGCTACCACTATCAGAACCACTTCCTGAAGTCCCAGAGTCACCTCCTCCAACCACCATGGAAGAGGCCCCAGACCTAGAGACTGCTTCACAGCCACAAGTCTCACCTGCCAAGTAGAGTGATTCCCCCGGTCAGGAAAGACGTTATCCCACAGAAGTAAGAAATCCTCCACAATGATTACATTTTAAGATCTGAATGGAACAATTTAAAGTTTACAATGCTGTGGATATCTGCATATAGTAGTTGTATTATATAGTATATAGTGTATTTATTTGAGATGCATTCTGTTGGAGTATATAGCCAAGCAGGAAGGAGCACTGTATATATTTAATATTTAATCAAGCTCATCTTTACCTCAGGAAGATACCGTAGCCCATCACCCCATCTGGGGCATTGACCACTGACAGCAGCTCGCTAGAGTCGTCTGTCCCGGGCCAGTTTTGCAAGTTGGCCCCAGGTGTAGCCCATCTTCAAAGATCTCTCCTCTCCCAGGGATGAGGTCTTTGGAGCTCCTGTTGGTGTTTCTGGAGCTCTGGGTTTTTACGTGATGGGGTTGCTAGCCCCATGCCCAACTGTCCGCCTTTTACAGCTGGGCTTGGAACTGTCCATGGTAGAGTTCAAAAAGATATATGCTTAGGGTAAGGTAAGGAACAGAGGCTAAACTGATACTTGGTAATAGGCACAGGGGGCCCAATAGCCCACTTTGGTCATTCCATGATTCATCTCAGGCTTTCATGGGCTGCGTTGAGTTGGGCTGCAAATCACAAAGTTAGGGAAAGCTCTCCGAAAGTTTAGCTGTTGCTCATTGTGTTCTGCGTTGTTCTGCTGAGCATTGTGGGCTCGCTGGAGACCGGAGGCTGAAAACAGCCTGTCCTAGTCCGAGGGTTGGGGCACCATGTGAGTGTGGGAGGGTGGGAAGGAAGAAAGGGGCTTTTGCTTTGCTGTTGTTGCATTGTCACTTGTTGTGTTCTATTTCGGAGTGTTCTGTGTTGTTCTGCCGAGCATGGTGGGTGTGCTATACTGGCACTATACTTGCAGGCAGACCCGCCCCTCTGCCACCCTCATCCTTGTTGTAAACGACCATTTCAATGTACACATGATAAATAAACTTGAACTTGAATCAAAGGTTGCCAGAAGTGGTTTTAGCAGTGAGAAACTGTACAGCATAGAAAGCTCCCGTCCACAGGTAATAAGAATGAAAGAGCATCCTTGGCCTGTGCCTGGTAGATAAACAGAGACTGAGTTAGGTTTGCTGCAGCGACTTGTAAATAATTTGCACATCTGAATGATTCCTGTGATCCACACAGAGTTCCAGCAGAGTATATTATTGCTACTCAGTGACTCCCACTGTTTTCCCAAAGGTACTTCTTTCTGTTCTGTTCTCTTCCACACTGCATCTTGATGGCAGTAGTTACATAAAGCTCAAGCGATCTGCACCACTTGTACTCGTTGCCCGGTCTGCATTGAGAAGGCTGCCAATGAACAAGCGAGATGTGATTTAATGAGTCGTGGTTATCATAAGAAGAGGCAAAGCGATTGCAGTAAGCAGTATAATTCAATTAGCTGTTTATTTTTTAATGTTATCATTATTTGATTTGAAAGTAAGCTCCCAGCATCACTGGCAACAGTTCATTCACCATAAATTCATGCAATGGGAGAGAAATTAAAATGCCGTGAATTCAGTCCTATAATATTAGGGTAATAATGTTCACCAAGTTATAACACATGCTAGCTCCCCTTTTTTAGCTTTGTGATGGTATTGGGTTCCTGTCCACAAAGACATAAACTCAAAAGGAGATTTTGAGGCCCTATCTGGTGAAAGTATCCACTGGTACCCTCACTTTAGGGAGGTTATTCTCTGGGTGGCAGGGTGGAGATGCATCTCTACTAAAGGAGGTGTAAGGCTCTCCGCTAGCCTGCTGGTCACCCTTGGCAAGGTGTAGCATCTGCTCAGCCCCCTGATCAGGCTCATGTGAAACCATGTGAGCAGGTGGTGGATGGTCGTATGAGCAGCTGGTGCAGATCACATGTCCTGGTTATGCAACCACTGATGCCAGGCAGACAATCTCTGAAGAATATTGATAATGGCTGGGGTCACCCGTCTTGTGAAGACACTGCTCAGAAGAAGTCAATGGCAAACCACTTCTGTAGAAAAGATTACGAAGAATAATCACGGTCATGGAAAGACCATGATCGTCCATGTCATATGAACGGCACATGATAATGATGATGATACTGTATCCACCTGCTGTTCAACGATTAGCTTACTTCCCTGTCTAGACTTTGTGGTGAGCCTAGCTGCCAATAACTCTCTATTGTAGTGGTGGCTTTCCCCCTCTCTACCAGCGAGGAGATACTTCCAGCTAAGAAAGTAGTTTAAACACAGTTTATTTTATTTTAATGATACATGTTTAAATTTAAACATCAGTTCTTCACGCACATTAAAAACACACAGAAATTCTGCTTTATAAAAGATTTCTGAATTACAAAAGATTTATAAACTACAGAGGATTACAAACACAGGCAGAATTCTTATGAACTAAAAAAATATACCAATGAGTTGCAAATGACCGGGTTGCAGAAACTGATGTTGAGGAGTGAATTCTAGTCCTCCTTTCTGGCAATTTCCTTGTCATTCCTGACAATCCCCAATTCTTTCCATTCCAATTCCCAATGCTTTCCATTCCAATCCCCAATACTCTCCATTCCAATCCCCAATACTCTCCATTCCAATCCCCAATACTTTCCATTACAATCGCCAATTCTCTCCATTCCAATTCCCAATGCTCTCCATTCCAATCCCCAAATACCCTCCATTCCAATCCCCAATGTTTTCCATTCCAATCCCCAATGCTCTCCATTCCAATTCCCAATGCTTTCCATTCCAAATCCCAATGCTCACCATTTCAATCCACAATGCTTTCCAATTCCCAATGTTTTCCATTCCAATTCCCAATGCTCTCCATTCCAATCCCCAATGCTCTCCATTCCAATCCCCAATACTTTCCACTCCAATCCCCAATACTCTCCATTCCAGTTCCCAATGGTCTCTATTCCAATCCCCAATGCTCTCCATTGCAATTCCCAATGCTTTCCATTCCAGTCCCCAGTGGTTACTAGCATTTATACTGCATTGCTACTAGGTGACATTATCTGCATGTGATGATTTTTTTTCAGATACTTTTGTTGGGACAAAGCAATTCACACAGATGATCTAAAAGCTTCTGGAGACAGAGATCCCAGACATCCAAAATTAATGCTGTGAGTGCTGACTCTCTGAGTGCACAAATATCCTAACTATTGATTGATCATCTAAACCTGTGACTATGTTTGAGGTGGTAAGTGACAACATCAATCTGGACTGCAAGTTTCCTGAAGCTCAATCAAGCCAGTTAACATAACCCCATTGTCTTACATTGATTTGACACGTACCCACAAGACCTCACTGTTTACTTGTTCACAACATAAAGCAGAACAAGTAATATTGACTGGAAGTTTAACTTCGTCACAAACAACTCTGATCCATTGGAAAGGTCACGCTGCTGTACGAGAGAGCTGAGGTCAGCAATAAGCACTTGGGCACTGGAAAATGAATATACATTACAACCCAAGTTGCGTTGGATGGGTGCCAGCCATGGGTTGGTGGGTTGTGCTCACCTGTTTGAAACAGAGTGTTGCGGGTTCAAATCTCACTCCAGAGACACGAGCATAAAGACCCAACTGATTTCTAGTGCTGCCCAGAAGGAGGCACCATTGTACAGATGAGATATTCAAAAAAGGTCCTTACTCACCAACCCAGGCTACATTGGGTAGAGTACTTCGCGTGAAGTCTCAACTGATTATTATTCCTAATCAACATCTTGTAATAGAACATAGTTCAGCACAGGAACAGGCCCTTCTGCCCACTGTGTCGTATTACTAATCCCTTCTGCCATATCCTTCCATACTCTGTACATTCATGTGCCTATCTAAGAGCCCTTAAATGCCTCTGCCTCCACCACCAACCCTGGCAGCGTATTCCTGGCACCCAGCACTTTCTGCATTAAAAACTTCCCTTACTCTGATGAACTTACTCCTTCTCACTTTAAAGGCATGCCCTCTGGTATTATAAACGGAGGAGATTCTGTAGGCACTAGGAATCCAGAGCAACACACACACACAAAGTGCTGGAGGAACTCAGCAAGTCAAGCAGCATCTGTGGAAAGGAATAAAAGAATTGACATTTCAGGCTGAGGCTCTCAGGCTGGACTGGAAAGGGAGAGGGAAAAGCCAGAATAAGAATGTGGGGGAGGGAAATGTGTAGAAGCTAATAGATGATAGGTGAAGCTAAGTGAGGGGGGAAGGTAGGTGGTTGAGGGAGGGGTGATAAAGCGAGAAGTTGGGACTCCTCTAGTATTAGACAATATAGCATGGAAAAGATACCAGCTGTCTACTCTAAACATGCCTCTCATCATTTTATAAATATCTATCAGATCTCCCTCCCTTCAGTCTCCACTGTTTCAGAGAAAGAAAAACAAGTATGTCCAACTTCTCCTTATAGTCTCTAATGCAGGCAGCATCCTGATAAACCAATCCATAGCCGGCTCATTCTTCCTGTAATGGAGCGACTGAAATTGATAGCAGTACTTCTCGTGTGTCCAGACCAGAGTTTTACAAAGCTGCAATATTGCCTACTGATCTCTTAAAATTAGTGCCTCCAACACAAAAGGCAAGCATGGCAGATGCATTCTTCTTAACCACCTTATCGACTTGTGCAGCCACGCTTGGGAGGCCATGCCGTGGAGCAATGGTCGTATTGGTCTTTGTTGGAACCTTCTGTGTACAAATTGGCTGCTGCTTTGATTATATTCTTTATTAGCATGTTAGGTGTAAAAGAGAACAAAATAGTCATTTCTCTGGATCTGACACAGTGTAAAAATGCAATAAGCATAAAAAAACACAATAAACACAACAGTGTCCAGAAATTCATCATGTGTAAAGCATCTTGAGGAGTCCTGAGCTGTGCACAATTTCTTTCTTTACTTCAATGACATAGGTACACGCCAGGCTCTGGGACCACTCGTTTGGGAGATGATAAGTGGGTGGTAATGAGAAACTCTGCATTCAGGTTGGATTCTGATTCCCAAGTCTTACGTGGAACTGCTGTTTAAAACCCAGAGCTGAAATGTGAACTCTGTCTGCCTGCCTCTCCCTCCACAGCTTTTCAGAATTAGAATCAGGTTTACTACGACTGAATTATGATGTCATGAAGTTTGTTGTTTCGTGGCAACAGTACAGCACAATACATAAACTTAATATAAAATATAATGATAAATATGGTATATACATATGGAATGATTATTACCCTTCAATGGACGGGTGAGTCCTGGAATGGATGTCCTGATCACTTAAGGAAGGTGAAGCGTCTCCCAAATCTCTCCTTTCTAGGTGTAGTGATCACCACAGGACCACTGTTTGGCTTGTCATGCATGATGCCACTCACATATGGCCTCTCCTACACTCCTATGCCCATAGCAACACCTTCACATGGTGTCCCTGTTCTTACTGAGTCTGCTGTGTCATGGTGCAACCCAGTGTCCAGTGGTATAACTGGGTGGGCAGTCTGGGCTCATCAGCCTCGGCTGGCAGCCAGTCTGGGAGAAGAACAACTCCAATTCAAAACCCAGCTTGTTGGGGCTCGTTAGGCTTGCCATAGCAATCTGTCTCGAGAAGGAAAACTCCGATACTCATCCTACAGCCTTGCAGTTGCCACGGTCGTCGCAGTTCACGCTGCCATTGTGGAATGACCGCCAGCCTAAAGAGTGGAATCAGTCCACACACATCGATCCTCACTATAAACTTACACAGCACAGGCAGGAAGAAAAGTCCTACAGTGATGGAGAATGGGTGAAATGACTTCATCTATCCTCATCTTCACAAGCAAAGAACCAGACATCATTACCCTCCAACCTTCAGACTTCTGAACCAGTGCGGATAATTTCACTCACCTCAACACTGAACTGTTTCCGCAACCAATGGACTCTACAACTTACGTTGTCAGCATTATTTATTTATTTATTATTCTTATTATTTGTTTTTTAAATTTGTACTTGCACAGTTTGTTTTGCACATTGCTTGTTTATCAATCTCTGTTTCACTGATTTTATTATATTTCTTTGTTCTACTGTGAATGCCTAAAAGTAAATGAATCTAGTAGTATCAAATTCAATAAACAGTGCAGGAAGAGAGCAAAACCAGTGCTCAAGGGTTCATTGTCCATTCAGAACTCTGATGGTGGAGGAGAAGAAGCTGTTCCTGAAACATTGAGTATGTGTCTTCAGGCTCTTGTACCTCATCCTTGATGGTAGCAGTGAGGAGGCAGCATGTCCTGGTGGTGGAGATAGTTGAGTGTGTGTCTTCAGGCTCCTGTACCACTTCCCTGACAGTAGCAACGAGGAGACAGCTGATCTATTGAGTATTTGTGGGATTCCCCTTCATTGTTACATAGCTGCATAATCTTTTCTGGGTGGGAAGTAGAGAGTCCACATCTGAAGGGTCAAGGGCAAAGGGTCTCGAACCAAAACAATCTCTGGAAAGCCATCTTACATGTGAAGTAGCAATTAGCAATTCCAGACCAAACTTGAATCACTGAAGGATGCTTGTGCTTGACAGCTGTGGCAGGGCTTGAGTGCTATCACTTGCTATAAAGTGAAACCAAGCGACATAGGTGACAACAAGGTTTCTCTCCCAGATGAGCTCAATGCCTTTTTTGCTGGCTTTGACCATCAGAACATGGAGGCACCTTCATGAACTCCCACAGCCCCAATGCCCCTATGATTCCAGTCCCTGAGGCTGAGCATTATTTAGGAGGTGAACCCATGGAAAGTATCCGGCCTAAAACAGGATACCTGGCCAAATACTAAAGACCTCTGCTGATCAATTGCTGGAGTGTTCACCGATATCTTTAACCTCTCATCTTTGCTGTCTGAGGTACCCACCTGTTTCAAGCAGGCTTCAGTTCTACCGATGTTGAAGAAGGATGTGGTAACCTGCCTCAATGACTATCGCCCATTAGTACTTGCATTCACTGTGATGAACTACTTTGAGAGGTTGTTGATGAAAAATATTAACTCCTGCCACTGAGAAGTGACTTGGATTGCTCCAATTTCCCTACCATCACAACAATCAACATTTCATTGGCTCTTCACTCAATCCTGGAACATCTGGGCAGCAAAGATGCACACATCAGGATGCTCTTCATCGACTACAGCTCGCCATTCAATACTATAATCTCCTCAAAACTAATTAATAAGCTTCAAGTCCTTGGCCACAATTCCTCCTCTTGAAACTTGATCCGCAATTTCCTCACTTGCAGACAGCAGTCAGTTCGGATCGGCAGCAACATCTCCTCCATAGTCTCCATCAGCACAGGTGCACCACAAGGCTGTGTGCTTAGCCGCCTGCTCTACTCGCTTTACATGTATGACTGTGAGGTTAAGCTCAGCTCCAATGCCATACTTAAGTGTGCCGATGACTCCACTGTCATCAGCCTAATCAAAGATAGTGATGAATCAGCATATAGGGAGGGGATTGAAAAATGTGGCAAGTGGTGCCCCAACAACAACAACCTCAGCAAGACTAAGGAGCTGATTATTGACTTCAAGTGGAGGAATCCAGAGGTCCAAGAGCCAATCCTCATTGGGGGGGTCAGAGGTGGAGAGGGTCAGCAACTTTATAGTCCTTGGTGTTAACATTAATTGCTAATGATTTTTTAATCTGTCTTTCTGTTTGTACTTGCTCAGTTTGTTGTTTTGTTCTCATACTGGTTGTTGTCCGCCCTGTGGGATGTGGCCTTTTACTGATTCTGTTGTGTTTCTTGTATTTACTGTGATTGCCCGCAAGAAAATGAATCTCAGGGCATACGGTAACATATGTAAATTTTGATAATAAATTTACTTTGAGCTTGAACTTTGAACTTCGACTGCTCATGTCCTTCCACAGATGCTGCATAACCTGCCGAGTTTCTCCAGTGTTTTGTGTGTTGCTCCAGCATCTGCTGTCTATTTTGTCTTTTACTACACACACAAAATGCAGGAGGAACTCAGCAGACCAGGCAGTATCTATGTGGGGAAATAAACGGTCAACATTACAGCCTGATACCTTCCCGGAAAGCCAGGTTTCCAGTCCTAATGAAAGTTGTTGGCCCGAAACATCGACTGTTTACTCCTCTCCACAGATGCTGCCTGACCTGCTGAGTTCCTCCAGCATTTCGTGTGTGTTGCTCAAGATTCCCAGCATCTGCAGAATCTCTTATGGTTATCTTTTTCCTCCAGGTGGCCTCCATAGGTAATCTGATCTTATTCATAAATGCTTTCTTTAAGCTTCCCGTTTTAAGGTATACACTCAGTGGCCACCATATTAGGTACCTCCTGTACCTAATAATGAGGCCATTACTTGTATGTTTGAGGTCTTCTGCTGTTGTAGCCCATCTGCTTCAGAGCTTGACATGTCGTGCTTTCAGAGATGCTCTTCTGCACACCACTGTTGTAACATGTGGTTATTTGAGTTACTATCACCTTCCTGTCAGCTTGAACCAGTCTGACTATTCTCCTCTGACCTCTCTCATTATCAAGGCATTCTTGCCCAGAGAATTACTGCTCACTAGATTTTTTTTTTGTTTTCTGTGCCATTCCCCATAAACTCTAGAGACTATTGTGCGAAAAGTCCCAGGAGATCAGCAGTTTCTGGGATACTCAAATCACTCTATCTGGCACCAACAATCATTCTTTGGTCAAAGTCACTTAGATCACATTTCTTCCCTCATTCTGATGCTTGGTCTGAACAACGACTGAACCTCTCGACCATGCCTGCATACTTTTATGCATTGAGTTGCTGCTGCACAATTGGCTGATTAGATACTTGCATTAACAAGCAGATGTACCGGGGTACCTATTAAAGTGGCTACTAAGTGAAAGATCCCTTTCTTTCACAGTTCCAGGTTTGTGGCAGGGATTGTGTGCGAAGACGGTTTTTCATTTAGCTTTTGAGATGTACTTGGTTACTCCTCACTGGGCAAGGAGACAGGGTGAGAATGAGAATTTGCAAAATCTTTCCAGGGTGTTCTAGCTCCTGAGTTTATCTCCTGAATTCTTGCTGCCATTTTTCCTCTTACCTTAACATTACGCCTGATTTCTATGTTGCGACAATGCAGAGTCTTGGCTGAGGGAAGGTGGAATTGCTAAAATCTGGTAGGAGCTGTGGAATGAGCGAGTGAACAGGATAGGAAAACATAGATTATGGAAGGGGGAAGCGTGGGACAGCAGCTGAGCGGTTAGCACAATGCTTTACAGGGTCTATGGCCTGCACCGTACATTCTGTACAGCATGTAAATCTGTACGTTTTCCCCTTGTCTACACAGATTTCCTCTGGGTACTCTGATTTCCTCCCACCTTCCAAAAACATTCATGTTAGTTAGTGAGTTGTGGGCATGTTAAGTTGGAGCTGCCAGACACAATCCTCGCCCTTCATTATATGTTTGATATACATGTGACAAGTAAAGCTGATCTTATCTTTTATAGAAGATAAAACAGTGCAGGACTGGCACTTCAGCCCACAATGACTATACTGAATATAATGCAAATTTAAACTAATCTCATCTGCCTGCACATGGTCCACATCCCTCCACAGGTACAGGCCCTTCAGCCCACAATGACTATGCTACGATGTGAATTTAAACTAATCCCATCTGCCTGCACACGGTCCACATCTCTACATTCCCTGACTGTTGTGTTATTGTCTAAATGCTTCTTAAAAGTTGGTGTCACACTTGCTTCCACCACCATCCCTGGTGGCAAATTTTGGGCCCAAACTACACTGTGTGTAAAAACAACTTGCTTCATAAATATTCTTGAAACTTTCCCCCTTCACCATAAAGCTATGCCTTTATTGTATTGGTGTTGGTTTATTATTGTTGCCTGTACTGAGAGACAGTGTAAAGCTGGTCTTGCATGCTGTTCATACAGATCAGATCATTACACAATGTACGGAGGTAGAGCAAGGCAAAACAATAAAAATGCAGAATAAACTGTAAATGCTACAGAGTAAGTCAATGATAAATTCAAGATCATAGCAGGGTAGATTGTCTACCCTGGGAAAAAGGCTCCACCAACCATATCTATGTTTTTAATTATTATAATTTAAATATATTATTATTTATTATAATTATTATTATAAAAATCTATTATAATTTTCTAAACTTCTTTCTGGACTCTCCTCAATCTCAAAGTTCAAAGTTCAAAGTACATTCATCATCAATGTGTGTACACTACATACAACCCTGAGGTTTTTCTCCTTCCAGGCAGCCACAAAACAAAGAAGACCATCAAACACTGATGTGCAACAAAAAAGGATCAAACTGTGCGAAGAATAAGAAGTAAGCAAATCACACACTGAACTAAAGTATACGAAAGTGAGTTTGCAGCCACGAAGACAGTCATCACCGCAGCCGGTCTAGGAGCATGTTAGTTGCAGGCCACAGCCTCACAGTTTAGTGCAGTAAAACTCACCAAGCAATAAACTGAACACCAGCCCGTGCATCGCTGACCTCCGACACCCTGACCTTTTCAATCTGGCCCGGTGCTTAAATTGGCCAAACAAAGGGTTGTTCCTCACTCTTGGACCCAGGCCCCACTACTCTGATTCGGCCTGTACCTGACCTTTCCAATCTAGCCTGGTGTGTAAGTTGTCAAACATCGGCTTGATTCCTTGCTCTTGGGTGCGGGCCCCACCACCTTGACTTTGCCACACCTTGGTTCTGCCACTTTGAATTGGCTCCAAGTCCTCTCTGGCAATTGTCAAACACTGGCTCTGGCCCCGGGCCCGACTGCCTCAATTCGTCCTGTACATGCCACGCCTCCATCTTCGACTTCAGTTCACACTGCAAAAACGCTGGGTTATACAACCGTTTCAAAAGCTCAGCTCTGAAAGGGAAGTTACAGGCTATTGATTGCAGTGATCATTTTCCAGAAAAAGTGTCATTAATAGAGTAGCTAGTAGTTTTATATGCAGACAGCAAGGTATCGCGTGTTTCACCGGAATCTCTGACACTCCAGAGAAAACTTTGTCTAACCTCTCCTTATAGTTAATGCACCCTGAACTGCAATGTTCTGGTAAACCACTTCTGCATCTTCTCCAAAGGCTTCATGTCCTTCCTGTAATGTTGTGAGCAGAACTCCAGAGTATACTCCAAATCAAAGTTTTAAGCATGACCTGCCAACCTTTCTTCTCAGTGATCTGTCTAGAGTTGCTGACACTTTCAATTAATAGTAACATCATCTATCCTACATGAACGTAGATCATAGAAGATAGAACAGTACAGCAAAATTCAGGCCTTTCAGTCTACAATATTGTGCCGATCTTTTAACCTACTCCAAGATCAATCCAACCCTTCCCTCCTGTATGTGCCTCCATTTTCTATCATCCATTTGCCTATATAACAAACTTTTGAATGTCCCTAATGTAGCTGCCTCTATGACCATCTCTGGCAGTGTGTTCAATGCACCCACCACTCTCTGTGTGGAAAATCTTACCTCTGCCATCCACCCCAGACTTTGTTCCAACCACCTTAAAATTATGCTCTTGTGAATTAGCCGTTCCCACCCTGGGAAAAATGTGGAAGCTGTCCACTCTATCTGTATCCCTTATCATTATGTATGCCTCTAAGAAATCATCTCTCCTCCTTCCTCGCTTCAAAAAGAAATGCCCCAGCTTACTCAACTTTTCCTTCTAAGACATGACCCCTAATCTAGGCAGGATCCTGTTAAATTTTCTCTGCGCCCTCAATAAAGCTTCCACATCCTTCCTATAACGAGGTGACCAGGATTGGACACAATACATGGGTAACTCAGAGCAACACGCACAAAATGCTTTAAGAACTTGGCAGGTCAGGCAGCGTCCATGGATGGCAATAAGCAGTTAATGTTTTGAGCCGAGACCCTTCATCAGGCTCCCTTTTTCCCAAGGTGGGAGACTAAGTTATGCGTAACTTAGGTTGGACGGTGTCATGTGGGTCTTCACCGATCTGTCTAACTGAATTCCCAGCCATATGAAACACAGATAAGATATGTGTCTAAGTGACATTTGAAAAGTGAATTTGGAAGTGTTAGCTGCTCTGCAATGTCCCCTTTCTTGATGGATCATTTTGGAATACTTAATACATCATCGCACTGCATTGCTGATCATAGATAAATGATTACAATTGCCAAACATAGCTGTCAACAAACGTTTAGCCTTTATTGTTTGACATAAGGAAGCTTTACAAGATTAGTAATTTTTAAATATTGTGTATGCATGGCAGAGCAAGGGTGTGCACAAAAAGCAAAGCAACACATACAAATTGCCGGAGGTCAGGCAGCCTCTATGGAAATGAATAAACAGGCAACGTTTTGGGCCAAGACCCTTTATCAGGACTCAGCCCAAAGGGTCTGGTATACCTTTCCCGTATAGTGTGATCTGGGTTAGATTTGCCCACAAAATGGGCACCCAGGGTGGGTGGCAGAAGGCCAAGTGTGTTAGTCACCAATATTCTAATAATTTATGTTGACAAAATGAATGGAATTGCTCTGGTGCACTGGGGACATCGAAGCCCAGTGCTGTGAGCCCGAGTCTGAGTCTGCTGGAAGCTGGAGACCGGAGACGATTTAAAGGCCAGCAAAGTGAACGGGTGATGAAGG
This sequence comes from Hemitrygon akajei, assembly GCF_048418815.1. NCBI lineage: Eukaryota > Metazoa > Chordata > Chondrichthyes > Myliobatiformes > Dasyatidae > Hemitrygon > Hemitrygon akajei. The sequence goes on from NC_133154.1 coordinate 32,315,252, forward strand.
GCATCCATAGATATCGGACTGTCCCAGGTCGGTGGGTCTCGGCATTGGATGCGCATGTGAGCAGGAGGCATGAGGGACAGCCAGTTGGCAAGCCTGGAGCTTAGGGTCCAGTCACTGGCTAGTCTGGGGGGTTGACACTGAAGCTCAATCGAAACTCTGAAGCCCAAAGTTGGAGGTGTGGGGGCAGAGTGGCAGGGAGGAAAGGGGTTTTGTTGTTTTGTTGTTTGTTGTGTTTTGTATTGTTTTGCTGAACATTATGGGCTTGCTATGTTGGCGCCGGACTGTATGGTGACACTTGCAGGCTGCCTCCAGCACATCCTTGCTGTTAACACAGATGACGCCTTTCACTGTATGTTTCCATGTGCAAGTGATCCGTAAGTTTGAGTGTTGAATCTCAGCTCAGTCAGCACAAATGATATCTGCTTTTGATGTCGTCTCAACACAAAGTAAGGAGATGGCAGATTAGTTAGCATCTTTGAGAGCAAACGAGGGCCCACATATCAGGTTAAAGATTTCTTGCATCTACTCTGCTAACTGCTATAGGCTGAGGTATAGAATACCTCGATTGCAACAACGTAGGAATGCAGGCCTTTTTATAATCCTGTTTGCATGGATTAACGATTTTCCTTAGTGGGCTTAGATCCTGAAGATTTTGAAATCCAACGGTTGTGCAGAATTCAAGAATGAGGCATATTGTTGCCTACGGTGATTTGTTAATTGTTACAACAAACAAAGAAAGGCAAACAAAGATCATTTTTCAGAGATTAGCTTCATTTGTCACAAATATATAGTGAAATGTGCATGGCCACTTACTAACCCGAACATGCACGTCTTTGGATTGTGGGAGGTGAACGGGGAAAACGTACAAACTCCTTACAGGCAGTGATGGAAATCGAACCCCGATTGGTGTTCACTGTCGCCATAAAGCAATAGTGCTAACTGCAACAGCACCGTGTCATCCCAAAGAAAAGGCCGAGGAAAAAGTGGTAGTGTTCGTCTCATACTCAGACTGGAGAGAACAAAAAAAAAAATTCCAGTAATAACAGTTAAACTATAAAATAGATTCAGTGATGTGACACACACACACAGCAGAAAAAACCCAAGAAGCTTCCAGAAAAATACAGAACCAATTGTACTATAATTGATGAAAACTTACTGAACAATTTCCCATCTGTAGGTGATTCTATAAAAATATAGCAAGCCGAGGAAAGTTAAACTACGAGGAAAATAACCATTCTACTGGACTCTCTAATCAGGGTCTCGGCCCAAAACGTTGACTGTACTCTTTTCCGCAGATGCTACCTGGCCTGCTGCGTTCCTCTAGCGTTTTGTGTGTGTTGAGTAGAAATATAAAGGATCAGATATTTGATTTTGGTCATCTGAAGAGTTGATACCTCCCTTTCTGAATCCATGTGCTTCCTAATTGTCTCCGATGTATCTGCCTCTACCACCACCCTGGCAGAGGGTTCCACACGCCCACCACTTTCTGTGTAAAAATCCTGCCACTCCCCCCTCCATACTTCCTCCAATCACCTTAAAATCATGCCCCTTGGGAAAAATTCTCTGGCTGTACACTCGATCTATGTCTATCAATTTAAATCAGTTGCTCTTTCTGGCAGTGAGTTCTAACCTGCCTGCTTTGGGGAAAGGACATTTCTTTGAAATTCCTATTGGATTCATTTATCGATTGATTGAAATACAGAACAGAATAAGCCCTTCGAGCTGCGTTGCCCAGCAATCCTCCGATTTAACCCTAGCCTAATCAAGGGACAATAACAATGACCAATTAACCTGCTGACTGGTACGTCTTTGGGCTGTGCTCAGAAACTGGAGCACCTGAAGGAAACCCACAAGGTCACGGGGAGAATGTACAAACTCTTCAAAGGCACCAGAGGGGACTGAACCCAGGTCACTGGTACTGTAAAGCATGGATCTAACCACTACGCTACCACACTGCCTAGTTTCCTAGTTCTGGTTCCTCCCTCTACATGTATTCTTTTCTAATCTCAAAAGATTACCCCTCAAGTTGCTCTATTTCCAGAGATGGCACAATGAACCTAATTGAACCTGAGGTCACTCACAGGTTCAATCCTGCCCTCTTGTACTGGTTGGGTGGAGTTTGCACGTTCTCCTACGACTGCTCGGTTTCCAGTTTTTCCCAGTGGATACTTAGAATGGTCACTTACTGCTGTTGCAAAACAGCACATTTCACAATATATGCAATAAACCTGATTCTGATTCAGGTGAATGGCGGAGAAGAATTTTTAACCCTTCTGGTTAGGACTAGCAGCCACTGTAAAGCAGAATGAAGAGATCGAGAGATCCATCACTTACACAACAACCTATTGGATTTTCTGACAGGCAGAGATTGAGGATCTGGGAGACCTGGAATCGGTACCATCAGCGCCACCACAGCCTGGAGGATCTAATTACAATGTGACATGGTTCCGACATTAATGAACAAAGATGTGACATTAACATTGAACAAGTATGCTCCATGCAACAAATGGGAAAACTGGCAGTTAAATAATTTTCTGATCTTTATTGAATGATCATCAAAGATGTTGCAATTTGAGAAAATTACAAGCAGGGTAGACAAATGAGATGCAGTGGATGTGGTGTACTTGGATTTTCAGAAGGTGCCACACAGGAGGCTGGTTAGGAAGATAAGAGCCCATGGAATTGCAGGGAAGTTACTAGCATGGGTGGAGCATTGGTTGATCGGTAGAAAGCAGAGCATGGGAATAAAGGGTTTCTATTCTGGCTGGCTGCCAGTTACCAGTGGAGTTCCACAGGGGTCGGTGATGGGACCATTGCTTTTTACTATGTATGTCAATGATATGGACTATGAGATTAATGGATTTGTGTCTAAGTTTGCCGATGATACAAAGATAGGTGGAGGAGTGGGTAGTGTGGAGGAAACAGAGAGCCTGCAGAGAGATTTAGATAGTTTAGGGGAATGGGCAAAGAAGTGGCAAATGAAATACAATGTTGAAAAGTGTATGGTCATGCACTTTGGTGGAAGAAATAAACAGGCAGACTATTATTTAGATGGAGAGTGAATTCAAAATGCAGAGATGCAAAGGGAAGTTAAGGTTAACTTCCAGGTTGAGTCAGTTGTGAAGAAGACAATGCAATGTTGCATTCATTTCTAGAGGTATAGATTATAAGAGCTGGGATGTGATGTTGAGGCTCTTTAAGGTACTCGTGAGTCCACATGGAGTATTGTGTGCAGTTTTGGGCTCCTTATTTTAGAAAGGATATTCTGACATTGGAAAGAGTTCAGAGAATGTTTCCAGGAATGAAAGGGTTACCATATGAGGAACGTCTGGCAGCTCTTGGACTGTATTCCCTGGAGTTCAAGAGAATGATGGGGGACCTCATAGAAACATTCCAAATGTTAAAAGGCCTGAACTGATTAGATATGCCAAAGTTATTTCCCATGGTAGGGGAATCTAGGACAAGAGGGCACGACTTCAGGATTGAAGGACGTCCATTTAGAACAGAGATGCGGTAAAATTACTTTAGTCAGAGGGTGGTAAATCTGTGGAATTGTTGCCACGAACAGTTGTGGAGGCCAAGTCATTGGGTGCATTTAAGACAGAGAGATAGGTTCTTGATTAGCCAGGGCATCAAAGGGTATGGGGAGAAGGCAGAGGAGTTGGGATGACTGGAGGAATTGGATCAGCCATGATTGAATGGCGGAGCAGACTCAATGGGCCAAATGGCCTACTTCTGCTCCTATATCTTATGGTCTTATCTAACAATTAGAAGTAACTGATTGAAAGTTTTGGGTTGGTGAGCGCTTACAAAAACTAAAATAAGCTGAAGATTTAAGGGCTTTGAAGTAGGCAGTAAGTGGAGGGAAAAGATGGGTAGGGCCTGTAATGAGGAAATCGCTAGGAGAGAGTTAAAAGCAAAAAGAACAGGAAGTAGAAAGGGATAAATGAAAAAACATGTCCATACTGGCTACATGTGGAACTCATGTTTTACCCACATACTCTCAGTGGCCACTTAGTACACCAGCCAATCATGTGGCAACAACTCAGTGCATTAAAGCATGCAGACATGGTCAGGAGGTTCAGTTGTTGTTCAGACCAAACATTAGAATGGGAAAGAAATGTGATCTGAGTGCCTTTGACTGTGGAATGATTCTTGGTGCCAGATGGGGTGGCATGAGTCTCTCAGAAACTGCTGCTCTCCTGGGATTTTCACACATAGTCTCTAGAGTTTACAGAGAATGGTGCAAAAAATGAAAAAAAAAAGCATCCAGTGAGCGCCAGTTCTGTGGGTGAAAACACTTTATTAATGAGAGAGGTCAGATGTGAATGGCCAGACTGGTTCAAACTGACAGGAAGTTGACAGTACCTCAAATAACCGCACGTTACAACAGTGGTGTACAGAAGAGCATCTCTGAATGCACAACATGTCAAACCTTGAGGTGGATGGGCTAGAGCCGCAGAAGACCATGAACATACACTCAGTGGCCAGTCGATTAGGTACATGAGTGGCCTCTGAGTGTACATACAAGTGAAATCAGCTTATTTTGACTGACTCCAATTTTTCAATGCGTCTTTATCTGCTACCTTAATTTCTTTTGAGTTGTGAACTCTGTTGTGTAGGAATTCATTTCTGGTCAGTAGTAATGGAGCCACATTACAGAACAAATTGAAGATTGTTCATTGCCATTCTTCAGTACACAAATGTAAAGGACTCAGTTTGATACATGATTCTTTCACACTGCAGTCACTGTTACTGTGAGATGTCACTGGGCTTACCACTCATCCAGGTTAACTATTTCTGTTGTCAACCACTCTCCCTCCCTACCCCGACCTAGATCTGTGCTGATGTCGTATGCCCCTTGCTCAGTAGTGGGACTGGCACAGTGAGACAGCTGGTGCCAAATAACCTCACTCCAGTTTATTCCTGACCTCTGGTGCTGTCTATGTGGAGTTTGCATGTTCACCTATCACTACATCCTTTCCCCCGCATGTTCTGACTTCCAGGATCAGAATCAGGTTTAATAACACTAACATATGTCATGAAATTAGTTGTTTTACAGCAGCAGTACATAATATATATTAGAAATTATAATAAGAAATTAGATATAGAAATTAGAAGAAGATATAATTAGAAATTGTAATAAGGGGATTGTTGCTTGTCACTGCCTACGCACGGGAGGGGGCAGCTGAGGGTGGGGTTATTTTGGGGTTCTCACATTTAACTGTTGTTCATTCTTTGGGGCGCTTCTCTGTTTTCGTGGATGTTTTGCGAAGAAAAAGCATTTCAGGATGTATTTGGATACATTTCTCTGACATTAAATTGACCTTTGAACCTATGAAATAGATATTGATAGATAAACAAGTAAAGCAAAAGAGAGAAAAAAAATAGTGAGGTACATCCATTCAGAAATCTGATAGTGGGAAAGGCGTTTGGAAAGCTGTTCCTGAAAAAAACTGAGTGTGTACCTTCAGGCTTCTGTACCTCCTCCGTGATACCAGCAATGAGAAGGGGGCATGTTCTGGGTTATGGGGTCCTTAATGGTGGATGCTGGCTTCCTGAGGCATCGCTGTTTTGAAGTTGTCCTCAAAGTGTCATTTTTACCATCAGGGAGGAGGTATGGAAGCCCAAAAGGAACACACTCAGGGATTCAGGAACAGCTTCTTCCCTGCTGCCATCCAATTTATAAATGAAATTTATTTGAAACCATGAACACTACCTCACTACTTTTTAAAAACTCCTGTTTTTTGCACAACCTATCTTAATTTAACTATTTAATATATGTGCATATACGTACTTACTGCAATTCAGGTTTTTTTGTGTTGATTTATCATGGATTGCATTGTACCGCTGCTGCAAAGTTAACACATTTTGTGACCTATGCCGGTGATATTTAACTTGAACCTGATTCTGATCCCGAAGCGGTTGAGGCTAGTGTCCATGATAGAGTTTCCACCATTCTGTAGCTTTTCCCCAGGCCTGTGCAGTGGTCCCTCCACATGAGGCGGTGATGCAACCAGTTAGGGTGCTCTCCATGGTACATCAGTAGAGATTTGAGAATGTCTTTAGAGACATACCAAATTCCTCAAGCTCCCAGTGAAATATAGCCACTGTCCTGCCTTCTTTTTAATTGCATCAATATGTTGGGCCCAGAATAGATCATCAGTGATATTGACATCTAGGAATTTGAAACTGCTTCACCATCCCACTAATGATTACGGAAGTGTGTTCTCTTGACATCTCCACTGCTGATCTCTTAATGATTACACAAGTGTGTTCCCTTGACATCTCCTTGTTAAAGTCCACAATCAGTTTTACTGACATTGAGTATAAGGTTGTTGTTGTGATACTACTCAACCAGCTGATCTATCTCACTCCTGTAAGATAAGTCCCATCCTTAACTTAGCTGAGTCTCTTGCTACTATCCCTGTTCTGTTCTCCACTAGCTCTGTATCATCAGTGTGAACATCTACAGACATATCATCATCTCCACAGCCTTGTATCATCACTGTGTACATTTACAGACATATCATCATCTCCACTAGCTCTGTATCACCACTGTCCTGTTCATCGCTGTGTACATCTACAGACATATCATTATTTCCACAGCCTTGTATCATCACTGTGTACATCTATCATGAACAAAGCGGATGAGCTTAGAGCGTGGATCAGTACTTGGAGCTACGACGTTGTGGCCATTACAGAGACTTGGATGGCTCAGGGGCAGGAATGGCTACTTAGAGTGCCAGGCTTTAGATGTTTCAGAAAGGACAGGGAGGCAGGTAAAAGAGGTGGGGGGCGTGGCACTGCTGATCAGGAGGAAGTCATAGAGGGATTGTCTACTGAGTCTCTGAGGGTGGAAGTTATGAACAACAAAGAGTCAATAACTACTGTTTTTTTTATAGAGCAGCCAATAGTATCAGGGACATCAAGGAGCAGAAAGGGAGACAGTTTCTGTAAAGATGCAATAATAACAGGGTTGTTGTGGTGGAGGATATTAATTTCCCCAATATTGATTGGCATCTCCCTAGAGCAAGGGGTTTAGATGGGGTGGAGTTTGTAAGGTGTGTTCAGGAAGGTTTCCTGACACAATATGTAGATAAGCTTACAATAGGAGAGGCTGTACTTGACCTGGTCAGGTGTCAAATCTCTCAGTGGGAGAGCATTTTGGAGATAGTGATCACAATTCTGTCTCCTTTACCATAGCATTGGAGAGGGATGGGAACTGACAATTTAGGAAAGCGTTTAATTGGAGTAAGGAAAAATATGAAACTGTCAGGCAGGAACTTGGGAGCATAAATTGGGAACAGATATTCTCAGAGAAATGTGAGATATTCTCAGAGAAATGTGGCAAATGTTTAGGGGATATTTGTGAGGGGTTCTGCATAAGTACGTTCCAATGAGACAGAGAAAGGATGGTAGGGTACAGGAACCATGGTGTATAAAGGATGTTCAAAATCTAGTCAAGAAGAAAAGAAAAGCTTAGGAAAGGTTCAAAAAACTAGGTAATGATAGAGGTCTAGAAAATTATAAGGCTAGCAGGAAGGAGCTTAAGACTGAAATTAGGAGAGTCAGAAGGGGCCATGAGATGGTCTTGGTGAGCAGGATTAAGGAAAACCCCAAGGCATTCTACAAGTATGTGAAGAGCAAGAGGATAAGACATGAGAGAATAGGACCAATCAAGTGTGACAGTGGAAAAGTGTGTATGGAACCAGAGGAGATAGCGGAGGTACTTAATGAATACTTTGCTTCAGTATTCACTACAGAAAAGGATCTTGGCGATTGTAGGGATGACCTAAAGTGGACTGAAAAGCTTGAGCATATAGACATTAAAAAAGAGGATTTGCTGGAGATTTTAGAAAGCATCGAGTTGGATAAGTCACTGGAACTAGACGCGAGATTCCCTAGGCTAGTGTGGGAGGCAAGGGAGGAGTTTTCTGAGCCTCTGGCAATGATCTTTGCATCATAAATGGGGACAGGAGAGGTTCTGGAGGATTGGAAGGTTGCAGATATTGTTCCCTTACTCAAGAAAGGGAATAGAGATAGCCCAGGAAATTATAGACCAGTGAGTCTTACTTCAGTAGTTGGTAAGTTGATGGAGAAGATCCTGAGAGGCAGGATTTATGAACATTTGGAGAGGCATAATATGATTAGGAATAGTCAGCATGGCCTTATAAGCCTGATTGAATTTTTTGAGGATGTGGCTAAACACATTGATGAAGGTAGAGCAGTAGATGTGATATATATGGATTTCAGCAAGGCATTTGATAAGGTACCTCATGCAAGGCTTACTGAGTAAGTAAGGAGGCATGGGATCCAAGGGGACCTTGCTTTGTGGATCCAGAATTGGCTTGCCCACAGAAGGCAAAGAGTGGTTGTAGATGGGTCATATTCTGTTTGGAGGTCGGTGTCTAGTGGTGTGCCTCAGGGATTTGTTCTGGGGCCTCTTTGTGATTTTTATAACTGACCTGGATGAGGAAGTGGAGGGATGGGTTAGTAAATTTGCTGATGACACAAAGGTTGGGGGTGTTGTGGATAGTGTGGAGGACCATAGAACCATAGAACACTACAGCACAGTACAGACCCTTCAGCCCTTTATGTTGTGCTGACCCATATAATCCTTAAAAAAAGTACTAAACCCACACTACCCCATAACCCTCCATTTTTCTTTCATCCATGTGCCTGTCCAAGATGCTCTTAAATACCCCTAATGTTTTAGCCTCCACCACCATTCCAGGCACTCACACCCTCTGTGTAAAAAACTTACCCCTGATGTCTCCCCTAAACTTCCCTCCCTTAATTTTGTACATATGCCCTCTGGTGTTTGCTATTGGTGCCCTGGGAAACAGATACTGACTATCCACCTTCTCTATGCCTCTCATAATCTTGTAGACCTCTATCAAGTCCCCTTCCATTCTTCTATGCTCCAAAGAGAAAAGTCCCAGCTCTGCTAACCTTGCTTCATATGACTTGTTCTCCAAACCAGGCAACATCCTGGTAATTCTCCTCTGCACCCTCTCCATAGCTTCCACATCCTTCCTATAATGAGGTGACCAGAATTGAACACAATACTCTAAGTGCGGTCTCACCAGAGATTTGTAGAGTTGCAACATGACCTCTCTACTCTTGAACTCAATCCCCCTGTTAATGAAGCCTAGCATTCCATAGGCCTTCTTAACTACCCTATCAACCTGTTCAGCAACCTTGAGGGATGTATGGATTTGAACCCCAGGGTCCCTTTGTTCATCCACACTCTTAAGTAACTGACCATTAATACTGTACTCAGTCTTCTGGTTTGTCCTTCCAAAATGCATCACCTCACACTTATCCTGATTGAGCTCCATTTGCCATTTTTCTGCCCAACTCAGAGGTTACAGCGGGACATTGATAGTATTAATGGTAAGACTTTTGGCAGTGTGGAGGATCAGAGAGATCTTGGGGTCTGTGTCCATAGGACACCCAATGCTGCTGCACAGGTTGACTCTGTGGTTAAGAAGGCATATGGTGCATTGACCTTCATCAACTGTGGGATTGCATTTAGGAGCTGAGATGTTGCAGCTATATAGGACCCTGGTCAGACCCCACTTGGAGTACTGTGCTCAGTTCCAGTCGCCTCACTACAGGAAGGGTATGGAAGCCATAGAAAGGGTGCAGAGGAGATGTTTCCCGAATTGAGGAGCACTCTTACGAGAATAGGTTGTGTGAACTTGTCCTTTTCTCCTTGGAGCAACGGAGGATGAGAGGTGACCTGATAGAGGTGTATAAGATGATGAGAGGCATTGATCATGTGGATAGTCAGAGGCTTTTTCCCAGGGCTGAAATGGCTAATACAGTTTTAAGGTGCTTGGAAGTAGGTACAGAGGAGATGTCAGGGGTAAGTATTTTATGCAGAGAGTGATGAGTGCATGGAATGGGCTGCTGGCGATTGTGTTGAAGACAGTTACAATAGGGTCTTTTAAGAGGCTCCTGGACAGGCACGTGGAGCTTAGAAATATAGAGGGATATGGGTAACCCTAGGTAATTTCTAAAGTAAATACATGTTCGGCTCAGCACTGTGGGCCGAAGGGCCTGTATTATGCTGTCAGTTTTCTATGTTTCTATGTTACAGATATATCATCATCTCCACTAGCTCTGTATCATCACTATCCTGTTCATCACTGTATACATCTATTGTCTCACTCTGCTGATCACTGATATTGGCATGATGTTGGTAGTTTCCCCGTTCCTTGACAGCTAACTGTAGCAGAGTACTTAATTTTTCCTTGTCCATGAAGAGACCAGATGCAGTTTTATGAAAACATTATATCAGCTTTGATGATTATTAAGCCATTACATAAAGTATGAAGCACTTGCATACAATCAGTACATTGGAGGTGATGATACTTGATTGAGTGGAATACATAGAATGCATAATAAACACAAGAGATTCTGCAGATGCTGAAAATCCAGAGCAACACACACAAAATGCTGGAGGAACCCAGCAGGTCAGGACTGCAAAGGAACGGGGCAGAAGCTAGAATAAGAAGGGGGAGAGAGGGTCCTCCGTCCACTCCCATCACCTTATTCTGACATCTGCCACCTTCCTCTCTAGTCATGCTGAAGTTTTCAGCCCGAAACGTTGACTATTATTCCCCTCCATAGAACATATGGCAAGGCGAGTTTGGAGGATGAACCAGCATGGTTTGTTGCAGAATCATTGCAGTTACAGTTCCGATGGTCGTACAGCCAGTCAGGGAACGAGGTTGGATCACTTTGGGCACTGAGCTGAGTTGAAGAGCTTGAGAGTGGCTTCAGGCTGGACGGCGAAGTCTGGGCCCGGAGAGAGTTGTCGGACAGCGTGATCTAGGCCTAGTGCCTGTGTCCTAGTGCAAGGTGCGATTTGCCGTTTGGACAATTTAAATACCGGCTCAGATCAGAGGCGAGAGCTGATTTCGCTTGCTCCCTGCAAGGTTTACTTCTCTCTCCAGGGCATGTAGCCTTTTGCTGATCTGTTGTTTGGTCAATTCAAATGCCGGCCCAGATAGACTGAAAAGACAGGGTGTCGGTTGGGACGAGAGACGCTTTCACTCGTTCTCCACGATGGTCATCTCCATGGCATTGAGGCAATGAAGACTACCCTGGCTGCTGTGCTCCGTGCCCGCTAATATGATGATGAACTGATAAGCGAGGCTTTGGGCCTACCCCAGGCTGCTCTGGGATTCAGATCTGGGGATGCAATTATGGTTCGAAATGCTGTTGTTTGTATGATTTGTATTTTTTCCTTTCTCTTGTGCATCATGTTGGTATTTTACTATTTTTATTCTTTTTGTTCTTTTAATTGAGTTCTTTTGGGTTTCTTGCTTTGTGGCTACCTGTGAGCAAGCAAATCTCAAGGTGGTATAATTTGTACATTCTTTGATAATAAATTAATCTTGAGTAATACCTAAAATCATGAGGGGTGTAGATAGGGTGAATACACTCAGATATTTTCCTAGGTTTGGAGTGTCAAGATCAACAGGGAAAGATTTAAAAGGACAACATTTTAGTACAGAGGTTAGTATTTTTATGGAATGAGCTATGAGAGGAATAGTTGAAGTAGGTATATCAACAATACGTACATGATAAGTACATAGATAGGAAAGGTTATGGGTCAAACACTGTCAACTGGGATGAGTTTGGATGGGCATGATCTTCATAGCAGTCATAGAGTCCATTCTCACATATGGATTCGAGATGCGGACACTCACCAAGACCATGCAAAAGTCACTAGATGGTTGCTATACACGAATGCTCTGGATGACTCTTGACGTGAGTCGGCAACAGCACATGACAAACATCGAGCTTTATGACGACCTATCGATACTTACCAATAAAACCGAGGCGTGAAGGCTGCAACTAGTGGGGCACTGCCTATGCCACCCTGAGCTACCTGCCAGCCTAGTCATCACATGGGAGTACAAGCATGAGAGGATGAACCCTGGGCGCTCTCCCAAGACTAAAGTCAACATGCTCCTAGAAGATAGCGGTGCGGCTAATATAGATGAACTGAACACACTGATGATGGAGAGGGAGGAGTGGAGAGGCCATCATCGTGCCCGACGTCGGCCCCCTAGGCCTGAGTTGACGTAGTAGTAGTTGGATGGGCATCTTTGACTAGATGCACCAAAGGGTCTGTTTCCGTGGTGTGTTACTCAGTGACTATTCAGACAAAGTCAGTGGAAGAAACCTTTGAGAATCTCTCCCAGTTCTGCAATTCTTAACACCTATGATGTTAATGGTTTCTACTAGAAGGGTGTTGGAGGGAAAGGCCCTTCTTTCCTCTTCATCTCCCTTCCTCCAATGTTCCATTACCATTCCCCCTACTACCTTACCAAATTTTGCATTTGATTCCACTGCGAATTGGATCAGGATGATTTAACTCTTGGATATCCCCTTGTTCCTCAGCATATGCAATACAGATTTAGAAATATAGCAGCTCATTTTCAATCTTATATATCCTTCATCTGCCCTTCTCCACTGCCACAATGAGGCCCCTCTCAGACTGGAGGAGCAACGCCTCACTTTGTGTCTGGGTAGCTTCCAACCTGATGGCATCAACATCAATTTCTCCAACTTCTTGCCTGCCCTCTTCTCTCTTTTTCCTTCCCCATTCTGACTCCCCTCTCACCCCTTCTCTACTGCTCACTTGTCCATCATGTCCCTCCTTTTCTCCACTCTCTTCTCTTATCAGATTCCATCTTCTACAGCTCTTTGCGCCTTCTATCTATTGCCTCCCAGCTTCTAACTTCATTCACACCTCCCCTTGCCCACTCATCAGCCGCAATTGAATGGCGGAGCAGACTTGATGGGCTAGATGGCTTAACTCTGCTCCTATATCTTATAGTCTTATGGCCTCATCTACCTTCCCCCTCACCCTACCTCACCTTTCACCTGTCAGCTTGTACTCCTTTCCCACCCCAACCTTCTTCTTCTGGTTTCTGCTCCGTTCTGATGAAGGGTCTCGGCCCAAAACGCCAATTATTTATTTTCATGCTGGATGCGGCCTGACCTGCTAAGTTCCTCCAGGGTTTTTGTGTGTGCTGCTCTCCACTTACGTTTCTTTATGTGCTTTTTACTTTTATCTACAATCTTCTTCACATGGGGAAAGAAAGATTACTCCAAAACGTGAATGCTAATGTTTGAGACCTCTGCTCTCTATCTCCGTGCCTCCAGATCCTGTCCGTATTCTCACTAGAAATACCACATCACACTTTACTATCATGCAGGCTCTAAGGACTCCTGTGGTTCTGCCAGTTTAATCAGGATTATTATATTTCACATAGAGCCTGCCTCTTAAGGGTTTGTGTGTGTACAAGTGATCAGTGGACTATTTTCCGCTTGAGAAATAGGACAGGAATATTTTCTCTGAGGGCTGGGGAAACTGTTTAAAAGGCACCTTACTAAAAGGAACTGGAAATACACCTAGTGGCCACTTTATTAGGTACACCTGTACACCTGCTTGTTAATAGACACATAGAAAACCTACAGCACAATACAGGCCCTTCGGCCCACAATGCTGTGCCGAATATGTACTTACTTTAGAAATTATCTAGGGATACCCATGGTTCTCTATTTTTCTAAGCTCCATGTACCTATCCAAGAGTCTCCTAAAATATTCTTAATGCAAATATCTAATCAGCCAATCAAGTGGCAGCAACTCAATGCATAAAAACATTGAGACATGGTCAAGAGGTTCAGTTGTTGTTCAGAATGGGGAAGAAATGAGATCTAAGTGACTCAATCAAGGAATGATTGTTGGTACCAGACACTGCTGTTTGAGTATCTCAGACACTGCTGATCTCCTGGGGTTTTCACACACAACAGTCTCTAGAGTTTATGGTGCAAAAAGACATAAAACCTCCAGTGAGCGGCATTTCTGTGGGCGATAGCACCTTGTTAATGACAGAGGTCAGAGGAGAATGGCCAGACTGGCTCAAGCTGACAGGAAGGTGACAGTAACTCAAATAACCAGGTGTTACAACAGTGGTGTGCAGAAGAGCATCTCTGGACACACAACGCATTGAACCTTGAGGTGGATGGGCTACAGCAGCAAAAGACCAGGTGCATACAAGTGGCCACCTTATTAGGTACAGGAGGTAGTTAATAAAATGACTACTGAGTGTATACAGTAACAATTTCTTCATTACTTAGTGCATTAAGGTTGTATAAGTTAAAACAATAACGGAATGCAGAATAAGGTGTGACATCTACAGAGAAAGTGCAGAACAGATAGATAATAAAGTGCAAGATCATGACGAGGTTGATTGTGAGATCAACGGTCCATTTTATCATTCTAGGAAATGAATTAATAATCTTACACTGGGACAGAAGCCTGGTGGTACGTGCTTTCAGGCTTTTGTATCTTCTACCCTATGGGAGATGAGAGGGGTAGATGGAGTCTTTGTCTATGCTGGATGCAAGAAGCATAGACAGTGTCCCTGAGAGGGATACTGTTTTTCATGATGTGCTGAGCTGTGTCTGCGACTCTGCATTTTCTTGTGGTCACGGGCAGATCAGTTGCCATGCCAACTCCCCTGGAAAGGGGAAAGGGACGCAAGGGGGACGCTCACATCTACCTTCACCACCTGTGGGACAAGGAGGAGGAGAGGTGTTCCCACTGTTGATTACTTTACAGGCTGGAAAATAGGCTCATGCTGTTGTGAGGTTTGTATGAGATTAGTTGTATGTAGGTCCTGCTGTGAAGCCACCTGCCAAAGCTCAGGAGCTGTCACCTGGGGAACAGTCTCCCAGTAGCGCTCAGGGAAAGACAAGTCTGCAATGTTTCTCACAGCCCTTCGAACCTGCTTCACCGTTCAATAAGATCAAGTCTGATCCACCTCCCCATCTATCCTCCCTAAATTCACTGCTTTCCTTAGTGACCATCAAGATCAATATCAAATTAAACAATTTCTTGCTCTCTCTAGTTTGTATCAGAACTGGTAATTCTATTGCAAGGTAATCTGTAACATATCTGAGTTTTCCCTCTCTCAGTGGATCCTCTACCCCTCAATCAGCTATTCAACAACAGCCGTGGCCTGTATTTACATGTCTCTCTGTTTATCTTCTCTACTTCTAACTGCCCATATTAATCTATCAACCAAACATCTCTATGCAGAGCCACCCTGGCAACTCTGTACCCTATCAGAGATACGGTCTTTATCCTTTTGCATCCTTGCCCCACCCTCTTAGTAACTTAAAACTAACGTCTTCTCACTTTCCCATTTCCGATGAAGGGCCTTTGACCTGAAATTGTGAACTCTGTTACTTTCTTCACAGATGCTCTCTGACCTGCTGAATATTTCCTACATTTTCTGCTTCTGAGTCCATCTCATTCTTGCATCCATGGACCTACTGCTTTTGGAATTCCAAAGATCCTCCTCCCTATAGTGTAGAAATATCTCCACATGTTGGTCCTAGATGGAAGATCTCATATCCTGAGGTTATTCCTCTTAATAATAGGCCCTTCATTTTGAAGGAAATAGCATCTTTCCTTTAACAAATACCCTGCCTTACATCTCAAAATCTTCATTTTAATATTGCAGGTTTCTTACTCCTCAATGCCTTTCGACTTAATTTTCTGCGAGGGTGACTTTCTTTTGGCAGTTTCTCAGAAACGCACACATGCCAGGTATCGCGGCTCAAAGTTGTCACATCAGCACCTCTGGGTTAATGGTTGGAAAATTACGGGCTGAAGGTGTGCAATTTTCTGATATTGACTATGTGCACTTGTCTGCCAGGTGTCTGGAAGAGGAACATGTGTACGTCTCTCTGAGGCTGTGCTGTTGGCGTGGGAGGTTATTCTCCATTGATTCCAACTGTCCATCCACAGTTAGCAAACATATACGCAAGAGTCAAGGAACTAGCTGAGTGCTTCAGGAAGGGGAAGTCAGGAAAATAAGGACTCGTTCAGGAGTCAGCAGTGGAAACTGTGAGCAGCTTTAAGTTCCTGGATATCAACAACTGATTGTGTATCTTCCATAGTCAACAACTCTCCACAACTTGTCTCTCTGAACTTCTTATAAATCCTGTTGTAACTCAGAGAACAGTTAATCATGTGATACAGTCTTTGAGCAACCAATACTTCACGTACTCAGGGAGAAAGTAACTTCAATTTCTTACCAGTAGAGGGGTATTGCTAATGTTGTTGACTTAATCCAATTATAGTTACCATATACTCCTCCACCATCTTGTAGCACCTTCTTTTCATCTCTGTATTTCTACTGGCAAGAAAAATTATGAGCCTGCTTCTGCCACTGGATGTCTATAACAGTTCTCAGTATGCATGAAGCAAGAATGATAGTGGAGTAGTAAGATTAAAAGTTCTTACAGGTCATGTCAATAAGGGTCTACACTGGGCAATTTCTACTGTGAGACCCATGAACCAGACTCACTGAGATGAAAGATGTGCACACTCAAAAACCCATGTCAAAAGAGGCTGAAGCGATTCACCGCGCTATCATACAATTGTATTCACTATATTCTCACAATCAGTCTGGTATGGTACATAGAACATGGCGAATGATCTTGCAAAGGAGGAAAATAACAGTAAAGGAATACTTTCCATGCTCTAAAAATCCTGGCATTTATTGAGCATTATGCTTTGCTTTTGAGATGGCAGTAGTGACAGAGAGCTGTCTCCTTCAGCCATCATGTCCTTTTGGTGAAAGTGCTTCACAGTGAAGTTGGGAGATGGTTCCATTGTGTACAATCAACAATAATGAAGCTTCAGGATTCAAGATTCACGATTGTTTAATGTCATTTCCAGTACACAAGTGTAAAGGAGAAGAAAATAATTGTTACTCTGGATCCAAAGCAGCACAAAAACCTCATAAAAGATAAAGAACACAATAATAAAGAAACACAATAAATAAGATAGCTTATATATATATATATATATATATAGAGAGAGAGAGAGAGAGAGAGATTGATTGTATGTCCATAAAGTGATTCCAGGCACAGGAGTGTCTGTAGATAAGGTGACTGACATGAAACGATTAAGTATTAGTGGTAGGGGGGTGTGGAGGGGTGGGTTAGTGGGTGGAGATGTCGATCATCCT
This sequence comes from Hemitrygon akajei, assembly GCF_048418815.1. Taxonomy (NCBI): domain Eukaryota; kingdom Metazoa; phylum Chordata; class Chondrichthyes; order Myliobatiformes; family Dasyatidae; genus Hemitrygon; species Hemitrygon akajei. The sequence continues at coordinate 32,332,327 of NC_133154.1, forward strand.
TACTGCTTGGGAAAAGTAACTGTTTTGAGTCTGGTGGTCCTGGTGCGGATGGTATGTACCTCTTCCATGATGACAGTGGGATCAACCGTCCATGAGCAGGATGGGTGGGATCCTTAATGATGTTACTGGGCACCTTTCTGTATATATGTTCTTGATGGTGGGTAAGCCAGTGCCGATGATGCGTTAGGCAGTTTTGACGACACGTTGTAGAGTATTCCAGTCTGCCACAGGGCAGTTTCCACACCAAGCAGTGATTCAGCTTGTCAGAATGCTCCCTACTGCACATCTGTAGAATTGCTTAAGAATGGACATGCATAGACCCGGTCTCTTCAGCCTCCTCAGAAATAAGGGGCATTGGTGAGCTTTCATGATTGTGTTTTAGGACCATGAGGGGCTGTGCAAGATGGGCACTCTCAGGAGTTTGAAACTGCTGTTTCCACTGCTATGCTGATGATGTAAAGAGGAGTGTGAGTGGAATGAGTTCTCCTGAATTCGATAAGACAGGCAGACAGACAGACATACTTTATTGATCCTGAGGGAAATTGGGTTTTGTTACAGTTGCACCAACCAAGAATAGTGTAGAAATACAGCAATATAAAACCATAAATAATTAAATAATAATAAGTAAATTATGCTAAGTGGAAATAAGTCCAAGACCAGCCTATTGGCTCAGGGTGTCTGACACTCTGAGGGAGGAGTTGTAAAGTTTGATGGCCATAGGCAGGAATGACTTCCTATGACGCTCAGTGTTGCATCTTGTTGGAATGAGTCTCTGGCTGAATGAACTCCTGTGCCTAACCAGTACATTGTGGAGTGGATGGGAGACATTGTCCAAGATGGCATGCAACTTGGACAGCATCCTCTTTTTAGACACCACCGTCTGAGAGTCCAGTTCCACCCCCACAACATCACTGGCCTTACAAATGAGTTTGTTGATTCTGCTGGTGTCTGCTACCCTCAGCCTGCTGGTGATGAGCTCTACCTCTGTCGTGTCATCGGTGAACTTGACAATGTGATTACTCGGGAGTTAGCCCTTGTAGTCAAGTGGGAGCATAGTGAACAGCAATGGGCTCAGCACACAGCTCCAGGAAGCACCCAGGTTGAGGATGACAGGGAGGGAGGAGCGGTGTGCATCCTGACGATCTGATGTCTGTTGGTTTGGAAGTCCAACACCTCGTTGCACAGTGGTGTATTTAGACCAGAGTTCGTTCACCAAGATCTTTGGGACAATAGTGTTGAATGTCAACCTGAAATCCAGAGACAGCATTCTGACATAAGTGTCCTTGTTTTCTCAGCATGTTAGGGCCAGGTGCATGACAGATGCAATGGCATCTGTTGCTAAGCATATTGGTGATTGGAAATGGGAACATATTTCCAAGTCAGGAAATACGTGTGTAACGTGAAGGGGAAGCTGCAGAGTGGTGTTCCCTTGCATCTGCTGCTCTTGTCCATCTTGGTCACAGGTTTGGGAGGTGCTGTCATACACGAACAAAAAACTGAAAGCAGCAATGGGCCACACGATCTACTGGTGAAGCTTAGTGGGTCAAACAGGGAGGAAAGGAACAGTTGACGTTTTGGGTTGAAACCCTACATCAGGACTCTGATCTGAAATGTAGAAGATTCCTTTACCCCAGAGATGCTGCTCAACTCGTTGAGTTCCTCTAACCGATTATTTGTTGTTGCAGGTTGCAGCTTCTGCAGTCTCCTGTGTCTCTATATAACCATTCTGAGTCTGTTTCACTTTTCAGTAAGACTTTGTGTCTCATTTATTTCGCTGCCTGTTTGTCAGATCACCTGTTTCCATTATAGCTAAAAATATATCAGTCCAAACCTTCATTACATACAAACACCAAATATCCATTGCTAACTAGGAAGACGGTGATAATCCTCTGCTTAAAATACTTTGGTTCATTAATAGCCAGACCGTACTCCAAAACTATATTCCAGTCCTGATGAAAGGCCTCGGACCGAAATGTTGATTGCTCTTTCCTCTCCATATATGCTGAGTTTATTTAGAGATAAAGCACAGTTAGGCCGTTCCAGCCCATTGAGCCAATTATACCCGTGTGACCAAATAACCTACTAACCTGTATGACTTTGGAATGTGGGAGGAAACCAGAGCACTCGGAGGAAATCCAAGTGGTCACATGGAGAACGTACAAAACTCCTTACAGACAGCTATGGGAATTGAACCTGGCTCGCTGGCATTGTAATAGCATTACACTAACCACTATGCAACTGTGCCACCCTAGTTCCTCCATTTTGTGTGCGTTGTTTCTTAGTTCTTGACTGTCCAGTCTATTGGTATTTCCTTCTCAATTGCACCAGTTTGAAATTTCTATTCTGTTAATGTTTGCACTTGAGTAGGGAAAACCTGCCAGAGAACCTTTTCCTCTTCAGCAAGGATTTGTTGAACTCGGAAATAGGAGCAGGAATGTGCCATTTGGCCCATCCTGTCCATGCTACCATTCAATAAACTGATCCTATCCGTTGCCTACTTCCCCAACATCCCAATATCTCCTGATTCCCCCATGTCCAAAAACAAATCTATTGCTCACCAGTTGAAAATTCCAAGGTTTTACCATTCTTTGAATAAATAAATTTTTCATCTTGCTCTTAAATCCTTCTCTACTGGTGATGATAAAATTGAAATACTTTAATCTCAGTCAGGATCTCCACATCATGACTCACAATGGACACTAATTAACATGAACAGCAAATCTCTTGCATTTTCTTTACATCATGCTAATTTTTGGAGAGTGCCTTTCTTTATTATTTGTTTGTTTTCCTATTACTATTAATGATTCCTCTTATTACTTAGTTATTCTTGTTGCTATTGTTATTTTGCATTTGTACAGTTTGTTTACTTTTGCACATTGGTTGTTCGTCAGTCTGTGTGTAATTTTTCATTGATTCTATTGTATCTCTCTGTTCAATTGTGAATGCCTGCAAGAAAATGAATCTCAAGGTAGTATATGGCGTCATGTATGCACTTTGATGATAAATTTACTTTAAACTTGAATTTCGAAACAGAATCGTCCCATCCAAGTCAAGATTGTTGGTAACCCTGTACCAAATTGCTAATATGAGGGGGCATGGTTTTGAGGTGATTGGAGGAAAGTATAGAGGGGATGTCAGAGGCAAGTTTTTAACACAGAGTTGTGGGTGCATGGAAAGCCCTGCCAGGGGTAGTGGTAGAGGCAGATACATTAGGGGCATTTTAGAAACTTTTAGAAAGGCATATGGATGATAGAAAAATGGAGCGCTATGTCGGAGCGAAGGGTTAGATTGATCTTAGAGAAGGTTAAAAGGTCGGCATAATATTGTGGACCGAAGGGCCTGTACTGTGTTGTACTACATTCTACATTTTATGTTCAATCAGGGGAAGGTGCCTGGTGGCGATTGGCTGCATTTCCTAAGGCTGTCACAGAAATAAGGTTAGGAGCCCTTACTCTTGGACATGTCCCTGAGAACTCCTGGCAAATGGAGTCCAGGACAGGTACCTTTGGAAAAGTTCCCACCTGCTCTCAAATGGGGGTAGAGGTGGAGTGGGGTCTGCACAGGGAAGAGCATCACAGGAAGCCAAATACTGTTTGTAGGAACTTGCAAAAAAGGAGAAACAGCTTCCTCTTTAAAATGAATCAGGGTTTAAAAGCAGAGCAGAAACATAGACAGAGCTCCACGTCTGCAAGTAACACACAAATTTGTTTTAATATTCAATATTTTTCCAATTCAGTGTGACTGTCCAGAAAAACCCCACTCCAGCTGAGAGCAGCATGTTGCAGCGTTAAAGCTAAACCTTTTCAATCAAGCCAGGCTGAATTAATCACTTTCGTTTAAATGCCAATAAAATTGCAGCTTGCTGCAGGAGCTCCAGGCAGCAGCATCAGCAGCAGACTTCTCTCTGTGCATGCATGGATGTGTATGCGTGTCTGTGTATGCAGGATACCCAATATCAATGTGAATATATAGACACCTATGTATGTGTGTGTCTGGAGCAGAAACACTAGAGAGAGAGAGAAGGAGAGAGAGGGAGAAGAGAGAGAGAGAGAGAGAGAGAGAGAGAGAGAGAGAGAGAGAGAGAGAGAGAGAACGAGAGCGTGAGAGCGAGCCAGCCAGCCAGCCAGTGAGACTATAAGTGGAGTTAGCTGTTCAAGCGCAGAACCAACCAACGGCACTGCAGAAGTCACAGCAGCTAGATTCTACTCAGTCCTCCAAATTTCATTTAAGGGGATTTTTTCTTTCACATGTTGGCAAGAGGAGCCATTTGTGGGTCATCCCTGAAGATGGAAGGAGCCTTTCTGCTGAGGTATGACACATTTTTAACCTTGCTTCCTGAGGGGGGAGGTAAACAAAATCTGTGTGTGTGTGTGTGTGTGTGTGTGTGTGTGTGTGTGTGTGTGTGTGTGTGTGTGTGTGTGTGTGTGTGTGTGTGTGTGTGTGTGTGTGTGTGTGTGTGTGTGTGTGTGTGTGTGTGTGTGTGTGGACCTGAACCGTTAAGTTAGCTCTATTTTACAATAAAAGGGATGGTTTGTGATTCAAAGGATCCAGTAAGGAACAGGAGCATTCTGTACTGGGAGAGAACGAAGGAGAGAGAGGAAAAAAAAACGTGGTTAAAAGCAGAGAAATAAATCATCAGTAGAGGGTGAGGAAAATAAAAGCAATATAAATTTGTCACCATTATCTGACGTGGAATCTATTTGGAAATGCTGGCTGCTCTTCAGTCAGACGTTTCATGGGGGACCAAACATTTGGTGGATTGAAATTTGCAAGTCTTCAGGGCTTTTGAAACTGTGGGTTCTGCACCTTTGCAAGAAGTGGTGTGTGTGTGTGTGTGTGTGTGTGTGTGTGTGTGTGTGTGTGTGTGTGTGTGTGTGTGTGTGTGTGTGTGTGTGTGTGTGTGTGTGTGTGTGTGTGTGTGTGTGTGTGTGTGTGTGTGTGTACCCATGATATTGATAAATGGAATATTAGTATTATTGCATTGTATGACTACCAAAGTAAGCCCCAAATCCCACAATACTTAATTTAAGGGCTTGCCTGATGATTGCATGGGTGAAATATATTGCAGCAACCTTTTTACTCTGTAATTAAAGGGCATAGCCTTGCAATGGAACTATGCATTTAAGAAAATCACTCAGATTTACGGAGTTAGAATTTCTGTCCAGGAGCTTTCATTTCTTACTGACAGTCAGGACTCGATGTCTGACTAGAAATTCAGCTGACAGTGACCTACAAATAGGCAATGTATGAATTTGTAATATGGAGCTGGTATGTTTATCAGGCCATTCATTCATCTTTGCAGTCACGATGTATTTGGGAATAATGTTTGTAAAGTAATGATTATGGAAATAGAGCTAATATATTGCACTAATCAGGAACAGAGTGAATACATCAGTATTGGCTGCGCGTCTATATAACTATATATGTGTTAACTTGCAGTATATAACACAGGTAGGTGGCAGCATGCATGGATGCGTGGCTGGAGACTGTTGCATGTGTTGTTAAGAAATCAGTATCGTATTGTAAGTATTTAGACAAGATGATATAAACAGAGGTGTTGAATAACAGGGAAACATAGGTCTTTATTTATATGGTATTGATACGGACGAATGCAGAAGCAAACAAATATATACAGTAGCTAAAATATAAAGTTAATAAAAAATCAATTTAACTTGAGCTTGAATGTTAGAATCGGTTGGAGACAAGGTAATAGCATCGAGTTCTTTAGTATTCTGCTTTAGTTAGACCTCCTGATCTGAGCCAGTTAAACAAATTTGCAAAGCTCTGCACAGCTGCATAAGGGAAATCTTGGTTTGAATGTTCTGATCTATAATGCATGAATATTATGAATCACGATCCAAACTATCAGTCTGTTTATGCTTACATGTTTGCACTTGCATCTTTTTATCGCATATAAATGAGGGCACCCAATAAATTTATTGATTATAGTTTGATTAGCCAGCTAACTATAAGGTGACAGAAAACTTATTGGATCCGTTTTTTATGTAGGATGTTGTGCAAATTTGCAGGAAAAGTATCATTTATTAGATCTACATGCAATATAGAGAGGTTATCACAAGTATTTTGTCATGCCTTTCAAGCCAATAACTACCTACTGATGGATACAAAAAATATGCCTCCATTAATGGTTCTGAACTCTAATTTCACCAATTTAAACATCTCTTAGCTTATTCAGTAATTTATTTTCTTATGTCTTTTATCTGTATATTCACTCTTGGAGAATTTACCCCTAATTTTCTCCCTATTCTGTAGTCTCTCTCTGTAGTCTTTTTCTCTGGCGTCTAATACAAATAAAATCTTGTATTCGACTACATTCCTTTCAAGATCTCAATGCACGTCGCCACTAATCTTTGTCTACCCTGTAGTATTATCCATATACAGGAAAATTCCACTATTTCCTCTATCTATTTCTCTATTTCTATCTAGGCATCTACATCTACGGTACACTCAGTGGCCACTTTATTAGGTACCTCCTTTATGCTTGCCACTGAGTGTATGCTTGTGGTCTTCTGCTATTGTAGCCCATCCACTTCAAGGTTTGACGTGCTGTTCATTTAGAGATGCTGTTCTGTACACCACTGTTGTAATTTGTGGTTACTGTTGCCTTCCTGTCAGCTTACATCTGACATCTCTCATTACTAAGGCATATTTGATCACAGAACTGCTGCTCACTGGATGTTTTTTTTTTGTCTTATGAACCATTCTCTGGAAACTCCAGAGACTGTTGTGCGTGAAAGTGCCAGGAGATCAGCAGTTTCTGCGATACTCAGATCACCCCATCTGGCACCAACAACCATTCCATGGTCAAAGTCACTTAGATCATATTTCTTCCCCATTCTGATGTTTGATCTGAACAACTGAACCTCTTGACCATGTCTGCATGCTTTTATGATTGCTGCCACATGATTGGCTGGTTAGATATTTGCATTAAAAGCAGGTGCACAGGAGTATCTAATAAAGTGGCCACCAAGTGTATTTTCTCAGTCTGTGCGCATGTTCTTTCTTTAGACCTTTTATTTTCTCTTTCTCCTCATATCTCAGGTTTTACCAATCTTCTGTAAAATGCTTTTTTTTAGAGTTGAATCCCAGCATCTCGACTGAGTCGCAGATCAAATAGCGCAAGGACCCAAAATTCTGTGAAAGAAATTCAATATATTATTAAAGGAAACAGTAAGAGGACCAAGGGATTTTAATCTGCTGTGATAGGAAGCCCAAGGATATAATTGGTTTTGAGCTTAAATAATCAAGAAGGTAAGAGACATTTTAATATATTGTCCATATCTTTGCCACAATTATTGATTTATATACACAGTCATTATATTTTCTTGAATGTTGGAAGGACAATTATTCCCCAGCTATTATACATCAAAAAATGTTTTAATGCATAACTATTGTAACAAAAGGCTTTTGCTGGTTTTCTCCAGACGTGCTTCATGTAGACAGTGTAGACAATGTTACAACTTAATCTTTCATGGTGTGTTTTAAATGAAAGTGTCAATTGCCAGTGAGTTTTTCATCGGTCATCGGGAAATACCCTACGTGGCATTTCTGAGGCTAATTGCCTTTCACTTGACGTTGGGAAATCAGCTGAATTTTGTGTTTTATCCATTTAGTAGTGAAGCAAACCCCTGGCTGTGAAGTGTCGTTAGGTAAAGAGTGAGATAGCCTGAGAGGTGAGAAGCTTTCTGCTAAGAGATGAGCCAGATGGTCTGTGATTAAAGGCTACATCCAAGCTATCTGCCACTTACAGGTGGGCAGCTGAGCATTTATTTTTATGCTGCGAGTTCTTGTGCTCTGGACCTTGTCTAAAAGGGTGGTATAAACAGATTCAATTATGATTCTCAAAAAAAAAAGGATTTGGGTAGCTAGTTCAGGTAAGGAATACAAGGAAAGGTCAGGGAATTTGGCCTAAATGGATTGTCAATGTGATGGGCTTAATGGCCTTCTTGTCTATATAATTCAATGACTGGGTGATTGCAATTGGGGTAATCTCACGTCTCGTGACCATTCTTTTCTTATTGGGATGTCTTAAGATCACCCTCTGGACATGCATACCTGGGCATGCGCACCTGGAATTGCACACCTGCCCCTACTCGCCTTTTGTTGAGTAGGGTTGCTAACTTCCAGGGACTTTTGAGGTATCTCCAAGATACAAAGATCAAACTCCTAGCAATTGGCATGGAAGATTTGCCTACTGACTCTATGTTGGAGCAATCCATTTAGGTTTCACTCACCTATCTTCACCCTAAAGCCTTGAAAATTCTTTGCTTTCCAGTTTTGAACCTCCATTCTCTCCAGGGCAATGCATTTCAGACCCTAACCACTCAACACATTAATGAAAATGCTTTATTCCCATGTTTCTTTTGGTTTTTTTGCTAGTTGCCTTCATTCTGTGTTTGCTGGTTCTTGATCCCGCCAGATTCTCCTCACCATCGTAATCATTACGTGCCGTGTCATATGACATGGGCGGACATAATCTTGACGATGATTGTCCCTGGCAAGCCTTTCTACAGAAGCACTTTGCTGTTGCACTTTTCTGAGCAGTGTCTTTACAGATTAGGTGACCCCGGCCATTATCAATACTCTTCAGAGGATTGTCTGCCTGGTGTCAGTGGTCACATAACCAGGACTCGTGATGTGCACCAGCTGCTCATACAACCATCCACCACCTGCTCCCATGGCTTCACATGACCCCTGGGGGGCGTGGGATGGCTGCAAAGCAGGTGCTACACCTTGCCCAAGGGTGACCTGCACCTTACACCCCCTTTGGAAAAGACATATCACCATCTTGTCAATCCAAGTTTCTCTTCATCTACCCCAACTGAGCACTTTATGTTTTGACTACCTCAAACTGAGCCTCCTCTGTCCCAAGGAGAAAGAGGCAAGAGGTACTAGGGGAGTTAAGGTGTTGAGTGTTAATATTAAGTTTTCCTTGAACATTTCCAACTCTTACTAACATAAATATGGGGGATGGGGGAGCTGGAGGTGAGAGGTCGATGTTGAACCCTCCAGCAGTATATCCAGTCAGCTCCTACCCATTCAACCAAAGCAGGCTGTGACATACAGAAATTAATCCTGCAAAATCAAGACAGAGAAACATTAGATGGCAGACTGGAGCGACTCACAATCTGAAGCAGAAACTCAGAGGGTCGGTAGTATCTGTGGACAGAAATGGACAGCTGAGTTTCTGATGGTATTTTCACTCTCCTCTTCCCTGTTTACGTATCAGCCCTCCTCACCTAGATTCACCTGCCACATGCAGGTCTTCGGATTTTCATTCGGATTTACTGATCACATGTATGTTAAAACGTACAATGAAATACGTTGTTTATGTTAACAACCAACACACCAAAGGATGTGCTGGGGGAAGCCCGCGAATGACTACATACATTCCGGTGCCAGTATAGCGTGCCCACAGTCTCCAGCAGAACCGCACAGAGCACAACAAAGCAGAATGCTATAAGGAAGAAAACAACAACAGCAAAACAAGCCTCAGTTCTTTCTCCCACCCACACATTTCGTTCCACCACCTCCACCCACTGCTTTATACTGATTATCTTTTAGTCCAAATGAAGGGTTCAAATGTCACCTGTTTATTTCTCTCCGCAGATGCTGCCTGACCCATAAGATCATAAGACCATGGTGCAGAATTAGCCATTCAGCCCATCGAGTCTGTTTCATCATTCCATCATAGCCGATTTATTTTCCCTCTCAATCCCATTCTCCTGCCTTCTCTCCATAAAATTTGATGCCCTGACTCATCAAGAACCTATCAACCTCTACTTTAAATATACTCAATGACTGGGCCTCCACAGCCATTCATAGCAATGAACTCCACAGATTCACTACCTTCTGACTCAAGAAATTCCTCCTCATCTCTGTTCTCAAATGACATCCTTCTATTCTGAGACTACACCCTTTGGCCCTAGACTCTCTCATTATAGGAAACGTCTCCACATCCACTCTATCTCGGCCTTTCAATATTCAATGAGAACTCCTCTCATTCTTCTAAACTCCCTCGAGTATGGGCTCAGAGCCATCAAATGCTCCTCTTGCATTAACCCTTTCACTCCAGGAAGGGTGAATGACTACAGAGCATCTAATGTCATTTCCTGTACACAAGTTTAAAGGAGAATAAAATAATTGTCACTCCAAACACAAGCAGCACAAAAAAAGCACAATAAGTTAGAGAACATAATAATAACAAAAACACAGTAAATATAAATACACAAGACAGCTTATATGCACAGATTGATTGTATGTCCATGAAGTGACTCTAGGCACAGGAGTCTCTGTACATAAGGGGACTGACAGGAAATAATAATGTAGTTGGTGGCTGGGTATGTTGTGGGGTGGATTAGTGGGTGGAGGTGTCGATCAGCCTTACTGCTTGGGGAAAGTAACTCTTTTTAAATCTGTTGGTCCTGGCCTAGATGTTACATCGCCTCCTCCCTGATGGGAGTGGGCAAACAATCCATGAGCAGGGTGGGTCGGTTCCTTCATGGTGTTGCTGACCTTTCCAAGGTGCCTTTCTGTATATACTGATGGTGGGTAGGCTGAAGCTGGTAATGTGCTGGGCAGTTTTGACTACCAGTTGTAAAGCCTTCCTGTCTGCCGCAGTGCAGTTTCGGTACTATGCAGTACCGATGTACATCGTCTAGATCTCTTTAGCCTCCTCAGAAAGTAAAGGCTTTGCTGAGCTTTCCTGATTGTCAGAATCAGATTTAATATCTTTGGCACATGTTGTGAAATCTGTACATATAAAATTAAAGAAGTAGTGCAAATAGAGAGCAAAAGTGAAAGATACTGAGCTAATGTGCATTGTCCATTCAGAAATCTGCTGGCGGAGGGGAACAAGCTATTCCTAAAACATTGGGTTTGTGTCTTCAGGCTCCTGCACCTCCTCCCTGACGGAAGCAATGAGAGGAGGGTATTTCTAGGGTGATGGGGTCCTTAATGACAGATTGTGCCTTTGGGGCATTGCCTTTTGAAGGAATCCTCAGTGCTGGGGAGACTAGTGCCTATGATGGAGCTGGCTGCATTTGCAACTTCCTGCAGCTTATCCTGAACCTGTCCATACCGGACAGGGATGCGACCAGTTAGAATATGTAGGATGTGATCTAGGACCACAAGAGGCTGTGCGGGATGTGCACTCACAGGAGTTTGAAAGCTACGAGTCCAAGTTGGAAGTTACTTCCGGTAAGTTTTTTTAACTGAAGGAGGCCAATAAGTCGAAAGATAGGTTGAAGAGAACGTTGAATATGCAAATGAGTTCATTCAACAAGCATGAATGAACTCATGAATGTACGATTCAGTTTAGTTTGCTAAATTATCCTGGGAGTCAATGGACTCAATAACAATTTGCTCCTTCGCAACCCTATATTATTGTTGATGAGTTTCTCAGTATTACCATTCTGCTAGGGGCAGGTTCCGGGAGAAAGGGAGGTTTGGAAATCTGTTTAATTGGTTAAATGAATGGAGGACTGCAGTTGCTGACATATGAGGCAGTGATTTAATTGAATAGCTTTTATTATGTCAGCTGTTGTATTGCCTTCTTAAACATACTGACAGGTATTACTGAATCTCCATCAACCATTGACGATGCCTACTTGCATTTGACATTTACATATTCTACCATCATGCTATGTATTGGATGCAAAGAGAATCAGAATCAGGTTTAATATTACGGCACATATCGTGAAATGTGTTGTTTTGAAGCAGCAGTACATTGCAGTAGTTAATTAAAAATATATCAAGTACAATAAGATACGTATACAAATAAAATAAATAGAGCAAAAAGAGCAAAAGTGAGAGAAAAAATTATGGTGATGTAGTGTGCATAGGTTCATTGTCCATTCAGAAACATGATGGTGGGGTGGAGGTGAAGAATGTGATTATCCCAAGAACATATTAATGAAGAAGGAATACACTTGCTTTTCACATGGTATGCAAGAAAAGGATGGTTCAGGCGTGTGCTCCATTACTGAGGCATGCTTTCAAGGTTTCCTTACCAATCATTCTGACTTTTTAAATCACTTTTTTTTTCAGTTTTGCTAACTTGCTTTCCTCACTTCAGCAGTAACACCACCAAAAGCTGGCATAGATCTTCTTCTTGTGCGTTGCAAGATTGTATTGCCAAATGTGTTGTGATCTGGGTCCATGCCTGCACATATTAGGCTGGATGTCAAACGTTTCATTTGTTGCACCATAGAATCCGTAGATCTAGCATAAGACTATAAGACACAGGAGCAGAATTAGGCCATTTAGCCTGCCCTACCATTCATACTTGGCTGATTTATTATCCCTCTCTACCCCATTCTCTTACCTTTTCACAGTAACTCATGATACCCTGACTAATCAAGAATCTATCAGCCTCTGCTTTAAATATATCCAACGTTGGCCTCCACAGCCGTCTGTGACAATGAACACAGATATTCTGACCATAAATTCCACATACCTGACTTAGATCCACACCCCTAGATGCCCTCACTCAATAGAATCCAAAAGTACCTCACCCACCCCACCTCTCCCTCCCACAGCCCAGCATTCACAACCTTGTAGTGGATATTCAATAGTTCCAATATTTCAGTCCTGATGAATGATGATCTTTACTTGTCACAGGTAGACTGAAAAGCACAGTGAAATGTCATGTCTTGTGTCAACGACCAACACAGTGCATGGAGCTGGGGGCATCTCACAAGTGTTGCCAAGCCTCCTCAGTGACCACTTTATTAGATACCCCCCATGGTCTTCTGCTGCTGTAGCCCATCCACTTTGACGTGTTGAGCATTCAGAGATGCTCTTCTGCACACTGCTGTTGTAATGTGTGGTTATTTGAATTGCTGTCGCCTTCCTGTCAGCTTGAACCAGTCTGTCCACCCAGAATGGCCACTCACTGGATGATTTTTGTTTCTCTCACCATTCTTTGTAATCTCTAGAGACTGCTCTGTGTGAAAATCCCAGGAGACCAGACATTTCTGAGATACTCAAACCACTCTGTCTAGCACCAACAAACATTTCACAGTCAAAGTTAATTAGATCACATTTCTTCCCCATTCTGATGTTTGGTCTGAACAAAACTGAACCTGTTGACCATGTCTGCGTGCTTTTATGCATCGAGTTGCTGCCACATGGTTAGTCGATTAGGTATTAGCATCAACGAGCAGGTGTACAGGTGTACCTAATAAAGTGGTCACTGAGTGAAAATAGTTTGATAGTAAAGTTACTTTGAACTTTGAACTCTGAATCTCAAGTAGACATCTCCATTTATCATTGGGCAGGCAAAGAAGTGAGCGACTAGTGAATGTGACGTTGTGAAACTGATGAGGGAATGGGTTTGAGGGGCTGAATAGCCTGTTCCTGTCTAATTTTCTCAGCAGCATGGTGTCTCCCTCAGTCCTCTGCAGCTCTGAGTCAAACCTGACTTTGTCGATGGTGTATATCCTTCAAAATGGAAGGTTACTCTCAGTGGCTTGTTTGTGTTGGAAGTGTTGTTCTAATGACGTAGGATGTCTCCCTACAGGCACATGTAGACCCAGAGATCATCAAAGACAGCCCAGTTGCATTGGTCCTCAATACAAATCGTCTGATCTGTGTCAGTGAGAGAGCTGCAGTGAAGGGGCTCAGAGCTGATTAAAGCATGGGATTCCAGTTACTCTGGCTCCCTCGGCAGTATTGCTCAGTCCTTCAATTCTGATTTTCTTGTTAAAGGACATCCCCTGATAACTTCAGACTTGGATCTGTACCTGAGCAGTCCATCCCAGGGCTGTGTTGGCAAAGCTTGTCTGGCTGTCTAATTGCCTCTACGTCAGGGAAGGGAACATCAGTCAGACTTTCTGCTCCTGTCAGCCATTCTGTAATCAATGTTGGAAAGTGTGTAAGACCAACTGTATTTGTGGAAACAAACGTATGTTTGTGTGAGCATATGCATTTACTTTCAGATGACTGTGTCTCTGGGGCTATGTGTGCGTTAATTGGAACTTGTGCACAAGGGCACACATGTGGAGGTGTGAATGCATGTATGTGTCGATACATGTGCACTTAAGTATACATTCTTGTGTCCACATTGAGTGAGGATTAGAGTAGGCTTGGTTGACCGATTAACCCATTTGTGCTCCCCCACTGCACTCGCAGCAGGCAAAACAAGGCAGCTAGTGGCAGGAGAAAAAGGTTGAGCTCTGCTGAAACCTGAATTATCTGAGGAGAATGGCTGAAGTTGATGGATAGGAAACGAACTCTGGGAAATATTAAACAAATATATACAACAATATAAGCTAAGTGTATTAAAACCCACTACTGGAAGTGACTCAAAGGCTGTAACTCAATTTGGCTCTGCTGAATTTTGAGAAGTTGCTTGAATTTCAGTTTTGTGGTTAACGACATCAGAGCCCTTTGAGTGAATTACAGCCTTGTGCTCAGCTCCCAGTTATCTGCAGCCACGAGTATAATCCACGCAGCATAAATAAGAGAGCGCAAACATCATAGAAAGATGAGTCACCAGATTACTCCCTGGCTCAGCAAGTTTATTATGAGGAGCTGAGTCATACAGGCCAGGGAGATTCCCGGCGTAATCCTAAGGCTTCTTTGGTTACTGAGCCCCAGTTGGTCTGTTTGTTACGGCCCCTCTGCAATTATCCTCAGTTACCTGAGTTAGACAACAAAGACAGCTTGCAATTTTATGCTGCTTTTAACCTCTTCAGGGGAGCGTAATCAAACAAAATTACCGAAGCCAAGAGAAATGGTTTGTATCGAAATTTCTCTCTTCACAGAAGCCGCTTGACAGGCTGAGAGCTGGCAGCATTTTCAAATTTATTTTCAGATTTCAGCAATTCTGGCTTTTTTGACACAAGAAATATTAGAACCGATATGTACAATGACCAAAGAAGAAGTTTTTTCTTGAGTCTCCTTCAACTCCGGAGTATTCAAAGTGTAAAGGAACCACATGCACTCAGTGTTTTAGGAGCAGCTTCTTACCCTCTGCCATCAAAGTTCAAAGTAAATTTATTTTCAAAGTTTGTATCTGTCACCATATACTACCCTGAGATACCACACTGGTTCAGGAGCCTGTGGTTGTAGGGTAATAACTGTTCCTCAACCTGGTGGTCTGGGACCTAAGGCCTCCTTCCCGTTCAGATTTCTGAACAGACCATGAACCCATGAACACTACCCCACCAATCCTCTTTTGTACTAGCTATAGTAATTTTTGAGTCTACCTGCCACAAAACAACACATTTCATGACAGACATCAGTGAGAATAAACCTGATTCTGAATCTGAATTTGTGTGGAATTTCTGTGGAGATGTGAGGGAGACAGTGAAAGTTTCCTGGGTGGAGCATGGGACAAGAGACAGAGAGACAGAGAGAGAGAGAGATCGGTGGAAGTTCAACTGAAAATGGCTAAAAACAGCTGCACTCTATTCCACTAAAACCAACTGCAGGTCACTTCACTAAATGTTACAGATTTCCTATAGAAAGTCTGATGGAACATTTAAAGCCTTCTCTGTTCTTTCTGGTAAGATAGCGGCATGCTTGGTCACAGCAGCCTGTCCGGATCCAACAAGTGGTGGAAACGTTGGTCTTAAGTCCTTTTCTTGTGATCGCAGGGTCCTGTTGCACATTGGTAATAATGTGAGTCTGTTCATTTGGTGAGACCGATGGAGGGGCAGCTGAGCAGCCTCGGACTGCTGCGTGGATCAGGCCTTATCCTCACCTGTTACAGCCACCCAAGGGAGGAGGCGCTGGAAACAGTATGAGAGAGAAGAGGCATAGCGGGCATGCTGGTACCTGTGCTGGGTTGTAGTTGGCCCCTGCCGGCCGGCTCTCTCAATGGTGCTGCTCTCCAGTATTTGCTCCCTGGAAGATGAGCTGGATTTGACCCAGCGCAAGACAAGCTGATCTTCCCTCATCTACCATTGACCCAACACAAGATGAGAAATTGCTGCATGCTTGTTCTTGCAGAAAAATGGCTCCAGGACAACATCTGATGTCCTATCAATCTTTGTCTGTGCCACTCAGGGACTTGTGCTAATATTATTTTGTGTTTTGTGCTGTGTGTGACTGGATGTACTGTGTTGTGCACCTTAGCCCCATAGGAATGCTGTTTCGTTTAGTTGTATACATGTGAAGGGTTGAATGTCAATTGAACTTGTACTTAGCTGAGGGCCATGCTGTTGGTTGGGTAAGGTGACAAGAGAAGTTTATTTACCAAGGCAAATGTAGATAGGTGCAATACAAAAAATGCAGCTACCACAAGGTAAAACTAGGTAGATGGATCCCATGAAATGCTGGCGGATCTCAACAAGTCAGGTAGCATCTTTGGAGGGGAATGAACATATGACATTTTGGGCCAAGACCCTTCATCAGGGCTACAGGATCTTGGCCCAACATGTCAGAAGATAGGGTCTATCCATGAATTACCAGTTAAAAGAGGGTGCACTCCGAAATCAATAAAATAACCAGAAGAGAGAAGTAGAGACCAATTCAAAATACTGTGCATTGCAATATCTAGAAGATGCCAACTGCAATCATGGTGGAAGCAGTTTCAACAGGATTCACTGGAGAAATGTGTGAAGTGGTATAGCGTGCAGGAACTGGAGAGTGCCAGTAACTAGGTTAGGATCTTTTGAATTAATTGAGGAGTCTGGGTAATGTTAACTCATGCTTATCCAAGCAAGCTACCTCTGGGCTCTATTTCCAATCTCCTAATATTCAGTAAATAAGAATAAAAACTTGATTATAGTTATTCAGACTGTTGAAAAGCGAGCAATTTTCAGCAATGAACTGATAATCTACTCATCAACATGTAGCTTGTTGGTCAGGTATTCAGGTAGAGTGGCTCAGTAGGAAGCAGTTTCTGATGTTGTGGAAGAGTATTGGTTCAGATCCCAGTCCAAGTGTTCACACTCAGTAGTTCAGGCCGAAAGCTCGGTGTGAGGGAGTGTTACAGTGAATGGGATTCAGGTCAAACATCTACACTCACTTTATCAGGTACCTTCTGTATCTCCTCTACCTGATAAAGTGGCCACTTAATGTATGCTTATGGTCTCCTGCTGCTGTAGCCCATCCACTTCTCGGTTCAACATGTTGCATGTTCAGAGATGCTCTTCTGCACACCACTGTCGTAACGTGTGGCTATTTGAGTTACTGTTGCCTTCCTGTCAGCTTGAACCAGTCTGGCCATCTCTCATGTTAACAAGGCATTTTTGCCCACACAACTGCTGCTCACTGGATGTCTTTTGTTTTTCACACCATTCTCTGTAATCTCTAGAGACTGCTCTGTGTGAAAATCCCAGGAGACCAGACATTTCTGAGATACTCAAATCACCCTGTCTGGCACCAACAAACATTTCACAGTCGAAGTTGTCTGAACAACAAATGAACCTCTTGACCGTCTCTGCGTGCTTTTATGCACTGAGTTGCTGCAACATGAGTGGCTGATTCAATATTTGCATTCATGAGCGGATCTACAGGTGTACTTAATAAATGGCCACGGCAGGGGTACATAAATAATATATATACTGTACCTATATAGCAATATATATTCTGTAGGTAAAGCTTCAAATTAAAAACTTCTGATCAATCAGCAACTCTTAGAAATAAAACAACTGCATTTTCACTTTTAGTTATAGAACATAGAACAATACAGCAGAGGTACAGGCCCTTTGGCCTACGATGTTGTGCCAAGTTAATTAAATTAGTAATTAAATGTCTTACTAATCTCTTTTACCTACACAATGTCCATAACCCTCTATTCTCTGCATACTCATGTGCCTCTCTAAGAGCTTCTCCCCCCCACTCCTGGAAGCATACTCCAGGCAATCGCCACTCCCTGTGTACAAACCTTGCCCTGTACATCTCCTTTGAATTTACCCCCCTCACCTTGAATGTGAGACATTACAACCTGGGAAAAATATACCAGCATTCTACTGGATGCATACGAGCATTCGAGCGTGCAACATAGGAGCAGATTTAGGCCACTCAGCCCATTCAGTCTGCTTCACCATTCCATCACGGCTGATTTATTACCCCTCTCAACCCCATTCAGTTTTGGTCTCCAAATTTGAGGAAGGACATTTTTGCTATTGAGGGAGTGCAGCGTAGGTTCACGAGGTTGATTCCTGGAATGGTGGGACTGTCATATGTTGAAAGATTGGAGCGTCTGGGCTTGTGTACACTGGAACTTAGAAGGATGAGAGGGGATCTGATTGAAACATATAAGATTCCTCAGGGATTGGACAGGCTAGAGGCAGGAAACATGTTCCCGATGTTGGGGGAGTCCAGAACCAGAGGCCACAGTTTAAGGATAAGGTGTAGGCCATTTAGAACAGAGTTCAGGAAAAACTTTTTCACCCAGAGAGTTTTGGATCTATGGAATGCTCTGCCTCAGAAGGTAGTGGAGGCCAATTCCCTGGATGCTTTCAAGAAAGAGTTAGATAGAGCTCCTAAAGATAGCAGAGTCAAGGGATATGGGGAGAAGGCAGGAACGGGGTACTGATTGTGGATGATCAGCCATGATCACATTGAATGGCGGTGCTGGCTCGAAGAGCCGAATGGCCTACTCCTGCACCTATTGTCTATTGTCATTCTCCTGCCTTCTCTCCATAACTTTTGACACCCTTTCTAACTGATAGAGTATGGCATGATAGCACGGTAGTATAGTGGTTACCACAACGTTCTACAGTATCAGCGAGTCAGGTTCAGTTCCTGCTATCGTCTGCAAAGATGTCTCTCATAATCTTATAAACTTCTATCACATCTCCCCTTAGCGTCCATCACTTGGGCGAAAACAACCCAGGATTGTCCAGTCCCAGAGGACATTGTGTCTATGGAATGTTCTGCTGGAGGAAGTGGAGATGGTCCATACACAGCAGGTGTGACTGGCTTAGATGGGCCTCTTGTTTGGCTTGGATGTTTTGAGCTGAAGGGCTTTTCTTCTGTGTAGTATTATGCTATCATTCTCTGATTCAAGTCGCTGTTTCAGAAAGAAAGTTGCAAATTTCTGCTGCCTCCTTGCTGTGGCAGGGTTTCCAATCTTCACACCCAGAAGGTCTGGCTCAAATCTTTACACCGTGACTGATGGCTCTTAATTCACCAATTTACTATTGAAGAATTTTAAAGAGACAACCTAACTCTCACCTCTTGCCATTGAGGAGGAATTTCTTTAGCCAGGGGAAGCTGAACCTGTGGAATTCGTTGCCACAGACAGCTGTGGAGGCCAAGTCATTGGGTACATTTAAAGTGGAAGTTGATAGGTTCTTGATTAGTAAGGGCATCAAAGGTTACAGGGAGAAGGCGGAAGAACGGTGTTGACAGGGATAATAAATCAGTCATGATCGAATGGCAAAGACCTGATGGGCCAAGTGGCCTAATTCTGCTCTTACGTCTTATGGTCTTACGGTCTTTGTTTTTGCCTTTTGCATAGAGGTGAAACTAGAGGGCATGCAGGATTAACATGCTTGGTTTGAAAGGGTTTTGGTTTCAGGCCTACAGTGGCAGGACAAGTGTTACTTGCTCTTTTTCTCGAGCAGAAGTTTCCCCGTTACTTGGTCACAACTCCAGTGTGAAAGTCACTTTGTACAGCTTCAGGCACAAGGAGGTTTCAAGGTACTCTGTACTAAAGCTGGGGATATGGAAGAAGAAATCAAATTATCTGCCTGAAGTGGCATATTTGGATTCTTAAAAAGTAAAGGAAAACTAATCAAAAAATTGCATTTCGGTTCTTTCATAATCTAAAGCACTGAAGTGCTTCTTTGAATGTTGCCACTATAGAAGCATTAAGAAAAGCTGCAGCAAACCTTTACACACAAACTGCAACTGAAAATCAATAAAACTGCAGAGGCTGGAAATCAAAGTAGATGCAGAAAGTGCCGGAAATACTCTGTAGGTCAGGCAGCATCCGTGGGAAGAGCAAAAGAATTAGTGTTCAGGCCCAAGAAATGATTTGGACTTTACGTTTTAACTCACTTTTGCTTTCTGTAAATCCTGTCTGACCCACTGAGGGTTGACAGTATGTCCTCCTTACATCCCACAAACTGCAGTGATGTTATAACTAAATCTTTTTTTTGAAGAGTTATAGAGCACAGAACAGACCCTTTGATCTAATTAGTCCCCCTGAACCTGTTGCATCATATACCCGACCTAATGCTGTTAATGAAACAGTCTCAAATACCTTCTATGGCAGCTCATTCCATACCCTGACCACCCTCCAGGGCATCAAAACATGACATCAAAAGGTTCATGGATTCCAACTTGGTCAGGCAGAAAGACGACTATGTACTTAGAACTACAAAACTTTGTTTAATAAGACAGAACAGAGCAAACATTGAAATATTTGTCCAGGTGTGCACGGACCCCTCACACTGCAGCACACCTTACCCGATCCTCAGGGCCCTTTATGACCAGCTCATCAGTGAGGTCTTGAGAACTACCTCAAGCCCTCGAACACTATTTTCACGGGCTCAAAACACCGAACCAGAACGATCCATCACATTACGAGTCCCACCCCTGTGTTCAATGATCCCAGAGCTGTACTCCCACGGTAGTGTTATACTCCGTGGTCACTCGCACCATCGCAATCGCTAAATAGGAGGAACTGAAGAGAGAAAAGGTGAGGGAGAGATAATAATTGACAGAATGGGGAGAGGCAGTGAGGAGGACAGATAAAAGTGATTGTACTCCGCATTGTTGATAATTTGGGTGTCTTGACAATATCTAGAGCTCCAGAACTTCTGTGCAGTTGTGAACCACCATCGCCTCTCCTCCTCTGCCCCCTGGGTTCACAGCTACTTATTAGGAGATTTTGAACAAACTTGGGTTGTCTTCTCTCGAGCAGTGGAGGCTGAGGGGAGACCAGATAGAAGTCCAAAAGATTGAGAG
Source organism: Hemitrygon akajei (assembly GCF_048418815.1). Taxonomy (NCBI): domain Eukaryota; kingdom Metazoa; phylum Chordata; class Chondrichthyes; order Myliobatiformes; family Dasyatidae; genus Hemitrygon; species Hemitrygon akajei. Next base: position 32,353,222 of record NC_133154.1, read on the forward strand.
ACGTAAATAGCAAAGACAGCTGACATCTTTTTCCCAGGGTCGAAATGTCTAATTCTTGAGGGCATGCATTTAAACTGAGCAAGGTTAAGTTCATCGGAGATGTGCACAGCAGGTTTCTAACACAGCAAGTGGCACATGCCTGGAATGTTCTTCCAGGGTGGCAGTGGAGAAAAATAAGAGAAAGATTTTAAAAAGGCTCTTAGATAGGCATATGAATGTGCAGAGAATGAAGACATATGGACATTGTGTGTAGGCAGAAAGTATTAGTTTTTTTAGGCATTTAGTTACTGGTTTAATTAGCTTGTGCAGCTAAATGATAAAGTGTAAGATCATAACAAGGTAGGTTGTGAGACCAAAAGTCTATCTCATATATAACCATATAACAATTACACCACGGAAACAGGCCATCTTGGCCCTTCTAGTCTGTGCCGAACGCTTACTTTCACCTAGTCCCACCGACCTGCTCTCAGCCCATAACCCTCCATTCCTTTCCTGTCCATATACCTATCCAATTTTACTTTAAATGACAATATCAAACCTGCCTCTACCACTTCTACTGGAAGCTCGTTCCACACAGCTACCACTCTCTGAGTAAAGAGATTCCCCCTCATGTTACCCCTAAACTTTTGCCTCCTAACTCTCAACTCATGTCCTCTTGTTTGAATCTCCCCTACTCTCAATGGAAAAGGCCTATCCACGTCTACTCTATCTATCCCCTCATAATTTTAATTACCTCTATCAAGTCCCCCTCGACCTTCTACGCTCCAAAGAATAAAGACCTAACTTGTTCAACCTTTCTCTGTAACTTAGGTGCTGAAACCCAGGTAACATTCTAGTAAACCTTTTCTGTACTCTCTCTATTTTGTTGACATCTTTCCTATAATTCAGTGACTAGAACTGTACACAATACAAATTTGGCCTTACCAATGCCTTGTACAATATTAAATATTTTAAATATTAAAAATTTTAAATACAATATCTTATTGTACAAGAGGTCCATTCTAGAGTCTGATAACAGTGGGATGGAAGTTGTCCTTGAGTCCGGTGGTATAGGCTTTTGTACCTCCTGCTCAATGGGAGAGGGGAAGATGAGGGAATGTCCGGAGTACGTGTGGTCTTTGACTATACTGAGGCACAGAGGCAGTGAGGCTGTGAGAAGTGTAGATGGGTCTATGGAGGGAAGGCTGGTTCCGGTGACGTGCTGAGCTGTGTCCACAGCTCTCTGGAGTTTCTTGTGGTCATGTGCAGAGCAGTTCCTGTACAAGCTGTAATGCATCCAGACAGAATGTTTTCTGTGGTGCATTGTTAGACATCAGTAAGAGTTAACAGGAATGTGCTAAATTTATTTCGCCTCCTGCGGAGATAGATGATTTGGTGAGATTCATGTTTACCTCAGTGGCTTTTCTCTGCAGTAACTCCGTATCCGTTGAACTTTTTGCAATACTGAAAAATCCATTGATTTCTGTTTTGAATCCTCAGCATCTGTAGCTCACAGCCCACAGGCTAGAGAGCTCTCATCAAAGGCACACCAGCCACAAACTAGCAAGAGCAGGAAAGCCAGTGCACTGGATTTGCCTGGAGTATCTCAGCAATATCCCTCTCAGCTGGCTCCCGCCTTTTGTAAGTGAGCTCCTCTTTCTTGTGTGTTGATGCTGCGTTTGTCACATTAATGCCGATCTGTTGGTAATTGGAAGTCTGCAATAATCCCTCTGAGTTTCATCGTCCTGTTTGTCTTGATCCAAGCCTAATTCCTACAAGTCAGCCCAGAAAGGCAGCATTAACGCTATAAAAGAGGAGCCCAATCTCCTCCAGAGCCAAGGTTTTGATTCATCAACCTGAAATAGTAATTTATGAGAAGTTTTACCTTTTAAAGCAAAGTTTAATATCTACTGTATTGACAAAGAGTACAGGTAATATTAGGGCTTAAAATGCATTTTTTATTATCTATTATAGAGTTTGTTGTCATATTCAATCCCATGTGAATGCACACGGTGCTATGAAAGGCTTCTTCACATGCACATAACTTCAGATAGGCAACATTCACAAGAAGTAAATCATGCATAAACTATGCACAATTTTTACAAGGGAATACACAATTGAAACAATCAAAACAAAGTCTATTGTAGTTTTGGACGTAGTGTTGCTATACTGAGGTAGTGATTAAGGTCGTGCAGTTTGGTTCAAGAATGGTTGAATGGAAGTAGTTGTTCTTGAACTTGGTGGTGTGGGATCAGGCTGCTGTACCTCCTGAAGAAGATACAGAGGTGGGTGGGAGGGAGGAGGGAAGAAGTACAAGTTGGCAGGTGATAGGTGAAATGAGGTGAGGGGAAGGGGGATGAAGTAAAAAGCTGGGGGGTAATAGGTGGAAAAGGTAAAGGGCTGAAGAAGAAGGAATCTGATAGGAGAAGGCAGTGGACCATGGAGAAAAGGAAGGAAGAGGGGCACCAGAGGGAGGTGATAGGCAGGTGAGGAGAAGAGAAGGGGGTAAGAGGGGAGCCAGCATGGGAAATGGAAGAAGAGAGAAGGGAGAGAGAGGAGAAATTACCAAAAAGACATCTATGTTTCTGCTAGCAGGTTGGAGCTATTTAGAGGCCGTTGTTGTGCGAAGTGTTCATTGTGTTGCTCTGCTGAGGAATGACATTTGAATGGTTGGGCAAAATAATGTTCATTTGGAAGGATGGCAATGAATTAGGATATTTAATACACTGTGTAGAACAGGAAGAGGCAAAGGGGATTTCATGGCTGATATTGTGTAATCTGGTTAGTACTCCTTCCTCTAAACCACCCCCATCCCCACCTTCTTATTCTGGCGATGTCACTCTTTCTAGTCCTGATGAAGGGTTCGAAAAGGATGTGCCTTCCAAATTGCTTCCAGAAATTCCAGCCATTGCTGCTCTGTCATTATCCATACCAGTGTTCTTTTCCAATCAATTCCTCTCTCATGCCTCTGTAATTCCCTTTATTCCACTGTAATGCTGTTACACCTGACTTTAGCTTCTTCTCAAATTTCAGGGTGAGTTTGATCATACTATGATCATTTTCGCCTAAGGGTTCTTTTACTTTAAGCTCTCTATTTAATTCTGGTTCATTGCACAACACCCAATCCAGAATAGCTGATACCCTGGTGGGCTCAAAAAAGTCATCTCATAGGCACTCTTGAAATTTCCCCTCCTGGAGTCCAGCACCAACTTGATTTTCCCAATCTACCTGCATATTGATGTCCCTCATGACTATTATAACATTGCCCTTTTGGCATGCATTTTCTATCTCCCGTTGTAATTGGTAGGCCACATCCTTACTACTATATGGGGGTCTGTATACGACTCCCATGAGGGTCTTTTTACCCTTGCAGTTTCCTTAGCTCTATCTGCAGTGTTTCAACATGTTCCCACCCTATATCATCTCTTTCTAATGATTTGATTTCATTCTTTACCAACAGAGCAACACCACCCCTTCTGCTTTCCTGCCTATCCTTGGACATTTAGCTTCCAGCTATAATCTTCTTTCAGCTATGATTTAGTGATGCCTGCAACATCATACCTGCTGATCTGCAACTGTGCAGCAAGTTCATCTACCTTATTCCATTAACTGCACATGCTCAAATACAACACCTTGAGTCCCATATTCACCATTTTCAATTTTGTCCACCCTTTACGTTGCAACTCACCCTCTAGGCTGCAATTTTGCCCTATCAACAGCTTCTCCTCACTACACAATGCCTCTGTTTGTAAACCAGCTACCTCATCTTCAGCACTATTGTCCGCCTTTCCTCTAATACTTCTTGCATTGAAATATACTATATGCAGCTTAGGACACTAGTCGCACAATACCCAACCTTTTGATTCCTAACTTTGTCCGAGATCTTACCAACATCTTCCTCCACAACCTGTCCACTAACTCTTCTGGCACTCTGGTTCCCATCCCCTGCAACTCTAGTTTAAACCCCACCGTGCAGCATTAGCAAACCTTCCTGCTAGGATATTAGTCCCCCTCCAGTTTAAGTTCATATCATCCCTTCTGTACAGGTCCCACCTTCCCTGGAAAAGAGCCCAATGATCCAACAATCTTATGCCCTTTCTCTTACACCAATTCCTTAGCCACTGTATAATCTTCCAAGTTCTGGCCTCATTAGCACATGACACAGGTAGCCATCCTGAGATCACAACCCTGGAGGTCCTGGCCTTTAACTTAGCACCTAACTCTGAACTCCCTATGCAGAACCTAGTCACTTGTCCTACCCATGTCATTGGTACCTACATGGACTACAACTTCTGGCTGTTCATCCTCCCATTTAAGAATGCTGAAGACTTGATCTGAAATACCCTGGCCCTGGCACCTGGGAGGCAGCATACCATCTGGGAATCTCGTTCTTGCCATGTCTGTTCCCCTAACTAATGAACCCCCTATCATCACAGCATTCCTCTTCTCTCCGCTTCTTTTCTGAGTCACACTCAGTGTCTGAGACCCGACCACTGTAGCTTTTCTTTGTTAGGTCATTCCTCCACCCACCCCAGTCAGTATCTGAAGTGATATACCTGTAGTTGAGGGTGATGGCTACAGGGGTACACTGCACTGGCTCCTTAACCCCTTTCCCTTTCCTGACTGTCACCCAGTTTCCTGTGTCCTGCAGCTTGGGTGTAGCTACCTCTCCATATGTCCTGTCTATCACCCCCTCAGCCTCTTGAATGATCCAGAGTTCATCCAGTTCCAGCTCCAGCTCCTTAACGCGATTTGTTAGATGCTGCAGCCTGATGCACTTCTCGCAGTTGTAGTCGTCAAGGACACTGGAAATCTCCTTGCCTCCCCACATCCCTCAAGAAGAGCATTCCACCACCCTGCCTGGCACCTCTACTGTCCTAGCTGAGCAGATATAAAGAAAGGAACAGGGAAAAAAATGTAACCTAGAGCCTTTCTTTTCTTTGCCTCCTCTTACTGAAGCCTCAAAGAGTTAAAGCCTCAAGATCACCACTCTGACTCTGCCCACTCAGATGACAGCCACTGCGCTTGCCCCTACCTTCCCTTAATGAGCTCTTGCTAATCAATCCCAGACAATGACTGGTCATCTGTTGATCTTCATTGAATGGATAAAATTACATCCATTATTCCTCTGAAATATCACCTTCACTTCTATTTAGCTCCAATCACATTATGTGATTTTCCCCTAGCTTTCTTCTATAACCCATCACCAGCTGTCATTGTAAACCTGTAAGTCCCCATTTCAAAGGGTAACTAAGATTTAACCACAGAGGTAATTGACATAGTTATTGTGATGATGGAGACTCTGTTTCCATACTGGTTTATGCTGGGTCTCTGAAAAGCAATCCCAACAGCCCCATGGTCCCTATTCTTATATCTTTACAACCCCACAATCTACACTCAGTTCCACTTTATTAGGTACCCCTGCTCGGTAATACACATAACAGATCAGCCAATCATCTGGCAGCAACTCAGTGCATAAAAGCATGCAGACTTAGTCAAGAGGTTCAGTTGTTGCTCAGGCCAAACATCAGAATGGGGAAGAAATGTGATCTAAGTGACTTTGACTGTGGAATGATTGTTGGTGCCAGATGGGGTGGTTTGAGTATCTCAGAAACTGTTGCTATCTAAGCGTAATTCCTTCATTCACATCTCACCATCTGTTGCTGTCCACTCTGTGGAGATTTACATTTCCCAGTTGGGAAATTAGTAAAATGCTTATCAGGAGACAAGCAGCCAGGTTCCAGGAAGCCCTGAGAACAAGAGATGAATTGAGTTTACTTACGGGTGCTTCTTCAACGCTTTGTAAGAATTACATCTGACTCCAGAAGCTGTTGTAAGTCCCTGACGTAAACTGTGTTTTGGAAGCTGACAGCATCTTCAAAATGATCGATCGCTTAGCGAAATGATTATGCTCAAAAGGTGCAGGATCATAATGGTGTTTAAAACTTCCCTTAAAATTTAAACTCCCCGGTGTGCAGTTCCAGTGATGACCACTTTGTTGGAATGTGAATCATGGTCTTTGTACAAGACCATGACGTCCTCCTGGAGGAACACCACAAGGAGCGGGGACACATGAGACCACAATGCGCTGAATCTATTTTAGTTTCCTTCTTCTCATTAGGGTTGAGAGGATGATTTAATAGCTCTGCCTACACAGATTATTGCCTAGAAATTCCCCTTGGATGATTGCAGTGCACGTGTGAGCCAAACGTGCTGCCTGGCTCCATCATTCAATGCCATTGAGATGCATGGAGTGAATTTTGGAAGCAGACTGCACTGAGCGGCTGATACGTTTTAGGCAATAGAAACTATTTCCAACTGGAGGTAACAGATGCAATATGACTGGCAAAGGAACAAGAAAAGTTAATTTTATTCCTGAGGTGTTTGAGTTTGAAAAATTTGTGCCCCAGACAATAGAGAAGTGTCCAACCAAACCTCTCACCAGGTCTTTTTTGAAAGATTAGCTTTATTTGTCACATGTAACATTGAAACACGCAGTGAAATGCATTGTTTGCGTCAATGGCCATCAGAATTTGAGGATGTGCTGGAGGCAGTCTGCAAGTGTTTCCATGCTTCCAGCACCAACATAGCATTCCCACAACTTACTAATCCTTACTAATCCATACATCTTTTGGAATTTGGGAAGAAACAGGTGCATCCAGAGGAAATGCATGTGATCAAAGGAGAATGTACAAACTCCTTACAGACAGCAGCGGGAATTGACCTGTAATTACTGATTGCTGGCACTGCAAAGCATTGTGCTAGCTGTTACACTATCATACTGTCCATTAAAGAAAATCTGTCTCCCTTACCTGGTTTGGCTAGTATGCGATGGAGAGTGTTTTCGGTCGAGTCTCTTCATGGGGACATCAAAGATAACCTTTACTTGTCACGTCGGCACATCAAAACATGTGGTGAAATGCATTATTTGCATCACCAACTAACACAGCCTGAGGATATGCTGAGGGCAGTCTGTAAGTGTTGCCCTTCTTGTGGTGTCTATGTGACATGCCCACAAGTCCCTAACCCCGAACATACTCTTTGAAATATGGGAGGAAACTGGAGCGCCTGGAAGAAACCCACGCAGTCAAGGTGAGAACGTACAAACTCCACACGGACAGCTGGGGGAGTTAAACCCAGGTTTCTGGCGCAGTAAAGCGTTGTGCTAACCACTACGCTACCATTTCATCCCCTCAGAATGGTGAATGTGGCTCCACAGAGGTTACTTGACACACTGTGTTTTCCACCAGCAGATAGTTTTTTAGTTCAAGGCCAAGGACTTGAATGAATAAGAAATTGCACAGTTAGTTAGATTTCCTTTTGAAAAACATGGCTACCCACAAACTGCTTGGTTTCATATCTCAGGATTTTGACCATGACTTTTACTCCTGAGGAATTGTGCTGAGTCAGCCAGAGCCGAAACCTCAGTTTTGAATAGTACCTGGAGAAATATTCTTGATGCACTAAGTTTCCAAGACAATGGAATCAGGAGGACAGGCTACATGTAAGATTAAGCAGTCAGAACGATCCAATCATCAGTAGTTCACACCTCACCACACTCTTTTGACGTAACCTTCTGGAAAATTATCTCAGCAGCAGACGTCCATTAATGAAACTTTTTCCCATTGAATAAAATGGTGAGGAAGGCAAATGCCATGTCAGCATTCATTTCAAGAGGACTAGAATATAAAAGCAAGGATGTAAGGCTGAGGCTTTATAAGGCACTGGTGAGGCCTCACTTTGAGTACTGTGAGCAGTTTTGGGCCCCTTATCTCTGCTGGCATTGGAGAGGGTCCAGAGAAGGTTTACAAGAATGATCCGAGGAATTTAAGAGTTAATGCACGAGGTGTGTTTGTTCTCTCTGGGTCTGTACTTACTGGAACCATCAGGCTTTTGAATCAGAGGGGATAATTTCACTCACCCCATCACTGAACTGTTCCCACAAACTATGAACCCACTTTCAAGGACTCTTCACCTCCAATTTTCATTATTTATTATTTGTTTATTATCATTGTTTTTTTTTTCTCAGCTTAAACTGGTAAAACCTGAGGTGTGGGCATGGTGAAGCACACTCATTTCTCAATTGCTAAGAATTTTCGGACTATTCTAATGGTGTTTGGTATTGTGGCTTTCTGGAGATTTACATGAATATTGCTGTGTAGGCCTAATTGTTTAATGCTATTGTGTAGTGACTTTGGGATAATGCCAGTTGTAGATATTACTACTGGGACAATGTAAACCCTGCTCATGTTCCATAATCTTTCAATTTCTTCTTTTAATTCAGCATAATTCTGGTGTTGTTCACTTACTGTTTTATGTATGCTCTGTGTGTATAGAATGGCTGTATCTACAAAGTATTAATCAAGCTGTTCTTGTTGGTTTATTCTGTAATATTATATTCGTACAGTTAATATCCATCATCCATATCAGTCATAACATAATTTATAAGACTCTGACTCTAAAACTGGATCAGACTTATATTTATGTTGGTATATGGTGCATTTTATGAGTTTCTATTTTAAAGCAAGATTTTGGTGAATGATGTTTTTCCACTTGATTGTGCCTATGTAGGTAATCAGGTTGAGTTAAACTGCTGCAGGATCCTGTAATTTGTTGGATTGTTTCTGATTTCTCTCTGTATTTTATCCATTTATCATCTTGAATTTGTTGGTCTTTCAATATGTATTTTTGATTATTTTTTGTGTTAACCACCTGCACCTATATTACAAGGAACCCTTCTGTTTCTGGGAAGAGCTCTCCAACTCTGAGCCAGGCATTTGACACTTGCTTGTTGACATTTAGTCTGCTCAGATTGTGGGAATGTCTTCCATGGAGGGTCACGGCCATCCATTGGTTCACTTTTCTTCTGTAGTGATAATTTCTTAATTTTTCTGGGTTGTGCTTTCATTTAAGTTCAGTGCTGTGTACTTCTTAACATTTACTTCTTAACTTTTTGTTGATGAAAATATGTCCTCAGAAGTTTTATCTGACTGTTGCGTAATTTTTTAAAGCCTGTTATTCCTCTTCCTCCTTCTGTCCTAGGTAGTGTTAATCTAAGCACATTTGCGTGTAAATAGTGTTTTCTAAAATTTGTCATTTCAGTTTTTATTTCATTTGTAAATTTTCCAGATCAGTTTCATACTAAGATATTATACCAAAAGAATGCAGTAATATGGTTATAGAGAAAGTGTTTATTGTCCTTGTTATGTCTTTGCTTTTGAATTCTGTTTGGCAGATTTTCTTAAGCTTTGAAGTAAATTCTATCAAAAATGTTCCCTTTATTGCAGTATTATCTATTGTCTTTGCTTGTTGATGTCCCAGATACTTACATGTTTCATATTCTTCCTTCAGTTGTATTGTATTCTGCTGCTCTGTTGCACCTCCCTTTATGTTTAATGTTTTACATTTATTAAAGTTCACATTTCTATTTTTAATTAATTCTATATTTGAATTAATTACTTTAAATTTACTGATGAAGGAGTGTCTAATTTCAAACCAGCTAAGGTGTGTTGAGGTGTAATTCCTTTGGTTGCATCTGATTTGATATCCTATTATTGTCCAATTCAGTAAATTAGAGAGCGGGTTTAAAGCTAGACAAAACCATAGTGGGCTTATAGAGAGTTGCACTGGAAAATACCCCAGTATAAAGTGGCTGTTCTTTTTTGGTTGTTAATAGATAAGGCGATTATAGTACGCCAACTCTTCATCAGATGTTGTAAGAATTTCACAAGTATCGGGTGTAATTTATATATTAAGAGCTTCTACTAAGCATGAGTGTGGGCTGGAATCAGATGCTTTTTGGTCGTCAATATAACAATATGGAAGATTCCTGCTTTCCTGCTGGGCTTGATTTAGAATTACAGAACCTATTATCAGTTGTTCTTTACATCCTTTCGTACCCTTATGGCATCCTTTCGGCTCTTCTGTAAGAATATTGTGGCTACCTAAGTGAGTGGTGACTAGCTGTGAGATGCATGATATTACTATTTTATATATATGGTAGCTTGTAAACAAGTAATAAGATGATATTTTGATGGGTCATTTGTGATTTCTCCTTTAGGTTAGAGATATGTTTTACCTTCTGTCAAAAATTCAGGCACTTTTTCTGGATTTCTAAAGAAAGTGTTGATATTTATTAATAAATACAGATGAATGCAAGTAATGTTTTATACCAACAATTATGAATATTATCACAACCAGTTTTGGGTACTTTTCCAGTTGTGGGTATTTTTTATAACCACTTTTAGCATGTTAATTGTAACTTAAGGTGTTTATAAATCTCTTCTGCTATTTTGATGTTCTCATTTCATTACTCACATTTGGGTTTCCATTACTGAGTGCCTCTATTTTGGAGCCATTACACTGCACTGCTGTTAATGCCGCACGGTCTGTAATTCTTCAAATGTTTCAAGTTTTCCTACATATTGTGGTAATAGAATATTGTTGAGAGTAATAACAATTTTTTTCAAATTTTGATGATGTGTTTTGTTGCAGTATGCAGGGTCTTTTTGTTGGTCAGTGCCCATGTATTCTGTTAGTGCGTTGTTAAGTGTTTGGATAATTTTGTCTGTAAGCTCAGCTTCATCATCAACTTTCTGCAAAGGCTCTACATCTGTGTTGTTGCTATTACTGTCCGGGGTTGAGGAACATTTGCTGAAGTAAATATATTACTGTATAGCACTGATCTTTTTACTTTCTTTTTGTATTTGCACAGTTTGTTGTCTTTTGCATCATGGTTGTCTGCCCTGTTGGTGTGGTTTTTCATTGATTCTATTATGATTATTGGAATTATTGAGTGTGCCTGCAAGAAAATGAATCTCAGGGTTGTATATGGAGACATAAGTGTGCTTTGATGATAAATTTACTTTGAGCTTTCAGTTTAAAAAAATGAGTGGGGATCTCATTAAAACCTATTGAATATTGAAAGACTTTGATAGAGTGGACGTAGAGCGGATGTTTTCTATAATAGGGGAGTCTAGGACCAAAGGGCACAGTCTTAGAAAAGAAGGATGGTCTTTTAGAACAGAGTTGAGGAGGAATTTCTTTCTTTAGCTGGAGGTAAAACTGTGGAATTCGTTGCCACAGACGTCTGTGGAGGCCAAGTCATTGGGTATATTTAAAGTGGACGCTGATAGGTTCTTGATTAGTCAGGGTGTCAAAGGGAGAGAAAGCAGGAGAATGGGCTTGAGAGAGTAATAAGTCAGCCATGATGGAATAATGGAGCAGATACAATGGGCCAAATGGTCTAATTCTACTTCTATTCTTACACCCTTTTGGTCTTAATATGTGCTAGATTCCTCAGAGATAATGAAATATCTTTGAAGTGCAGTTGATCCAGTAATGTGAGCAAATAATGTGGACAGCAGACAGCCACCAATGGAATGTGAAATATAACCAGGCTTTACAATGTACCCATTGTTTTACTGCTTTTCATTCATCACCTACCAACTCCCTTTGACAATTTATCTCTTTTTATTTATTTTCATTCATTTTATTTGATTTTCATTGATTTTATTTAGAAATACAGCACGGTAACAGACTCTTTGGTCGAACAATATTGTGTTACTCCCGTGTGACCAATTAATTTACTAATCGCTATTGTGCACTATTATTTCTCTTGTGTTTAGGATATCTTAGTGTTCTGATTTATTATTTTGTGATCAGGTGGAAATGACTAAAATCAGGTTGCAGGTGTGCAATGTTGCCTCTAAGGTGTGCTTGTGCACACATCTTTTGCTACCAGCACACAAAGGAATTCAAACTCCACACAATTGGTTGTCACCCTCTACCTTGTTGGTATGTTAAGTATATTTTATGATCATACACAATCGCATTTCCTTTTCTGGTTTCTGACGCAGGCAGTGTTGGAAATGTGGATGAATTTTGATGATCTGTCTGCAGATTTTAGAACTGGCTTATTTATCCTGTTCTTACTGAAGAAATTGTTGATTCACTGTGTTGAGTTCTGAAGAAGTGAAGTGCATGAAGAGCAAAAGATCTGCTAGTTCCTTTAAAGCGGAATGGCTTAATGAAACAGTAGAAACTGCTATGTCGAAAGCTCATGAGGTCAGGAATGTGCAGCTATGAGAAATATTTATGCACAATATAAAAACTGGTGTTACCTGTGTGTATTGTCATGATGCAAAAGTTGCTGGAGAATTTGCAAGTTGGAAGAAGTGGAGTGATATTTGGAAACCTGACTTTTTAAAGTGTCATTTGGCAAGCAAATCACATATGCATGGTATGCAAAAGCTCTGGTGAGAAAATCTTTCATTATCAGCTACAGACCAGCTACGCAAGTTTTGTGAGTGTGCAGATGAACGAGAGTGAAAAGGATCAAACCCAGAGGAGATCAAAGTTCTTATTGAGAGTGTTTTGCTAGCTGTTAAAATGAATAACTCTCTATATAAAATCCAGTGCATGTTGTCACTGGGCAAAAAAATTGCATAGCACAAGATTTTTGCACACACTGGTCAGTACAAATTACAGGGAACTTTGGTGTGTTGTTATGTCCAGTAGGGTACAGGTACACTGACAAACAAATCTTGCTTACATCAGCATCACACACATCTAAGTACAGACAACACACAGAATATAAATTAGACAGAAATTTACATAAATTGTACAAGACAGTGTATTTTGTATTTTGGATTTATTGGAATAGTAAGGGCTTGTTTCTGGGTTGTTCTGCTCCATGGCTCTATTATTTTCAGGAGGCATAGGCTGAGAGTACTAACAAAACTCTCAGATCTTCAGAGTGAAATGAATCTGCATCAGATTTTGGAGGGTCTCAAGATTAGTGTCACACTCTCCAGGAGAAGAATGGCTGCAAGAAGTTTTAATTCAAGTTGGATGTCTGGAAACCATGTAGGCAATGGTCAATATCTGAAATAAAATCTAAAGACTTCAGAAACATTCAGCAGGTCAGGTAACTTCTATGGAGAAGGAAGAGAGATAATGTACCAGGTCAAAGACCTGAAGCACTATTTTTGATTCTCTCTCCACAGATGCCACCAACCTGTTGAGCATTTTAGCATTTTAAATTTTATTTCAATTTGTAGATTAGCTTTATTTGTCACATATACATCAAAACGTACAATGAAATGCGTCATTTTACGTCAATGACCCACACAGTCCGAGAATGTGCTGCGGGCAGCCCACAGGTGTTATTCGAAAGGACTCAGTCAGTGATTCAGGAACAGCTTCTTCCCCTCTGCCATCTGATTTCTGAATGGACGTTGAACCCATGAAGACTACCTCACTACTTTTTTATTTATGTTATTTTGCACTATTTATTTTAACTCAACTATTTAATGGACACACTGTGCACATTAGTTCAAGAACCTGATGGCTGTAGGAAGAAGTCTGTTTCTGAATCTGGTGGTGTGGCACCTCAGGCCTTTGTTCCTCCAACTCAACAGTAGAAGTGAAAAGAGGGCAGGATCTCGATGATGGAGATCCACAGTGAATGACACCATCTTCTGGCAGAAGAATCCCCTGTAGAATTTGTTGATGGTGGGGAGGGCTATACCCAAGATAGACTGAGCTGTGTTCATTATTCTCTGTTGTTGCGCATGGAGTTGCTGACCCAGGCCATGATGCAAACAGTCAGGATTTTTCTACTGTCCAAGTCGAATAAATGCAGAATGTGGTTACAAGCTGATGTTAATCTTGCCTTCCAAGGGAAAAGGCTGTGATTTGCAGTCCTACTGCAGAGATTGGAGTACATATTCTTTAGTGTAGGGCCGATGGAGAGCTCCTCTCTCTGAGATACTTCAGTGTAGGATCAAGGGAGAGTTCTTCTCTCAGAGATACTTCAGCAGGATCAATGGAGAGCTCCTTTCTCAGAGATACTTGATACTTCACTGTAGGACCAAGTGAGAGCTCTTCTCTCAGAGATACTTCAGCAAGACCAAGTGAGAGCTCCTCTCTCAGAGATACTTCAGTGTAGGGCCAAGTGAGAGCTTATTTCTCTGAGATACTTCAGCAGGGCCAAGGGAGAGCTTCTTTCTCTAAGATACTGCCAATCAGCTTAGACTTAGTTTGCCCTGATAGATGGAGTGAAAATATTGCAAGAGATGGAGAGTTTTTCTGGTTAATAATTAAGAATATTCGATTTATTTGTCACCTGTACATTGAAGCATACAGTGAAATGTGACATTTGTGTCAACAACCCACACGGTCTGAGAATGTGCTGGGGCAGCTTGCAAGTATTATCATGTTTCTGATGTCAACATCGCTTGCCCACAACTCACTAACCCTTAATAATACATGTGTCTTCAGAATGTGGGAGCACCCATATTAAAACTACACTGCCACACGGAGAATGTACAAACTCCTTATGGACCGTGGCGGGAATTGAACCCCAACAGTGTTAAAGATTCTTCCTTCAACATTTATAATGCTTAATGATTTGATTAGTTAGTGATGTGTGCATCATCTGCATTAAGGGATTGATAGTGGAGAGTGTCAGCAGCTTTAAATCCTGGACATAAACACTTCAGATGCCTTTCCCTGGACCCATCACGTGGATACAATCACAAGAAAGGGACGCCAGCATCTCTGAGGTTAAAGAGATTCAGCTTGTTACCAAATGTTCCACCAAGCTTCTACAGGAAAGAATCCTGACTGACTGTATCGTGAGTGGTACTGAAGTTGAAACGAGCAGCATGCAAGAGACGAGGAATCTCAGCTCAGTAGACCATGGGCAAATCCCTCCCCATCTTCAGTATGATGCTACCTCAAGAAGGCGACATCCATCATCAAAGATCCTCATCATTCAGGCCGGGCCATCTTCTCACAGGTACTTGAGAATGTTCAGGCAGAAGGTTGAAGTCCCACACCACCAGGTTCAGGAAAAGCTACTTCCCTTCCAACATTTGGTCTTGAACCAACCTGCACAACCCTAATCACTATTTCATTGCAGAAACACTGGCTGAACATCCAAGCTGGCTGATCTTTCATTGATTCTGTTATGGTTATTATTCTACTATGGATTTATTAAGTATGCCTGCAAGGAAATGAATCTCAGGGTTCTATGTGTTGTCAGATAACTACTTAGATAATGAATGTACTTTGAAGTTGAACTTGAGATACACAATAGACAATAGGTGCAAGAGTAGGCCATTCTGCCCTTCGAGCCAGCACCGCCATTCAATGTGAACATGGCTGATCATCCACAATCAGTACCCCGTTCCTGCCTTCTCCCCATATCCCTTGACTCCGCTATCTTTAAGAGCTCTATCTAACTCTTTCTTGAAAGCATCCAGAGAATTGGCCTCCACGGCCTTCTGAGGCAGAGCATTCCATAGATCCATAACTCTCTGGGTGAAAAAGTTTTTCCTCAACTCTGTTCTAAATGGCCTACCCCTTATTCTTAAATTGTAGCCTCTGGCTCTGGACTCCCCCAACTTCGGGAACATGTTTCCTGCCTCTAGCCTGTCCAATCCCTTAATAATCTTATATGTTTCAATCAGATCCCCTCTCATCCTTCTAAATTCCAGTGTATACAAGCCCAGTCGCTCCAATCTTTCAACATATGACAGTTTTGCCATCCCGGGAATCAACCTCATGAACCTACGCTGCACTCCCTCAATAGCAAGAATGTCCTTCCTCAAATTTGGAGACCAAAACTGAACACAATACTCCAGGTGTGGTCTCACCAGGGTCCTGTACAACTGCAGAAGGACCTCTTTGCTCCTATACTCAACTCCCCTTGTTATTAAGGCCAACATGCCATCAGCTTTCTTCACTGCCTGCTGTACCTGCATGCTTACTTTCGGTGACTGATGAACAAGGACACCTAGATCTCGTTGTACTTCCCCTTTTCCTAACTTGACACCATTCAGATAGTAATCTGCCTTCCTGTTCTTGCCACCAAAGTGGATAACCTCACATTTATCCACATTAAACTACATCTGCCATGCATCTGCCCACTCACCCAACCTGTCCAAGTCACCCTGCATTCTCCTAACATCCTCCTCATATTTCACACTGCTGCCTAGCTTTGTGTCATCTGCAATGACCGCTTTGCACCAAAATAGGCCTTATTTTGTTTTAACTGTTTTTTGTAAAAATTGTGTAAGACATCTGTTTAATTTATGTTTTTTTTTGTGAATGCTGCTTATCTGATGTGATGTGCCTGTGATGCTGCAACTGGTCTCTCATGTACTTGTGCACGTGACGATAAACTAGACTTTGGCATTGACATTGACATGTGGCCGCTGTGCCCAAACTGGCTCTCATTATAATAGTGGCTACATTTCAAACTAGTGCAAAGTTCTTTGGGATGTGAAGGTAAGTGCCATGAAACTGCAAGTCTATTTTATTCAATTCTTACTAACTTTCAGTGAACAAAAATAAAATAAGCTAGCTTTGATTTATGCGGGCCTTTAGGACCATGCCATTATCCAGTTAAAGAACTTTAGCCAATGCTCATGAGAGTAATTTTGGGAACACATTTTAACAATAAAACAATAATGAATGCTCAGCCACAAATTTAGTTCTATCTTATTTCATTGCTGGAGATTCTTCTCAACATGATTCATGAAATTTGATACCAATTGAAAACATTCAGAATTTCCTTCAATCTTTTTTGGATTTCTTAGTGTGACAATAATCATTCAAATAGTTATCTGTTCTCTCTCTCTCTCTCTCTCTCTCTCTCTCTCTCTCTCTTCACATCCTCCAGAGACTAACAACTCGTGCTTCCCATCTGTCAGGATATATCTAAGTATTTAACCTGCTCAAATAATCACATCCAGTAATCACAACCTCTTCCACTTGCCAAGCTCCCTCACAGTTTGTCACTGAAAGCTAGGATGTGTGGCGTACTGATGTTCGAGGGATGGTTAGGTAAAGCAAGAAGCAATATCTTCAAGCGACTAACAAATAATTCATCTTTTTAGAAACCTGGATATTAATTATCAGTTACAAGACTGCATTTAAATTGATTACACAACATTCTGGATGCTTAGCAACACACACAAAATGCTGGCAGAATTCAGCAGGTCAGGCAACATCTATGGAGGAGAATAAACAGTTGATGTTTCAGGCTGCGACCCTTCATCAGGACTGGAAAGGAAAGGGAAAGGTGACAGAGTAAGAAGGCTTGGGGAGGGGAAGGGGTACAAGCTGGCAGGTAACAGGTGAGACCAGGAGAGGGGGAAGGTGGGTGGGTGGGTGAGGGGGGGGGCAGGAATGAAGTAAGAAGCTGGGAGGTGATAGGTGGAAAAGGTGAAGGTATGAAGAACAAGGAATCTGATAGGAGAGGAGAGTGGACCAAGGGGAAAAGGAAGGAGAAAGCTCATTAGAATGAGGTGATAGGCAGGTGAGAAGAATGGAGGAGTTAAGAGGGAAGCTTGTGTTCTTTTTGTTATATTCTGCCTGTTCTGCTGATTTCCTCCAGCATTTTGTGTGTGTTACTCTGAACTTCCAGCATTTGCAGAATCTCTTGTGTTTATGAGTCTGGATCACCATTCCTGCTCAGGTGTGCTACTAGTGCACAAAGAAATTTAAACTGTACATTAAAGGTGTCCCTCAACCTGGTTGTCATGTTAAGGACATTTCATGATCGTACACAATCACATTTCCTTTTCCGGTTTCTGATGCAGACAGTGTTGACAACGTGGAGTTTGTGAGGATTTGTCTGCAGATTTTAGAACTGGCTTATTTATCCTGTTTTCATTGAAGAAATTATTGATTCACTATGTCGAATTCCAAAGAAGCAAGGTGTGTGAAGCACAAAAGAACTGCTAGTTTGTTTCAAGTGGAATGGCTTCATGAAACAGTAGAAACTGCTATATTGAAAGTTCATGAGGTCAGGATCGTACAGCTCTAAGAAATATTTATGTACAATACAGAAACTGGTGTTAGCTATGTGTATTGTCATGATGCAAAAGTTGCTGGAGAACTTGCAAGTGGGAAGAAGTTGAGTGATATTTGGAAACCTGACTTTTTAAAGCGCCATTCAGCAAGCAAATCATATATAGACGGTGAGAAAATCCTTCATTATCCGCTACAGGCCTGTTACGTATGTTTCATGAGAGTGCAAATGAACAAGGGTGAAAATGATCAAATCCAGAGGAGATCAAAATTCTTATTGAGAGTGTTTCGCTAGCTGTTAAAATGAATAACTCTCTATATAAAATCCAGTGCACACATGTGGTCACTGGGCAAAAAATTGCACAGCACAAGATTTTTGTGCACACTAGCCATTACGAATCAGAGGGAACATTGGTCTGGATGCTTCATTACGCTTAGATATAGCTTTACAAAGTTCTGTTCATTTAAAACCTTGTCCTAGGAAATTGAATAGTAGCAGTCTTGAGTCATGGCTTGATCATCATTAATCACGGTATCAAAGACAAATGCAACGTTAGCATTCATTCTGAGAGGACGAGAATATAAAAGCAAGGATGTAATGCTGAGGCTTTATAAGGCTTTGGTCAGACCGCACTTGGAGTATTGTGAGCTGTTTTGGGCTCCTTATCTAAGAAAGCATGTGCTGGCATTAGAGAGGATTCCGAGCAGGTTCCCAAGAATGATCCCAGAAATGAAAGTGTTAACAATGAGGAGTGTTTGATGTCTCTGCATCTATATTGGCTGGAATTTAGAAGAATAAGGGGGGTGGGGAATCTCATTGAAATCAATCAAATATTGAAAGGCCTAGAGAGTGGACATGGAGAGGATGTTTTCTATAGTGGGGGAGTCTAGGGCCAGAGGGGACAGCCTCAGAATAGAGGGACGTCCATCTAGAAAAGAGATGAGGAGGAATTTCTTTAGCCAGAGGGTGGTGATCTGTGGATTTCATTGCCACAAATGGCTGTAGAGACAAAGTCATTAGATATATTTAAAACTGAGGTTGATAGGTTCTTGATTAGTAAGGGTGTCAAAGTTTATGGGGAGAAGGCAGGACAATAAGGTTGAGAGGGAAAATTAATCAGCAGTGATGGAATGGTGGAGCAGACAATGGGCCAAATGGCCTCATTCTGCTCCTATGTCTTATAGTCTTACGTTCAGATCCTACAGGTTATTCATTTGGTTCATCAGCAGGCAAAATGCTTGAGGAAGAAATACGTTCTGGTCCAGTCCATCAGAAAAGTCTCTGTTGTTATATCCTTTATATTTTAGACTCTGTCACAAGGGAACATTGTGAATTTGTGACATCCCACAGTGAATTTAAAAGAGACTTCTGTAGCTGAAAAGTCAAAATCAAAATTGAGTTGATTACCAAGAGCAAGGTACATGTATGCATGGGTACAATGAGAAATGATCAGTACCTGCAGCCAGATGACAGGTACAGAAAAGAGACTAAAGAGACTAAAGGTCCGTTTTAATTGTCAGATGTTTTAATTGTCAAACATGCAGGGAAATGTGCTGCTTCCATTGAGCATTTTCTGAGGGCAGCCAGCAAGTGTTACCACGTTTCCAATGCTTTCTAACCCTAACCTGTCCATCTTTGGAATGTGACATCTTTAGGGAGCAGTGTCTCAGAAAGGCAGTGTCCATTAAAGACCTCCAGCACCCAGGGCATGCCCTTTTCTCACTGTTACCATCAGGTAGGAGGTACAGAAGCCTGAAGGCACACACTCAGCGATTCAGGAACAGCTTCTTCTCCTCTGCCATCTGATTCCTAAATGGACTTTGAAGCTTTGGACACTACCTCACTTTTTTTTAATATACAGTATTTCTGTTTTTGCACATTTTTAAATAATCTATTCAATATATGTAATTGATTTACTTGTTTCTTTATTATTATGTTTTATTTTATTTATTTTTTCTCTCTCTGCTAGATTATGTACTGTATTGAACTGCTGCTGCTACGTTAACAAATTTCACGTCACATGCTGGTGATAATAAACCTGATTCTGATTCTGAAGTGTTGTGCACTGTAAAGTGTTGTGCTAACCCTTACCGTACCACTATGCTGCCCTGGTTTTCCTTGTGTAATGCCCTGGTTCATATCTTTACTGTTATGTTGTATGTATTTCATTTTGGCAGATCTGTAAGAGCAGTCTGCTCTGTTTTCATGCTTGTTTGGGTTACCGTTGAAGATAAAAGATGAGGAGAAATGTGTGCCATCCAATTAGGATGGTGGAATTGAAGGGGAGGTTTCTCTGGTGAAGGACACTAAGGTTGGGCTTGGGTTTTCGTTCAAGAGGAGATGAAGGGAGAAGATGCTGGGGAGAACCGGTCGTAGCATAGGATCTGGTGGGAGACCCGTTTGTTTGAGATAGATTGTGAGCGACGTTCGGAAGGTGGTGGGTGTTTTCACGTTGACCGAGGGCCCAGCGGGTGAGTGACAGAGAAGTTCAAGATGAGCTGCAACTTGTGCACATTTGACTGTTTAAGTAGAATGGGCCCTTTTCTTTTTGTTATTCTTTACTAACCCTTTGGTTAAGTTAAGATTCATCAATATAATTCTTTTAATCGCATGCAGTGTACTGTCTGTTATTTCGTGGCAATAATTTGTAACGGGGTAGCAAATTACACAGCATCCACACAAACAGGGCTCGGGGGGGGGGGGGGGGGGGGGGTCGCGCCTCAATCTCACGAATTTGGCAGGGCCGGAGATTGCCTTCCTTAGACTTATGCAGCCGAGGAAACCAGTGTTTCACTGGTTAACGACATTACCGAGAAGAACCTCAATTAAACATAAATGAAACAACATCTTTACAGGAAAGAACTCAATGAGAACGAAAATAACCATAGTCCGCTTTAGTGCGAAGTCGTCCGATTGGTCACAGTGTTGTTTCTGATTGGCACGGATTAGGGTTGGTTCAAGAATCATGCATGTGGCTGAGACAAGCTGTATTTGAGAGGCAGCTGGACTAGCACAAGGGGGAGAAGGAAATGAAGAGCCACAAGGATGGATTTTGATGAGGAAAGGCAGGAGGAAGCTGAGGTGAACCACAAACGCTGGCATGGTCTGGCTGGGCTGAATTTCTGTGCCTCTGCACAGTCTATATTTAACCTTATATGCTTTATATGTAAGATAAAATATAAAAATTACAAGAATCAGGAGGGTACTGTGACTGAGAAACTGCTCCACAATTACAGCAAAATTTTCCCACCTTTATAGTCCAAAACTAAAGATTGTCTTTATTTGTCACAAGTACATCGAAGCATGTTGTGAAATGTCTTGTTTTGTGTGAACAACCAACACAGTCCGAGGCTGTGGTTGGGGGCAGCCCGCAACTGACGTCGTGCTTTCAGGGCCAACGTGGCATGCCCACAGCTGACTAACCCTAAATATACACCTTCTACAACGAGGGAGGAAACCAGAGCACTCAGAAGAAACCCACAGGGTGTACAAGGCCCTTACAGACAGTGGTGGGACTGGGACTCTGATCAGTGATCGCTGACACTGTAAGGTGTTTGTGTGAGCCTCTACGCTACCAACGCACTCCTTACAGAGGGCGGTGGGAATTGAACCCCGATCAGTTGATAATGATATCGTTGAAGGTCACATCAATTTCTCTGAAATCAAAACCGGGACACAGTGATTCAGTCTCTCCACAGGAGAGGGAAGTCTGGAACAATTGCTTTTGATATTTGTGGTGCCGTTCTCACAAAGCTGAGAGATACTCAGTTGATCTTTCTTGAAGTGCTTGCCACAGACCCTGTCCTGAGCCACTTGTGTGCAGTCCTTGGGCCGACTACTGGCCTAATGCTTGTCTCCAACACACAGACAGAACTTCTTTCTTCCAGAGAAACACACACAAACTGCTGGACAAACTCAGCAGGTCAGGCAGAGAGGAATGAACAGTTAATATTTCAGGCTGAGACCCTTCATCCGGATCGAAAAGAAAGGAGGAAGAAGCCAAGAAAAAGAAAGTGGTGATGGGGGGGGGGGGGGGTGGGGGTGATGGTTAGAGGAAGGAGTACAAGCTGGCAGGAGATAGGTGACACCAAGTGAAGGGAAGGGGGGATAGGAGGGACGAAGTGAGAAGCTCGATGATAGGTGGAAAAGATAAAGGGTTGAAAATAAAAATTAACTGATGGGAGAGGAGAGAAGACCGTGGAAAAAAGGGAAGGAGGGACACCAAAGGGAGGTGATGAGCACATAAGGAGAGGAGAAGAGGTGAGAGGCCAGCCAGAATGGAGAATGGTAAAAAAGTAGGCTGTGAAGGGAGAGATTGCCAGAAGTTAGCGAAATCGATATCCAGTTCTTTCTTCCAGCCTGTTTCAGTTCCCTAAACATTATCTAACTTTAGATACAGTTCTGATCATGGGACCAGTCTGTTCCCAATCAACTAAACGTGGAATGTCTCTAAGAGCAATTTGCCTCTAATTAGTCTCATGATGTCATGCCAATGAGATATTTTAGCTTCGAGGCAACTAGGTAATTTATATAACCACACTTCTTTACCAGATTAATACTGCAATCTGAACTGTGAAAGTATCACTTCAATGCCAGGCCTGCCTTGAAAACTTCATCAAGTCAAGTCAAATCAAGTTTTTTGTCATATGAATGGAGAACTACAGAATCAGAACCAGGTTTGTTATTACTGACATAACGTTGTGAAATTTGAAAGGGCATGGTAGTGTGGCAGTTAGTGTAAATCTTTACAGCACCAGCAATCATTGATTGCAGTTAAGTTCCTGCTTCTGTTTGTACGTTCTCCCCGTGATCCTGTAGGTTTCCTTTGGGTGCTCCAGTTTCTTCCCATATTCCAAAGATTAATGGTTAGGTTTAATGCTATGTTGGCGCTGGAAGCAAGGTGACACTAGCGGGCTGCCACAGTACAATCCTCAGGCTGTGTTGTGTTGGCCTTTCACTCAAGTGACCCGTTTCACTGAAACACACGCAACATGCTGGAGCAACTCAGCGGTCAGAAACACAAGAGATTCTGCAGACGCTGGAAATCCCAAGCAATACACATAGAACACTGGAGAAGCTCAGCAGGTCAGGCACGCAAATGAGCAGTCAACGTTTCTTTTTCTAGACGCGAAAGGAGGGAGGAAGAAGCTGGAATAAGAATATAGAGTCGATGTTCAACACAATTCACCATATGCTTTGGTGTTTCAATGTACGTGTGACAAATAAAACTAACCTTTTAATCTAACCTGTTGTTTTGCTGCGACAGCATCACAAGTCTGTAGGTAAACACAATGCATTCTTACAATGCATTATATGTAAGATATAATACACAAATATGTAGAATACCATACACAATGCATTCTGTAGGTAAACACAATGCAATAAATTATTCTAAAGCTGCACTCAGTGGCCACTTTATTAGGTACAGGAGTGGAACCTGACGTGATCTTCTGTTACTGTAGCCCATCCACTTCAAGGTTTGACGTGTTGTGCATTCAGAGATGCTCTTCTGCACACCACTGTTGTAACATGTGGTTATTTGAGTTACTGTCACCTTCCTGTCAGCTTGAACCAGTCTGGCCATTCTCCTCTGACCTCTCTCATTAACCAGGTTTTATCGCCCACAGAACTGCTGTTCACTGGATTTTTTTTTTTGATTTCTCACTCCATTCTCTGTAAATGCTAGAAATTATTGTAGACAATTCCAGAAGATCAACTGTTTCTGAGATACTCAAACCTCCCTGTCTGGCATCAACAATCACTCCACAGTCAAAGTCACTTAGATCACATTTCTTCCCCATTCTGACGTTTGGTCTGAACAACAACTGAACCTCTTGACCATGTCTGCATGCTTTAATGCATTGAGTTGCTGCCACGTGATTGGCTGATTAGATATTTCATTAAGGGAGCAGTCGTGCAGGTGTACCTAATAAAGAGGCCACTGAGTGTATATATAAAATTATACTGTACAGTGAATCTTGGCCAGTGCATCAGTGAATCACTGAGGGAACACTACCTTTCTGCAGAAACATTCGTCCTTCCCTATTGATCAGAATCTGACGAAAAGATTCAAGATTGAAGATTGTTTAGTCATTTCCAGTACACAAGTGTAAAGGAGAATGAAATAATTTTTACTCCAGATCTGATGAAGCACAAAATAACCACAATAAAATAAAGAACACAATAGTAATAACAATAAATAGCTTATATACATTGATTGTATGTACATAAAGAGATGCTAGGCACAGGTGTACAAGATGTATGGGGCAACCTGCAAGTGTTGACCCACATTCTGGTGAAAACATAGCTTGCCCACAACGGCCGCAGAACAACATTGCAAAGGGGGGGGGGGAGTTGAAAAGGGTGACAAACACAGGACTGAATGTGTTATATTTGAATGCATTCAGTATATGGAATAAGGCAGATTAAATTGTAGCACAGTTGCAGATTGGCATGTATGATGTTGTGGGCATCTCTGAGTCGTGGCTGAAAGCAGATTATAGCTGGGAGCTTAATGTCCAAAAATACATGGTATTGTATATTGAAAGGACAGGTAGGTAGGCCGAGGGGGTGGTGTGGCTCTGTTGGTAAAAAATGAAATCAAATTCTCAGAAAGAGGTGACATAGGATTGGAATATGTAGAATCATTGTGGATACTTAAGGAACTGCAAGGGTAAAAAACCCTAATGGCAGCTATATACAGACCTCCAGACGAAGCAAGGATGTGGTTCACAAATTACAACAGAAAATAGAAATTTCATGTCAAAAGGGCAATGTTATGATAGTCATGGAGGAATTTCAATAGGCAGGTAGATTGGGAAAGTCAGCTTGGTGCTGGATCCTAAGAGGGAGGATTTGTAGAATGCCTATGAGATGGCTTTTTAGAGTAGCTCATGGTTGAGCCCATGAAGGGATCAGCTACTTTGGATTGGCTGTTGTGCAATGAACCGGAATTGATTAGAGAGCTTAAGGTAAAGTGATAGGATTCACCCTGCAATTTGAGAAAGAGAAGCTAAAATCTGATGTGTCAGTATTACAGTGGAGTAAAGGGACTTACAGAGGCATGACAGAGGAGCAGGCCAAGATTGATTGGAAGGGGGTGACGACACAGCAGCAATGGCTAGAGTTTCTGGGAGCAATTTGAAAGCCACGGGATATACTCCCAAAGACGAAGTAGTACTCTAAAGGCAGGATAATGCAACTGTGGCTGACAAGTGAAGCTAAAACCGAAGAGAGGGCAGCTAAAACAACAATCATTAGTGGGAAGTTAGAGGATTGGGAAGCTTTTAAAAACCAACAGAAGGCAACTAAAAAAGGAAAAGATGGAATACGAAGGTAAGCTAACCAATAATATTAAAGAGGTTACCAAAAATAGTAGATAAACTTAATAGGTATTTTGCTTCCGTCTTCTCTGTGGAAGACACTCGCAGCGTGCCAGAGGTCCATGAGTGTCAGGGAGCAGGAGTGAGAGCCATTGCTATTGTAAAGGAAAAAGTGCTAGGCCAACTCAAAGGTCTTAAGGTGGATAAGTCACCTGGACCAGATGGACTACAAACCAAGTCCTGAGAGAGGTTGCTGAAGTGATAAAGGATGCATTGGTCATGATCTTTTACAAATCACTTGTAACACTTACCCAAAAGGCTGGTATATGTCTAGGGGAAAAGGAGATCTAGCCACTCACCAACCCGCCTCCTGCACACGCAGGTGCTGTGAGAATCGCGTTTATGCCTCGCGCCCGCCAACAGTATCAAACCCACAACAAATACCGGTATGAAATACACTTTAAAGAGTTTACTAAAATTAAAAGAGTATTAGGCAATACAATATATATATACAAGAAAAAAACAAAAGGCGCCAACTTATCAAAGTTCAGTCAGTTAGTGCACTCGTTGGAGCTCAACCAGCGAACCATTCGACCCCTCGTCGCTTGCCTCCGACTTCCACGTCTTCCACCTCGGACTCCCCGGTGGTCTTCCGAGTGCACGTCCACCTTCCTCGGCGTCTCCCTCCCGACTCCCTTCACTCCCCAAGCCCGCGCAACCCCTCCCCCAAGTTCCCAGCCTCACAAAACACAATAACATTCCCCATTGATTAACAAATGAATACAATTACCATACCAGCCATTCTAAAGCGAAACAACGGCGAGAGAAACATTTAACAGACAAAGAAGCATTCCTACTCGTAACAAACCAAAGAAGCCCTTTTTAGTAACATACACAGGACATTGTACACACTTGATTTTGGCATGGTCTTGAAGGACTGGAACATTGCAAATGTCACTCCGCTCTTTAAGAAGGGAGGAAGGCAAAATAAAGAAAATTATAGGCCAGTTAGCCTAACCTCAGTGGTTGGGAAAGTGTTGGAGTCTATTATTAAGGATGAGGTTTCAGGATACTTGGAGACTAATGATAAAATAAGTCAAAAGTCAGCATTGTTTCTGTAAAGGGAACTCTTGCCTATCAAATCTGTAAGAGTTATTTGAGGAAGTAACAAGCAGGGTGGACAAAGGAGGGGCAGTGGATGTCATTTACTTGGATTTTCAGAAGCCATTTGATAAGGTGCCACACCTAGCCTATCCTATGATGTTACAGGAAAGATACTGGCATGGATAGAGGAATGGCTGACAGGCAGGAGGTAGTGAGTGGGAATAAAAGGTGCCTTTTCTGCTTGGCTGCCAGTGACTCATGGTGTTCCTCAGAGGTCAGTACTGAAACCGCTAATTTTCACATTGTCAGTGATTTAGACAATGGAATTGATGGCTTTATGGCAAAGTCTGTAGATGATACGAATATAGGTGGAGGGGTAGTTTATGCTGAAGAAGCAATGTGATTGTAGCAGGGCTTAGACAAATTAGATGAATGGGTAAAAATGTGGCAAATGGAATACAGTGTTGGGAAATGCATGATAATGCATTTTGGTAAAAGGACCAATAGTGCCTTATTATCTAATATTATCTATTATGTTATCTAAATAGGGTGAAAATTCAAACATCAGAAGTGCAAAGGGACTTAGGAGTCCTCATGCAGCACTCCCAGAAGATTAATTTACAGGTTGAGTTTGTGGTAAAGGAGGCAAATGCAATGTTGGCATTTATTTCAAGGGGAGTAGAATATAAAAGCAAGGAGGTAATGCTGAGCCTTTATAAGACACTAGTCAGGCTGTACTTGGAGTATTGTCAACAGTTTTGGATCCCATATGTCAGAAAAGATGTGTCGGCATTGGAGAGAGCCCAGAAGAGTTCACGAGGATGATTCTGGGAACAAAGGAGTTAACATTTGAGGAGTATTTGGCAACTTTGGGCCTGTACTCACTGAGGGAGATGATAAAGGTAGGTTTTTTACACAGAGAGTGGTGGGTGTATGGAACACATTGCCGGGGTGGTGGTAGAGACCACATTAGGGACATTTAAGAGTCTTAGATAGACACATGTCTGAAAGAAAAATGGGAGACTAATTAGGAGGGAAGGATTAGATTGATCTTAGGGTAGGTTAAAAGGTTGTCACAGCATCATAGGTCAGAAAGGCTTGTACTGTGCTGGACTGTTGTATGTTCTATAAGAATTGTGAATATATACTCCATTATTTTTTGTGAAAGGAATTATCTGAGATTCTTCAGAGTATTTTGGATAAATATATTAAACATGAGAAATACTTCAGATGCTGGAAATCCAGAGCAACCCACACAAAATGCTGAAGGAACTCAGCAGGTCAGTCAGCATCAATGGAAGTGAATAACCAGTCAATTTTTTGGGCCAAGACTGTTCATCTGGACCATATTGTTTAAAATAAATATATTGTTGGATGCGGTATCTCTCCCATCTCTTGTGCTACACGATGTGTGAGCATGTCAGAGTGATGTGCTGGGTTTCTTTAAGTGAGTTAATGAGTTGAACTTTGCTGCTCACAAAGTTAAGGTCGGAATTGAGTTTATTGTCATCTGCACAAATACATGGTGCAATGAAAAACTTAGACTCGAAGAAAAAGGAACAGAATTAGGCTATTCGGCCCATCACGTCTGCACCTACTTGCAGCAGCATCATAGGAACATAGCATCATATAAACAAGATTCACTAGAAAAATGTAAATTAGACATAAGTTGTACACAATTTTTTTCAAGAAAGAACACAATTAGGACAAGGTCAGTAAAGTCCATTTTAGTGCAAAGTGATCAAAGTGGTCATAGTGTGGTGCTGAATAGTTGAAGAGAAGTGGATGTTCTGGAACCTGGTGTGTCCAGAAGTTGGAGGACTGAGCCCGGGCCAGGGACTGTAGGTTCAAATCCTGGAGGTGTCCTAACTTGGGGGTTGTAGGTGTGTGCGCGTGTGTGTGCATGCATGTGGAAAGGGCTTGTCTTGCTGTTGTTGTTTGTGTGGTTCTGTGGTTCTGCTGAACATTGTGGACATGCTATGTTGATTCTGGATGTGTGGCAACTCTTGTGGGCTGCTCCCCAATACAACCTTTGGTTGTGTTGGTCATTGACGCAAACAGCTCATTTCTCAGAATGTTACGACATACGTGTGACAAGTAAGTCTGAGTCTGATTGGCCTACAAGCAAGAGAAAGTTGGCAGATGCTGGAAATCCGAGCAGCATACACAAAATGCTGGAGGAACTCAGTAGGCCAGACAGCATCTATGGAAAAGAGTACAGTCGACATCTTGGGCTGAAGTCTGGGTTTCAGTCCAAAACACCGACTGTACTTTTTTCCATAGATGCTCCAGCATTCCTCCAACATTTTGTGTGAATCTGATTTGGTGCTGTGAGACCCTTGCTTCCAAAAGGTTCAAAAATCTAGGTAATGTTAGAGATCTAGAAGTTTATAAGGCTAGCAGGAAGGAGCTTAAGAATGAAATTAGGAGAGCCAGAAGGGGTATAAGGGCTTAGCGAGCAGGATTAAAGAAATCCTCAATGCAATCTACAAATATGTGAAGAGCAAGAGGATAACATGTGAGAGAATAGGACCAATCAAGTGTGACAGTGGAAAAGTGTGTATGGAAGCGGAGGAGATAGCGGAGGTACTTAATGAATACTTTGCTTCAGTATTCACTATGGAAAAGGATCTTGGCAATTGTAGGGATGACTTGCAGCAGACTGAAAAGCTTGAGCATGTAGATATTAAGAAAGAAGGTGTGCTGGAGTTTTTGGAAAACATCAAGTTGGGTAAGTCTCCGGGACCGGACGAGATGTACCCCAAGCTACTGTGGGAGGTGAGGGAGGAGATTGCTGAGCCTCTGGCAATGATCTTTGCATCATCAATGGGGACGGGGGAGGTTCTGGAGGATTGGGGGGTTGCGGATGTTGTTCCTTTATTCAAGAAAGGACATAAAGATAGCCCTGGAAATTATAGACCAATTTACTTCGGTGGTTGGTAAGTTGATGGAAAAGATCCTGAGAGGCAGGATTTCTGAACATTTGTAGAGGCATAATATGATAAGGAATAGTCAGCATGGTTTTGTCAAAGGCAGGTCGTGCCTTACGAACCTGACTGAATTTTTTGAGGATGTGACTAATCACGTTGATGAAAGTAGAGCAGTAGATGTGATATATATGGATTTCAGCAAGGCATTTGATAAGGTACCCCATGCAAGGCTTATTGAGAATGTAAGGAGGCATAGGATCCAAGGGGACCTTGCTTTGTGGATCCAGAATTGGCTTGCCCACAGAAGGCAAAGAGTAGTTGTAGATGGGTGATATTCTGCATGGAGGTCAGTGACCAGTAGTGTGCCCCAGGGATCTGTTCTGGGACCCCTTCTCTCTGTGATTTTTATAAATGACCTGGATGAGGATGTGGAAGGATGAGTTAGTAAGTTTGCTGGTGACACAAAGATTGGGGGTGCTCTGGATAGTGTGGAGGGCTGTCAGAGGTTACAGCGGGACATAGATAGGATGCAAAACTGGTTTGAGAAGTGGCAGATGGAGTTCAACCCAGATATGTGTGAGGTGGTTCATTTTGGTAGGTCAAATATGATGGCAGAATATAGTATCAATGGTAAGACTCTTGGCAGTGTGGAGATCTTGGTGTCCAAATCCATAGGACACTCAAAGCTGCTACACAGGTTGACTCTGTGGTTCAGAAGGCATACAGTGTATTGGCCTTCATCAACCATGAAACTGAGTTTAAGAGCCGATAGGTAATGTTACAGCTTTATAGGACCCTGGTCAGACCCCACTTGGAGTACTGTGCTCAGTTCTGGTCACCTCACTACAGGAAAGATGTGGAAACTATAGATAGGGTGCAGAGGAGATTTACAAGGATGTTGCCTGGATTGGGGAGCATGCCTTATGAGAGTAAGTTGTGTGAACTTGGCCTTTTCTCCTTGGAGCGATGGAGAATGAGAGGTGACCCGATAGAGATGTATAAGATGATGAGAGTCATTGATCATGTGGATAGTCAGAGGTTTTTTTTCCCAGGGCTGAAATGGCCAGCACGAGAGGGCACAGTATTAAGGTACTTGGAAGTAGGTACAGAGGAGATGTCAGGGGTAGATTTTTTTAAGCAGAGAGTGGTGAGTGTGTGGAATGGGCTGCCGGCAACAGTGGTGGAGGCGGATACGATACAGTCTTTTAAGGGACTCCTGGACAGGTACATGCAGCTTAGAAAAACAGAGGCCTATGGGTAACCGTAGGTAATTTCTGAGGTAAGGACATGTTCAGCACAGCTTTGTGGGCTGAAAGGTCTGTATTGTGTTGTAGGTTTTCTATGTTTCTATGTTTCAGGCTCTGATCCTCTTTCCCAATGGTAGCTGTGAGAAGATGGCATTGCCCAGATGGTAAGGATCTTTGATAATGGCTGTTGTCTTTTTGAGGCAGCGTTCATAAAGATACCATTAACTTTAGTTATCTTTACCTAAGGTCAATTTCAGATTGTGATTCAGATTCGTGTACCTGAATCACTTTAATGAAGTGAAATGCCTCATTGGCATAAAGAACCTAAGGACGAGCTGGGGTCAACCCTCAATTGTCACTGCACGTCCTGGCACAAACGTAGCATTTTAAAATTATTTTTGTGTTCTCTATCTTATCGTGTTTTTTTGTGCTGCATTGAATCCGGAGTTTCAATTATTTTGTTCCCCTTTGCACTTGTGTACTGGAAATAACATGAAACAATCTTCAATCTTGATGTTGATTTCATTTTGAAGACAATGAACAAATTACAGGGGCAATACATGATGACAATGAATGACACATTTAGCTCTGTCAACAAAGAGTGAACTTCGAGGCAGGAGTTTATACTAACTCCTGATGTCTATTTGTTCTAAATCTGTCTTGTGGAATGTGTTGATGCCCACAATGTCCAGCAGACTATACAAGCAGCCTTTCTCCCTCCCACACATCAATCCACACACCCACCCACACATGTGCATCCACAGTCACCAGTCTCCAACCCTAGGACAGGCCTGGCGAATCAAACCATCAACAGTTTTACCTCCTGCCTCGAAGTTCACTCCTTGTTGACAGTGCTAAATGTGTCATTCTTTGGCAACATGCATTGCCTCTGTAATTTGTTCATTGCCTTCAAAATGAAATCAACTTCAAGATTGAAGATTGCTTCATCTCATTTCCAGGAGAACAAAATAATTGTTACTCTGGATCCAATGCAGCACAAAAAAAAGACAATAAGATACAAAAAACAATAAAGATAAAAACATAAGATAGCTTATATACATAGATTAATTCCATGCCCGTAAGTGACACTAAAGTACAGGAGTAGAAAGTGACTCTGAAAGGAAATGATAAAGTATTGGTGGTTGGGGTTCTGTCAGGGTGGGTTAATGGGTGGAGGTATCAATCAGCCCTACTGCTTGGGGAAAGTAACTCTTTTTAAGTCTGGTTGTCCTAGAGTAGACGCTACATAGCCTTCTCCTTGATGGAGCAGCGTGTGTGGGATCCTTCATGATATTGTTGGCCTTTTCCCAGCACCTTTCTGTTTATATGTCCTTGGTGGTGGGTCAGCTGATGCTGGTGATGCATTGGGCAGTTCTGACTATCTGTCCACCGCGGTGCAGTTTCTGTACCATGCAGTGATTCAGCTTGTTAGGATGCTCTGTACTGGGCATCTGCAGAATGAATGTGCAAGATGGATGTGCAAAGACCAGCTCTCGACAGCCTCCTCAGAAAGTAGAGGCATTGGTGAGCTTTCTTGACTGTGTTCGATGTGGTCTGGAACCGTGAGGGGTGGTACGAGATGTGTACTCCCAGGAATTTGAAACTGTTTGCTGTTGTAGATAAAGAGGGGTGTGGGTGGTGCACGTTCTCCTGAAGTCAATAAACATCTCTTTTGCCTTGTTGATATTGAAGAAGAGGTTTTTTTCCTAGCACCAGGTCTTGAGCTCTTCCACGTCCTGTCTGTAGGCTGCCTCATCATTGCCGGTGATGAACCCCACCGCTGTCATGTCATCAGTGAACTTGACAATGTAATTACTCAGGTGTTTGGCTGTGCAGTCGTGTTTGAGCAGAGTGAGCAGCAGTGGGCTCAGCACCCAGCCCTGGGGGGCACCCGTGTTGAGGACAATGGGGAGGGAGGAGAGGTTGTGCATCCTGACCATCTGAGGTCTGTCAGTTTGGAAGTCCAACACCCAGTTGCATAGTAGTGTACGCAGAATTGAAGGCAGAGTACAGCCAGGCTGACACCACTACATACCATGTTAGCACTTACTGACCAAGCATAAATCTTCTATATGTTCATAATTGCATGAAAAGTTTACAAAGTTTATTAGCAAAAGTAAAGACTCTTTTCCTTCTAACACTGTATTAACAATTCCATCAGTAAGTCATGTGGAAAGTGACTCAGTAATGTTTGAGACTGTGATGGAGATTGACACCTCTCCTGTCTATAGGCTGTCAAGAGTTTCTGTGTGTAGCATTTGGAAAGAGGTGAAATCATCGGACAAAGTCAGCATGGATTTGTGAAAGGAAAATCATGTCTGATGAATCTTATAGAATTTTTTGAAGATGTAACTAGTAGAGTGGATAGGGGAGAGCCAGTGGATGTGGTATAGTTAGATTTTCAAAAGGCTTTTGACAAGGTCCCACACAGGAGATTAGTGTGCAAACTTAAAGCACACGGTATTGGGGGTATGGTATTGATGTGGATAGAGAATTGGTTGGCAGACAGGAAGCAAAGAGTGGGAGTAAACGGGACCTTTTCAGAATGGCAAGGGTAGTGGGGTACCGCAAGGCTCAGTGCTGGGACCCCAGTTGTTTACAATATATATTAATGATTTAGACGAGGGAATTAAATGCAGCATCTCCAAGTTTGCAGATGACACGAAGCTGAGCAGCGGTGTTATCTGTGAGGAGGATGCTAAGAGGATGCAGGGTGACTTGGATAGGTTAGGTGAGTGGGCAAGTTCATGGCAGATGCTATTTAATGTGGATAAATGTGAGGTTATCCACTTTGGTTGCAAGAACAGGAAAACAGATTATTATCTGAACGGTGGCCGATTAAGAAAAGGGGAGGTGCAACGAGACCTGGGTGGCATTGTACACTAGTCATTGAAGGTGGGCATGCAGGTACAGCAGGCGGTGAAAAAGGCAAATGGTATGTTGACATTCATAGCAAAAGGATTTGAGTACAGGAGCAGGGAGGTTCTACTGCAGTTGTACAAGGCCTTGGTGAGACCGCACCTAGAGTATTGTGTGCAGTTTTGGTCCCCTATTCTGAGGAAAGACATTTTTGCCATAGAGGGAGTACAGAGAAGGTTCACCAGATTGATTCCTGGGATGGCAGGACTTTCATATGAAGAAAGACTGGATCGACTAGGCTTATACTCATTGGAATTTAGAAGATTGAGGGGGGATCTTATTGAAACATATAAAATTCTAAAGGGATTGGGCAGGCTAGATGCAGGAAGATTGTTTTCGATGTTGGGGAAGTTCAGAACGAGGGGTCACAGTTTAAGGATAAAGGGGAAGCCTTTTAGGACTGAGATGAGGAAAAACTTCTTCACACAGAGAGTGGTGAATCTGTGGAATTCTCTGCCACAGGAAACAGTTGAGGCCGGTTCATTGGCTATATTTAAGAGGAAGTTAGATATGGCCCTTGTGGCTAAAGGGATCAGGGGGTATGGAGAGAAAGCAGGTACAGGGTTCTGAGTTGGATGATCAGCCATGATCATACTGAATGGAGGTGCAGGCTCGAAGGGCCGAATGGCCTACTCCTACACCTATTTTCTATGTTTCTGTGTTTCTATAGTGGTTAGTGTAAGGCTTTACAGTGCCACTAATCGGAAGATCAGAGTTCAATTCCCACTGCTGTCTGTAAGCAGTTTGTACATTTTCTTGTAACCGTGAGGGTTTCCTCCAGGTGCCACAGTTTCCTCCCTCATTCCAAGGAAATATGGGTTAGGGTTAGCAAGTTGTGGGCATACTACGCTGGTGCCGGAAGAAGGCTGCCCATCCTCTCTAAGGGTTAGATGGACCTTAGAGTTGGTTAAAGTGTTGGCATAACATTGTGGGCCAAAGTGCTGTACTGTTCTATGTTCTATTTTCTAGTACAGACTTAAATCAGCTTGGGACCAGATTTATCAAACTCAGCCATTCCCAGCACCCGACAACTTGTTAACTGGCCCTGTACTGTGGTGTGATGTTCGATTTTATACTGACCCAGTACTGTGCTGTGTTTGATGTTGGATGTTATACTGACCCTGTACTGTGCTGTGTTCAATGTTCGATTTTATACTGACCCAGTACTGTGCTGTGTTTGATGTTGGATGTTATACTGACCCTGTACTGTGCTGTGTTCAATGTTCGATGTTATACTGACCCTGCACTGTGCTGTGTTTGATGTTCGATGTTATACTAACCCAGTACTGTGCTGTGTTCAATGTTCGATGTTATACTGACCCTGTTCAGTGCTGTGTTCAGTGTTTGATGTTATACTGACCCTATACTGTGTTCAATGTTCGATGTTATACTGACCCTGTACTGTGCTGTGTGCGATGTTATACTAACCCTGTACTGTGCTGTGTTCAGTGTTTGATATTATACTGACCCTGTATTGTGCTGTGTTCTACGTTCAATGTTATACTGACCCTATACTGTTCGGTGTTCGATGTTATACTGACTGTGGTGAACTACATATACCTGTCTGGACTGCTCCTGTGGCTCCTCCCACAGACCCCTGTATAAAGGCGATTGAGGCCTGAGCCCGGCCTCATTCTCCAGGATATAGTGTTGTTCATTCTTCCAGTCAATAAAAGCCGATATCTCGCTTCTTACGTCTCAGAGTGAGTTATTGATGGTGCATCACTGACCCTATACTGCGCTGTGTTCAGTGTTTGATGTTATACTGACCCTGTTCAGTGCTGTGTTCAGTGTTCGATGTTATACTGACCCTGTTCAGTGCTGTGTTCAGTGTTCGATGTTATACTGACCCTGTTCAGTGCTGTGTTCAGTGTTTGATGTTATACTGACCCTATACTGTGCTGTGTTCTATGTTCGATGTTATACTGACCCTATACTGCGCTGTGTTCTATGTTCGATGTTATACTGACCCTATACTGCGCTGTGTTCTATGTTCGATGTTATACTGACCCTGTTCAGTGCTGTGTTCAGTGTTCGATGTTATACTGACCCTATACTGCGCTGTGTTCTATGTTCGATGTTATACTGACCCTGTTCAGTGCTGTGTTCAGTGTTCGATGTTATACTGACCCTATACTGTGCTGTGTTCTATGTTCGATGTTATACTGACCCTATACTGCGCTGTTCTATGTTCGATGTTATACTGACCCTATACTGCGCTGTTTTCTATGTTCGATGTTATACTGACCCTATACTGCGCTGTGTTCTATGTTCGATGTTATACTGACCCTATACTGCGCTGTGTTCTATGTTCGATGTTATACTGACCCTATACTGCGCTGTTTTCTATGTTCGATGTTATACTGACCCTATACTGCGCTGTGTTCTATGTTCGATGTTATACTGACCCTATACTGCGCTGTTTTCTATGTTCGATGTTATACTGACCCTGTACTGTGCTGTGTTCTATGTTCGATGTTATACTGACCCTGTACTGTGCTGTGTTCGGTGTTCGATGTTATACTGACCCTGTACTGTGCTGTGTTCGGTGTTCGATGTTATACTGACCCTGTACTGTGCTGTGTTCGGTGTTCGATGTTATACTGACCTTGTACTGTGCTGTGTTCAATGTTCGATGTTATACTGATCCAAATTACATTTGAGGTTGAGATCACTGTGTGACTGGTGACAAAAGAAACACCACCACTCCCCTCTGAGAGTGATTACAATGCAAATGTTGACCCACTTAAACAGGATAGTAGCTTTGCTCAATAAAAAGCAGAGGCAGGGATTTCACATGAGCAGGTGAATGTATTTTCCATTAATATTACTCACAGTACTTGACTCACTTCAAACCTAGACATAATTGTTGCCTCAACTGCCAAGTAAATCCTCATGATTACATCTGAAATGTAATTTAACAAAGGTGTTAATATATTTCTTTTAAATATGGGTTTTGATATGGACTCCTTTGTGCTCTCATTTTGGTCACCTAAATGTAATAATCAAAATCAAAAAACTTATCATCAGAACAACACACACAAAATGCTGGAGGGACTCAGCAGGTCAGGCAGCATCTATGGAGATGAATAGTCAACGCTATGGGCAGAAGAGCACTTAACAAATGCTGAGCAGGTCAGGCAGCATCTGTGGAGGTTTCAGGCAGAGATCCCTTTACCAGGACTGGAAAGGAAGGCAGACAGAATCCAGAATAAGAAGGTCAGGGGACAGGGAGGAGTACAAGCTGACAGAAAACCAGGAAAACCAGTTCTCCAGCGGATAGTATGTGTAGGAATGGATGGAGCTCACTTATTCACGATAGTCAACTTCACAAAACCTTCCGGAAGCATCTCAGCCAGAAACATTGACTCTTTATTCCTCTCAACAGATGCTGCCTGAGTCCCTCCAGCATTTGTGTGTATTATTCTGGATTTCCAGCTTCTGCAGAATCACTTGTGTTTACAGTTTATTAACAAAGTATACATATATTGCCATATACTCTGTTGAGATCCATTTTCTTACAGATATTTACAGGAAGTTAATGAAATACAGTAGAACGTATACATAGGTGAAGACTGACGAACAAACAATGTGTAAAAGAAGACATTGTGCAAAGAAAATATAATAAAACTGAAATCATGAGTTGTAGAGTTCTTGAAAGTGAGTCTGCAGGTTATGGAATTAGTTCAGTGTTGAGGTGGGTGAAGTTATCCATGCTGGTTCAGGAGCCTGATGGCTGAGGAGTAATAATTGTTCCTGAACCTGGTGGTGTGGGTCCTGAGGCTCCTGTACCTCCTTCCCGATGGCAGCAGTGAGAAGAGAGCATGGCCTGGATGATAGGGGTCCTTGATGCTGGATATTGCTTTCTTGTGGCAGTGCTGTGTGTAAATGTGCTCAACGATGGGGATGGCTTTGCCTGTGATGGACTGGGCCATGTTCACTACTTCCTTGTTTCTGGGCATTGAACGTAGAACATTTGGCAGTGCTCTGGGCTGTTTAGAAGCAATCAATTATCCGCATTGATTGCTCATTTCTCCATTTAAAGGACCAGGACCTTCCTGCGGAATCAATTGCTTCTACTCTATTATTCATCCTCCTCTCATCAACATTAACGCAAAAGCCTAATAGTTTGTTCACACTTTTCATCAGCAGGATCAATTGATGTTACTCACATCTAAGTATCTTGTATTTAAAGGCATGTTTGTATTTGTAAACTCTTCCATCACATTCTGGCCACATTTGGCTTCAAGTTTAGCATCAGGAGATTTGACATCGCAGCGTGCCAGCTGACTCTCCAGCACAGTGCAGGGAAGTGTGGCATTAACGGAGATGGTACTCCTTGTCTGAGCGCATTACAGAGCAGTACAGCACAGCAACAGGCCATTTGGCTCGCAACGTCTGCACAGAACACAATGCCAAATTACACTGAATCTCTTCTGCCTGCTTGCGATTCAAATCCCTTCATTCCCTGCGCGTTTATCTTCAAGTTGGTTCATAGTCATTCAACCGTAGGCATGGATACAGCTAAATGAAACAATGCTTCCCTGGAACCAAGGTGCAAAACACGGAGCATGTATCACGTACAGCACAAAAAAATTAACACAATAAATAAATATGCAGTAGATGTACACATGGACATACAGTACGTTTGTGACATTTAGTTAAATATACAATGGAAAAATGCTACTGGTGTTGTCATAAATATTGTGTATTGGCTGGCAACAGGGTATTTAGAAGTCTCACAGCCTGCGGGAGGAGGCTAATACCCAGCCCAACAGTCTGCGTTCTTATACTTTGGTACCTTCTGCCTGGCGGTAGGAGATCAAAGGGATTGTAGGATGAGCGGGAGGGGTCCTTGACAATGCTGAGGGCTCTGTGAACAGAGCACTGGTGGTGTCTGTCCAGGATGGTGGGAGAAAGACCCTGATGATTCTCTCGGCAATCCTCACCATCCATTGTAGGATCTATCTACTATACGGTTATGGTCACAGATCATGCAACCTGACCGGGTCATCGGGGCGCTGTGCAGATGAACGCCACAGCAATTGCCTCCACCTCTCACGGTTGTGGGTGATTGCCCGGGTTGTGGCAAAGCTCTCTCCAGTCCTCTCTGCAATTTTGTCAGCCCATTTCTCCCCCTTCTTCTTTTCTCCTGCACCGTTCCCTGAAGATTGGTCTTTGAGAGTCCACTAGATCGTGTTAGGTGGCCATACCATCTCAGTTTTCTCTTCTTTACTGTGGACAGTAGATCTTTGTAGTGTCTCATGTGCTGGGTGATGGTTCTTTGTACCTCATTGTTTGGGACATGGTCAATCTAAAAGCCCCTCAAAAGTAACTATTGTACCTGCTACCACTACTACCCCTGGCAGTCCATTCCAAGCGCCTTCCACTCTCTGGATAATAACATTTGCTCTGCACATCTCCTTTGAATGTTCTCCTCTCTCACCTGCAATGCATACCCTCTAGTATTCCCCTCATGTGAAAAAAAAATTCTGGCTATCTACCCTATTAATACAGGTCATAATTTTATAAACTTCTCTTCTTGGTCTCTGACGTTCCAGAGATCCCCCCCCCCCCCCCCAAAGTGTGTCCAACCTTTCCTTATAGATTGTACCTTTGAATCCAGGCAGCATCCTGCACAATCAGAATTAGAATTAGATTTAATTATCATTGACTTCTATGACAGGCAATTTGTTGTTTTGCAGCAGCAGTACAGAACAAAGATAGACGTAAAATACTATAAATTAAATAAGTTAATTTATAGTGCAAATTAGTACTAATCAACAAGCTCTGAAACCTTGGTACCTCCCTTTGCAATTGGATCCTTGACTTCCTTATCGGGAGACCACAGTCTATGTGGATTGAAAATAACAACTTGTCAGTGACAATCAGCACTGGTGCACCTCAAGGATGTGTGCTTATAGCCCACTGCTCTACTCTCTCTACACCCACAACTGTGTGGCGTGGCACAGCTCAAATGGTATCTATAAAAATGCCAATGACACAACTATCGTTGGCAGAATATCAGATGGTGATGAGGAGGCGTGCAGGAGTGAGATACATCAGCTGGTTGAGGGGTGTTGCAACAACAACCTTGTTGCGCTCAGCGTCACTAAGACCATAGAATTGATTGTGGATTCAAGAAGGGAAAGTCAGGGGAACACATATCATTCCTCACCAAGGGATCAGCAGTGAAAAGGGTAGACAGTTTCAAGCTCCTGGATATCAACATCTCTGAGGATCTATCCTGGTATCAATATATTGATGCAATTACAAACAAGACACAACAGTGCCTATATTTCATCAGGATTTTAAGGAGACTTGGTATGATAGCGAAGACTCTCGCAAGTTTGTACAGATGTGTCATGGAGAGCATTCTAACGAGTCGCATCGCTGTCTGGGTGTTTGTGCAGGACCGGAAAAAGCTGCAGAAAGTTGTAAACTCAGTCATCTCCGTCATGGGCGCTAGCCTCCCCAGTAATGAGGATGTCTTCAAAGGACAAAGACTCAAAAAGGCGTCATCTATTATTCCATCACAACAAATTTCACGACCTACGGTGGTGACATTAAACCTGGTCCTGATTTTGGAAATAAAAGGGAATAAGGAGGAAAGTGCGCATGGACAGTTCGGAAATCTGATGGCGCAAGGGAAGAAGCTCTGTCTGAATCATTGAGTGTGTGTCTTCGGGCTCCTGTACCTTCTCCCTGGTGATACAAATAGGAAGAGGGAAGGCCCTTAATGATAGATGTCACCTCTTGAGTCAGCACGTCATGAAAATGTCCTTGTTGGTGTGAAGGCTTGGCCCCGTGATGAAGCTGGCTGAGTCCTCTGCAGTCTCTTGCAATCTTGTGCGCTGGAGCCTCCATGCGAGACGGTGATGCAACCAGTCAGAATACTCTCCAAGAGTTTTTGGTGACATTCTGAATCTCCTCAAACTCCTAATGAAGTAGAGTATTGGTGCCTCTTCTATATCCTTTCCCAAGTCTCCACATCTACAGATGCACGGTGGAGAGTGTCCTGACTAGTTGCATCCTATCTACAAGGAGCACTGGCATATGAAAGCAGCATCCATCATCCAGAACCCAACCAAAGAGCGGCATGCTCTCTTCTCATGGCTGCCACGGGAAGGGAGGTGCAGGAGCCTCTCAGTCCCAAACCACCAGCTTCAGGAACAGTTATTACCCCTAATCCATTAGGCTCCTGAACCAGTGTGGATTACTTCACTCAGCTCACCACTGAATTGATCACCGAACAACTCATGTTCTCAGGATTATATATTTACTCATTATTATTTGTTTTTTTCCCTGTAGTTTCACAATTTGTCTTCTTCTGCGCATAAGTTGCTTGTGTGTAGCTTTTCACTGCTTCTATTATATTTCTCTGTTTGATTGTGAATGCCTGTAAGAAAATTACTCTTAGGGTACTATATAATGATATATACATACTTTGATAATAAATTTCATTTGTACTTTGTACATCCTTTCTGTGATGGTGGCGACCAGGGACTGCCCAAATAAATGAGCCTCATCTGACGCTCATTGATTTAAATGGCTGGTTAAAGATGACCTGACGAGATACGAAGTACTGTATGTGCAGTTGGGGACAATAATTTCCACCCCCAGCCATCCCTGGACTAATGTCTCCACTCATCATTTTGTAGAATCATGTTGCGGTTAGTATAGCGGTTCGTACGATGCGATTACAGCTCGGAGCGTTGGAGTTTGGAGTTCAATTCCGGCATCTGCCCACTGTCCAAAGACGTACCAGTTTGAAGGTTAATTGGTTATTGCAAATTGTCCTGTGATTAGGCTCGGGTGAAATAGGTGGGTTCTGGGTGGCTGAAAGGTCCTGCTCTGCATTGAGCCTCCAAAGAAATAAATGCTCAACAGAGAAGCAGGAAACAGTTCATTATTTCTAGTAATGCACTAAATAGAAATCTTGCTTTTCCTGTTCTTGTTCAGAGTCACTAAAATGCTTGCATCATTACTCAATGCATCATTTCTCACTCTAATGTGCATTTCATATGTATTCACTAGATGTAGGAACACTGACTAAAACAACATTCATTGTCCTCCCTGACTGCCCCGGACATAAATATGACCACAACTCACAGGAGCAGAAGTAAGCCATTCGGCCCATCAAGTCTGCTCTGCCATTCCATCATGGCTGATTTATTACCCCTCTCAACCCCATTCTCCTGCCTTCTCCTCAAAACCTTTGACACCCTAACTAATCAAGAACCTATCAACCTCAGTTTTAAAAATACTCAATGACATGGCCTCCACAGCTGCCTGTGGCAAAGAATTCCACAGATTCACCACCCTCTGGCTGAAGAAATTCCTCTACAACTCTGTTCTAAAGGGGTGGCCCTCTTTTCTGAGGCTGTGCCCTCTGGTCCTAGGCTCCTACTACAGGAAACATCTTCTACACATCTGCTCACTCTGGGCCTTTCAATATTTGATAGATTTCAATGAGATCCTGCCTCATACTTCTAAACTCCAGTGAGTATAGGCCCAGAACCATCAAATTTTCCTCACACATTAACCCTTTCATTCCCGGGATCACTTTTGTGAACCTTCTCTGGACCCTCTCCAATGCCAGCACATCCTTTCTTACATAAGAGGCCTGATGCTGTTCACAATACTGCCAAGTATGGTCCAACCAATGCCTTATGAAGCCTCAGCAATGCCTAACTTTAAAAAACTATAAATTACAGTAAGAAATGCATATATTCAAAATTTAAATTTTACTATTTAATTCAATTTTTAGTAAACTTTTACTTTTTACTTTACTTTATTGTCACCAAACAATTGATACTAGAGTGTACAATCATCACTGCGATATTTGATTCTGCACTTCACGCTCCCTGAAGTACAAATCGAAGTAAATATAATAAAAAATTAATTTATAAATCATAATTAGAAAATAGAAAAGGGAAAGTAAGGTAGTGCAAGTCAGGTCTGGATATTTGGAAGGTACGGACCAGATCCGGGTCAGGATCCGTTCAGCAGTCTTATCACAGTTGGAAAGAGGTTGTTCCCAAATCCGGCCGTATGGATCTTCAAGCTCCTGAACCTTCTCCTGGAGGGAAGTGGGACAAAAAGTGTGTTGGCTGGGTGGGTTGTGTCCATGATTATCCTGGCAGCACTGCTCTGACAGCGTGTGGTGTAAAGTGAGTCCAAGAATGGAAGATTGGTTTGTGCGATGTGCTGGGCTATGTTCATGATCTTCTGCAGCTTCTTCCGGTCTTGGACAGGACAACTTCCATACCATAAACAGTGCAAAAGGAGGGCATCAAAATAGTGAGGTGGTATTCATAGGTCTGTTCAGAAATCTGATGGCAGAGGGGACAAAGCTGTTCCTAAAATGTTGAGTGTGTGTCTTCTCCTTGATGGTAGTAATAAGAGGGCATTTGCTAGGTGTTGGGGATCCTTAATGATAGTTGATGCCTTTTTGAGACATTGCCTTTTGAAGATGTCCTTGAAACTGGGGAAACTAGTGGCTACGATGGAGCCTCTATATGCCCACCCTCATTCACTGACACGACATGATCAAATCCCTGAATATATCAGCAGAGAAAGAGGACATTCAGCCCATTACGTCCACTATAAGACATAAAGCCATCTGGCCCATCAACTTTTGTCTAGGTTGATTTATTCTCCCTCTCAACCCTACTCTCCTGCCTTCTCCCCATAACCTAGTGATTAACGTTTTATCAGTTGGCTCAAGAGATGACAGGATCAAAGCCTCTTGGGCCTGATTGGCCAGGAACTGCTTGGTGTCATGGCCTTATGATGTCATGATGTCATATGGGTGACCCATAACAAGCCCGTCCCACAACATCAACAGGCAGCAGATTCATGCCCACTTTGCCAGCAATCAAATTTGCCAAATCCTTGACATTAAAAGCACTCCAAAATATTTAAAATGCAAATAAAGGAAGTGGATTAACATGGAAAAATATAACGTTTCCTTAAAACATTCAAAATAGTTCAAATATAAATAATAACGTGCAAGCTAGCTCATTATAATTTTTCTGTCCTGACCATAAAATCTTCATTCGGTTTTGTGAGGTGGGTGTAACTGCTGCAGTATCTGTGGCCAGATTTTTTATTTGGTTAATAACTCATCTATTTG
Organism: Hemitrygon akajei; assembly: GCF_048418815.1. Lineage (NCBI taxonomy): Eukaryota > Metazoa > Chordata > Chondrichthyes > Myliobatiformes > Dasyatidae > Hemitrygon > Hemitrygon akajei. The sequence goes on from NC_133154.1 coordinate 32,396,685, forward strand.
TGCCCGCCATTCTTTGGTACAGTTCAAAGTAGAGCATCGGCTCCATATGTCAAAGGATAAACTAGCATGTATTTTTCCAATATCAATCCTATTTGTGACAGATTTAATATTGAGGTGGCCACTTTAACTCATGTGTTTTGGTCTTGTATAAAGCTAGACAATTTTTGGAGAGATGTTTTTAAAACGTTATCAAAAGTCCTGGGTTTGGACCTACAACCTAATTTACTTACAGCAATATTTGGGATTACCCGATCGGAATCAGGAAATATTCCTGTTACCGCTCAATGTATGATAGCCTTTTCAACTTTACTGGCTAGGAAAGCCATTTTACTGAAGTGGAAGGATTCTAATCCACCTACTATTTTTTATTGGCTTTGCTCCATTATGTCTTGTTTAAATTTAGAGAAAATAAGAAGTCGGACTTTTGATACATCCTTTAAATTTGAGCAAATTTGGCGACCTTTTATTCAATATTTTCATTTGATTTGATTTATTACTTCTCCAATTTCTTCTTTGAAGTATTAGATTTGATCAGAAAGTCTTTTTTCCTTTTTGTTTCGGTCAAATCCTCAGAATGGATTGCCCAGTCCCTTCTTTTTCTTTTTTTTTTGTTTAGTGTAGTGGGGCTTTTTTTCTCTTTTTCAATCAATAATTTAAAGGTTTTTTTTTTCTTCTTTCTTTATGAACTGATAAGAGGAGAATCAGTTGTCTTCTTTTTTATTATATATTTTATACTAGCTTAACACTATGTATGAGTTTGATAATGTTTATTTCACTTTCTGTTTGTATTATTATTGATATACATATTTGAGATAATTCTCCTCCTGTCTGTATTTATGCTCATTTCAAATCAATAAAAAATTGATAAAATGAAAGATTTCTCATTGCACATCCATGAGACTGCTTTCCTCTACATTCTGAGGCTCCACAGCAGACTGAGTCTTGTCATTCTTGCTATTGACAAGTACGTGCTTGGCTGGCTGGTGTTGGCAGTGGGAAGGCTGATTTGCTTTCTTTCTCTCTGGTGAAAAGGTTTTCAAACTGCTACAATGGATGACTTGAAAATGCTCCTGTTTTTAATTTCTTCTCTGAACTTGAAGCCCCGGTTCAGAGGCAGCCCTCTGGTGGGCTTTGACCTAGTTTGAGATCGATCACTGGCGATAGATTCCTCTCCCAAGAACTGACCTGATCAGCCATTTCTCTCAACGCCGTGTATCATTCCTGATTGATTCGGAGTCACAAAACTACCCACATCTGGGTGAGTGGCTGGCTCTGGTCGTAAAGGTGGATGCATTGTTAAAAAGTATTCAAGTTCAACTTTATTGTCAGGGGCATACACTCGCAGGAAATTAACGCTACAGAAATTAGCCTTTTGGAGAAACAGTGCAGTACTTGACAAACATGGCAATTGTAAGGTCAATTTAAATTAACATAAGTTATACCTAGCTTACAAAGAGTTCAAAAATAAACAAGAAGAAACATATCAACACTACTACAAGTTGAGAGAGAGAAGAAGAAATATAGTCCGATTGTAGTGTTAAGAGTTTTGAGGAATATAGCTGATTGTAGTGTTAAGGGGTTTACATTAGCAATTGGATGGGAACTGTTGTTGAACCTTGAGGTGTGAGGTCATCAGCCTGATGGCAGCAATGAGAAGAGGGCGTGGTCCAGATGGTCGGGGTCCCTGGTAACGTGCATCACCTTCCTGAAGCATTGCCTCTTGTTGATGTCCTGGACAGTGGGGAGAGCTGTTGGAATGTACTGGTGCATACAGCTAGTCCCTGTTGGAACAGGACAAGTCCACCACTGCGGCAAATCTTGCTTGCTGTAGCATCGTAGGCAATACACTGAATATAAATTATGCATAATTTATACAAGGCAGTGAAAAAGGAGAAAATAGAAGACTATACAAAAACAAGACCTCGGTGTAAAAAAGAGACAATCAAGATTACTCCATGGTGTTTGTTAAATTCACGTTTAATTTTTGAGACAACATACTACGTGTCAGAGACTTCAACTGGCTTGTTTGAAGAAAACCCTTCCTGTAGCACCAGAGGTCCCAAAATACTAGACCACCGTTTTCCAAGATGAGGAATGCCTACTGTTCCTTCCTCATTTCGCATTTTGGTAAATCAGATCACTGGGCTGTGCTTCTCCTACCTGCATGCAGGCAGAGGCTAAAGTGAAAACCTCCAGAGATTAGGACAACAAAGAGGTGGTCGCGGGAGGCAGAGGAGCGATTATGGGGTTGCTTTGTGTCAGTGGACCGGGCTGCGTCCAAGCACTCATCTAGAGATCTGAATGAATACACCAGGGTTGTTATTAAAACAGCTGCAGATGAATGTGTCCCTACAAAATCATTCAGAGTCTTCCCCACCCAGAAGCCGTGGATGAACCATGAGATCTGAAATCCGCTGAGGGACAGGTCAGAGGCATTCAAGTCTGGAGGCCGAGAAAGCTGAAAGAGGTGCAGGTATGATGTCCCGAAAGTCATCTCACAGGTGAGATGGACATTCTGGACCCAACTTGAATCAACCAGGGATGCTCGACAGTTGTGGCAGGGCTTGAATCCTATCACCTCTTGTAAAGTTAAATCAAGCGAGAACGGGGCTTAGCTTCCAGTTGAGCTCAATGCTTTCTATGCCCACTTTGATGGTCAAAACATCGCAGACTCCCACAGCCCCCAATGATCTTGTAATTTCAGTCTCTGAGACCAACGCAAGAGCATCCTGCAGGAGGGTGAACCCACGGAGAGCATCCGGCTGAGAACTAAAGACCTGTACTGATCAACTGGTTGGTGTATTCCCTGACATCTTTAACCTCTCGCTTTGGCAGTCAATTTACCCACCTGCATCAAGCAGGCTTCAATTATACTGGTGCCCAAGAGGAGCATGGTGACCAGCCTCAGTGACTATTACCCAGCTGCACTTATTTGAGAATCAGAATCAGGTTTAATATCGCTGGCATTTGTTGTGAAATTTGTTAACTTAGCGGCAGCAGTACAATCTCTTCCCCATCCCCATGATAATATAGAAAAAAATAAGTAAATTGATTACAGTAAGTATATATATATGTATATTAAATAGTTAAATTAAAAATAGTGCAAAAACAGTAATAATAAAAGTGAGGTTGTGTTAATGGGTCAGTGTCCATTCAGAAATTGGATGGCAGAGGGGAAGAAGCTGTACTTGAATTGCTGAGTCTGTGTCTTCAGGCTTCTGTACCTCCTTCCTGATGATAACAATGAGAAGGGGGCTTGCCCTGGGTGATGGGGGTCCTTAATGATGGACACCACGTTTCTGAGACATCACTCCTTGAAATTGTCTTGGATACAATGGAGGCTAGCACCAAGATGGAGCTGACTAATTTTACAGCTTTCTGTAGCTTGTTTCGATCCTGTGCAGTAGTTCCCCCACCCCATACCAGACAGTGATGCAGCCTGTCAGAATGCTCTCCATTGTACATCTGCAGAAGTTTTTAAGTGTTTTAGGTGACAAACGAAATCTACTCAAACTCCTGATAAAAAATAGCTGCTGTCTTGCCTTCTTTGTAGCTGCATCGATATTTTGGGACCAGGTTAGATCCTCAGAAATCTTGACATTTCCAGGAACTTGAAATTGCTCACTCTCTCCACTTCTGATCCTTCTATGAGGATTGGTTCGTGTTCCCTCATCTTTCTGAAGTCCACAATCAGCTCCTTGGTCTTACTGATGTTGAGTGCCAGATTGTTGCAGCAACACCACTCCACTAGCTGGTATGCTCTCTCGTCTGCATCTGAGATTCTACCAACAATGGTTGTATCATCAGCAAATTTGTAGATGGTATTTGAGCTATGCCTAGCCACACAGTCATGGGTATAGGGAGAGTAGAGCAGTGGGCTAGACACACATCCCTGAAGTGTGCCAGTATTGATCATCAGCGAGAAGTTTCAGATATTATCACCAATCCACACAGATTGTGACCTTCTGGTTAGGAAGTTGAGGATCCAGTTGCAGAGGAAGTACAGAGGCCCACGTCTATAGCTTATCAATCGGGATTGTGGGAATGATAGTGTTAAACATTGAGCTATAGTCAGAAAACATCATCCTGCCGTAAGTGTTTGTATTGTTCAGGTGATCTAAGGCCATGTGAAGAGCCACTGCGATTGCGTCTGCTGTTGACCTATTGTGGCAATGGGCAAATTGCAGTGGGTCCAGGTCCTTGCTGAGGCAGGAGTTGATTCTAACTATGACCAACCTCTCAAAGCATTTCAGCACTGCATTTCAGTGAGTGCTACTGGACTTGTGCACATGATAATAAACTCGACTTCGGCCTTGTTGGTGCAATCAGTGGTCCGTGGTGTTCCACTACCGAGGTAGGGTCACGGTTGCGTAGGTTGGTTCAAGAACCTGATGGTTGTAGGAAAGTAGCTGCTGTTGAGGATCACCGCATCAGGGAAGCTCATTGAGACTGACTGTGGGGATTTGGGAGGAACAAGGGGCGTGCCAGAACGGATGTGTGGAGGCAATTGGAAGCAGTAGTGATATCTGAAAGTGCCTTTACTCTGGATGAGCATTCTAACTTGCTGTACTTCTAAACACGGAAATACATACAGTGTGTTTCTGTAAAGGACACACGCACACAGATACGGGGACATACATACACACATAGACAGACACAGATACAGAGATACACACACACAGCTACAGAGACACAGGCAGACAGATACAAAGACAAACAGATAGAGACATACAGACACAGATACAGAGACTTCAATACAAAAATGGACAGACACACACACACACACACACACACACACACACACACACACACACACACACACACACACACACACACACACACACACACAGATGCAGATACAGAGAGAGACACACACACAGTCAGACAGAGATACAGCCCCACACACAGAGGTACAGGGAGACACACGCATAGACATGGATAAAAAGACACACAGACAGACACACACACACACACACACGCACACACACAGATGCAGATACAGAGAGAGAGACACACACAGACAGAGATACAGCCCCACACACAGAGGTACAGGGAGACACACACATAGACATGGATAAAAAGACACACAGACAGACACACACACACGCAGATACAGAGAGAGACACACACACAGTCAGACAGAGATACCGCCCCACACACAGAGGTACAGGGAGACACACGCATAGACATGGATAAAAAGACACACAGACAGACAGACACATACACACACACACAGATACAGAGACACAGACAAACAGATACAAAGACACACACTCAGACACAGGTACAGAGACATTCAAACAAGTACAGAGACACACACACACACACACAGATGCAGATGCAGATACAGGGAGAGATACACACACAGTCAGACACAGATACAGACACACACACATACACACATACACACATACACACACACACACACACACACACACACACACACACACACACACACACACACACACACACACACACACACACACACACACACACACACACCAATTGCAGCCCAGTTATTGTAAAGCTCGCTGATAAAAGGAGTCACTTGGAGGGTGTTAAAATGGAGAGGCTTTCCAGGAATCTGATTTGCATCTGTAAAGTACAGTTGTGCTTATCTCTTGGTTTCCTAATGTTTCACTAAATAGTACTCCTCACTGTAATACAGTGATGCACCATCAATAACTCACTCTGAGACGTAAGAAGCGAGATATCGGCTTTTATTGACTGGAAGAATGAACAGCACTACATCCTGGAGAATGAGGCCGGGCTCAGGCCTCAATCGCCTTTATATAGGGGTCTGTGGGAGGAGCCACAGGAGCAGTCTGCAGGGGTCTGTGGGAGGAGCCACAGGAGCAGTCCAGACAGGTATATGTAGTTCACCACATACAGTGCCTCCAATAGACAATAGCTGATTTCACATTCCTCATTTGGAGGCACCTGCAGAAGGCTTTCTCATAAGATATAGATTTGAAAACTATAAACACAAGAGATTCTACAGATACTGGAAGTCCAGAGTAACACACACAAAATGCTGGAGGAACTCAGCAGGTCAGGCAGCATCTATGGAGAGGAATAAACGTGGCGTTTCGGACCAAGACCTTTCATCAGGGTGATGATCAGTGTATGTGCCTGGGTGTGTATCAAGATGAAGGCTGTTGATGAAGGGTATGTGTGTGGGTGTGTCTGTGTTTCTTGCTTTGCTCTCTACCATTACCTGCCTTTTGCCTCTCTGAATGAGCCTTGCTCTCTCTGCCCCCGGTGTGTGCCAGATCCCCTCTGTTGATGTCTGTGATTTGTGACCATGTCTGTCTGGGAAAGACTGGGAAACACTGAACCATTGGGAATAGACAGTCCAGCCCAGCTCCTTAAACATGATCACACAGCAGGAACACAGACCTTCTTAGTCTCAACAATAAGTTTAAATCTCACAATCTTCATGTAAAAATGGTAATTGGCAAGCGTAGATCAGCAGCTCTCAGAAATACATTGCTATTGCAAATCCAGAACATTCCCAAACCACTTCCACAGTTTGCTAACCAACTGGGCAGCTTCGACAATACCAGACGGCCAGCTTCTCATTTTTGAGAAATGTAAGCTGCTATTTTTGTTGAGGACTTTATGAAATCCTCAAGCTAGAATGCACACGCACACACACACACACGCACACGCGCGCGCCACACACACACACACACACACACACACACACACACACACACACACACACACACACACACACACACACACACACACACACACACACACACACATTTTGAGGAATATTGGTGTCCTCTGACATTATTGCTGTGGATGAGCATTGGCCAGTGGGAGCTCTGTATTCCTGCTTTAGTTTTCTCCCTTTATCTTCTGAAGGGCCAGCAAGAGATCCAGAGACCTTGAACAGCCCAGCATGTCTTACCTGAAGTGGCCTGTCCTTAATTTATTAATAATATATTAAAAAAAAACAAGGTAGAGCAAAAAGAGAGCAAAATATAGTGAGGTAGTGCTCATGATTTGGGCAGTGTCCTGATCGATAGATAAAGAATTTTTCCAATAAAGCAGAAAGAAAAATTCAGCTAAATAAAAAAGTAACTTTACTGGCTGTTCCAATTTTAAGCAACTTTTCAAACAACCTCAACAATTAAATAATCTAAAAGCAATTTTTTTCTGACTTGCTGCAACTGAAATTAAATATTTTTGTATAAAAAGATATCCCCTCTTTCAGTTTGTCTGTCTCCAGCTTAGAAAGCACAAAAAACAAACACATGCAGATGAAATCATTTCAGTTCGCTGATGGGGAGCAGTTCGGCCCTGCTGCTTTAAATCACAACATTTGGAATTCTGTTGTTTTTAACTTAAACCCCTCTTTAACCCCTGTAAGTCAGAGTGATGAAGCTTTCAGAGCGAAATCTTAAACTGGAAAGTAAATCCGACAAGCTTTTCTCTTTGTAATGTGTATTTTTTTAAAAGATAATGCAGCTTACTTTATTTGACCCTGGTATTAAACTCATTCCAGCTATCTGCTCTGAATGATTTACGTCAGAGGAGATTGAAAAAAAATTGCATGCTATTGCATTTGGATGTTAAGAGGGAAGTCCAAACATTTACAATGGAGTTTGATACATGGCTATTTACTGGTGCTTCCTTTGAAATTGTGAGTTTAAAGTTTAAAATATAACCCTTGTGGTTCTGAGATACCTTTTATTCTTAGAAATTTGGATGCAGAATCTCCCATGCTAAACTACGTGTTGGGAAACGAGATGTACTGGCATTGGAGAGGGTCCAGAGGAGGTTTACGAGAACGACCATGGGAACGAAAGGGTTAATATACGAGGAGCATTTGATGGGTCTGGGCCTGTACTCACTGGAGTTCAGAAGAATATGGGAGGGGGCAGGTTCTCATTGAATATTGAAGGCATAGATAGAGTGGATGTGTTTCCTCTAGCGGGGGAGCCTGGGATCAAAGGGCACAGCCTCAGAATAGAGGGATGTCCATTTAGAACGGAGATGAGGAGAGGAATTTGTTTAGCCAGAGGGTGGTGAATCTGTGGAATTCATTAGCACAGATGACTGTTGAGACAGTTGAATATGTCATTAGATATATTTAAAGGGGAGGCTGATAGGTTCTTGTCAAAGGATACGGGGAGAAGGCAGGAGAATGGGGTTAAGGGGTAGAATGGCAGAGCAGACTCGAAGAGCCAAGTGGCCCAATTCTGCTCCTATGTAATTGTCTTACAGTTTCAGTCTACTCTGGACGTCTCTTTTTGTTGTTTCTCTGATTTACGGGGCACAAACCTTGAGGAATTTGGCGGCAGCCGAGAGAAAAATCAAATGAGGATTGCATTTAAAAAAATCACTTTTATTAGCTTGCTGGAGAGTGATGGGAAAGGTTGGTTCACGGAGAGGCTGTGATTCAAGGAGGCAAGTTCTACAATGAATCAGAATCAGGTTTAATATCACTGGCGTATGGCGTGAAATTTGTTGTTATATGGCAGCAGAACATTGCAATACATAATAATAAAAACTGTGAATTATGGTAAGAAATATAAATATATTTATTTATTAAACAGTTAAATTTAAAAAAGTAGTGAGGTAGTGTTCATGGATTTAATGTCCATTGAGAAATCAGATGGCAAAGGGGAAGAAGTTGTTCCTGAATCACTGAGAGTGTGCCTTCAGGATCCTGTACCTCATCCTTGATGGTAGCAATGAGAAGAGGGCATGTCCTGGGTGAAGGGGTTCCTTAACGATGGATGCCACCTTTCTGGGACATTGCTCCTTGAAGATGTCTGGGATGATGGGGAGGCTAGTGCCCTTGATGAAATTGACTGAGTTTACAACTTTCTGCAGCTTCTTTTGACCCTGTGCAGTCCCCAACCCCAATACCAGATGGTGATGCAGTCAGTTAGACTGTTCACCACGGTACATCTCAAATTTACCGTGAGTGGCTTTGATGACGTACCAAATCTCAAACTCCTAATGAAATATAGCCGCTGTCATGCCTTCTTTGTAACTGCATCAATATGTTGGGCCCAGGATAGATCCTCAGAGATGTTGACTCCCTGATCCCTCTATGAGGACTGGTGTGTGTTCCTTCGTCTTATCCTTTCTGAAGCACACAATAATCTATTTGGTCTTACTGACACTGAATGCAAAGTTGTTGTGGTCTTAGCCACTCAACTAGCTGATATATCTTACTTCCTTTCGTCACATCTGAAATTCTGCCAACAGTGGTTGAGTCGCCAGCAATTCATAGATGGCACTTGAGCTGCGCTTAGCCACACAGGCATGTGTATATAGAGAGTAGAGCAGTGGACTAAACACACATCCCTGAGGGTGTGCCAGTGTTGATTGTCAGTGAGGTGGAGATGTTATTTCCAATCCACACAGACTGTTGTCTTCCGGTTAGGAAGCTGAGGACCCAGTTGCAGAGGGAGGTACAGAGGCCTAGATTCGGAGTTTTTTGATCCGGCCTGTAGGAATGATTGTGTTAAATGCTGAGCTGTAGTCAATGAAAAGCAGAGCAGCCTGACATAAGTGTGGTCCAAGGCTGCGTGGAGAGCCAATGAGATCACATCTACAGTAGACCTGTTGTGATAGGCAAATTGCAATGAGTCCATGTCCATGCTGAGACAGGAGGTAATTCTGGTCATAACCAACCTCTCAAACCATTTCATCACCATAGATGTAAGTGCTACTGGACGATGGTCATTAAGGCAGCTCATCCTGCTCTTCTTGGGCACTGGTATAATTGTTGCCCTTTTGATGCAACCCAGGTCAGCACTGCTGAGGTCCTGATAGCCCAGAGCTCTTTCACACCTTTAGGATATCTAAAAGCAACCCAGGGCTGATTAAAAATGGCAAAAAGGCCCTTTGCTTTCTATAGAGTCATCGTAGAAAGTCATAGGAAGTCATTCCTGCCTGTGGCCATCAAACTCCACAGCTCTTCCCTCGGAGTGTCAGACACCTGTCTGTAGAGCATACAGCACATAAGCAGGTCATTCAACCCATCTAGTCTATGCTGTTATTCTGTCTACTCCTATCAACCTGCGCTGGGACCATAGCCCTCCCATCCATGTACCTATCCAAAGTTCTTTCAAATGTTCAAATTGGTCCTCCGTCCCCCATTTCTGCTAGCAACTCATTCCACACTCTCACCACTCTCTGAGGAAGTTCCACCTTAAATAGTTCACCTTCACTCTTAACCTATGAATAGAACCCTTTAGTTGTAGACCAACCTCAGTGGAAAAAACTTGCTTGCACTTACCCTATCTATATCCCACGTAATTTGTATACCCCACTGTTGTTTTTCCTCAATACTACAGAGTCTGTGTCCATCTCCCGAGCAAATACAGATGTAAAAAGTCAATTTAAGATCTTCTTTATTTCTTTCGGCTCCACGCATTTTAAATTATTGTCATGGCATCTCTAGTATCTGTGAGGGAGAAAACAGGGCATGGGGCTGGCACTTCAGAACCAGAATTGGGACTATTGTCACTCTCATACAGTATGTCATGAAATGTATTGTCTTGTGGAAGCTATACATAAAAATCACTTTAAGTTCAAGATTCAAGTTAACCACGTTAACATTGAAACATTCTGTGAAAGGCGACCTGTGTGTTAACAACAAGCACACCAAAGGATGTGCAGGGGCAGCCTGCAAGTGCTGCCACACAGTGCGGTGCCAACATAGCATGCCCACAGTGCTTGGCAGAACACAGCGAAACAGAAAGTACCGAGCACCAAAAACAGCAGCAGCAGAAACAAGCCCCGTTCCTCCCTCCCACCCACACAAACACACAGTCCTTTAACCCCGGAACAGGCCTGCAGTCTCACGCCTCCAGCAAACTCAGACTTGCTTTCCAATTACAATGCAGCAAGAATATCTATTAAAAAAAGAAATAAATGATGCAATAGTGAGGTAGAGTTCAGGGACCGTTCAGAAATCTGACAACGGAGAGGAAGAAGCAGTTTCTAATACACTGAGTGTGAGATGTACTGCCTGCTTGATGGTGAACTTTCCCCCAACATTCGACAGCTGAAATCCTGTCACTAGTTATTTTACTGGAGAAGTTTCTAGACTGTAAATATAAATTACAACAAGAATATATCAAAAAAAAAGCAGTGAAATAGTGAGGTAGAGTTCATGGGTTCATTTAGGAATCTGATGGAGGAGGAGGAGGAGTTGAATTACTTTTAGTTCTTAAACCTGGACGTGGGACTTCCATTAAAACTAACCCACCACCTCCTTCTCTGTCCTCTGGAGGAGTAGTCTTGGCATTTAATAATGTGATCCCAAATGATGGGTACTTGTCCCTTGCATTGTAATCAGGAATCAGAAAGAGAATCAGTTTTATTATCACTAATTTATACGATGTGAAAATTGTCATTGTGTGGCGATAGGACAGTGCAAAGACATTAATGAGGTATACCCACTCTGACGTGCTGGTTCATGGCCCCCTCTACTGCCACAATGAGGTTGGCAGAGCGCCACTTCAGATTCCATCAGGGTGGCCTCCAACTTGATGGCACGAGCATCAATTTTTCTAACTTCCAGTAATTAAGACTATAAGACATATAAGCAGATTTAGGCCATTTGGCCCATTGTGTTCCCTCTATCATTCCATCATGGCTGATTTATTATCCCTCTCAACGCCATTCATCTGTTTTCTCCCTGTAAGCTTTGATGCCCTGATTAAACAAGAACCTATCAAACTCTGCCTTAAATATGTGCAATGACTTGGCCTGCACAGCCATCTGTGGCAATGAATTCCACAGATTCACCAACCTCTGTCTCAAGAAATTTTTCTTCATCTCTCAGTTCTGAGGCTGTGACTCCTTCACTGTAGCAAACATCCTCTCCATCTAGGCCTTTCAATCTAGGCCTTTCCATCTATGCCTTTCAATCTACGGTAGGTTTCAATGAGATCCCCCTTCATTCTTTTAAACTCCAGCGAGTACAGGCTCCGAGCCACCAAAAACTCCTCATTCTGTATGTCAACCCTTTCATTTCTGGGATCATTCTCATGATCCTCCTTTGAACCCTCTCCAATGCCTATACATTGGTTCTTAGGTGAAGGACCCAAAACTGTTCACAATACTCCAAGTGCAGTTTTACCAAAGCCTCAGCGTTACATCCTTGCTTCTGTATTCTAGTCCTCTCGAAATGAACGCTAGAATTGGATTTGCCTTCCTCACCTCTGGCTCAACCTGCAAGTTCCTTTGTGCCACTGATTTTTGAAATTTCTCCCCATTTAGAAAACAGTTCACAACTTTATTTCTGGCAGTCTGCTAGTGTCTTCCACAGTGAAGACTGATGCAAAATACTTATTAAGTTCATCAGCTCTACCTCACTAGTGGTCTGATATCCACTCTTGTCTCTCTTTTACTCTTTATATATCTGAAAAAATGTTTTGTATCCTCTTTTATATTACTTGACCAGCTTACCTTCATATTTCATCTTTTCTCTCCATATGGCTTTTTTAGTTGCCTTCTGTTGGTTTTTAAAAGCTTCCCAATGCTCTAACTTCTCACTAATTTTTGTTATATTCCCTCCCTTTTGCTTTTATGCTGTCCTTGACCTCCCTTGTCAGCATTTCCTCATTAGAATACTTCCTCAGCTTTGGGACGTACCTTTCCCGCGCCTTCCAAATTTCCCCCAGAAACACCAGCCAGCCTTTACTGTTCTGCCATCATCCCTGCTAATGTCCCCTTCCAATCAATTTTGGACAGTTCCTCATGTGGCTATAGTACCTTGTACACTGTAATACTGATGCATCTGACTTTAGCTTCTCTCTCGAATTGCAAGTTGAATTCGATCATATTATGATCACAGTCTCCTAAGGGTTCCTTTACCTTAAGCTCACTAATCAGGTCTGCTCAGCCACAAGCTGCTCTAAAAGCCGTCTCAAAGGCATTTTACAAACACTCTCTCTTGGGACCCAGAACCAACCTGTTTTTCCCAATTTTCTTGCATATTGAAATCCCCCATGATTACCCCAACATTTACCATTTTACATGCCTTTTCTATTTCACATCTGGCTACTGTTTGAAGGCCTTTTTATAACTCCCAGAGTCTTTTTACCCTTGCAGTTTCTTAATTCTACCTGCAGGAATTCTACATCTTCTGATCATATGTTACCTCTTTCTAAGGATTTGATTTCATGTTTACCAGCAGAGCCACCCCACTCTCTCTGCATACCTGCGGTCCTTTTGATACAAAGTGTATCCTTGGACATTAAGCTCCTAACTATGATTTTCTTTCAGCCACAACCCATTGATGACCACATCATACCTGCCAATCAGTAACTATGCTACAAGTTTATCCACCTTATTCTATGTACTGCATGCATGCAGATATAACACCTTCAGTCCTGTATTCATCACTCTTTTGATGTTGGCCCCCTGTACATTTTAACATCCCACTGACTGCAATTTTGCCCTATCATCTGTCTGTCCTTCCTCCCAGTCACACTACATGCTACATTTAGTTGTATGTCAACTGCCCCACCTTCTGCCCTATCACTTTGGTCCCATCCCCCCTGTCAAATTAGTTTAAACCCTCTCCAACAACTCTGGCAAACCTGCCCGCAAGGATATTGGTCCCCCTTGGGTTCGGGTGTAACCTGTCCTTTTTGTACAGGTCATACCTTCTCCAGAGGAGATCCCAATGATCTAGAAATCTGAAACCCTTCACCATGCACCTGTTCCACAGCAATGCATTTTTCTGCCAAATAATCCTATTCTTACCTCACTGGCACGTGGCACAGACAGCAATCCAGAGATTACTACCCTGGAGGTCCTGATTTTTAGCTTTTTACCCAGTTCTCTAAAATCTCTCTTCAGGACCTCTTCACTTTGCCTACCTATGTCATCGGTAAAATATGCACCACGACTTCTGGCAGTTTACCCTCTCTGATGATTCAGGATACCCCTGGCTCTTTTACCTGGGAGGCAACATACCATCCGGGTGCCTCTTTCACATCCACAGAATCTCATGTCGATTCCTCTAACTATGGAATCCCTTATCACTACTGCACTCCTCCTCCTTCTGAGCCGTGGAGCCAGACTCGGTTCTAGAGACCTGGTCACTGAGGCTTCTTCTTGGTAGGTCATTCCTCCTACCCCTGCCTCAAACTGTATCCAAAGTGGTGTGCTTTGAGGGGAACGGGACTGGTCACAGGGGCACTCTGCATTGGCTGCCTATTTATTCCCTTTCCCTCTTCTGACAGTCCTCTCGCGCTAATTTCAGCCTGCTGGTTTCTCCCTGTCCCCCTCCCCCTTCTCTCTTTTTACATTCCCCATTCTGGCTCTCTAGTTACCCCTTCTCTTCTCCTCACCTGCCCATCACCTCCCTCTGGTGCCCCTACACCTTCCCTTTCTCTCCTCACCCACTCTCCTCTCCTGTCAGATTCTTTCTTCTTCAGCCCTTTATCTTTTCCACAAATTACCTTGCAGCTTCTCACTTCATCGCCCCCTCCCCACCCTCCCTGGTCTCACCTATCACCTACTGGCTTGTACTCCTCTCCCTGCCCCACCATCTTATTCTGGCTTCTTCCCCCTTCCTCTCCACTCCACTCCTGATGAAGGGTCTCGGCCTGAAACATCGACTGTTTATTCATTTCCATAGAAGCTGCCTGACCTGCTGAGCTCCCCCAGCATTTAGTGTGTGTTGCTAAAACTTACAAAATCAAATCCATAGTAATCCAAAAGAAATGGGTGTATGGACTGTTCAGAAATCTGATGGTGGAGGGGCAGGAGTTGTTGCGGAATCATTAACTGTGAGTCTTCAGGCTCTTGTACCTCCCCCAGTTCACAGACTTGGCTCTACTACTTCCTCTGACAGCTTGTTTCATATACGCACCACCCTCTGCATGAAAAAGTTTCCCCTCAGGTCCCTTTCAAATCGGTCCCTTTACTCACCTTAAGCCTGTGTCCCTTGCCCTGCGTTCATTCTCTCTATGCCCCTCATAATTTTATACTCCTCTGTAAAATCTTTGAGGAATAACGTTCCAGCCTGTCCAGCATCTTCCTATAACTCAGGCCCTCGAATACTGGCAGCGTTCTCTGTTACAGGACTATAGAGTGATGAAATGGGCTCCTGACCTCGCAGTCTACTTTGCCGTGACCTTCCACCTCATTGCCTGCCTGCACTGCACATTCTTTGTAGCTGTGACAATTCATTCTGCGTTCTGTTATTGTTCTCCCTCAATGCACCGTTATAATGAATTTATCATGTGGGTGGTATGCAAGACAGGTTTTTCACAGAATGTGACAATTATAAACCACAGTAGTGGAATGGTTCGTGTAATGCTCTACAGTGCCAGCAAAATGGCTGCTGCCTTTGTACGTTCTCCCTGTTGTCATATAGTTTTCCTTTGGCTGTTCTGGTTTCTTCCAATATTCCAAAACTGTACAGATTAGAAAGTTATTTGTTCACATGGGTAAAACTGGGCGGCACGGGCTCGTTGGGCTGGAAGTGCCTGCTACCTCCAGATAAGAAAATAATTCATTAAACTGATAGTAATAAACCATCTTTGCACTCTTTCGAGCTTGATGACATCTTTCTTAAAGAGCGTTTGCTCATCTTTTCTGTTCCCCCCCTCCCCCCATTGGGTCCCACCCTGCAAACCACCTTTCCTAAGGATCCCTTTCGGGAAGTGCTATAGGCCTATTAAAACAAAAAACCTCATGCTGTCATAAAAGTTTCTTCCCCACAGGCCATTAATCTGATCAACTATTGTAGCTACCCCCCCCCCCCCCATCCCCTCTATCTATTACCTCAGTCACAGCACTGCACTGTAAACATTATAAACCACTTTTTATAATGCTGTTTATCATTGTAAATGCATAATGGCATTTACGTATTTATGAACATTTTATTCCATATCTGTAGTTTAACCTCTAACTTGATTCTTTATAATTTATAACTTTATAACTTTATTCTTTGTGTTTGTTGGAAGTTGTTGGTTTTTGTTGTATGCCTGGCCCTGACCACTACACAACAGCAAATTCCTAATATATGTAAATGTACATGGTGAATGGTTGATCTTTGATTATTTTATACAAATATATAAGGTATCTATGCCCACCAACCCGTCTATGACCCCTTGAAGTCTGCAATTCAATGGTGGAGGAGACTCAATGGGCTTAATGGCCTAATTCTGTTCTTATGTCTTGTAAGACCAAAAGCCAGAGGAGCAGAACTAGGCCATTCAGCCCATCGAGTCTGCTCCACCATTCCATCATGGCTGATTTATTATCCCTCTCAACCCCATTCTCCTGCCTTCTCCCTGTAACCTTTGACACCCTGACAAATCAAGAACCTATCAACCTCACTTTTAAGTACACTCAATGACTTGGCCTCCCTCTAGCTAAAGAAATGCCTCCTCATCTCCCTTCTAAATGGATGTCTCTCTATTCTAAAGCTGTGCCCTCTGGTCCTAGGCCCCCCCCCCCCCCTTCACTATAGGAAACAGCCTCTCCATGTCCACTGTATCTAGGCCTTTCAATATTCAATAGGTGTCAATGAGATCCCCCTTTTTGCTGCTTTCCACGCTTCTAACTTGTTTCATCCGCAGCAAAGGCTCCCAATTAAAGCAAGATTAGCTCTCAACAAATTGTAGTGAGCTAAGGGTAGTTGCAAAATATTAATTCCACGCATAAATCACTGTTTGAGACTTACTGACTCATGGATTCCAGTATGATTGACAGGGGTATTTGCCAATCATGTCCAAGCTGGATAGGAATAATAGTGCCCTAATGTAACACTGGGGATGTGCCAACCAGTGTTGAACAGGAAGGTTTCCATTAGCACAGCATGAAAGCAGACCAGCCACTCTAGAAAGCAATGGCATGGATGCAAGAGTGAATGAAAACAACAGAAATTTAAAATCTGGGTGATTTATTAAACAATTTACACTATTGTATATATCATCACAACCCAGGACACACCCTCTTCTCATTGCTACCATCAAGGAGAAGGTACAGGAGCCTGATAGAGGCATACAAAATTATGTGGGGCATAGATAGGGTAAATGCAAGCAGGCTTTTTTCCCTCTGAGGTCAGACGTCATGGGTTAAGGGCGAAAGGTGAAATGTTTAAGGGGAACATGAGGGGAAACTTCTTCACTCAGAGGGTCGTGAGAGTGTGGAATGAGCTGCAAGTGTAAGTGGTGTATGCAAGCCTGATTTCAATGTTTAAATAAAGTTTGGATAGGTACATGGATGGGAGAGTTATACAGGACTATGGTCTTGGTGCAGGAGTAGGTAGTTTAAGTGATTTGGC
This sequence comes from Hemitrygon akajei, assembly GCF_048418815.1. Classification (NCBI taxonomy): domain Eukaryota; kingdom Metazoa; phylum Chordata; class Chondrichthyes; order Myliobatiformes; family Dasyatidae; genus Hemitrygon; species Hemitrygon akajei. Next base: position 32,413,972 of record NC_133154.1, read on the forward strand.
ATGGACTAGATGGGCTGAAGGGCCTGTTTCTGTGCTGGACTTTTCTATGACTCTATGATGACCCACAGTCTATGTTTTAGGAACAGCTACTTTCCCTTCACAATCAGTTTACTAAATGGTCCATGAACACATGAACTCTACCTCACTATTTGGCTCTTGTTTTGCACTACTTGTTTATTCATTTAAATATATTTCTTATCGTAACTTATAGTAATTATTATGTACTACTGCCATAAAACAACAAATTTCATGACATATGTTAGTGATATATAAACCTGATTCTGTGCCTTACTTTGATCATAATTACTTTCAACTCTATACTCCTACAAGTAACTATAAAATAACATATAAAAGTGAGTAAAGTGTATTTATAGTTCCATGTCTATAGGAGGGAGGTTGGAAAGGGGTTTGTTTTGCTGTTGGTCTCTTGTTTTTCTGTTGTTGCTATTGCTTCTTGGATTCTTGCTGGCATGGTTCGGGAGGGTTTAAACTAATTTGCAAGGGGGATGGGACCTGGAGTGATAGAGCAGTGAAAGAAGTGCACGGAGTAAAGCCAGATCTAACATATAGAGAGGCTTTGAGGAAAGAGCAGCAGAATAAAGGGTGTAAAGGTAGTAAGGTAGAAGGGCTAAAGTGTATGTACTTCAATGCAAGAAGCATCAGGAACAAAGGTGATGAACTGAGAGCTTGGATACATACATGGAATTATGATGTAGTGGCCATTATGGAGACTTGGCTGGCACCAGGGCAGGAATGGATTCTCAATATTCCTGGATTTCAGTGCTTTAAAAGGGATAGAGAGGGGGGAAAAGGGGAGGAGGGGTGGCATTACTGGTCAGGGATACTATTACAGCTGCAGAAAGGGTGGGTAATGTAGCAGGATTCTCTTTTGAGTCAGTATGGGTGGAGGTCAGGAACAGGAAGGGAGCAGTTACTCTACAGGGGGTATTCTATAGGCCCCCTGGTAGCAGCAGAGATACCGAGGAGCAGATTGGGAGGCAGATTTTGGAAAGGTGCAAAAATAACAGGGTTGTTATCATGGGTGACTTTAACTTCCCTAATATTGATTGGCACTTGAGTAGTTCCAAGGGTTTAGATGGGGCAGAGTTTGTTAAGTGTGTCCAGGATGGATTCCTGTCACAGTGTGTTGATAGGCCGACTAGGGGGAATGCCATACTAAACCTAGTATTAGGTAATGAACCGGGTCAGGTCACAGATCTGTCAGTGGGTGTACATCTGGGGGACAGTGATCACCGCTCCCTGACCTTTAGCATTATCATGGAAAAAGATAGAATCAGAGAGGACAGGAAAATTTTTAATTGGGGAAGGGCAAATTATGAGGTTATAAGGCTAGAACTTGCAGGTGTGAATTGGGGGATGTTTTTGCAGGGAAATGTACTATGGATATGTGGTCGATGTTTAAGGATCTTTTGCAGGATGTTAGGGATAAATTTGTCCTGGTGAGGAAGATAAAGAATGGTAGGGTGAAGGAACCATGGGTGACAAGTGAAGTGGAAAATTTAGTCAGGTGGAAGAATGCAGCATACATGAGGTTTAGGAAGCAAGGATCAGATGGGTCTATTGAGGAATATAGGGTAGCAGGAAAGGAGCTTAAGGAGGGGCTGAGAAGAGCAAGAAGGGGGCATGAGAAGACCTTGGCAAATAGGGTAAAGGAAAACCCCAAGGCATTCTTCAATTATGTGAAGAAGAAAAGGATGACAGGAGTGAAGGTAGGACTGATTAGAGATAAAAGTGGGAAGATGTGCCTGGAGGCTGTGGAAGTGAGCGAGGTCCTCAATGAATACTTCTTTTGGGTATTCACCACTGAGAGGGAACTTGATGACAGTGAGGACAATGAGTGAGGTTGATGTTCTGGAGCATGTTGATATTAAGGGAGAGGAGGTGTTGGAGTTGTTAAAATACATTAGGACGGATAAGTCCCCGGGGCCTGATGGAATATTCCCCAGGCTGCTCCACGAGGCAAGGGAAGGGATTGCTGAACCTCTGGCTAGTATCTTTATGTCCTCGTTGTCCACGTGAATGGTACCAGAGGATTGGAGGGAGGCGAATGTTGTCCCCTTGTTCAAAAAAGGTAGTAGGGATAGTCCGGGTAATTATAGAACAGTGAGCCTTACGTCAGTGGTGGGAAAGCTGTTGGAAAAGATTCTTAGAGATAGGATCTATGTGCATTTAGAGAATCATGGTCTGATCAGGGACAGTCAGCATGGCTTTGTGAAGGGCAGATAGTGCCTAACAAGCCTGATAGAGTTCTTTGAGGAGGTGACCAGGCATATAGATGAGGGTAGTGCAGTGGATGTATCTACATGGATTTTAGTAAGGCATTTGACAAGGTTCCACATGGTAGGCTTATTCAGAAAGTCAGAAGGCATGGGATCCAGGGAAGTTTGGCCAGGTGGATTCAGAATTGGCTTGCCTGCAGAAGGCAGCGGGTCATGGTGGAGGGAGTACATTCAGATTGGAGGGTTGTGACCAGTGGTGTCCCACAAGGATCTGTTCTGGGACCTCTACTTTTTGTGATTTTTATTAACGACCTGGATGTGGGGGTAGAAGGGTGGGTTGGCAAGTATGCAGATGACACAAAGGTTTGTAGTGTTGTAGATAGTGTAGAGGATTGTCGAAGATTGCAGAGAGACATTGATAGGATGCAGAGGTGGGCTGAGAAGTGGCAGATGGAGTTCAACCCGGAGAAGTGTGAGGTGGTACTCTTTGGAAAGACAAACTCCAAGGCAGAGTACAAAGTAAATGGCAGGATACTTGGTAGTGTGGAGGAGCAGAGGGACCTGTGGGTACATGTCCACAGATCCCTGAAAGTTGTCTCACAGGTAGATAGGGTAGTTAAGAAAGCTTATGGGGTGTTAGCTTTCATAAGTCGAGGGATAGAGTTTAAGAGACGCGATGTAATGATGCAGCTCTATAAAACTCTAGTTAGGCCACACTTGGAGTACTGTGTCCAGTTCTGGTCGCCTCACTATAGGAAGGATGTGGAAGCATTGGAAAGGGTACAGAGGAGATTTACCAGGGTGCTGCCTGGTTTAGAGAGTATGGATTATGATCAGAGATTAAGGGAGCTAGGGCTTTACTCTTTGGAGAGAAGGAAGATAAGAGGAGATATGATAGAGGTGTACAAGATATCAAGAGGAATAGACAGAGTGGACAGCCAGCACCTCTTCCCCAGGGCACCACTGCTCAGTACACGAGGACATGGCTTTAAGGTAAGGGGAGGGAAGTTCAAGGGGGATATTAGAGGAAGGTTTTTCACTCAGAGAGTGGTTGGTGCGTGGAATGCACTGCCTGAGTCAGTGGTGGAGGCAGTACACTAGTGAAGTTTAAGAGACTACTAGACAGGTATATGGAGGAATTTAAGGTGGGGGGTTATATGGGAGGCAGGGTTTGAGGGTCGGCACAACATTGTGGGCCGAAGGACCTGTAATGTGCTGTACTATTCTATGTTCTATGTTCTTCTGCTGAAGATGCTATGTTGGCATCTGAACATGTGGTCACACTCACAGGCGGCCCCTTGCACATTCTTGACTGTGTTGACTGTTAATGCTGATGATACATTTCACTATATGTTTTTTATGTGCCTGTGGTAAATCAAGTTAAATATGAATCTGAAGTGTATCTGCCATTGGCTGGGATGCATTTGCAGTAATACTTCCTGCCTGACTTTGTTAGAGTAATACAGTAGGCCAGGGGTCACCAACCTTTTTTGCACCATGGACCGGTTTAATACTGACAATATTCTTGCGGACCGACCGACGGGGAGGTGGGGGGGTGTTAATCACGACCAGAATACAGCGATACTCGAAGGAGGTTCCTTATGTCCAGTCTTTTCCGCAGTTTAGTTTTCATGGCTATCAGCACTTGCTTCTGTCCTGCTTGCTCACGTTTTTCTGCTCAAAAACCGCAACGGGTTTGTCTTTAAGTGCAGGGTGCTTGGACTCAAGGTACCAAAGCAGTTTTGAGGGCTTCATTGCCTCATTAGACAGCCTCCGGGCCCGAACTCCAGCTTCCTGCCCACCCACCGCCAGACGCCTTGGCCAGGTGCGGCTGGTCGTGGGTGGGGTGAGAGGACGAGGTAAGGGCCGGAGGTCCCCGTGCCCAGGCCGCGGCTGTCGCAGTCTGGAGAGAGCGACCGACCGAGTGAGGAGGAGAGTGACAGGGTGTGCGCCCGCCCCCCTTGTAGGTAGGTAGGATCTATTGGCTGACAAAAGTTTGGCTTGAGGGATGACTTTCAGTAGATCGCAGCAAGGTAGCTGCTCTGCTACTTACAAAACCCTGAGCCTGGATTAGGTCGTCTGCGAATATTTTAGCACCGGGTTCCCCACGAACATTCGGTGTGGTAAACAGGTTTAGAGGCGGCGCCCATCTGTCTGTGCTCTGGGCCAGTAGCAATGGCACTTCCCGCTGGCCGCGCGAGGCCAACCGGTGATCCCTGGTGCGAGGGTATCACTGCGTTTAGGCAACTGATGACCTTGTGCGTGTTCAAGTTCAACAGTGGGTGTGACAGGGAATGAGGAAACGTGCAGTTGACTCATATTGCTTCATATTGCCAAATCATATCATTTCCTCGCGGCCCAATAGCACATGCTTTGTGACTCGGTACCGGTCCACAGCCCAGTGGCTGGGGACCACTGCAGTAGGCTGCAAAGCTGCTAGGCCTTAGTATCCCAGAAGGCATTGCCTCGGGATGATTGCCATCTCGGCAAACAACAAATTCCCAGGCAAATTTCGAGATTGGAATTTGATCTCCTGATACGTTTTGTCATATCTATCAATTGTTCCAGTTTTATTTGTAATTTATGGCATAAATCTCTTGATTAAATGTACTACCTTGCATCTAATCTGGTCCAGACAGATCAGAAATCTCTTCCAGCATCACCCTCTAGATTTTTCTCCTGTTTCAGTCATTTTGTCTGTCTATTCTTCTTTTCTCTCTTGTACTAATTACAAGAGGTCAACTTCAAATGATTCTCTGAACTAGTTAGTATATAATGTCCGGTCTAAATCCACAAGGGATTATTTCCCAAAGCTGATGGTAGAATGATCTGGAATCTTTTAATAAACTCAAAAAATCCAATTAAAATGGGTAAACCCAATGCATTCATCCTCATTGCTGGTCTGACAATCCCACAGCACTCAGAAATTAATCTGCTGTTTACTAATGTGACTGTGAGGCTGTTTAATATCGTGTTTTACAGGAATCAGAGGAAGCTCTCTTGCTCTCTGTAGCTGTTGTGCATTTATTATTTCAGTAATATTATAAATATATTGTTTGATAAATCATTCTTTGTTGTTTTCGTAATGAATTGTGGGCTTTGTATAAAAGTATGTAAATGGCATACGTTACTATGCCTTTATGTCATATTGTACGTGCGCATCTTGCTTAGAATGAAACTAAGACAAGTTCTCCTGGATTCCCATCTTTTGTGCTTTCAATTAGTTTGATGTTTTGGAATTACAAAACATTACAGTCGTGGCTACAATAGCAACATTCAGGAGATATATAGATAGATCTATTGAGAGAAAGGGCCTGGTGGGTTATGGGCTTTGCACGGGCAACTGGGAGGTTGCTATGGAATCAGATTTATTGTTATTAACATATGGCATGAGATTTGTTGTTGTGTGGCAGCAGTTCAGTGCAAGAAAAAATTGCTATAAGCCACGGTAAAAAGAAAAAGCAGAAGAAGATTCATGGACAGTTCAAAAATCTGATGTCAGGGTGGAAGAATATGTTCCTGAAGTGTTGAGTGTGGGTCTTCAGGCTCCTATAGTTCCTCTCTAATGACAGCAATGAGAAGCAGCTGGTAAGGATACTTAATGATGGAGTTGGGCCAAAAGGCCTGTTTCCTTGCTGCATGTCTCTGTACGATTTATCAAAAGACTGGTCTTATGTGTAGGAGACCTGACCTATTTGTCCTCCAACAGAATCTATGGCCGATAGTGGAAAATCGAGCTGTAGACTGCAGGAAGATATCAGCTTCGATTCCACTGACTATATTTCTGCCTGCCCATCTGTGAGGATCTAATGCTTACAAATTTGAGATAATGAATCGCTGGCCCAAACGAGGTGAAGAAAGACATGATGATTAATAGGATTTTAACAAGTGTGAAGAATCTTGAGAGTTCATGCCCCCAGATCTCAGCAGTTTAAGTCGATAAGGTAGGTAAGATAATTAGTTGGGGTGTCAAAGATTATGGGGAGAAGGTAGGAGAATGGGGTTGAGAGGGAAAATAAATCAGCCATGATCAAATGGTAGAGCAGACTTGATGAGCACAATTTAATCCACAGCTAAAATACAGTGTACAGGCCTGGTGACCTCAATACAAGAAGAACGTGACAGCACTAGAGATTTACTAGTATATTCCCAGAGCTGCATAATGTTTTATATATGAAGAAAGATTGGACAGGCTTTGGAGAAACTCCTTTGCAATGTGTGAGCTATGAGTCAAAGTGAATCGGGAGGGTCTATTTCTCTTATAGCAACAATCATAAAAAAGTATTAAAAAAATTTTGCAGCATCATTGAGAATTGATTTTGAACAATCACTGGTGGATGTCCGGAATTCGCTATAACAGTGATGGAAATAGAAAATCTCAGTACATTTAAAAAAGAACTTGGATGAATAACTGGTGTGTCATAATCAAGGCCAAGAGGTGGGAAGTGGATTTAGTCCGGAACAAATTTAGCTCCATCCACATTTTTTTCCCTGTCTGCTTCCACCAGCCTCTTATCTCCCAGCTCTGTTGCTCCCTCTGTCTCCATCTACCCATCGTCCTTCACCCCTCCTCAGTCCACCCATCACTTGCTGGTCTCTGCTTCACCCTTCCCTCTATCCTCTTTATGCTGGCCAGCTTCACTCTCCGCTCTCAGTCCTGGTGCACAGTCTTGACCCGAGATGTCAACAATTCCTTACTCTCTTTGCCTGAGTTAAGAGAGAAAAGTCATTTTGTTTCTTATCCCATCCTCAGCAGTGTTTTGTTCCTCACACTTTCTCAGATGGCATGGAAAAGACAGGCCAATCCACCTCCCATATTGTGACCCAATATGTCCTTTAATCATTTCCATCCAAGCATGGACTTTACAGGTTAGTCATTGTCTATTGAATCTTGATTCACCTCTCTGGTGTATAAAGAGTATAAAGAAATATTTTTATTAAATATTGTCTTTCCTTGTTTTTCCTATTAAAATACATCTCTTTCTTCATCTCAGGGTTAATTCATCTACCATGCATTGGCCTATTTCACCTAAAGTAATACAAGCTCAACTTGTCTGTGCTGACCAAGGTGCCCAGCATTAGTCCCATTTGCTCACATTTGGCCTTTATCCCTGTAAACATTTCCCGTCCATGCGCTTCTGCAGAGTAATACCGCTACAGAATAATCTGTGGTTAAAGATAATTCGAAATGGTGTGGCCAGACTCCATTCCAGCTTAGGTCAGATGAAGAAGATTAGTGACTTAGATAGATATTTGTGACAACCTTGTTATTTCATTATCGAGACTACTATTTGGGTTTTGAAAAAGTAGATTTATTTAATCCACGTTCTTTAAGTTTTGTTATCGCACTTCTCTGAACTGTCTTCTCTGGCAGCTTGTTCAATCTACTCACAACCCTCTGTTTGAGAAAATTTCCTCTCTGATCCCCTTTAGTACTTCCCTCTGTCTCTGTCCTCTAGTTTTTGATTCTCTTTCCCTGGGAAAAGATTGTGTGTATTCACCCGTTCCATGCCCCTCATGACTTTATACACCTCTATCTCCTACGTTCCAAAGTTCCAAGTCCTGATCTGCTCAGCCCCTCCCTAGAGCTCAGGCCCTCCACTCCTGGTAACACTCTCCTAAAATGTTCTTTGTACTCTTTCCATCCTGACGACTCTTTTCCTATAATGGGGGTGACCAATACATGAAGTGCGCCTTCACTAATGCCTTGTACAATTCAAGGTTCAAGGACGAAAGATCAGCCCAATTCTACAGTTACATGGGTTAGAAGTTTGCTGCTGGTGTTGGTCAGAGCACGAAATGCAACAAAGTACAATCTTCAACATCTATAAAGAGTAAAGAACTAAAGTTCAGGTTAAAGTACAGATGTGGAATAAAATGTGCATAAATACCAGAATGGATAGTGATAATAGTGCAAGCACTTGAGTCAAGTGGATGTTCTCCCAAGGGATTATTCCCTCATGGAGAATCCCACTGGATGACTTTATTTAATGTGAGGAGGCTGATGCAATGGCAGCCACCACATGGTCCTTGACAGATCAGGGTCAGAATCCCGAGGCATTGAGTGCAAGATGACTGGTGACCCCTTCACTGCTGTCGTCTTCTTCAGCCTTCACTGCCGATGTGATGCGTCCTCACCTTCTGCCAGCTCCACCGTTAAGGTCTTGCTTGAATCACTCTTTGTCTGCAATCTCCCCTCTGACCTTACCGCCCTGGGTGATCCTACCAGGAGCTAAACTCCAGGTGGTATTTCAGGCCTCTCTACTCCGGTAAGCTGACCATTCTCAGAGAATATACCAACATATATATAAGTAATGTAAACAGCATTATAAAAAAGTGGTTTAAAGTGTTTACAGTGCAGTGACTGTGGTAATAGATGGGGTGGGGGTGAGGGTGGTTGATCAGATTAATTGCAGTGAGGAAGAAGCTCTGAAAAAGGTGTGAAGTTTAAGATGGTGTGCAACATAATGACTCAACTCCTGTACTCAGTGCCCTTACCAGTGAAGGCCAGCATTCCAAACACCTTCTTCAGACTAGGGATAGAAAAAGGAAACCATCTCCTCAGGCAAGGCATCCTGTGAAGGAATAAATGACAAATCATCTCTTCCAGGATGCCTTTTGGATCTGATCCTGGCATATCTCCCCATCTACAGTGGATTGGGTTTGACAGACTTCCTAATATAAGACCACAAGACATAGGAGCAGAATTAGGCCATTTGGCCCATTGAGTCTGCTCCACCATTTCATCATGGCTAACCCAATTTTCTTCTCAGCCCCAATCTCCTGCCTTCTCCCCATCTCCCTTCGTGAATCTAACAACCTCTGCCTTAAATATACACAGACACTGTGAAAGAATTCCACAGAATCACCACTCTCTGACTAAAGAAATTCCTCCTCATTTCCATTCTAAAAGTAAGCCCCTCTATTCTGAGGCTAGGTCCTCTGGTCTTAGCCTCTCCCACCATAGGAAATGTCCTCTCCACATTCATTCTATCCACTCTTTCACCATTTGATAGGTTTCAATGAGGTCACCCCTCATTCTTCTGAATTCTAGTGATCTAGCCATCAAACACTCTTCATATGACAAGCCATTCAATCCTGGAACCATTTTCATGAAACTCTTTTGAACCCTCTCCAGTTTCAGTGCATCCTTTCTAAGATAAGGGGCCCAAAGCAGCTCACAATACTCACCGTGCCTTCTAAAGTTTCAACATTACATCCTTGATTTTGTATTTTTGTCCTCTTGAATATGGGGTAGAGTGCAGGAGAATGCTGTTTAATACGGTGGATTTCATGACTTGTTTTGATACCCATGGCATTTCCCTAGACACTAGGGGAATGATGCTAGTAAAGGGAGCCCTTTCTTGAGATTATACAGTGGCATTCACTGCCCGGTCCTGCTAAGATTTTCCAAAGCCCCTCATGATGAGCTGCAGTGGTGAAGGAGATTGATGCCAGGGTTTGTGATACAATCTGCCCTGAGTCAGCTCCTGTGGCTGGAGAGATGAAATTAAATTTAATTACCTACACAATGCATGTGCTGACTTTTAATTTCCAGTCCAGCTCCTTTGGAGATTCATGTTGAGTGCTTTTGTCAGTCTGAGACACATCTATTCCTTGAGCCCAAGCAGGAGCAAACAGACAAAGACGGGGGCTTCCTTGAAGTTCCAGTCCAGGACACCCACCCCTGTGAAGTGGTCTTAATTGCCCAGTGTGTTACCATTCTAATCAGCACGTTCCCTCTTCAACTGTGTTGTATTAAGCAATTTATTAACCTGTCCATTTTACCACAGCACAGGGAATTAATGTGAATTGGAGTTGATCAGTTCTAAAAATAACACATCTTCGTCTGCCCTGGAGAAATGGCCTGGATTACATCCAACCATCCCTGGAGTCGAACCCATCTCACTCTGAAATAATACACTCTGCACGGAGTCTCAGCTGACGGCTATTTCAAATTATGTCCTATTTATAATTCTCAAAAGCAGACACCAGTGTTAACGGGGGCATCAAAGCGTCAGAATCTTGGACGAGTAGGCTTCTGTGAGAGGTTAGGTTGCCTCTGTGATCACTGCTGAATTAGCCCGTCTCCAGGGGTTCTGATTCCACAGAGTCATAGAACACTACAGCTCAGAAACAGGCCCTTTGGCCCATTCAGTCCATGCCAAACCATTAATCTTGCTTAGTAGTATACCCCTCCATACCCTTCCTATCCATGTACCTATCCAAACTTCTCTTAAGTGTTAAAATTGAACCTGCACCCACCACTTCCTCTGGCAGCTCGTTCCACACTCATACCACCCTTTGAGTGAAGAGGTTCCTCTTAAGTAATTTATTTTCACCCCTGACCCATGACCTCTAATTCTATTCTCGCCCTGCCTCAGTGAAAAAAGGCTTGCTTGCATTTACCTTATCTGGATGGATGGACGGCTGGTTCTTCGCTTGCGAAGATCAGGAAGGAGCTCCATGTCTGTAGGACTTTTCTTCATGCCTGTAGGGTTATAGTGGGGATCGGTGTGCGCGGTCAGGTTCCACTCTTCAGGCTGGGGGACGTTCCATGGCGAGTTGGACAGTGGCTGCAACCGCAAGGCTGTAGGTTGAGTATCAGTGTTTTCCCTCCTCTCACACAGACTGCCCAGCAAGGCTCACCAGTCCCAACAACCCGGGTTTGGAATCGGAGTTGTCCTTCTCCTAGGCTGGCTGCCAGCGGAGGCTGATGAGCCCGGACTACCCGCTCAGTTACACTGCCAGACACTCGGTCATGCTGTGACATAGCAAACTCAGCAAGAACAGGGACGGCGTTGCTATGGACACATAGGAGAGGCCATATGTGAGTGACATCGTGCATGACAAGCCAAACGGTGGTCCTGTGGTGATTGCTATACCTGGAACAGAGAGACTATGGAAGATGCTTCATCTTCCTTACGTGAGCAGGACTTTCAGCCCAGGACTCACCGTCCCCTTACCCCTCATAACTTTATATACCCCTTTCAAAGCTCCCCTCATTCTCCAACACTCCAGGGTACAAAGTCCTAGCCTGCCCAACCTCAGGTCCTGAAGTCCTGGTAACATCCTGGTAAATTTTAGGATGTGGTGTCCATCCACAGGCAAGTCCAGCCTCGAAGAAATTCTCTTTGGACTGCCTGCATAAGGATTATCTTGGGCTGCCAGCAATAAATACTCCTTTGGGTAATACTTGATCTTATTTCTGCAGGGATTTTCTTGAATTCAGGATGTCTCTTGAGTAGTTTCATGAAGTAGAGGGTTTGTTGTACAGTAAAAAACATGGGAGCCAATCTGTGCAAAGAAAGCTCCCACATCCACTCGATGGCTACTAGGTACACCTACACACCTGCTCGTTAATGGAAGTATCTAATCAGCCAAACATGTGGCAGCAACTCAATGCATAAAAGCATGCAGACATGGTCAAGATTCAGGAACAGTTTCTTCCCCTCTGCCATCCAATTCCTAAATGGACATTGAAGCTTTTGACACTACCTCACTTAAAAAAAATTTTTTTGCACTATTTTTAATTTATTCAATATGCATAATTGATTTACTTGTTTATATTATTATGTTTTATTTAATTTATTATTTTTTTTTCTCGCTGCTAGATTATGTTTTGCATTGAAATGCGGCTGCTAACAAATTTCACGTCACCTGCTGGGTGATAAACCTGCTTCTGATTCTGATAACATAAGAAGCTGGGATGTGATAGGTGAAAGGCTGAAGAAAAAGACAAGGACGGTCAGCCATTGACGAAAGGGAAGGAGGAAGTGATGGGCAGGTGAGGAGAAGAGAAGGAAGTGAGAGAGGAGCTGGAATGGGGAATGGAAAAAGAGATAAAGGGGGAGAAATTACCAGAATGCCATTAGTTTGGAGACTGCCTAGATGGAATATGAGGTGTTTCTCCTCCAGCCTGAGAGTGGCCACGAACTGACAAGTTGGAATGTGAATGGGGTGTCGATTGAAATGGGTGGCTACTGGGTGGTCTCACCTTCCGTGCTGTGGCAGACAGAGCGGAGGTGCTCTACAGAGTTATTATGAGATAAAATATGGAAACACCGAATAGTCACCAATCATCAGCCACACATTTACACTAATGCTACATTAATCCCAATTTATGATCCTCACATCCCCATAAACTCCCCCAGCCAAGTTCCCACCACTCATCTACACACAGAGCAGCCGTTTACAACCGACAATGAGCCCACCAACCTGAACCTATCACCCACCTGCCTGTTTAGAAACCCATATCTAAGAAAGGATTTGCTGGCATTGGAGAGGGCCCAGATGAGGTTTATTAGAGTTTTCCGGGAATGAAACGGGTGACATACAATATGAGGAGTGTCTGATGGCTCTGGGTCTGTACTCATTGGAGTTCAGAAAACTGAGGGGAGATCTCAGCGAAATGCCTTGAATATTGAAAGACCTAGATGGAGTGATTGTGGAGAGGATGCTTCCTATACTGGGGGAGTCTAGGAGCTTAGGACGTTTCCTCAGATGTCCCTTTAGAATGGAGATGAGGTGGAAATTATTTAGCTGAGGGTGGTGAATCTGTGGAATTCATTGCCACTGACAGCTGTGGAGGCCAAGTCATTTGGTATGTTCAAAGCAGAGGTTGATATGTTCTTGATTAGTAAGGGCATCAAAGGTTATGGGGAGGAGGCAGGAGAATGCTGTTGAGAAGAATAATAAACCAGCCATGATGGAACGGTGGAGTAGACTCAATGGGCCAAATGGCCTAATTCTGGTCTCATGGACACTAATGCGTAAGTTACCAGTGCGGTAGATTGTGAGGTTAAATGAGCTATTAGAACGTTGCCAGTGAGGTAGATTGTGAGGTTAAGTGAACATCTTCTCGTACTTGGGAATCATTCAATAGTCTGATAATAGAACGTTACCAGGACTCAAGGGCTTGAGTTCTGAAGAAATGTTGGACAGGCTGGGACTTCATCCTTGGAATGTAGGAGAGATTTGATAGAGGTGTATAAAAACAGGAGTGACATAGATGGGATGAATAAACAGTAGTTTTTTCCCCCCAGGGAACATAAATCAAAACTAGAAGGCACAAGTTTAAGGTGAGAAGGGAAATATTTGAAAAAGACAAGAGGGGCAACTTCTTCAAGCAGAGGTCATACGGAGCTGCTGTTATAGCAGCTTGTTCCAAGTACCCACGTTTTAAGGAAAATTGAACAGGTACATGGATCAGAAATATTCAGAAGGAAATTGGAATAGTTTTGTTGGTTAGCATGGATGAGTTGGGCTGAAGGGCCTGTTTCCATTCTCTGTGATTCTAACTCACCTGTCGTGCCTTCAGTGAGCAGACTCTCCCTTCATTCACAAAAGCTTCCCTCCAATAATAGTGGCCCCCAGCTGCCACTCTGTAATGTGCACCCATTCGTTCCGGGAACTCCACCTCCTTCCCCGACGTTTGTCTTCCTTGTAGAATTTAAAACAAAAACCGTGATCCTCCCTGACACCACCAGTTGCTGTGTAAATGCCACTATTGAACAGATAGTTTGAAAAGTTGTGTTACTTAAGCAAGTAGTCAGTTTGTTAAAACCAGAATAAATTTACTTGGCCATGTTAATTTATGAACCATTAAAATTCCAACATGAAACGTTCAAAAATAAAAAAAATTAAGCTATCTTTTCTTTTGCAAGTTACGTTGAGAAGCATTTCTAACATTTAATCCTTTAGTTGTTATTCTCTCGATTTTTGTTTCTTCTTTCTAAGTTGTCAACCTTGAAGGTTTGTTCTGGAGCCAAAGGGGATTAAAGATTCAAGATTCAAGATTAAAAAGATTTAACCAAAGATTTAACAAAATGGCACTTTTTAGAGAGGCATTCTTTATCTGTTCAGTAGATCAAGACCAGGTTTATTGTCATTCAACCATATGCCACAGTACAGCGCCACACCAGCGTAGTGGTTAGCACAAAGCTACCACAGCTCGGGAGCTCGGGGTTCAGAGTTCAATTCCAGCACAGTCTGCGAGGAGTTTGTACGTCCTCCCCATGAAACGTGTGGGTTTCCTCCAGGTGCTCCAGTTTCCAAATACGCACAGGTTAGTAGGTTAATTGATCATTGTAAATTGTCCTGTGATTAACTTAATGTTAAATTGGGAGGTGACTGGGTGGTACATCTTGTTGGGCCAGAAGGGCTGTATCTCTAAATAAATAAACAAACAAACTTATTAATTAAGAACAAATAGATAGATAAATAAATACATTAATTAATAGATAGACAAATAAATACACATGCATACATGTAAACAAATCATTGTTCCTCTGGGGCCAAGTTGCAAAGCACTACACACACACACACACACACACACACACACACACACACACACACACACACACACACACACACACACACACACACACACACACACACACACACACACACACACACACACACACGTAGAGTCACAAAATAATATCAGCACCAGTCCCTGAGTGGCCTGGCCTGAAGATTGACAGTGCGAGATGTATGTTTATTATCATAAAACAAGCAGTCGTATAAATGTGTGAAACCGCAGCAATAAAGGATGAAAAGTGGCCAGCGCAGGATGAGAGTGTGTCTGCGAGTTGGGGAGTGTGTGTTGGGGGTGTGATGGGTGGCAGAGCATTCAGACATGTTAAAAATAAGTGGGCTTCCACCCATTGTTACGAGACTGTCTAACAGATCAGCTCATCTCCCTATCTACCTTGCGATGGTCATTGCACCTTGCTGTCCACCTGCATTGCTCTCTAACGTTATTTTCTGGGTTCTATTGGTCTTTTGCCTTTTGTACTTCCGTGATGTAGTTACGTGTGCAATAATCAGCCTGTAGGGTACGCAAACAAAAGATTTTCTCTGTGTCTCAGTACATGTGGCAATAATAAACCAATTATCAATTTGGAAAATGTTGGGTCCCTAGCTGGCTCATTGGATGAGCAAGATAACGTGGGGGTGGTGCCTGGGAGACAAGAGGTCATGTGATTATTTCTCCAGGATGACAAATTAGAGTTGGCAAATCTCCCTGGTTGCCGGCTTGCTAATCCACAGCGTGAACTATATTCTGAAAGCTTTTAGATCATCAGATACAGCAAGTAAATCCCTGCATGAAACAGGAGTCCAGAGCGCAGGGGCAGGATCTTCAACCCATGATATCTATGCTGAATTAAACTAATTTGGAGAAAAGGAGGATGAAAGTTGACTTGATAAGGGACGTGCAAGCTGATGAGTCATAGATAGAGGAGACAGCCAGAGGCTTTTTCCCAGGGCAGAGATGGTGAATACAAGAGGGCATCATTTTAAGGTGATTGGAGGATAGTGGGGATGTCAGAGGTAGGTTTTTTTTTATAAACACAGAGACTGGTATATACAAGAAACACCCTGCCAACACTGGTGGTAGAGGTAGATACATTAGGGGCATTTAAGAACCTCTTAACATTTAAGACACGTGGATAAAAGAAAACTAGAAGACAATGTGGGAGGAAAGGGTTATCTTGGTCCTGGAGTAAGTTAAACAGTCAGCATAACCTCCTGGACTGAAGGACCTCTGTTATGTTCTGTGCTAATTCTCTTCTTCCAACGCATCCCTCCAGTTTCAGATGCCTACCTAACAGCCTCGTATCTGCTTCCACCAACAACCCGGGCACCCAGCACTCAGTGTAAAAGAACTCAGTTCACACATCTCTGCCACACTCTCCCCTTCTCAATTAATGTACCTCCTCCAGTACCTGGTTTTTCTCCCCTAGGATAAAGATGCTGACTGCTTACCCTCTCATTATTTTATATGCTTCTATCAGGTCTCCATCTCTCCAGAGAAAACAATCCAAGTTTGTCCAACCTCTCATCATAGCTCATAATCTCTCATCCAGGCAACAGCCTTGTAAACCTCTTCTATGCCCTCTCCAAAGCCTCGACTCCTTCCTGTAATGGGGTCCAAAATCCAGACAGTGCGATTGTCGCAACATTACACCTTTGAGTTTTGCGGGAATTTCTGTTTACATGTTACATGATGTGGATGTCCCAGAAAGGACGCAAAGGAGTTTTACAGGGATATCACCAGGACTGGAAACTGCTTGCTCTGGAGAAAGACTGGATAGACTGGGTAGCTTTCTCGGGAACAGCGCAGGCTGAGAGGAGACGTAAAATGATAGATTAGTTAGGAAGGACATACCTGCACATCTCTTTGCAGAGACTTCAAAAGCCTAGGGGTATTAGTGTAACTTAGTAGAAAAATTAAAGGAAAACAGTAACTCTGTCTGAACGAGGAAAGCAAGTATAGCAAGCTGCCGGCAGAATTGAGTGAGTCAAACAGCAGCTGTGGGAGGAAAGAGATTGTTGGTTTTTTTTGGCCGTAAACATGCATCAGAACACTAGTAAATCATACTCTGTTAACATCATGTCAAGGAGGTGACCAAAGAGAAAACTATGAGCTAGAGTGAGATGAAAGATGCACTGTTGTAATGAATTGATCTGTCTGGGCAATATGCTTGAGAGGTGTTTCACTGTATCTGTGTTAATAAAAAATCAAAATTAAATTTATTACCCAAGTACATATGTGTCACCGTGTATTACCTTGAGATTCATTTTCTTGCAAGCATCTACAGGAAAATAAAGAAATACAACAGAATATGAGAATCTATACAGAAATAAAGACTGAGAGGCAGGTGTGTCTGAATGCAGACAATAACCCTGAACTTTTAAAACTGGAAACTAAATATAAAATAAAAAGAGTTAAAAAGCCAGATTGAATTAAACAATGGTCTAAACTTTGAACTATGTGAGTATAGGGAAGTACAAAATTCTGATTAAAGCAAGACTCCTTGTTCAGTCTGATTGTGGGCGAGCCAAGCACTGAACTCAACTTGGGGATTACATAGATATTTATTTAGTTTGAGGGAACGTTTACAGAATGCAGTTTGGTAGTTTAGTCAGTCATTACAAGTTACCCCTAATGTGTAGCTGAGTGGGTTTGGGCTGAGACCCTTCATCAGGACCCTCCATATTCCCCTCCACAGATGCGGCCTGATGTGCAGAGTTGCTCCAGCATTTTGTGTGTGTTCAGCACCTGCAGAATCTCTTGCGTTCACACTTTGTTTCGTTGACTGTTTCAAGATCCGAGATTGTTTATTGTTATTCTTCATGACACAAGTGAAAAGCAGAATGAAATGCTTGGTGCTCCGGATCCGACGCAGCATAAAAAACACAATAATAATAAAACAATAACATAAATAGATAGATAGCTTCTTGGCGTTATGTCCGTAAAGTGATGATAAGCACAAGAGAGTCTGTACATAAGGTGACTGATAGGAAATGATAAAGTAGTGGTGGTTGTGGGTGTGGAGGGGTGGGTTAGTGGGTGGAGGTGTGACGGCTTGGGAAAAGAAAATGTTTTTGAGTCTGGTGGCCTTGCTGCTGTGCGAAGTGTTGGCGTTACCACTTTCCGATACTGTAGGTATGGATGAAGTTCCAGGAGTCGTTGTCCACCCATTGTTTCCTGATCTGATTACCTAATGAATCTACAGATTCAAATGCTGTTTAGCTGTTGTATTCAGATGCTGACTCAGCAATGCTGGGAGCCTTTCAGATGAATCTAGCCAAGTGGTTATCTGCTCAGTGACATCAGACTCCTGCAGCTTGCTGGTCTGAGTCACTCATCTCATTTCTCTCTATTTCACTTTCTTAGCAGCATGGAAGCACCTTGTGTTTCTGCTTATCTCCGTCCAGTAGCTGTCTCTAATCTTCACACTCTCCTCTCCCAACCCTGCTCCATCTGCCTCTCCATAACTTCCTCTCTCTCCTTTTGCTTCCATCTCTCATTCACCTACCACTGTCTCCCAACTCCACCTCCACTCCCCTCCGCTACCTGGCACTACCTGCCTGTCATCGTACACCCCTCCGCAGTCCACTGGTCACCTCAGACTCCTTCCTTGATGTTGCACAGTTAGTCCAATTGCTTTACAGTGCCAGCTGTAAGATCAGGGTTCAATTCCTGCTGCTGTCAGTAAGGAGTTTCTCCCCGTGACTGGGTGGATTTCCTCCGGGTGCTATATTTTCCTCTCTAATTCCAAAGATATGTGGGTTAGAGTTGGTGAGTTGTGGGCATGCTCTGTTGCCATCAGAAGCATGGTGACACCTGTGGGCTGCCCAGACACATTTAGACACATTTCCCTGTGCTGTACGGCTCCGTGTACAGGTGGTAAATAAAAGCAAAACTTTTCTCACCATTCCCCTTCTCCTCATTATACCGCCATCTCCCCTCTTCATTCTGAGTCCTACCACCCTACGTGAGGCTCATTCCTGGGTTAGGCCCAGCTCCCCACTATCAAATCCTGATAGACCTGGCTCCAGTCTAGAAGAGGCTCAGGCAGTTAGATATTGAATAGAACACAGAAAAGTACTAGCACAATACAGGTCTTTCAGCCCACAATATTGTGCTGGCTTTTAAACCTACTCCGAAATCAATCTGACCCTTTACATAGATAGATAGATAGATAGATAGATAGATAGATAGATAGATACTTTATTCATCCCCATGGGGAAATTCAACTTTTTTTTCCAATGTCCCATACACTTGTTGTAGCAAAACTAATTACATACAATACTTAACTCAGTAAAAAATATGATATGCATCTAAATCACTATCTCAAAAAGCATTAATAATAGCTTTTAAAAAGTTCTTAAGTCCTGGCGGTTGAATTGTAAAGCCTAATGGCATTGGGGAGTATTGACCTCTTCATCCTGTCTGAGGAGCATTGCATCGATAGTAACCTGTCGCTGAAACTGCTTCTCTGTCTCTGGATGGTGCTATGTAGAGGATGTTCAGAGTTTTCCATAATTGACCGTAGCCTACTCAGCGCCCTTCGCTCAGCTACCGATGTTAAACTCTCCAGTACTTTGCCCACGACAGAGCCCGCCTTCCTTACCAGCTTATTAAGACGTGAGGCGTCCCTCTTCTTAATGCTTCCTCCCCAACACGCCACCACAAAGAAGAGGGCGCTCTCCACAACTGACCTATAGAACATCTTCAGCATCTCACTACAGACATTGAATGACGCCAACCTTCTAAGGAAGTACAGTCGACTCTGTGCCTTCCTGCACAAGGCATCTGTGTTGGCAGTCCAGTCTAGCTTCTCGTCTAACTGTACTCCCAGATACTTGTAGGTCTTAACCTGCTCCACACATTCTCCATTAATGATCACTGGCTCCATATGAGGCCTAGATCTCCTAAAGTCCACCACCATCTCCTTGGTCTTGGTGATATTGAGACGCAGGTAGTTTGAGTTGCACCATATCACAAAGTCCTGTATCAGTTTCCTATACTCCTCCTCCTGTCCATTCCTGACACACCCCACTATGGCCGTGTCATCAGCGAACTTCTGCACATGGCAGGACTCCGAGTTATATTGGAAGTCTGATGTGTACAGGGTGAACAGGACCGGAGAGAGTACGGTTCCCTGCGGCGCTCCTGTGCTGCTGACCACCGTGTCAGACCTACAGTCTCCCAACCGCACATACATAGCCCTCCACTTTTCCATCATCCATCTAAGATGATAGATAAATGTGACTATCTAAGAGTCTCTTAAATATCCTGTCTCCACTATCATCCCTAGCAGGTCGTTCCATGCATCTCTGTATAAAAAACCCTCCTTTGACATCTCCTCCAATCACCTTATAGTTATGCCCCCTTTTTGCCCCGAGATAAAGTTGTCGGCTATATGCCTCTATGCCTCTTATCATTTATACACCTCTGTCAAGTCATCTCTCACCCTCCTTGCTCACTCAACTTTTCCTTCTAAGACATGCTTTCTAATCCAGGCAGCATCCTGGTAAATCTCCTCTGCATTTTCTCTAAAGCTTCCACATCCTTCCTCTAAAGAGGCAACCAGAACTGAACACAATATTCCGAGTGTTTGACCATTGTTTTATGTACGCTTTGGAGATGAGAAGAATGAGAGATGACTTTATTGAGATCCTAAGGAGGAATGACAGGTTGGTGTTGAAATATTTCCACAAGTTGGAAGAGTCTCCAATGATGGGATATTGTTGCAAGATAAAGCAGTGGTTGATTAAAACTGAAATGCATAGGAATTTCTTCTCACAAAGTGATTAAGGTTGGGAACTCTACACCCTGGAGGGCTGTGAATGCTGAATTGTTAGCTAGTGATTGGATTATGATGGCCACCAGTACAGTGGAAAACTTGGTTTTGCTTGCCATCCAGACAGATTATTTCAAAACCCAAGTGTTTCAGGTTAGTACAAAGAGCAAGAGCAGAAAGCAGAATATAGTGTTATTGTTACAGAGAAAGAGTAGTGCAGATAGACAATAAAATGCAAGGTCATGATGAGGTCAATTATGAGATCAAGAGTTCATGTTTATTGCACAAGAGGTCCATTCAGGAATCTTATAGCATGGGGACATAAGTTGTCGTATAGCCCTGCAGCATAGAAACAGGCCCTTTGGCCCATCTAGTCCGTGCCAAATGATTTCTGCCTTGTCCCATTGACATGCACCTGAACCAAAGCCATAGCTCTCTTAAAGAAGTTTAGATAAGTACATGTCCTCTAGTCTAAAGCTAGAGGGCACAATTTTAAAGTGAGAGATTTAAAGGGGAAAAGAGGGCAAGTTTTTTTTCACACAGATGGTGCTGGGAATGTGAAATGAGCTACTAGAAGTCAGTACAATTGAAATGTTTAAAATGCATTTAGTTAAGCACATAGTGACAGGTGCTATGTGTTTTCAAGCTTTTGTATCTTTTGTTTGATAGAAGGTGGGAGAAGAGAGAAGGCCCAAGGTAAGAGCAGTCTTTGTGTTATATTTGATTATATTCTCTGCAATTTCTATGGTCTCAAGCAAAAGTATCTTTAGTGGAAGGAGATGGATATTTGCAAGCTCAGAGAATTGAGACCAATATGGAATTGGCAGAGAGAAAGAACTGAGGCCTTGGAGAAGATCAGCCTTGATCCTATTGAATGAGAGAGCAGCATTACGTATTTGAGTGTCTGCACCTATCTTCATGTTGGTTCTTGTGTTCTTTCTTATGATGCAGACCATGTCTGAAACTCTCTGAGTTAGAAGTCTGTAACTTCGAGGCTCCCTTAAGGGTTTTGATGATAGTATTCAGTGAGAAAGTGATAGAGTTGAAGACTTTTGGCCTAGATGTTAAACTGAGGCCCATTGCATTCTCTGTAGTGAGGTTGCCAAAGATCACCAGATAGGTGAGTAAGGCAGACAGCCCTGCTGAATAGGGACAATATTTATTCCTCAAAGAACAACTGGGGTCACTGGTTTTATATACAGAGTTTATAAGGAGACACTCAATAGGCTTGTTTTTTTTTACCTGGAGCATAAGAGGCTGAGGGGCGCCCTTATAGAAGAATTTAAAATCACGAGGGGCTCAGTTGGGACTGATAATCACAGTCATTTCCTCAGTGTAGGGGAGTCTAAAACTAGAGGACACTATTTTAAGGTGAAGGATTTAAAGGGGCAAAGAGGGCAAGTGTTTTTTCCACACAGAGGGTGCTGGGAATGTGGAACAAGCTGCCAGAGGTGAGTACAATTGAGGAGTTTAAGATAGATTTAGTTAAGTACGTAGTCAGGGATGGTGTAGGGGAATAGTGGTGAAATGCAACTAGCTCAGATGGGCAACTTGGTCAGCATGAATGAGTTGGGCCGAAGGGACGGTTTCTGAGCTGTATAACTCTCATCATAGCACAGCTTTGATGGAGTTTGCTGGCCACAGTGGGAAATTACTTTAAGGTGACACACACCTTCCAGTCTGTACACAGTTTGGAGAGATTGTGAGGGATGGAGATGGAAGTGGGTGGACAAGGGTGACGGTGTTGGAGATCAAGGGAGAGAAGAGAATACGTACACAACGCTGGAAGAACTCAGCAGGTCAGGCAACATCCGTGAGAAAAGAGTAGCCAATGTTTCGGGCCAAGACCTTTCATCAGGAATGGGGGGGAAGAGAGGGCCGAAGCCCAGTAATAGAGATAGGGGAGGCGATAGGACCAAGAGGTGCCAGATGGAAAACCAATCAGAGGAAAGATAAAGGGGGAGGGGAGGGGATAAGCATGAAAGAACTATAGAGATAAAGAAGCAGAAAGTTGAAAGGGGAGAGAGGCAGAGAGGGACCTGAGATAGGGAAAGGGGGAGGGGGAGGGAATTACCGGAAATTGGAGAATTCAATGTTCATACCACCAGGCTGGAAGCTACCCAGATGGTAGATGAGGTGTTGCTCCTCCAACCTGAGTTTGGCCTCATCATGGCAGTAGAGGAGGCCATGTATGGACATATCTAGCTGGGAATGAGAGGCAGAGTTGAAGTGGGTGGCAACCAGGAGGTCCTGTCTATTGCACCTATTCTAGGTGCTCGACGAAGTGGTCCTCCAATCTACGTCGGGTCTCGCCAATGTAGAGGAGGCCGCACTGGGAGCACCGGATGTAATAGACGACTCCAGCAGACTCGCATGTGAAGTGTTGCCTCACCTGGAAGGACTGTCTGGGGCCTGGAATGGTGGTAAGGGGGGAGGTGTGGGGACAGGTGTAGCATTTTCGCTTGCAGGGAGGCTTATCGTATATTTTTCTGAATTTACACAAAGGTATAACAAATGTCAAGTTGGAGTTTATTGTCATCTGCGCAAGTACATGTACGCACAAATGCACTGAAAAAATTACTTGCAGTCTCATCATATAAGTAGCATTAAAACAACATAAATCTTTCCAAGAAACGACACTATTGAAACAAAAATAAAGTCAATTCTAGCGTAAAGTGATCAGTGTTGCCAAACTGTCATGATTAGGGTCAGTTCTGATGAAGGGTCTCACCCTGAACCATTAGCACATTTCAGTGGATGTTGCCTGACCTGCTGAGTTCCTCCAGCATTTGTGTGTGTTGCTCTGAATTTCCAGCATCTGTGGAAACTCTTGTGTTTATGATTAGGGTTGTGTTGGTTTGTTGAAGAATTGAATGGTTGAAAGGAATTGGCTATTGTTGAATCTGGTGGTGTGGATTCAGGCTTCTGTATCTCCTGTCCCATGGTTTCTGTGAAAAAAATGGCATGGTCTAGACGTTGGGGATCTTGAATCATGGATGTTGCCTTTTTGAGGCTGCTACCCTTGCAGATGATGACCTGATCTTTGCCACATTACTCTTTATGGGAGCTTGCTGTCCACAAATTGACTGCTGCACTTTATACAATAAGACAGTGGTTTCCAAATTACTTCATGTTTGGTCCTGAAAGGAACGTGAAAGATGGAGCATAAATGAAAATCTTTCATTATTCTTCAGTCCCAGTCCATACAGAAACACAAGATCAGAGTGGTCTTAGTATTGTGATTAGGGTTGTGACGGTTGGTTCAGGAACTGAATAGTTGGAGAGAAGTCGGTGTTGCTGAACCTGGTGGTTAGGGACATCAAGCTTCTGTACCTCATGCCCAATGGCAGCTGTGAGAAAATGGCATGGCTTAGATGGTGGGGCTCTTTGATAATGGATGTTGTCTTCTTGAGGGAGCATTTCCTGGAGGTACAAACGATAGTGGGGAGCGATGTTCTCCATTCCTGACATCCACCAAATCAAAGAATGTGAGACTCAATAGACAATAATAAAAAGAAGCATTCTCACCCAACCTGCTGGACAGGTGAGTTTGGAGATAATAATGAACTTCTGCAAAACATTGGAATCCTTCTGAGAATTCCCTGGCTGCTTTCACAACTTTTTTATGTGATACCTTTAACATTGTAGAGCATCCCACGGCACTTACTGTTATCTCTCTTGCTTACACATATGCCAGATGTTCATTTGCTCTGCCTTCAAGGATAATTAATTATTAGCGACAGCCTCCTCGTATTTCTTCCCCCGGATTCAATTTTCTTTTACTTATTTGTGAGATTGCTTTTTAATTAATTTTTAAAAAATGTTTGGGCATTTGTTCTCCTTTTCCCTTTTTGCGTTTGAAATGTATTCTGATAGCCATTTCTTCATTTCAGTTATTATACTGCCCTATCACTCAACTAGAGAGTACGAGAGCCTCTTTCTCCCTCTTTACCCCCCCCTCTTCTCTCTTGCTCTGTCTGACTCCCTTTCTCTCTTGCTTTCCTTCATCTCTCTCCCTCTCTATCCTCCCCATCTTCTCCTCTTGCTCACTCTCTCTTTTTCTTTCTTCTCCCTTTTCTACTCTCCCCTTTTCTCTCTCTTGCTCTCTCTTTCTCCTCTTCTCTCCCACTTTTCCCTCAACCCCAACTCTCTCTCTTCTCTCCCCAACTTTTCTGTCTCCCTCTTTTTCTCTCTCTACACTCTCTCTTTTCTCTCCTCCTCTTTCTCTCTCTCTGGTGGCTTGACACAGCAGCATCGTGGTAAGTGCAATGGTTGGATTCCCACTGTCTTTAAGGAGTTTGCATGTTCCCCCATGACCTCTGGGTGCTCTGGTTTCCTCCCGCTTTCCAAAGATGTACAGTTCAGGTTAGAGTAACTTCTAGTAATTTGTTATTCCTGCGCTGTACTGCTGCCACAGAATAACAAGAGTCATGACTGATGTCAGCGATAATGAATGTGATTCTCACAAGTAAAGAATTTATCAATCTCAGCCTTAAATACCCAATGACTTGGCTTAAACAGCCCTCAGTATCAATGAATTCCACAAGATTAAGCACCCTCTGGCTGAAGAAATCCCTCCTTATCTCAGTTTTAAAGAATTTCCCTTTATTCTAAGGCTGTGCCCTCAGATCCTAGACTCTCCAACTAATTGAAACATCTTGTCCATTTCCACTCTATCCAGGCCTTTCGATATTTGGTAGATTTGAATGAGATCCCCTCTCATTCTAATGAACTCCAGCAGGTACATGCCAAAGGCATCGAAAACGCCTCACAAGTTAACCCTTTCACTCCTGGGATCGTTCTTGTGAACCTCCTCTGGACCCTCACCAACACCTGCTTTACTTGGGTATGAGGACCAAACTTGCATATAATATTCCAAATGCAGTTTAACCAACGTGTTGCCAAATCTCAGCGATATATCCTTACTTTTATATTCTAGTCCTCTCAAAATGAATGCAAATATTGCATTGTCCCCCCCTTACTTTGGATGCATTTCTGTTAGAGTCATAGAGTACTACAGAGTAGGAACTGGCCATTTGTCCCATCTAGTCCATGCTGAACTGTTATTCTGCCTAGTCCATCATACCCGTCCCATTTAAATACATCCAAACTTCTATTAAATGTTGAAATCAAGCCCTGCGTCCACCACTTCCACTGGCAGCTCATTGCACTCTCACAACACCCTCTGAGTGAAGAAGTTCTGCCTTAGGCTCCCCTTAAATATTTCATCTAATGCTTAAGTTCAGGAATTGTAAAAATAATAATCAGGGGGGAAAATGCTTTTTCATCCATATTAATGAACCACACCAGTGCCTTTTGGCTTTTTAAGCCCCATGGGAGGGACAAACATGATGATGGACATGCCGACTGACCAGTAACAAGTACACAAAGGTTAGGGGCGGGTGTGTGTTAACACTGCTGGAAAAATGACCAGTTGAAATCTTGTTGGAAGATGGTGGAATGTCAAAAATAAGTGTTCAAGGTGTGCGCTTGGACAAGGAATCCACGTTTTTGCTGTCGGTACACTCCCAGTTCAAAGGGTCTGGATCCTTCTTCAGTGAATGCCAGCAATGTTTTGGGGTCAAAGTGATCCAGAATACCTGGGAGATCAGAGTCAGACCCGGATCCTGACGAGCAAGGTGCGGTGGTGAGCGTCCTTGCTTGAATGGCAGAGAGCATTTTGCTTCAGTCCGTGAGCACCTCCTTCCCAACTCCTTCAGCGAATTCTGTAGCTGGCCATTGTAGCTCTAGTTTAGGTAGGTTTATGGCCATTTATGTTTCTTACAGTAAATTCCTTGTTCTGTTTGTTTGACTTTTGGCCAACTGACCTTCACTTTCTGCTCAGTGAACGAGCTGACAACATCATGATGGATTAAAAGTCGGTTGATTTTATGAAGTACTGCATTGCTCACAGTATAGTCCATGTGTGAAATGGTGGGCGACTGCACCCGACCTGTTTCTGCTGCCTCAACGCTGGTAGTGTTTCTGTGATTTCCAGTGAATGCCCGCAAGAGAATGAATACCAGATAACATATACATACTTTGAACTTTGATCTGAAAATGGACCTTTGCCCTCAACTGTCTATTCAAAGATGCCACTTTTAGCCCAGCTGTATTGGTATTGATATTGTCACGATAACAGTGAAAAGCCGATGCAGACAAACACATTGTTTTGAGCTAGAATAAGGTAAGGTATAGCAAGGCAGAACAAAATTTAGGTTAAATGTCGTGGGCTGTACTGTGTTATGTTCTACATTCTAAAATGTTAAAGCTACCAAAAAAGACAGTGCATGTAAACGACAAAGTGCAAGATCATAATGAGTAAATTGTGAGGCCAAGAGTCCATCTTATCATCCGTTCAAGAGTCTGATAGCAGTGGGGTAGAAGCTGTTCTTGAGCCTGGTGCGATGTGCTTTCAGGCTTTTCTATCTTCTGCCCTACGTGAGAGAGAATGTTTGGGGCGGGTGGTGTCTTTGATTGCACTGTATCCTTAACTGAGGCAGTGAGAAGTGTGGACAGAGCCCATGGAGGGGAGGCTGGTTCCCCTGATGTGCTGGGCTGTGTCTACAACTCTCCGCAGTTTCTTGTCGTCATGGCCAGACCAAGCCGTGATGCCTCCAGATGGAATGCTTCCTCTGGTGCACTGAGAGAAATAGGTAAGGGCAACTGTGGACACCAGGTAGGTCCTGAAGAGGGGAGAAAACTCAGAAAGGATGGGTACCGTGTGGAACTTTGAGGGTCTCGTCTTGGCCAAAGTTCAAAGTTTAGCCACATTACTGATGACCTCCATCTTGTTATCATGCAGACATGCCCAAATTAACTGGCACTCTTGATAATCAAATGACTAGAGTTCCTAGCAGAAAATCAAAGTGTCTGAATGGCTGCCTCTGCTTAATGATGAGGTGTTTATACAACAGTTTTCATCACTTCAAGTCATTCCAAGATAACTGACAAATCACAAGGGCGGGGGCTTTTCTCTTTGGAGCAAAGGAGGATGAGAGGTGACTTGATGGAGGAATAAAAGATGAAAAGAGACATATATGCAATGGACAGCCACTTCTTCCCTGGATGGCAATGGCTAATACAAGAGGGCATACTTTTAAGGTGATTGGAAGAAAGTATAGGGGGATGTCAGAGGTAGATTTTTTTGCACTGAAATTGGCAGGTACTGTTGCTAGGGATGGTGGTAAAGGCAGATACATTAGGGATATTTAAGAAACTCTTAGATAGGCACAAGGATGATAGAGAAATGAAGAGCTATGCAGGCGGGGAGTGTTAGATTGATTGTGGAGTAGGTTAAAAGGTCAGTATAACATTGTGGGCTGAAGATCCTGTAATGTTCTATGAGGTTCTGTGGAAATTGAAAAAGTGCACTTCTGAAAATCTGAAATATTACAGAATGCTGAAATACTCAGTTGGTCAGGCAGCATCTGTGGAGAGAAACTATAACAGTCAGTGCCTGAAGGCATTCAGGCATGGGTTAAAAAGTGGTGAGTAATATTCAGATCATAAACGTGCCAGGCAATAACCACCTCCTTTTGAGTCTGAGAGTCTGGGCCAGGGACTGGAGATTGGAGGCCCGATGTCTGTGAGTCCAGGTCAGGGACTGGAGATTGGAGGGCTGATATCTGTGTCTGGGCCAGGGACTGGAGGTGGTAGGCCAGATGTCTGCGAGTGTGAGAGTCCAGGTCAGGGACTGGAGATTGGAGGCCCGATGTCTGTGAGTCCAGGTCAGGGACTGGAGTTCTGTGAATCTGGAAGCCTGGGTCAAGGGCTGGAGGATGAAGGCTCTGTGTTTGTGTGTCTAAGTCAGTCACTGGAGGCTTGGATGACTGATGTCTGTGAGTGTGAGAGTCCAGGCCAAAGGCTGGGGGCTTAGAGCCAGCCTGTACTGTGCTTGGAGGCCTGTCTGTGTGAGTGAGTGGGTGAGAGGGTGGCAAAGAGACTTGTTTTTCTGCTGTTGTTGTTACTGTTGCTTGTATTGTTCTGCTGACACTGTGGGCATGTTATGTTGGCACTGGAATGTGTGGTGACGCTTGCGGGCTGCCTCCAGCACATCCTTAAGTGTGTTGGTTGTTAACACAAATGACACACTTCTCTGTATGTTTCAATGAATGTGTGAAAAATTAAAACTAAATCTGAAAATGAATCTGATTCAACATCACCGAGATCCCTGCCATTGACATCTGAGGGCTTGTCACTGACCAGAAGTTCAGCTGAAGCAATAATGTAAGTACAGAGATCAGGTCAGGTCCCCTGCCATGAGTGACTCACCCCCTGAAACTCCAGGCCTTTCCACTGCTTACATGTCAGGAGCATGATAGAATTTCCTCCAGATGTACAAACGACTCGAGATCATGAAGCTCGACAAGCTCTGTGGTGTTTCTGTATCAATTGGTATGTAAACTTCAATCCCCAGGGAGGGGAAAGGCTAGAGAAAGTGCCCTGTCCATCACAAGCAAAACCCTCCCCCCCCCCCCCCCCCCCACCATTGAGCACATCTACAAGGAGCACTGTCACGGAAAGCAGCATCCGTCATCAAGGACCATCATCACCCAGGCTATGCTCTCTCTTGCTACTACCATCAGGAAGGAGGTCCAGGAGTCTCAGGCCCCACAGGTTCAGGAACAGTTATTACCCTTCAACCATCAGGCTCCTGAACCAGTATGGATAACTTTTCTCACCCCTACACTGAACTGATTCTATGAAGTACAGACTCACTTTCAATGACTCTTTACAACTCATGTTAGAACCATAGAACATTACAGCACAGAAACAGGCCCTTTGGCCCTTCTTGGCTGTGCCGAACCATTTTTCTGCCTAGTCCCACTGACCTGCACCTGGACCATATCCCTCCATACCCCATCCATGTACCTGTCCAAGTTTTTCTTAAGTGTTAAAAGTGAGCCTGCATTTACCACTTCATCTGGCAGTTCATTCCACACTCCCACCACTCTCTGTGTGAAGAAGCCCCCCCACAATGTTCCCTTTAAACTTCTCCCCCTTCACCCTTAACCCACGTCCTCTGGTTTTTTTCTCCCCTAGCCTCAGTGGAAAAAGCCTGCTTGCATTCACTCTATCTATACCCATCATAATTTTATACACCTCTATCAAATCTCCCCTCATTCTTTTACGCTCCAGGGAATGAAGTCCTAACCTATTCAACCTTTCTCGGTAACTCAGTTTCTCAAGTCCTGGCAACATCCTTGTAAACCTTCTCTGCACTCTTTCAACCTTATTAATATCCTTCCTGTAATTAGGTGACCAAAACTGCTCACAATACTCCAAATTCGGTCTCACCAATCTCTTATACAACCTCACCATTACGTTCCAACTCTTATACTCAATACTTTGATTTATAAAGGCCAATGTACCAAAAACTCTCTACAACCCTATCTACCTGTGATGCCACTTTTAGGGAATTATGTATCTGTATTCCCAGATCCCTCTGTTCTACTGCATTCCTCACTGTCCTACCATTTACTTTGTATGTGCTACCTTGGTTTGTCCTTCCAAAGTGCAATACCTCACACTTGTCCGCATTAAACTCCATCTGCTATTTTTCAGTCCATTTTTCCAGTTGGTCCAGATCCCTCTGCAAGCTTTGAAAACCTTCCTCACTGTCCACTACACTTCCAATCTTTGTATCATCAGCAAATTTACTGATCCAATTTACCACATTATCATCCAGATCATTGATATAAATGACAAATAACAGTGGACCCAGCACTGATCCCTATGGCACACCACTAGTCACAGGTCTCCACACAGAGAAGCAATCCTCCACTACCACTAGGAAATCTGCAGATGCTGGAAATTCAAGCAACACACACAAAATGCTGGTGGAACGCAGCAGGCCGGACAGCATCTATAGGAAGAAGCACAGTCGACATTTCGGGGCGAGACCCTTCGTCAGGACTAACTGAAAGGAAAGATAGTAAGAGATTTGAAAGTAGGAGGGGGAGGGGGAAATGCAAAATGATAGGAGAAGACCGGAGGGGGTGGAGTGAAGCTTCAAGTTTCAAATCTTTCGCATCACATGTGTGTGAGGGCAGCAAATTTCCTTGCTATTAATGAATGGATCTTTTTATTATCTCCATGAACAACTCTGTCTTTTAAAAAATTCTACATCATTTAATTATTGTAAATATAATGCTACTGTAATAAATGGAGGGCAAGAACCAAGTATGTAAATCACCCACACGTTTCCCTCTAGTTCCCTCCTCACCTCATCCCATGGTCCCGTGTCCTCTCCTACCAGAATCAATCTTCGTCAACCCTTTGTCAGTTCCACTGATCACCTCCTAGCTTTGTACACCATCTCTCCCCCCACCCCTGCACCCATGGATCCATCTATCACCCGCCAGCTCTTGATCCACACGCTCCCTTTGCTCTTTTATAGTGGCCACGTCCCCTCTCTCTAACCAAAACTGATCAAGGATCTTGATCCGAAACATTGACTATTCCTTTCCCTCCATAGATGGTGCCTGATATGCTGAGGTCCTCCAGCGTTTTTCATGGAATGCAATGTAAAGCTGGTTGAATTTAGTGTCATACACACAGGTTCAATGAAAACAATTGCGATCACAATTTACAGTTTTTTTTTATCAATTCAGGATTATTGTTGAACTTACCCTCAGAGGTCACCTGATTCAGTACCTCCTGTACCCAGTAAAGTGGCCACTGAGTGTACATTCATGATCTTCAGCTTCATCTACTTCAAGGTTCAAGGTTCAGTGTGTGTGCATTCAGTGATGCTCTTCTGCACACCACTGTTGTAATGCATGGTTATTTGAGTTACTGTCACCTTCCTGTCAGTTTGAACCAGTCTGGCCATTCTCCTCTGGCCTCTGTCATTAATAAGACATTTTCACCCAGAGAACTGCTGCTCTAACTTAAACCCATCACCTCTATTGGGACACAAGCCATCAAAAGTAGCTTGCCAGAATCCTCCAGGTGTAGCCTTCCTCTCCCAGGGATAAGGTCTCTGGAGCCCCTTTTAGCTTTTCTGCATCTCAGGTTGTTTACAGAATAGGGTTGCTAACTCCATACCCAACCCTTCTACTTTTGCTTGGGGTTGTCCATGGCAGAGTTCAATTGCCACTCACAGGATGTTGTTTTCTCTGTAAGCTCTAGAGACTATTGTGCGTGGAAATCCCAGGGGATCAGTAGTTTCTGAGATACTCATTCACCCTATCTGGTACCAACAATCACTCCATGATCAAAGTCACTGAGGTCACATTTCATCCCCATTCTGACGTTTGGTCTGAACAACAACCGAACCTCTTGACCATGTCTGTGTGCTTTTATGCATTGAGTTGCTGTCATGTGATTGGCTGATTAGACATTTGCATCAATGAGCAGGTGTACAGGTGTGCCTAATAAAGTGGCCACTCAGTGTTTGTGATGCAATGTGCCTGTGACGTAGACATGGGATCATATAGGTTCACCCATAATCCCGAGAGCGTTAGGATTTGAGTTCATGTCTTTAGATCCAATAAGGAATTCAAAAACCGCTTTAATTTTCAGGAAGGTGGGTTGAGGGAGGAGTGGAGGGTGACTTAGCACTGTCTTCCAAAACAATGGAGGTGTCAGTGTTGAAAGGAACGTGGACCAATGACACCAGCCTGAGGCTTGACGTTTTACTCCGGTGGGTCAAAGACAGATGGGTCATCTTATGGACTGATGGAAGGTGTCACAGCACAAGATGCACTGAAAGCTACGGGGGGCATGGAACGAAGTGTTGTCGTTTCCTTTGGCTGTTCAGTGGCTGGAAAGCCACAACAAAAGTGATTAATGACCGTTTTTAGATGATGACAAGTAACTGATCTTTCTTTAAAACCATCTCCGATTCACCAGTCACAGTTCTTCCAAACTTAGCCTCAGGATTATTGTTCAACATTCAAAGTAAATTTATTATCAAGGCATACATATGTCAACTACTATACTGAGATTCATTTTCTACAAAAGAAAGTTAACTGTGCAAATAACAAACAATTAATAAATAAAATTGAGAACAGGAGCCTTTGAAAGTGAGTCCATAGGTTGTGGAATCAGTTCAGAGTTGAAGTGAGTGAAGTTATCCATGCTGGTTCAGGAGCTCAATGGTTGAAGGGTAATAACTATTCCTGAACCTGGAGGTGTGGGACCTAATGCTCCTATACCTCCTTCCCAATGACAGCAATGAGAAGTGAGCATGGCCTGGATGGTGGTGATCCTTGATGATTGAGGCTGCTTTCTTGTGGAGGCGCTCCTTGTAGATGTGCTCAATGGTGGAGAGGCTTTTCCTGTGATGGAGTGGGCTGTCTTCTTAAGCCCCATCACCCCTACTTGGGCATAGGCCATCAATGGTAGCTCAGCAGAGTCCTCTGTGCTGGGCCAGTCTTCCATGTTGTCTCCAGGTGCAGAATATCTTCTTGGCGTGTCCTTCCTCTCCCAGGGATGTCCCATGTCCAGTCGTCCTTTTGTATCTGGATTTGGGCCACCCGTGGCAGAGTTGGACTGGGCCTTGTCCACTGATTTTTTACATTCATGTTTCCACACCAGGCCGTGATGAAACTAGTCAGGGTACTCTCCACTGTGCATCTATAGAACCTGTGTGGCCTTCTTGCTTCTAACTCTGTCCCCATTATGGTGACACATCACTCTTCTCTGGGTTGCTGAGCCATGTTAACCCAGTTGATACATGCCCTTTCTGTCATGGAAGGTTGGAAGTTCAAAGCCGACTCCAGGACAGGTCAAGCTGCTATTTCAATGTGGTAGTTGTGGGGGGGGGGGGGGGCTATGTATCATCCATCTAGTAAATTGGTGTTATGCTCTTTGAACGTGAGCTTTCTCCTGGTCACGTGTCTCCCTTGACCACAACAAAATGCTCTAAAACAATTATCCATTCCTTTGTTCTCGGT
Organism: Hemitrygon akajei; assembly: GCF_048418815.1. NCBI lineage: Eukaryota > Metazoa > Chordata > Chondrichthyes > Myliobatiformes > Dasyatidae > Hemitrygon > Hemitrygon akajei. The sequence continues at coordinate 32,447,215 of NC_133154.1, forward strand.
AGAACCAATGTCAAAAATAGCTGACCTTGTTAACCAACGTCGCTAAAGTTCTTGTACCAAAGTGCATTTGCCCAGAGAGTGGTGCTGGGTCCCTCTGATCAGAAGATAAATAAGATATGAAAAGCTTTATTTGTCACAAGTAGATTGAAACATACAGTAAAGTGTTTCATTTATATAAAATCAAATCAAATCAGCAAGGGCTGTGCTGGCAGCCTGCAAGTGTTGCCAAGCTTTTGATACCAACATAGTATGCCCACAACTCACTAACTCACCGATCTACTGTAGAGAAAACTCTTAAACAAGCAAGAGTCTGGCTCCAGATGAGACGAGTAAGCAATATTATAAGTTGGAGTAGCAGTGTTTGAAGTTCTTCGGAACTTAAAAATCTCTGTTCTGATATCATTTTATCTTACCGAGTCTCAAAGCAATAAATATAAATTTAGCTTTCAAGATTGGCTTTATTTGTCACATGCGCATTGAAACATACGATATAATGTGTCATTTTTTCTTTCAATGGCCAACACAGACTGAGGATTGTGCTGGGCAGTCTGCGAGTGTCGCTACAACATAGCATGCTCATAACTTACTAAAACTAATTCGTAGGTCTTTGGAATGTGGCAGGAAAACGGAGCACCTGGAGGAAATCCACGGGGTCACGCGCAGAATGCACAACTCCTTACTGACACCTTAGATGGTTGGCAGAGTTAGACTCGAACCCATGACAAGAGCCTATGGTAAAATGGCCCAGAGGCATCAGAAGGTAGTGGCTGAGAGTTTGAAGGAAAACAGGAACAGACAAGTTTCTGCAGAATTGGGTTATCGAGTCTGCCACGATGAAATAGAGCAGCAGGTTGGGGAGATCAGGGATGATTAAATATAGCTCGTGCCTCACGTTGAAAGTTTAATACAACCTCTGCTCTTTTATGTGATAATTGTCAGATCTGACAAATGGATGTCTGCACCCACACTGGACTCCAAGCCTCTGCAAACACATCTCTGCACCCACCCTAGACTCCCTGCCTCACCAGTCACGTCCCTGCACCCACCCTGGACTCCCTGCCTCCCCCGTCACATCTCTGCACCCACCCTGGACTCCCTGCCTCCCCAGTCACATCTCTGCACCCACCCTATACTCCCTGCCTCCCCAGTCACGTCTCTGCACCCACCCTAGACTCCCTGCCTCCCCAGTCACGTCTCTGCACCCACCCTGGACTTCCCTGCCTTCCCTTTCACCTCTCTGCACCCACCCTAGACTCCCTGCCTCCCCAGTCACGTCTCTGCACCCACCCTGGACTTCCCTGCCTTCCCTTTCACCTCTCTGCACCCACCCTAGACTCCCTGCCTCCCCAATCATGTCTCTGCACCCACCCTAGACTCCCTGCCTCCCCAGTCACATCTCTGCACCCACCCTGGACTCCCTGCCTCCCCAGTCACATCTCTGCACCCACCCTGGACTTCCCTGCCTTCCCAGTCACATCTCTGCACCCACCCTAGACTCCCTGCCTCCCCAGTCACATCTCTGCACCCACCCTAGACTCCCTGCCTCACCAGTCACATCTCTGCACCCACCCTAGACTCCCTGCCTCCCCAGTCACATCTCTGCACCCACCCTAGACTCCCTGCCTCCCCAGTCACATCTCTGCACCCACCCTAGACTCCCTGCCTCCCCAGTCACATCTCTGCACCCACCCTAGACTCCCTTCCTCCCCAGTCACATCTCTGCACCCACCCTAGACTCCCTTTCTCCCCAGTCACATCTCTGCACCCACCCTAGATTCCCTTCCTCCCCAGTCACATCTCTGCCCCCACCCTAAACTCCCTTCCTCCCCAGTCACATCTCTGCACCCACCCTAGATTCCCGGCCTCCCCAGTCACATCTCTGCACCCACCCTAGATTCCCGGCCTCCCCAGTCACATCTCTGCACCCACCCTAGACTCCCTGCCTCCCCAGTCACATCTCTGCACCCACCCTGGACTCCCTGCCTCCCCACTCACATCTCTGCACCCACCCTAGACTCCCTTCCTCCCCAGTCACATCTCTGCACCCACCCTAGACTTCCGGCCTCCCCAGTCACATCTCTGCACCCACCCTAGACTCCCTGCCTCCCCAGTCACATCTCTGCACCCACCCTAGACTCCCTTCCTCCCCAGTCACATCTCTGCACCCACCCTAGACTCGCTTCCTCCCCAGTCACATCTCTGCACCCACCCTAGACTCCCGGCCTCCCCAGTCACCTCTGCACCCACCCTAGACTCCCTGCCTCCCCAGTCACATCTCTGCACCCACCCTAGACTCCCTGCCTCCCCAGTCACATCTCTGCACCCACCCTAGACTCCCTGCCTCCCCAGTCACATCTCTGCACCCACCCTAGACTCCCGGCCTCCCCAGTCACATCTCTGCACCCACCCTAGACTCCCTTCCTCCCCAGTCACATCTCTGCACCCACCCTAGATTCCCTTCCTCCCCAGTCACATCTCTGCACCCACCCTAGACTCCCTTCCTCCCCAGTCACATCTCTGCACCCACCCTAGACTCCCCGCCTCCCCAGTCACATCTCTGCACCCACCCTGGACTCCCGGCCTCTCCAGTCACATCTCTGCACCCACCCTAGACTCCCGGCCTCCCCAGTCACATCTCTGCACCCACCCTAGACTCGCTTCCTCCCCAGTCACATCTCTGCACCCACCCTAGACTCCCTGCCTCCCCAGTCACCTCTGCACCCACCCTATACTCCCTGCCTCCCCAGTCACATCTCTGCACCCACCCTAGACTCCCGGCCTCCCCAGTCACATCTCTGCACCCACCCTAGACTCCCTGCCTCCCCAGTCACATCTCTGCACCCACCCTAGATTCCCTTCCTCCCCAGTCACATCTCTGCACCCACCCTAGATTCCATTCCTCCCCAGTCACATCTCTGCACCCACCCTGGACTTGCTTCCTCCCCAGTCACATCTCTGCACCCACCCTAGATTCCCTTCCTCCCCAGTCACATCTCTGCACCCCCCCGGACTCCCTGCCTCCCCAGTCACATCTCTGCACCCACCCTAGACTCCCTGCCTCCCCAGTCACATCTCTGCACCCACCCTGGACTCCCTGCCTCCCCAGTTACATCTCTGCACCCACCCTAGACTCCCTGCCTCCCCAGTCACATCTCTGCACCCAACCTGGACTCCCTGCCTCCCCAGTCACATCTCTGCACCCACCCTGGACTCCCTGCCTCCCCAGTCACATCTCTGCACCCACCCTAGACTCCCTGCCTCCCCAGTCATGTCTCTGCACCCACCCTAGACTCCCTGCCTCCCCAGTCACATCTCTGCACCCACCCTGGACTTCCCTGCCTCCCCAGTCACTTTTCCCACTGCTCTCACCCAAGGACATGAGCCAAAATCTGCCCCACAACAGGGGTATTGGCTGCATTGTTATGAGCCATTCTGTTTTCTGCCCATGTCCCCAAATTACAGATTTTCCTTAACAGCAACATCAATCAAAACCTGATGGAATTACAGAAACACAGTTTTTAAAAAATGTTCAGATAATTAACAGATTTTTCAACCATTGGAGAGAATGCTGGTATAGTACTCTCTGATTAGTGGTATTTTTCCTAAGCTTCTAAGTACATTTATTACAAAATTACTTCCATTGAAAGGTGAGTGACTTTAGAAATGCAGGAGTTCACAATTTGAACTGGTGTTGGGGTTTAAAAATTGACAAGAATTTTAACAATGACCTCATGGGCACCATCCCAATTGGGACCGTTAGAATCAGAAGGTCATACAAAATAGAGATTAGGCCCCATGGATGCTGACAACTAGCACCAATTCATACTAATAGGATTGCTCTCAGATTTACCGTCTGTATATCTCGAAATCCCTAACACCTCAGGCAAAAGTCCCGAGCTCAAAGACACAGTAAGCTCTCTCTGTGGAGGGTGATATCCTTTCCAAACTTGGAAGTACATTGTTTTTTAAAAATTTATCCAACCCCTCCTCACAGCTCGTACACTCTAATCCAGGCAACATCTGGGTAACCCTCTTCCAAAGCCTGCATGGCAGCGAAACGTTTTAGGGCACCAGCGATCAGGGTTCAATTCCTGCCGCTGTTTGCGTGGAGATTGTACGTTCTCCAAATGGCTGCATAGGTTTCCTCCGGGTGCCCCAGTTTCCACTCACCTTCCGAAGACGTACAAGATAGGGTCAGTAAATTGTGGGCATGCTATGGTTGTTGCCAGACGCATGGCAACACTTGCAGAGTGCCCCCCGTGTATTCTCAGACTGTGTTGGTGATTGTTGCAAAACAACGCATATCACTGTATATTTCGATGTTTCAATGTATGTGTAACAAATAAAGCTCTTGTATTCGTCCTGTAAAGCCATGACCAGAACAGGTGTGGCCTAACCAACGTTTTGTACAACTGCAATATGACCTCCTAACACTTATACTCAGTGCCCTGACCAATGTAGGCAAGCATGTCATATGGCTTCCTTACCAGCCAATCTACTGACCTGGCTACTTCCAGGGAGCTGTACGCCTGAACCCCAACATTGACGAGAACAGAATTCAAATCAAAGTTTGGCAGGTAAATGAACAATGACAGGCAGCCCCCAGGTCAGTGAATTCCCACAGGTCGGTGGAGCCCGGAATCAGAAGTTTGTTCAGGCAAGAGGAGGCATGAGGGTCAGTGACCCCCAAAGTATCTGAGTCAAGAAGTCCAGGGTTTGGGATCCAGTCATTGGCTATTTCTGGGGTCGCTACCAAAGAGTTGATGCATCATCAATAACTCTTGGAGACGGGAGGCAAACGACAGGCTTTTATTAGCTGCAAGAAACGACCACACAACATCCTGGAGACTGAGGGGGGAGCAGTGCCTCCAATCGCCTTTATACAGGGGTCTGTGGGAGGAGCCACAGGAGCAGTCAGCAGAGGGGCGTGTCCAGACAAGCAAACGTAGTTCACCACAAGAGTGAAGCCCGAAGTTTGATCGGAATTCTGTAAGTCAAATCCTAATGGCTGAAGGCCTGGTCTTCGGATCCACAGGGGAAGTTGTTAAGTTAGCTCCGTGTCCACCGGAAGCTGGAGGCCCAGAGGCCTGTACTGTGATTGGACACTGTCTATGTGTGTGTGAGTGTGGATGCATGGTTGGGAGGAAAGGGGCCCATTTGTCTGGTCTATGGGTCCACTGGGGATGTTCAGAAGCTGTGCGTGAGCCCACTGGAAGCTGGAGGCCCAGAGGCCTGTCCTGAGATTGGACACTGTCAATGTGTGTGTGAGTGTGGATGGGTGGGAGGGAGGAAAGGGCCTTGTTTGTCTGTGTTCTGTTTTATTGTCACAGAGTCAGAGAGCACAGAAACAGACCCTATGGCCCATCTAGTCAATGCTGAACTATTAACTATTAATCTGCCATCGACCTCCATATCCCACCTATCCATGTACCTATCCAAACTTCTCTTAAATGTTGAAATGGAACCCTCATCCTCCGCTTGCAATGGCAGCTCGTTCCACACTCTCAACACCCTCTGAGTGAAGAAGGTTCCCCTCATGTTCCCCTTTGTTGTTGCTTGAATGTGTGGGCTACCTCAGAACATCCTTAGTTGTTGACACAAATGACGCATTTCACTGTAGGTGTGATAAATAAATGAATGCGAATCTGATGAGAAGCCTTGGAAGTGGAGACGGTTTTGCCTACATTCACATCAGCGAGAAAGGTGGGGCAGCGAAAGGCAAAGCCCTGAGGAGGAGCAGGCAGGGTGAATGTAAATAAGGCGGTAAAACGGAACAAATGATAGCTTCCAGGTTGTGAGATCCAGGCTAATTGCCTGAAAGTTCAGAAGGGAAGTGATAACCAAAATAAGTGTACAGAAGGAGTTTGAGAATAAACCAGCAGTGAAGAGTCCAGACAGTCAAGAAGTACTCTGGAGGCACGTGAACAGGAAGACGGTTGTAAGTGGGGAAGGTGGGATTGCTCAGAGGCCAAAAAAAGACATCTACAATTCGAGACAGAGGCACAAAATGAATACTTTACATCATTCTTGGAGAACGATAGGGGAAGTTAATACAAAGGGAGAGAGATTATATTTTACTCTTTTAGGGAATTAGTGAGACCACATTTGGAGTGATTGATGATTGATCGGTTGTCTGTCAGATCCGACAATGATGGGAAACCTGTGTGGGAGAGTTTTAAAGTGGATAAGCCATTGCACTGGGACAATTCCACTCTCTCGACCTCGACAGTCTGGGTCCAGTGGTACAGGTAGCCGTCTCAGGTTCGTTTCAAAATACCTCATTGCCACTGTTACATTTTGTAACTTGAAAACGTTAAACTAATTCAAAGGAAGACACAGGAGTCCGAAATGCAGATCTAACTTTGAGTTTACTTGAAGCGAGCCGCCACATATCACGTGGTAGTGAGATGACTTAAGCAATTCACGTATTTATACATATAACCCATAATGAATTATTTAAACAACCAAGAATGTTTAATCAACCAATATATGTACAAGATTACTCAAATATTTCTGAGATATTAAATGCCCAACAGATGGGGGTACAGCGAACGTACACTCAGTGGCCCCTTCATTAGGTGCACGTGGAGCATGGGGAGCTCTGTAGTATAGCGGTTAGCACAACTTGTTACAGCACCAAATGAGCGAATAGGGTTCGATACCCACCACTGCCTGTAACAAGTGTTGTATGATCTCCCTGTGACCACGTGGGTTTCCTCCCGCATTCTGAAGGTAGCGTTAGGGTTAGTAAGTTACGGGCGTTCTACGTTGGTGCTGGAAGCGTGGTGACACTTGCAGGCTGCCTCCAGCACGTCCTCGGAGCATTGGTCGTTGACGCAAATTTCACCCTTTGCTTCAGTTTCGCTTGAAGTTTTGATGCTTCAACGTGTGTGTGACAAATAAAGCAAAGCTCATTGCATTCCATTCTGGGAGACTTTGCAGGGGCTAGGGAGAAGATAAAGCAGGATTCTGTCTAGGTCAGAGAACATGCAATGGAAAGAGAGGTTGGCCAAACTTGTGTCGCTTTCTGTGTGCCAGTTGAAGCTGAAGGGAGACGTGATAGAGGTTTAGAAAATTATGAGGGGCATTGATAGTCAGTGTCTTTTCCCTGGAGTCAAAATCTCTAATGCTCTAAAATCTCTAAAAAGCAAGAGGTGGAGAGTAAAGAAGTAAAGGCATCTTGGAGAGAAGCTGTTTTTTTAAAAACTGATCAGGGAAAAGAGGCTAGACTGCGCAGGCGCGTGACGTAGCGCGCCAAAGGTTAAAAAAAAAGACCGCCATATCAGGCCATCGTCGGAGTGGACTGAGTCAGAGTGGGATGGCTTTGGCTCAACAGACTTCGACGTGAACAGGCAGAGGCGAGGGTAGGTTCCGTTAAGTTTTGTTTTGTTCGTTTAGAGTAGAGAGAATGCCAGGTGGGATGTTGGAATGCCCCTCTTGCAGGATGTGGGAAGTCAGGGAGACTTCCGGTGTCCCTGACAACGACACCTGCAAGAAGTGCATCCAACTGCAGCTCCTAACAGACCGCGTTAGGGAACTGGAACAGGAGCTGGATGACCTCCGGATCATTCGGGAGAATGAGGAGTTTATAGATAGTAGCTACAGGGAGGCAGTTATGCCAAAGGAGCAGCACACAGGGAATTGGGTTACCGTCAGGCGAGGAAAGGGGAAAGGGCAGGCAGAGCAGGGCTCCCCCGTGGCCATTCCCCTCAACAACAAGTATACTGATTTGGATACGTTTGGGGGGGATGACTTACCTGGGACAAGCTGCGGCAGCCAGATCTCTGGCACTGAGTCTGGTTCTGCAGTGCAGAAGGGAGGGGGGAAGAAGAGGAGAGTGGTAGTGATAGGGGACTCGATAGTTAGAGGTACAGACAGGAGGTTCTGTGGTCGTGACAGAGACTCCCGGATGGTTTGTTGCCTCCTGGGTGCCAGGGTCAGGGATGTCTCTGATCGCGTGCACAGCATTCTGAAGTGGGAGGGTGATCAGCCAGATGTCATGGTGCACATCGGTACCAATGACGTAGGAAGAAAGAGTGAGGAGGTCCTGAAGAGTGAGTATAGAGAGTTTGGTAGGAAGTTAAAAAGCAGGACCTCGAGGGTGGTAATCTCAGGATTGCTACCTGTGCCACGTGCCAGTGAGGGCAAGAATAGGATGCTCTGGAGGATGAACACATGGCTGAGGAACTGGTGTAGGGGGCAAGGTTTCAGATTTCAGGATCATTGGGACCTCTTCTGGGGCAGGTGGGACCTGTACAAGAGAAACGGGTTACACCTGAACTCCAGGGGGACCAATATCCTTGCAGGGAGGTTTGTTAGAGCTATTGGGGGGTGGGGTTTAAACTAGATTTGCAGGGGGGGTGGGAACCACAGGGCCAGAGTAGATAGTGGAGTGGGGTGAAAACAAATGATGTTAAAGGTTCATGCAAAGTCACAACTAGAAGGGCTGTGTGTGATTGTGTGTGGTGGTAATAATCTTCTGAGGTGTGTTTATTTCAATGCAAGGAGTATTGTGGGGAAAGCTGATGAGCTGAGGGCATGGATTGACACGTGGAATTATGACATTGTAGCCATTAGTGAAACGTGGCTACAGGAGGGGCAGGACTGGCAGCTCAATGTTTCAGGGTTCCAATGTTTCAGACGTGGTAGAGGCAGAGGGATGAAGGGTGGGTGGGGGGGGGGGGTGGGTTTGCTAGTCAGGGAAAATGTTACAGCAGTGCTCAGGTAGGACAGATTAGAAGGCTTGTCTACCGAGGCCACATGGATGGAGCTGAGAAACAGGAAAGATATGACCACATTAATGGGGTTGTATTATAGACCACCCAATAGTCAGTGAGAATTGGAGGAGCAAATCTGCAGAGAGATAGCAGACAACTGCAGGAAACTTAAAGTTGTGACAGTAGGGGATTTTAATTTTTCACATATTGATTGGGACTCCCATACTCTTAAAGGTCTAGACAGGTTAGAGTTTGTAAAATGTGTCCAGGAAAGTTTTCTAAATCAATATATAGAGGTACCGACTAGAGAGCATGCAATATTAGATCTCTTATTGGGAAACGTGTTAGGACAGGTGACAGAAGTGTGTATAGGGGAACACTTTGATTCCAGTGATCACAACACCATTAGTTTCAACTTGATCATGAATAAAGATAGATCTGGTCCTCGGGTTGGGGTTCTAAACTGGAAAAAGGCCAAATTTGAAGAAATGAGAAAGGATCTAAAAAGCGTGGATTGGGACAGGTTGTTCTCTGGCAAGGATGTTGTGGTAAGTGGGAGGCCTTCAAAGGAGAAATTTTGAGAGTGCAGAGTTTGTATGTTCCTGTCAAGATTAAAGGCAAAGTGAATAAGAATAAGGAACCTTGGTTCTCAAGGGATATTGGAACTCTGATAAAGAAGAAGAGAGAGATGTATGACATGTATAGGAAATAGGGAGCAAATAAGGTGCTTGAGGAGTATAAAGAGTGCAAAAAATACTTAAGAAATAAATCAGGAGGGCTAAAAGTAGGTTTGGCAGTCAAGGTGAAGGATAATCCAAAGAGCTTCTACAGGTATATTAAGAGCAAAAGGATAGTAAGGGATAAAATTGGTCCTCTTGAAGATCAGAGTGGTCGGCTATGTATGGAACCAAAATAAATGGGGGAGATCTTAAATGGGTTTTCTTGCGTCTGTATTTACTAAGGAAACTGGCATGGAATCAATGGAAATAAGGCAAACAAGTAGTGAGGTCTTGGAACCTATACAGATTGAAGAGGAGGAGGTGCTTGCTATCTTGAGGAAAATCAGAGTAGATAAATCCCCAGGACCTGACAGGGTATTCCCTCAGACCTTGAAGGAGACTAGTTTTGAAATTGCAGGGACCCTGGCAGATATATTTAAAATGTCGGTATCTACAGGTGAGGTGCCAGAGGATTGGAGGATAGCTCATGTTGTTTCGTTGTTTAAAAACGGCTTTAAAAGTAATCAGGTAAATTTGACGTTGGTAGTAGGTAAATTATTGGAAGGAGTACCAAGAGATAGGATCTACAAGTATTTAGATAGACAGGGACTTACTAGGGAGAGTCAACACGGCTTTGTGCATGGTAGGTCATGTTTAACACACCTATTAGAGTTTTTTGAAGAGGTTATAAGGAAAGTGGATGAAGGGAAGGCAGTGGATGTTGTCTACGTGGACTTCAGTAAGGCCTTTGACAAGGTTCCGCATGGGAGGTTAGTTAGGAAGATTCAGTCGCTAGGTATACATGGAGTAGTAGTAAATTGGATTAGACATTGGCTCAATGGAAGAAGCCAGAGAGTGGTCGTGGAGGATTGCTTCTCTGAGTGGAGGCCTGTGACTAGTGGTGTGCCACAAGGATCAGTGCTGGGTCCATTGTTATTTGTCATCTATATCAATGATCTGGATGATAATGTGGCAAATTGGATCAGCAAATTTGCTGATGATACAAAGATTGGAAGTGTAGCGGACACTGAGGAAAGATTTTGAAAGCTTGCAGAGGGATCTGGACCAACTGGAAAAATGGGCTGAAAAATGGCAGATGGAGTTTAATACAGACAAGTGTGAGGTATTGCACTTTGGAAGGAAAAACCAAGGTGGAACATACTAGGTAAATGGTAGGGCACTGAGGAGTGCAGTAGAACAGAGGGATCTAAGAATACAGATACAAATGCCCTAAAAGTGGCATCACAGGTAGATAGAGTAGTAAAGAGAGCTGTTGGTACATTGGCCTTAATAAATCAAAGTATTGAGTATAAGAGTTGGAATGTTATGGTGAGGTTGTATAAGGCATTGGTGAGGCTGAATTTGGAGTATTGTGTGCAGTTTTGGTCACCAAATTCCAGGAAGAATATTAATAAGGTTGAAAGAGTGCAGAGAAGGTTTACAAGGATGTTGCCGGGACTTGAGAAACTGAGTTACCGAGAAAGGTTGAATAGGTTAGGACTTCATTCCCTGGAGCGTAAAAGAATGAGGGGAGACTTGATAGAAGTATATAAAATTATGATGGGTATAGATAAAGTGAATGCAAGCAGGGTTTTTCCACTGAGGCTAGGGGAGAAAAAAACCCAGAGGACATGGGTTAAGGGTGAAGGGGGAAAAGTTTAAAGGGAACATTAGGGAGGATTTCTTTACACAGAGAGTGGTGGGAGTGTGGAATGAGCTGCCAGATGAAGTGGTAAATGCGGGCTCACTTTTAACATTTAAGAAAAACTTGGACAGGTATATGGATGAAGGGTGTATGGAGGGGTATGGTCCAGGTGCAGGTCAGTGGGACTAGGCAGAAAAATGGTTTGGCACAGCCAAGAAGGGCCAAAAGGCCTGTTTCTGTGCTGTAATGTTCTATGGTTCTATGGTGTAATAATCATAACAGGGATAGGTTGACTAGATTAGGACTTAATTCCCTGGAGTGCAGGAGAATGAGTTGAGATCTTATCCACACTGGTTCAGGAGACCGCTGGTTAAAGAATAATAACTGTGCCTAAACTTGGTGGTATGAGACCCAAAGCTCTTCCTTAAATAAGGATTCCAATACTATACAAGGTATTCCAGATGTATGGGGTGTCCAGGGAAGTGTAGATCCTCCGATGTTGTGGTTTGTCGTGTCCATTCTGGGGCAGCTCACTCTCCTTTGGTCCTCACCAGACACTCAGCTCTCACCTGTGGCTCCAAGTAGCTGTATGTACGCGACAGCAGCCATACCCCGGTACACCGATTCGACAGGCGGGCAAAACTGGGTGAGGGTAGCCGGCGGGCCTCATAGCCCTGTGAGATAGGGGAGTGCCTGTCCTAGTGTGTGAAGTCAGCTCTGGTGGACTGGGGTAGTGCGGTCAGCCATGAGATCCAATGGCCAGGAAGGCGGCTCTGCAATACTTCGCGGAGAGTAAAGGTCACGGCGAGGCACAGAAGAAGTCATGGTCATCCACTGCAACAAGGGAATTTTTAAAAAAGCAGTAACCGGAAGAATTCAGGGTTCATATACAGTGAGTACCAGGTGATAATAACCATAAAACAAGCAGAAATGGCTAGCTACCTTGGAAAGATTGGCACTTTTGATTACACAACAGATAACTGGATATTGTACTGTATACTGAGCGAATCGAGCAGTATTGAAAAGCAAATAGCCAATGAGAAACAAGTACCGCTTTTGATGCGTGTATTTGATATAAAGGCTTACATTTTGCTTTGAAGTTTGACTGCTCCAACCAAACCATCAGAAATTAGCGTTGCTGATATTGTGAAAGGGACACAGGAACATTTAGAATCAAAGCCATTGTTGATTGCAGAATGCTTTAGGTTTCATAAGCAGAATCAAAAAGAAAGGGAGCCTATTTCAGCGTACGTGGTTGAACTGAATTGAGCATTGTCGGATAGATAATGGTTTTAGTGTTACACTGAGAGATTGTTTAGTTTGTGGAATCTTAAGAGAAAGCATTCAAAAATGGCTCCTAACTGATGCACATCTTATATTTAAAAGAGCAGTTGAAATTGCTGTATCAATGGAAACAGTAGCCAGAGGTGCAATCAGGAATGAAAGTGAACGCAATCAAAATTGTAACATCTAAACAGAAGCCTGCCTGGTGTGGCAGGGGCTCACGTTCACCAGATCTGTGCTGGTTTAAAGGTCATGCAGACAAAAATAAATGTACTGCTCAGGGAAGAGAAGAAAGTAAAATGTCAAGTTGCAGTTTCAAAAAGAGCACTAATCTGCACGCTATTGATGAAGAATTGGATAATGAATAGAGTGACACAGGACTTGCTTGCCTTCACATTTACAATACGAAAACTGATAGTAGACAAGCAACATGGCTTACCCCAGAAGTGAATGGCAAATTAATAAAAATGGAATTGGACACTGGCTCAGCTGTTTCAGTCACTCCACAAAGTGAGTTTGAACAGCATTTCAAAGATACTAAACTGAAACCTGCAGATATCCAGCTAAGAACTTATACTAGAGAAAAAGATAACTCCTGTGGGGTTGACCTTTTTAATGGGGAAAGGTAACAACCAACAACCCACATTGGGCTTGTTTGTGGTAAAAACACGTATGAGTTTTTGTATGAGGGCCAGCATTGTGGGGCTGTGATTGGCTGAGTCAAGTACAACTTGACTAGAAATCCATCTACCACTTGCACGTCACATCCCCTGCCACAGAGCCAACCAGAAGCAAATTGTGGACGATGCCACAACTGTCTCTATGCTGTACACCCTGAAGTATTGCACAACAGTGTTGGTGCCAACCTCTGAGCCTCTGGTTCTGAAGCATATTGGACCAAGGAAGAACCACGCTGCTTAGAGGAATTGTGAGAGTGTTGAGAGCACTGGTCCGACTACAATAGGTTTTACGGGCAACGTATCTGAGAAAGCTTCGGATATGTTAATCTTACGGTTACTTGTGAAATGTGGCTTGGTGTTAAGCTGGAAGAGAGTGCAAGGAGCTTCGGGAGAGTTGCAAGCATTCGGCTTGTGTGAGTATAAAGAACCAGAATCCACTGTGTGTGCAGTAAGGGTGAACTTCAAGAGGGAGACGAAAAGCTGATTGTAAAAGTAGATGCAAAGTCCAAAGCCTGGTTGGATGAACGGAAAAGCAAAAAAAAGGAGTCGACGGAGATACGAAAGCAGAGGATTTGTCAGATGATGTTGTGGATGAGGAAACCACGAGGAGAGATCAGATCGTAAAGGCACAAATAGGATTAATAAAAGAGTACTCCAGTGAACTAAATAGACCTTCCCAAGGGCAAGATGCACAAACTAGAAAAAGGAAAAGGAGGGAAGAGTTAGAAAGAAAGAAATAGATGTGAATGGGAGAAGGAATGTGAAAAAGAAAAAAATAGAGAGGGAAAAGGGGAAGAAAGCTGTCCAGAGCTGTCAGAACTACTTCTTGCAGTCTCAGAGTCAACTCCTACAATCACCTCAGAGGAGGTCCCAGAATCCAAGAGTGTTTCACAGCCACAAGTCTCACCTGGCAAGCAGAGTGATCCCCTTCTCAGGAAAGACACCATCCCACATGAGTAAGAAAGCTTCCACAGTGATTGTCTTTAGCCCTGAATGGGACAATTAAAAATTTACTATGCCGTGGATGTCTGTATATAGTCATTGTACTTTATAAGATACTGTGTATATTGTCTATTGAGTTGGAGTTCATAGCTAAGCAGGGAGGAGTGTTGTGTATTTAATATTATTCTGTAATACTTGAGTAATCTTGTATATACATTGTTGATTAAGCATTCTCGTTAACTTAAATAATTCATTATGGGTTATATTGCATAGGTGATCATGCCACCACGTGATACTTACGCACCTTGCTTAAAGTAAAAAGAAAGTTAAACACATTTTGGACTCCAGTGTCTTCCTTTGAATTAGTTTAATATTTTGAATTAACAGAACGTGACACCATCCACTTTAAGGTTTGATGTGTTGTGCATTAGGGTTACTTGAGCTACTGTCACCTTCCTGTCAGCTTGAACCAGTCTGGCCATTCTCCTCTGACCTCTCTCATTAACAAGGTGTTTTCGCCCACAGAAGTGCTACTTACTGGATGTTTTTTTGTTTCTCGCACCATTCTTTGTAAACCCCAGACACCGTTGTGCATGAAAATCCCAGGAGATCTGTAGTTTCTGAGATTTGCAAACCACCCCACCTTGCACCACCAATCACTCCATGATCAAAATCACTTAGATTACATTTCATCCCCATTCTGATGCTTGGTCAGAACAACAACTGAACCTCTTGGCCACGTCTGCATGCTTTAATGCACAGAGTTGCTGCCACAGATGTTAGATATTTGCATTAATGAGCAGGAGTATTGGTATACCTAATAAAGTGGCCACTGAGAGAATGTGTGGTACTCCTATCATTGTCCTACCTGTGATTAATTACTTCAATACAAAACAGCTGTGCCTGTTTTATGTGAGTTTACGAAACATTTTCCCTGATTTAGTCGTCTTTTCTCTCAAAGTTTTAGCTAATGGGATTTACTGTTCATGTGAAGCGGTGGGTGTTGAAGCTTCCCAGGGCAATACTTGAAGGACATCAAGTGTTGACTTGGCCGAGCCTCCACTCCACAGACAGTCCTCGGGCACTTTCCCCTCAGCCCTTATCACCACTTCCTCACAAAGCACTTCATCACGTTAATCACTTTAAGCACGTCCAGTAATCAGATGTGCTCAGCAGTTTTTCAGATTCCTTTCTACTCCAGAAAATTATTAAATGCAAAGTCTTTATTCTGCATAGTAGGTATTGAATACATTTTTGAATGACTAGTTGCAACATGAACAAGTGCTCATGTGGTTCAGGGAAGCTACCTGGTAAACTGTATACTAATTGACCACTTTATTAGTTACCCCCATCTCCTGTCCCTGCCCCGTAGCTCCTGTACCCCTCTGCATACCCCAGCACCCACCGCACCTCCACTAAATGCCACACCACCATAACTCCATGCCCTGCACCCATGCACCCCCGCACCTCAGGTACCACCCAACCACCCCCAAAAGTTCCATACCTGCATTCCCTGCACTCCCCGTAACTTCCCTATCACCCACACCCACTATGATCCCACAGCCACCCACCTAACCCCTATACATCCCTCCTGTGCCCTACTGCACCTTCCGTAAACCCCCCTCCTAATAAAGTGGCTACTGAGTGTATGTTTGTGGTCTTCTGCTGTTGTAGCCCATCCATTTCAAGGTTCATTGTATTGAGCGTCCTGAGATGCTCTTCAGCACACCACTGTTCTACCGCTGGAGGTTAGGGCAGCAATGAAGGTCCTCTATCTCTGGCGGTGTTCAGGGCTTCGCTCATCATGTCAGTAACTTCCTCTCAGTTTTCACTACTGTCAGTCACGCATGTTCCAGGTGGAGTCTCAGGAATACCATCTCTCACAGACGTAGAAGGATTTTACATTGTTGCTTCCATAACAATTTTGTTTTTGGAGTCAGATTTGTTAGCCCTGAGGTGAACCCTCGAACCTGGAGGACCGGTGGACCATTCTTTGTCTGGCCTCTACCTTTCGACCTGTTTGGCATGGATAATCCTACCAAGAGCCAAAGCATAAAGCCCTGACTCCAGCCGACATAGCTCTCTGGGTCATTCAGGCACGCAAGCCTCCAAAACACGACAAGGTTGTGGCCCTCTTGGAGGACCACTGTCGTAACATGTGGTTATTTGAGTTACTGTTGCCTTCCTGTCAGTTTGAACCAGTCTACCCATTCTCCTCTGACCTCTCTCATTAACAAGGCATTTTTCCCACAGAACTGCCACTCACTGGATAGTTTTTGTTTTTCGCACCATTCTCTGTAAACTCTAGAGACTGTTGTGTGTGAAAATTATTGGTCAGCAGTTTCTGAGATGTCCTAATGTCAACCTGAGGTGCTGACTTTCTCCCCCCCCTCTCTCTCTTCCCTCCCCTCCCCCCCCTCCCACTCTCTCTCTCCCCTCACCCTCTCTCCCTCACCATCCATTCACTCCATCTCTTTCTCCATCTCTCCCAATTTCTCTCTTCCCCCCCCACTCTCACCCTCTCCATCCATTTCTCTCTCTCTCTCTCTCTCCATCTCTCCCTCTTGATGTCCTTAACCCCTGTCTCCAGTCCTGCTAGCACAAACTAGTTGTGATCTAGCCTAAGAAACAATTCCCCTCGCACAAAGTGAATGCTCTTTTTAAATCCTTCAAGATTCCTTCAAAACTAAATATAATTCTTACCCCAGTACTTCACCAACCCTGAGTAGTAACAGCTGCACCCTCTTATCTCTTACGACCTTCAGCCTAAACAGATAACTTAGGAAAATAGAGCCAACAGTTCAGTAAGGAGGAAAACTTTCTTCAGCAGCATCTCATCTCCAGACTATCACCACATTTCAAACTGACACCATTTTGTTTTTTGAACTTCCATTTTATTTTGCCATGTACCAAGGAAGAGTCGCATTTAACTCTTTCCTGCCCAGAAAGTCTCACCAAAAATAAAGGCAGATTCTCCTAATGCACTGTTTTGTTACACTGTTAGAGATGGGCCCACTCTGGCCGGATGCCAAATCATGGTCCCACCTACACTTTTGTTGGTCAGAATCTGAAATGAACCCTAAAGTTTGGATTTTAGGTACAACAAGCCAGATTTGCACATCCCCCCAGGGCCGAACTGTCGGAGGCCCTGTCTCTGTCGGGAGAGACATAAAATCAAGACTCCATCTTGAATGGATGGAACAATCCTGCAGTAATGCTTTTGTGGGTGAACAGGTAAATTTTCCTGGTTACCTGATCAATATTTATCTCCCAATATCACTCCAACAAATTACTGTACCTCACTCATGTTACCTTTTTGTGAGTTTTCTGTGCACAAGTTTACTTGTTATTTTCTTCATAAACAACAATGACTACACTTCGTCTTCTTCAAGACACTTTCAGACATCCAGATGAAAATGGTTTACAGCTGCAAGTCTTCTTAAGCTTTATTTAATAATTGTCATTTCCCATGACAAACTTCTATACACTCAGTGCCACTTTACTAGGTATACCCGTACACCTGCTTATTAATGCTAATATCTAATCAGACAATCATGCAGCACCAAGTCAATGCATAAAATCATGCAGACATGGTCAGGAGGTTCAGTTGTTGTTCAGACCAAACATCAGAATGGGGAAAAAAATGTGGTCTAAGTGGAATGATTGTTGGTGCCAGACAGGGTGGTCTGAGTATCTCAGAAACTGCTAATCACCTGGGATTTTCACGCACAACAGTATCTAGAGTTTAGAGAAAATGGTGCAAAAAAAAAAGAGCAGAAGTTCTGTGGGCAAAAACACTTTGTTAATGAGAGAGGTCAGAAGTGAATGGCCAGACTGGTTCAAGCTGACAGGAAGGTGACAGTAACTCAAGTAGCCACACGTTACAACAGTGGTGTACAGAAGAGCATCTCTGAATGCACAACACGTCAAACCTTGAAGTGGATGGGCTACAGCTGCAGAAGACCATGAACATACACTCAGTGGCCACTTTATTAAGTAAAAGAAGTATCTGATAAGGTGCCCACTGAGTGTAGGTTCTCACTGGAGAGTGTCGTAACTGAGTTGCAAAGAGTCTTTGAAAGTGAGTCTGTTGGTCATAGAATAATGATTGTTATCCACGCTGGTTCAGGAGCCTGATGGGTGTAGGGTCATGATTGTTGCTGACCATGGTGATGTGGAACCAAAGGCTTCTGTACTTTTCACTGATGGTAGCAGCGAGAAGGGCAAGAGCTGAATGGTGGGAATGCTGGACGATGGATGCTGCTTTTTTGTGGCAGTGCTTCATGTAAGTGTGCTCAGTGGCAGGGAGGACTTTAACAATGATGGCGTACAATAAAGCTGGATGAACTCAGCAGGTCGGGCAGCATCAGTTGAAAGAAACAGTCAACGTTTCGGGTCGAAACCCTTCGTCAGGACTAAAGAAGGAGGGGGCAGGTGCCCTATAAAGAAGGTGGGGGGAGGGTGGAAAAACAATCAGAGGAAAGATCAAGGGGTGGGGGAGGAGAAGCAGGGAGGGGATAGGCAGGAGTGGTGAAGAAGGAATCTAAGGGGTAAGCACTATGGGTAGTAGAATAAGGCAGACCACAGCATCTGCAGTGCACTTTGTGTTTACCAATGATGGACTGGGCTGTGTCCACCACTTTCTGCGGCCTTTTCTATTGACTCTTAACAACATTGCAGAGTGGTATGTATACATCAATGGCAGGGAAGGAAAATATTTGACCTGGATATCTTCACTCAACACAACCCTGAACTGATACTATGAACTACAGACTGACTTTCAAGGATTCTTTACGATTCATATGCTCAGTAATATTTTTATCTGCACAGTTAGTCTTTATTTGCACACTGGTTGTCTTTTAGTCTTTGTCTATGTATAGTTTCTGGAAAATTCAATTGTATTTCTTTATTTTCCTTTAAGTGCCAACAAGAAAATGAAATTTAGGGTATGACAACATATATGAACTTTGATAATAAATTTGCTTTAAACTTTGAACTTCCAATGAAGAACACAGGACCTCTGCTTAATCTTATTGGCTTTGAGTCAGGGAATGTACTTGTGATCTCTTCAAGAGGGTAAGATGGAGGTAGTGTGACACTTGCAGAATTGTGCAAACTACCAGATTTTTATACACTCAGTGGCCATTTAACATGCTTTTCTGCATACTGCCATTGTGACATGTGGTTATTTGAATTACTGTCACCTTCCTGTCAGCTCAGAATCAAGTTTAATATTACTGGCATATGTCGTGAAATTTGTTGTTTTGCAGCAGCAGTACTTTGCAATATATATATTAAAAACTATAAATTACAGTAAGAAGTATAGATAAAAAAAAATTAAATTAAATATGTCATCCAAAAAGAGAGGAAAAGTTAGTGAGGTGGTGTTCATGAGCTCATTGTCCTTTCAGAGATCTGATGGCGGAGGGGAAGAAGCTGTTCCTGAAACGTTGAGAGTGAGCTCTCCGTCTCCTGTACCTCCTCCTTGATGGTAGCAATGAGAAGGGGGCAAGTCCTGGGTGATATGGGTTCTTAATGATGGATGCCGCCTTTTTGAGGCATCGTCTCTTGAAGGTGTTCTAGATGTTCAGGAGGCTAGTGTCCATGATGGAACTGGCAGAGTTTACAACTTTCTGCATCATTTCTGATCCTGTGCACTGGCCCCACCATACCAGACAATGATGCAACCAGTTAGGATGCCCTCCATTGTACATTTGTAGAAATTTGTGAGTGTCTTTGGTGACATGCCAATTCTCCTCAAGCTCCTAATCAAAATGTAGCCACTGTCACGCTTTATTTGTAACCAGGAACTTGAAACTGCTCACCCTTTACACTTCAGATTCCTCGATGAGGACTGGTGTATGTTTCCTTGACTTTCCCTTGCTGAAGTCCACAATCAATTCCTTGGTCTTACTGATGTTGAATGCAAGGTGGTTGTTGCTACAGCACTCAACCAGTTGATCTATCTTACTTCTGTATGTCTCCTTGACACCATCTGAAATTCTGCCAACCATAGTTGTGTCATCAACAAATTCATAGATGGTATTTGAGCTGTGCCTAGCCACATAGTCTTGGGTGTAGAGAGAGTAGAGCAGTGGGCTAAGCAGGCGTCCCTGAGGTGTGCCAGTGCTGGTTGTCAGTGAGGAGGAGATATTATTTCTGATCTGAACAAACTGTGATCAAGGAATAGTTTCAGAAGGAGGTACAGAGATCCAAGCTTTGGAGCTCGTTGATTATAACTAAGGGTATGATGGTGTTGAACACTGAACTGTAGTTGATAAACAGCAGCCTGACATAAGTATTGATATTGTCCAATTGATTCTAGCCTGAGCGGAAAGCCAGTGAGGTTGCATCCTCTGCAGACCTATTGTGGCAATAGGCAAATTGTAGAGAATCCAAACCTTTGCTTAGGCAGGAGTTGATTGTAGCCATGACCAACCTCTCAAAGCATTCATCACAGTAGATGTGAATTCAACCAGCTGATAGTTTCAAAGCAGGTCACCTTGCTCTTCCTGGGCGCTTGTACAATTGTCACCCTTTTGAAGCAGGTGGGAACTTCCGACTGCAGCAGTAAGAGATTGAAAATGTGCTTGAACACTGCAGGCCGTTGGTTAGCACAGATTTTCAGAGACCCGCCCGCTTGAACCAGCCTGTCCATTCACCTCTGACTGCTCTCATTAACAAGTTTTGCCCGCAGAACTGCCTCTCACTGGGTGTTCTTTGTTTTGCAAAGCATTCTCTGTAAACTCTAGAGACTGTTGTGCATGAAAATTTCAGGAGTTCAAGAGTTTCTGATACGCAAGCCACCCCATCTGGCGCCAACAGTCATTCCATGGTTAAAGCCATCTAGATTACATCTCTTTGCCATTCTGATGTTTTGACTGAACAGCAGCTGAACCTCTTGACTATATCGGCATGCTTTTATGCATTGAGTTGCTGCCACACGATTGACTGATTGGAAATTTTCATTATCAAGCAAGTGTACAGGTGTACCTAATAAATTGGCCACTGAGTTAATATCAAACTTAATTTCTCTTTTATTATCAAGGTGCAAAGTAGCAGATATTTTTAGCCACCAAGCAAACAATTCATGATTATGCTAATAAATGGGAATAACCTTACTTTCATGAACAAGGGAGCCTAAAGGGAGCTTCCATTGGGAAAAGGAGCGCAGTTTTCTTAATTAAATTGACATTGCCTTGACATTCATTATGTCATTTTGTTTGATAAAATTAATTCATTGCAGGCATGAAACCTTCACTGCCTCTCTATTATGAAAATCAGAAGTACCTTTGTGACAGATGTCTGATACTTTTATTTAAGCCGTACCATTCTTTTTCATTAGCGTGTCACAAAAGGAGTGAATATATTAATGAGGAGTCTATCCGGAAAAAAAACGAAAACTCTACTGTTTGGAGTCAGATTTTGTGTGCAAGAATCAATTATCTCATTGTAGAGCATGGTGTGTTGAGTTCATTGTGACAGTGCTTGAGAAGGCCTCTTTCAGATGAACTGTTGGAGCGAAGCCTTTTTATCCTCACAAAACTTGCCAAAAACAAAACAGTGAGCACTTTATTAGGTATCTCCTGTACCTTTTGTACCTCATAAAGTGGCCACTGAGTTTTACGTTCATGGTCATGCTGCTGCGGATCATCCACTTCAAAGTTTGATGTGTTGTGCATTCAGAGATGCTCTTCTACACACCACTGTTGCATGGTCATTTGAGTTACTTTTGCCTTCCTGTCTGCTTTAACCAGTCTGGCCTTTCTCCTCCGACCTCTCTTGTTAACAAAGTGCTCTTATTCACAGAACTGGATGCTTTTCTTTTTTGTTTCTCACACCATTCTCCGTAAACTCTAGAGACCGCTGTGCGTGAAAATCCCAGGAGATCAGCAGTTTCTGAGATACTCAAACCACCCCACCTGGCACCAACAATCATTCCACAGTCACATTTTTTCCCCATTCTGATGTTTGGTCTGGACAACAACTGAGCCCCTTGCCATTCACAAATAAGAGGCAATCTGCAGATACTGGAAATCCAAGCAACACATACAAAATGCTGGAGGAACTCAGCAGGGCAGGTCTATGCAAAAAAAAAGTACAATCGAAGTTTCGGGCCGAGATGCTTTGGCAGTGTTTCTTGAACCTCTTGTCTTGTATGCATGCTTGTATGTGTTGAGCTACTGCTATATGATTGCCTGATTAGATATTAGCATTAACAAGCAGGTGTACAGAGGTACCTAATTAAGTGACTACTGAGCATCTTTAGTACATTGTTTTGCATATTGCTTGCTTGTCAGTCTGGTTGTGTAGCTTCTCATTGATGATATTGTCTTTCCTTGTTCTACTGTGAATCCCTACAATAAAATGGATCTCAGAGCAGGATATGGCAACATATGATAATACATTCTGGAGATATGGACTATTCAACAGCAACCTAGCTTCAGATCTGAATATGGATTGTAGACTGAACTTAAAATGCAGCTCAGAACAGTGGTGTTCCTTGAGCTGCACTTTAGGGTTAAGTGCAGGCAAGGAAACACCCCATTGATCCCGTCTATGCATGAATGTAATAAACATCCCATTGACCTGATATGTCTGCATATGTATGAATGCATTAAAGAAACAGCCCACTGATCTGCGATGTCTGCATAAACTCAGAGACAGTGGTGATTAACACACACTTTTGGTTGGTCAGATCTAGGGATCTGAAAATGATATGTAACTCAAAAAGAAGCATTATAAATGTATTGTAACTATAGAAAATGTCATGCTGTTCTTTAACCTTTGTTCTTCAACATATTTAAATGTGATGTAATGTTGGGTCAGGGAGCTTCTACCAAGAGTGTTTCCATGAGACTGTCTGCTTGTTGTTTGGAATAAAGCCTTCAGTGTTTCTCTTGATCACAGTCACAACAGCATATATGTACTTTGAATTTTGTCTGTCTTCAGGCCATTTCAAAGGTTTTCCCATTCCCATGGAAGAGTTATTTGCAGGTGACATGAAACTTGATGGAGTTGTGGACAGTGAGGTTGGCTGCCCAAGGATTCAGTTGGATATTAACTTGCTAGAAATATGTGCAGAGTAATGGTAAATAGAATTTAATCTGGGCAAGTGTGAGATGTTGCACTTTGGGTCATTATAGTGAACTGTGATACCTCGAGAGCTTCCAACAAAATGTTAAAATATATAAGACCTTAGTTAAACTCCACTTGGAGTACTGAGTTCAGTTCTGGTCACCTCATGACAGGAAGGACATTGATACTATAGAGAGAGTGCAGAGGAGATTTACAAGGATGTTACCTGGATTGGGAAACATGCCTTATGAGAATAGGTTGAGTGAACTTGGCCTTTTCTCCTGGGAGTGATGGAGGATGAGAAGTGTATAAGATGATCAGAGGCATTGATTGTGTGGAAAGCCAGAGGCTTTTTCCCAGGGCTGAAATGGCTAATGCAAGGGGGCACAGCTTTAAGGTGCTTGGAAGCAGGTACAGAGGGGATGTCAGGGGTAAGTTTTTCACACAGAGATTGGTGAGTGCG
This sequence comes from Hemitrygon akajei, assembly GCF_048418815.1. NCBI lineage: Eukaryota > Metazoa > Chordata > Chondrichthyes > Myliobatiformes > Dasyatidae > Hemitrygon > Hemitrygon akajei. Next base: position 32,470,743 of record NC_133154.1, read on the forward strand.
TGGAATGTGCTGCCAACAATGGTGGTGGAGGCAGATACAACAGGGTCTTTTAAGAGACGTTTTGATAGGTACATGGAACTTCAAAAATTAGAGGGCTATGCAGTAGGGAAATTCTAGGCAGTTTCTAGAGTGGATTACATGGTCAGCACATTGTGGGCCGAAGGGCCTGTAATGCGCTGTAGATTTCTCTGTTCTAAAATGTGTCATCTCCCCATGCCCTTTTCATTCAGTCCCTTGCATGAGAAGCTATGATTAACACTTACCTTTATTTAAGTCACTTTACATTCCAGTTGACCGTGTGTGGTTCTTGCTGGTGTTCATCTCTGTAAGAACTGGAAATATTTAAATCTATTTACATATAGAATTTGGAGATCTGTGTGCAAGAGTGATATTTTTCTCTAACATTTTGCTTATGTGTTCAGCAAGTTGGAAGATTAGAATAAAATGGATAAAGGGAGTTTTTTTGCAAACTAAAGTCAATTCCTTCTAAAGTGGAGTGAATTTATGACAGTTAATGTATCTGCAATTTTCATAAACATGATATTTCTGTTACTGGGGCAGCATGGTTCCGTAGCAGTCAGCGGAATCGTTTTATAACATCAGCGATTTCCGACTGGGGTTCAATTCCCACCGCAGCCAGTAATGAATTTGTATATTCTCCCTGCGGATTTCCTCTGGGTGCCCTGGTTTTTCTCCCACATTCCAAAGACGTAGAGTTAGGGTTAGTGAGCGTTGAGCATGCTGTGTTGGTGCCAGAAGCACGGCAACACTTGCTGGCTGCCCCCAGCGCAATCCTCGTTGATCTGATTCAACGCTAAAAAGTGTATTTCAATGTTTCAAATGTGACAAATAAAAGCTAATCTTTAGTAACGATAAGATTTCAGCCAAATCTCCGGAGTAGTGGAGAGTAGAGAGTCAGAGAAGATATTTTTGCATCAGGTAGGGGATTGGTATCCTATATGTCGGAGTTGTCACTGATACTGCAGGCAACTATTTCAATGTAGCTGATATCTCTCTGTTGTTTTCATGACTTTCTGCACTGCTATGGTCTTGCAAGGGACGAGAATGAATATCTGGCACAGATTGTCTGACTGGAAATTCTCTATTAAGAAGACAGGCACTGAAGAAACCCTTTAATTTCACCAGAGGAGTAGCTTGATGCTTACCCCACAGTTCCATCATCTCTGAAGTTCTGAATTCAGTCGTGACTGGACCAATTCAACGGATGTCACATCTCTGAGCATTATTAAGACTCTAACTTGTCATAGGCTCCGGGGAGGATTTAATCTTGTTCCCAACTGACAAGAGTCTGCAGAATGAAACTGTTCCAATACTGGTGATTTTGCCCATGGGGAGTCAGTAGACAAGAATGGCTCGTTTGGGAAATGGAAATGATGCTGCATTGAGGCTTTGGATTGGAATACTTATTGCTGTAAGAGAGTATAGGGTACATGTCATTAACGTGCTCTACACATCTTAATGTGGTTGTCACTAACTACCAAATCCAATGCCAATCTTACAGCATAACCTCTCCATGTAAGAATTGTGTAAAGGGATTTAAAGAGAGATTGTCTTTATTTGTCACATGTACCTTGAAACACCGAAACATGCAGTGAAAGGTGTCATTTTCTGTAGGGGAGTTTCAGGTTGAAACTCTGCATCACGACACTAGAATCTCAAGTACTCTGTTAACGATAGGGTCTTTTAAGAGACTCCTGGACAGGTACATGGAGCTCAGAAAAATAGAGGGCTATGGGTAACCCTAGGTAATTTCTCAGGTAAGGATATGTTTGGCACAGCATTGTGGGCTGAAGGGCCTGTGTCGTGTTGTAGGCTTTCTATGTTTCTATGGTTCTAACATCATGCCAAGGGGGTGATCAAGGTGAGGACATTGAGCAAGGTTGAGATTAAAGGTCAGTTTTACTTGTCACATGTAAATCGAAACACACTGTGAAGTGTGTCATTTGTGTGAATGACCAACACGGTCAAAGGATGTGCTGGGGGTGGGGGGGGGGAGCGTTGCCACGGTTCTGGCACCAACATAGCATGCCCACACCTCACGAATCCTGGAATGTGGGAGGAGACCAGAGCACCCAGAGGAAACCCACACAGTCACAGGAAGAACATACAACCTCCTTACAGACAGCGGCCGGAATTGTACACTTATCACTGGCTCTGTAGAGCATTATGCTAACCACCATGCTACCATGTTGTAGCAAGGTTATGCTCAGTTAACTAAATTCCCAACACACCGCCAGTGCATAAAGCCACCTCTTTAACCAACATTCTACCCTCTAACCACTAGTTCTGGCTTGCTTTTCCCAATGTCGTCCCTTCTCCTCACCCTCCCACTATTACCACCACCAACCAAGACCACAAGAAAGTGCAGAGAATTGTGAACACCGCCCAGCCCCGTCACAAAATCCACCTTCCCCTCCACTGACTCTGCCTACACCTCCCACTGCCTTGGAAAAGTTGTCGAGAGAGGACGTGGTGGCACTGGAGAGGGTTCAGAGGAGGCTCACGAGAATGACTCCAGGAATAAAAGGGTTAACACATGAGGAGTGCTCGATGTCTCATGGCCTGTACTTGCTGGAGTTTAGAAGAATGAAGGGATATCTCATTGAAACCTATCGAATATTGAAAGGCCTAGATAGAGTGGAGAGGATGTTTTGCATAGTAGGACCAAAGGTCCCAGCCTCAGATTAGAAGGACATCCATTTAGAACGGCGATGAGGAGGAATTTCCTTAGCCAGAGGGTGGAGAATCTGTGGAAGTCATTGCCACAGGCAGTTGTGGAGGCTAAGTCACTGGATATATTTTAAGCAGAGTTTTATTCATTTAGAGATACAATGTGGAATAGATCCTTTCAGCCCTTCAAGCTGCACTGACCAGCAAACCTCCCCCCCCCACCCCACAACCCCAATTTAACCCTAACCTAATCACGGGACAATTTACAATGACTGGTTAAGTACCCAGTATGTCTTTGGACTGTGGGAGGAAACCGGAGCACCCTGGAGAATATGCATGCATTCCACAGGGAGGGTGTGCAGAGGGTGCCAGGACTGAACTCTGAACTCTGATGCCCCGAGCTGTAATAGTGTTGTGCTAACCGCTATGCCACTCTGGTTACCAGGTAGAAAGCTTTTTGATTAGTAAGGGCATCAAAGGTTACAGGGAGAGTGGGATTGAGAGGGATAATAAATCTGCCATGATAGATGGCAGAACAGAGTTGATGGGCTGAATAGCCTAATTCTGCTCCAATGTCTTATGGACTAAAGATCCCTTCGCCCTTGTTCATTGTCACTTCTATCAGACAGAAGACAGGCATGAGGACACATACCACTAGGCACAAGGGCAGCTTGCATCCCATCATATTTTCTCGGAGACCATTTAATAGTCGCATTGCAATGCGGTAGAAGCTGTCTTTGAACCTGGTGGTACAGGCTTTAAGGATTTTGTATCTCCTGCCCAGTGGGAGAGTGGAGATGCAAGAACATCTGGGGTAGGAGGGGTCTTTGATTACGCTGGCTGCTTTAACAAGGCAGCAGGAAGTGTGGACAGTGTAGAGATAGTCAGAGCGGAGGGTGGTTACCGTAAAGTGCTGAACTGTGCCCATAACTCTCCGCAGTTTCGTGCGGTTTGGGAAATGTAGTCCCCATATCAAGCTGTCATATCTCTTGCACTCTATGGCGCTCCTATGAAAATTGGGGACGGTGCACAGGGACATGCTGAATTTCCTTGCCCTCTTGAGGAAGCAGCTGTCTTGTGCACAGCAGCTGCATGGTTAGACCAGGGCACGCCACTGGTGATGTTTACTGTAGATGGAGGGAATTCACACGGATTCTGAGGTTCACCTTCAGGACAAACTTCCTCTTTATTCCAAACTAATGTCAATAGAGGAGACACTCATCCTAGAATGAATGCTTCCCAATCCAAAATTTTCATAATTTTTATATTGTTTCATATCTATTCCCCCCCCCCATATGCACCGTGTATACACAGAGTGAGGTAAGCCCCAGCACTGTTGAATTTTGATGTTTTTTAATCCAAGGTTCTTTCAGAAGTCAGGAAAGAGGCAGAATATTTGTTGCTTGATGATCATTTTATTAAGCACTAATAGAACAAAGAGAATTGGAAACAGACAGTAGCAGCAGTCTAGCATAGAAAGGCAAAGTAAAGATGGCAGTCTGACGTGTTCAGCTCTTTTTAGACCATAGATATGAAACATTCCATTTAAATATGACGATAGAGTTAATGAATCAGAACTGCCCTATTCAAATAATGCAATACCAAGAGCGTCTACACTAGAGGTCATGGGTTAAGGGTTAAAGGTGAAATGTGTGGGGAACCTTCTGTTATGGTCGGGTCCGAAGTCTGCATTCCGGTTCATGATCCGGTCCGTGGACTCCGGACTCTGGGTCCTTCGACTGCCCCTCGTTTCACCTTGAACACAAATAGTCACACCTGAGGATCATCTTAGCTTGGTTGGGCTCAAGGAGATGCTCCTGATGCCTATCAGTTGGCTGTGAACATAAGGGGCTTTGGGATTGAGCATAGTTGGGGGGGGGGATTTGTCCTGTCCATCCCGGCTTGGAGTACCACCATTAACGATGAGTTCTGTGTGTGAGTGATGGACTGGCTGCTCCGTAGCCGCCCGAGTCTTCCGGCCGCAGTGAGCCTTGAAGTCACCCCGGACTGAACTCCCTTCCTACCCCTTGCCTCTGTTGGGTAAACCAGGCCAGATTGCCATTGCCCGGCGGAGGGCTCTGCCCCTTCCTACCCCCTGCCTCCGTCGGGTAAGCCAGGCCAGATTGCCGTTGCCCAGCGGAGGGCTCTGCCCCTTCCTACCCCCTGCCTCCGCCGGGTAAGCCAGGCCAGATTGCCATTGCCCGGCGGAGGGCTCTGCCCCTTCCTACCCCCTGCCTCCGTCGGGTAAGCCAGGCCAGATTGCCGTTGCCCAGCGGAGGGCTCTGCCCCTTCCTATCCCACGCCTCCGACGGGTTGATCCCTGCGACCTGCCCAGGCCCCTGTGTCCTGCCTGGGAGGTCCGGGCCCTGCCCAGGAGTTCTGTGGCCCGCCCAGAGGACTCTGCCCCTTCCTATCCCTTGCCTCCGATGGGTTGTGCCCCGCGACCTGCCCAGGAGCCCTACGACCCGCCCAGGGGGCTATCCTCCCAGCATTCCTAGTCCCAAGAACCCATCCTCTAGCCAAGCCTCAAGACCTCAGCCTCAAGCAAGTGTCAAGACTCCAGCCTCAAGAACCCATCCTCAAGCCAAGCCTCGCGACCCCAGCCTGAGCATCTCTGAACTCCAGGATCCTCTCTGAACTCCAGGGTCTCCACACTTTGTCCTATCCTTTAGCTTGTCCCATCCTGCCCCCAGTACTTCAGTGCCTGCGTCCTGCATTTGGGTCCAGTCTCACGTCCCTTATGACACCTTCTCCACTCAGAGGATCGTGATAGTGTGGAATGAGCTGCCAGCATGAGTGGTTCGTGTAAACTTGATTTCAACATTTACGAGGAATGGTACATGATGGTAGGAGTATGGAAGACTTTAGTCCAGGTGCAGGTTAAGGGGAGCAGGCTGTTTAAATGGTTAGGCACAAACTAGATGGGCCAAAGGGCCTGTTGCCGTGCTGTATTTTTCTATGACTCTAGAAACTTTTGGAATCATACAGATTTTTAAGCACTAGGAGACGCACATGAAACAATTGCATATACATACTATGACTACTAGGAAACATATTAAGCAGTTATGCGCATGTATATAGCAGTTGTATAAAATAAAGTAGGCATAAATTGTGAAATTGCACAGAAAATAACAATTATTCCATCTAATCTAACTGTGAGCTGTGTGCATTTCCATTTTGAGCTTAATGTACAACGGCAAGCTTGCATCCTGGAGTTTTCTGAAACAGTTGCTGGCTAGTGACCAGGTAAAGATCACTACTGCTCAATTCGGCCTACGTTTTGAAGCTTGGGCCAGTTGAGCCTGCTACAGACATTGCCGTATGCATGCACGGAGCCAGTACTGGTACATGTTAGGCAACTTACAGTGTGGGAGCTACAAACTGGACCCGCCAAAATGAAAAACATGGGCACTTGAAAACTCACTTGAAAAAGAGAGTGTGCTGTCAGGGTGCAGGAGGCCCCCTTGGTGCACTGTGTCATCAGTCTGCGATTGCACACTTGCCACATTCTCACAATCGATCCAATTTGGTTCAACAGTCTGGTTCCAATCTGATGAGGCCTCCTGTATTCCTTTACAATGTGCTCATCACCCCCCTCAGTCTCTCTCTGCCGTGCTACACAACCAAGAGTTCAGTACTCTCTGAACTAACACTACATTTGTATGTAGGAACTTGAATCTCTCAATCGTTGATGTAAACCACTGGCCCATCTCTCTCCACAGACGCTGCCTGATCAGGTGGGTAGCCCCAGCAGTTTCTGTTTTTATTTCTGACATCCAACAGAATCAGAATCAGAATCAGGTTTATTATCACTCACACATGTCTTGAAATTTGCTTTGTGGCAGCAGAGCTGTGCAAGACCTAAACACTTACTATAAGTTACAATAAAAATAAAATATTGGATAGTACAAAAGAGGAATAGTGAGGTAGAGTTCATGGTTCATCCTTCATTCAGAAATCTGATGGCAGAGTGATAAAGCTTTTCCTAAAAACATTAAGTGCGGGACCTCAGGCTCCAGAACTTTCTCTCTGATGGTAGCAGTGAGAAGCGGGCACCTCTTGGGTGGTGAGGGTTAATAATGGATGCCACCTCCCTGAGGCATGGCCTTTTGAAGATGACCTCAATGTGACAACTAGATAGATACTAATAAAAATGCTTTGAACTCTTGTATGAAAATGGGACAAGCCTTCAAATCTCTCAGTCAGGTTTGAATAGCTAGCGTGCTTTGATTTTGTGATTTATGTGACAGAGCATTGAAATGTCTCGGCATGAGAAATTTATCTAATATAGTCTCGATGTAAATGAGTGCACTGAACCTGATCCCACTATGCCATTAATTGTAATCTTGAAAGAAAGCTTTTGTGTGATTCTTGGCAAGAAATAATTGCAATATGTTCCGCATTTCAAATTGGCTAACGCAATGTTTGGAGTTGCAGGGGATCCCAACATAATTTGGATGAGAAGTATTTAGCAGGTTTTCGGAAGGATGAGAGTGGAGGGGAGGCTTTGAGAGGGGAGTGGTGGCAATGCATTTGAGAGTACTTTGCAAGGTAAGAAATGCCATCTACTGCACAGCTAAATAATGAAGGCAGCAGTGTGATGGCTCAAGTTGAGTATGATGTTCTCCTAAGGAGTTGTCTATTGGCGGATCCTCAGGTGGTTGTAGAAGCTGATCCGGGATCCACAAAACCAGGATATTAGGGTGGATTTCCTTTAGGAAGACTAAGCCTGCTCTGCTCCGTTACTATTGATGGTGAGGACGTGGATGTGCTGAGGACCCACAAGTACCAGGGGGTCCACTTGGATGACAGACTTGTGTGGAGCACCAACACAGAGGCTGTGTACGAGGAGGGCTAGAGACACCTCTACTTCCTCTGGAGACTGAGGTCCTTTGGAGAATGCAAGCCTCTGCTTCACATGTTCTACCAGTCTGTTGTCACCAGTACAATCTTCTATGCGGTGGTGTGCTGGGGCAATGGCATCAACACAGGTGATGCCAACAGGCTCAATAAATTGATCAGAAAGGCTGGCTCTGTTATAGGGTGTTATAGGCTGTTAGACGATGTTTCTCACCCTCTGCGTGCCACCTTGGCTGAACAGAGGAGCACATGTAGTTATAGACTAAGACAACTGTGCTGCTTTTTACTGTCAGCCATTAGGCTCTATAATGAGTCAGCCTATAGCTGGGGAAGTGATGAGTCCCCTCCTGTTAGACTGTTTGAAGTCAACTATGTTTTATTCTGTCTTACTTCTCTTCTAATATTTGTATATCTGTGCACTTGTAATACTACAGTGACACTGCCATTTCCTTTGGGATCAATAAGTATCTAGCTATCTATCTGTGCGTGACATTGTTTATTATGGAGAGGCTGATGCACAGGCAGTCACCACACGGTCCTTGACTGATCGGGGTCAGGATCCAGTGATGTGGAGTGTGAGGCAGTTGGGGGACCCTTCACTGCCGCAGTCTTCCTCTGCCTTCACTGCCATCGTGATGTGTCGTCCTTTTCTGCCAGCTCTTTGACTGGAACCTCCTGCTTGGCCTTACTGCCACGGGGGAGCCTACCAGGAGCTAAGTGCCAGATGGCTAAACTCCAGACTGCACTGCTCACAGGATACCTCAGGAACTTACACGCCTCTCCGACACAACCAGAGAAGAAATAATGAAGGTATGCTGGCATAGAAATGGGCTGAAAGGTGTAGTCAAATTCAGGAAACTGGAGGAAGGCCCACACCTCATGGAACTATGAATGTAATGGGAAAGGATGAGGCCATTCAGTCCATTTAGTCAGCCCCATGTCTCAGTGAAACAATCCCATCAGTCCCATTCTGCAAAGCCTTGGAAATGATAATTTTCTGAGTATCTATCCAATTTAGATTTACCCTATCTATACCCCTCATAATTCTGATTACCTCCATCAAATCTCCCCTCAATCTTCTATGTTCCAAGGAATAAGTCCTAACCAAGTATTTGATTTTACTGGATGCTTTGCCAAGGCAGTGAGGTGTAGATAGAGTCCGTGGAAAGGAGGCCGGATTTGGTGATGTGTCCGGTGGGAACAACTTCTCTCCATTTACCATACCTAAACTGGCTCTGGTGTTGAGAACCTCTGGGTTGCTCTAGTTTCTGAGAATCTCCCCAGGCTTGCCGTTCTAACCTTGAAGATGAGATCCATCATCTTTGGAGCTGCTGTGGCAATCAGTCCCACCGAGGCGATGGAGATTGCTCGCTCTCTCATCGTATTACTCTGTCTGGTTCCATCTGTATATGAACTTTCCAAAATCATTACTCGAGTTTCTAATGAGCTTATTGAATTTTTCATGAGTTATTAGGCACCTTAATGACCACTGAAAGAAAAAAATATATTCATAACCTTTAATCTTCATTCTACATTAGAGTAAACTTGCAGAATTCATTGCTCCTTTTCTTGTTCGTTCACGCGATATGAATGGAATTCAGCATTTATTGTTCCTCTCAGCTCACCAAGTACTGGGAATTGAAAGCTTATTTCAAGAAAAAAATGTTTAAAAATGGCTCTCAGAACTATCAGCTACTCTTTATTTCTTGAGAGCATGGATGTAATGTGCTTCATCTTTACAAGAACAGTTCCCTCGGGACCAATCATGACTCCAGGAGAAGATATCAAAGTGAATTCTTTTAATGTGGGACAATCATTCTAACTACTTACCACCAATGTAACATGTACCTCCAAATGTCTTTGAAAATCGCAATCAGAATCAGATTTGCTATCATAAAACCAGAAAACCAGAAGATATAGGAACAGAATTAGGCCATTCTTCCTATTTCAAGTCAGCTCTGCCATTTGATCATAACCAAACTATTTTCCTCTCAAACTCATTTTCCTGCCTTTCACACCCTGACTAATCAAGGACTTATTAACCTCTGCCTTAAATACACCCAAGGACTTGGCCTCCGCAGCTGCCTGAAGCAATGAATTCCACAGATTCACCCCCACTGTCTGTCTAAAGAAATTCCTCCTCATCTCCTTTCTAAAAGGATGTCCTTCAATTCTGAGGTTGTGTCCTCTGGTCCTAGATTTCCCCACTATAGGAAACCATCCTCTCCATATCCATTCTACTGAGTCCCTTTAAAACTCGATAGCTTTCAATGAGCTCCTCCCTCATTCTTCTAAATTTCAGTGAGTACAGGCCCAGAGCCATCCAACACTTCTGATAAAATAAGCCATTAAATTCTGGAATGATTTTTGTGAACCTCCTTTGAACCCTCTCCAACGTCAACACATCCTTTCTTAGATGAGAGGCCTAAAACTGCTCACGATACTCCGAGTGAGGCCTCACCAGTGCTGTATAAAGCCTCAGCATTAGCTCCTTGCTTTAATTTTTGTTTCATCACTGACATACATTGTGCAATTTGTTGCTTTGTGGCAGTACAGTGCAAAACTACAAATTACAATACAAAATAAAATCAGTATCTAGTGCAAATGAGGATTACAGAGACAGTGTTCATGGATTCATTGTCCTTTCAGAAATCTGGGGGTGGAGAGGAAGAAGCTGTTCCTTAAGCACTGAGTGTGGGTTTTCAGGGACCTGTACTTCCTCCCCAGTAGTAGAGATGAGAGCATGTCCTGGATGGTGATGGATCCTCTGTACCGGCCGGTATCCTGGCACTACCTCGATCGTGGGGATCGTGTGCCTCTTGCAACCTTGAGCATTGAAGATTCCTTAGTAGGTTGTGCTGAAACCAATCAGAATGTTTTCCACTTATCCCTCAAGTAACATGCTGAGTCTTTGGTACCATACCAAACCTACTCAAACTCCTAACAAAGTAGAGCTGCTGGCATACTTTCTTTGTGATTCTATCAAGATGCTATCAGCATTGTATGGAAGTTTGCATTGACCACAATAGTGATCAAAATCCAGGAACCTTTCAAACTCCACCTTACATGCAAACTTTTCCCTTTATCTATAATAAGTTTCCTGGATGAGAAACTTTATCTCTTCAGAGATCTAAGGGTTCAGCACCATAAAGGATAACACCGACCTCTTGACTGGTATCCCATCTACTGCATTGGTTTCGTAGATCACAGGTACAGGGCCTTCAGTCCAATGAAACACTGGAAGAGTGAGCAGTTTCGGGTTCCTGGCTGTCAACATCTCTGAAGGTCTATCCTGGGCCCAAAATGTGATGCAGTTTCGAAGAAGGCATGCCAGCAGCTATGCTTCATTGGGAGTTTGAGGAGTTTTGGTATGTCAACGAGGGCTGTAGCAAATCTCTACAGATGTACTGTGGAGGACATTCTGGCTGGTGGCACCACTGCCTGGTGTGGAGGCTCCAATGCGTAGGCTTCAGAGGGTTGTAAACTCACCCAGCTCCATTATCATCTCCACCATCGAGGACACCTTCAAAAGGCAGTACCTCAAGAATGTGGCATACATCATTAAGGATCCTCGTCATTCAGGACATGCCTTCTTCTCATTGCTACCATCATGGGGGAGATCCAGGAGCCTGAAGAAACACACTCAATGTTTCAGGAACAGCTTCTTCCCCTCCTCCACCATCAGATTTCTGAACCATCCGTGAACTCATGAACACCACGTCACTTTCTTGCTCTCTTTCTGCACTACTCATTTACAGAATTTCTTTCTGTAACTTACAGTTGTCTTTTATGTATTGCACTGTACTGCTGCTGTAAAACAGCAAATTTCACGACATAAGTATGTGATAATAAACCTGACTCTCTCTCCCTCCACCACTAACACACATGGACGTTCAGTAAGATGCTCTGTTGTTTCTGGACTCTGGTAGCATGGACCATATCCGACTTCTACCTCCAGGCCAGTAGGAGCAAGAGAGTACCATCATTTACCATGTCCCTTCCAAGGATCAAATTCTGATTTGGAAAACTATCATTGTTCCTTCATTGTTGCTGGGTCCATAACTGGAATTTCCTCTCCAGGAGAGCCAGGATTAACTTCGCCAGAAGAACTGGATACCAGTAGCATAGTGGTTAGCACAGTACCAGAGACCCAGGTTCAATTCCCACCGCTGTCTGTAAGGAGATTGTATGTTCTCCCCATGACCAATTGAGCGTTGCAACTTCTTATATGTACAAGAAAATTACATTTTCCATTGCCTTCCTATCCTCCAACAGACCTGGAGAATTCAAAGTTTCACTTTGTAACAAATATCTTAAAGCTAACAAATACCAAATACAAACCTCTCTGACTTTTCATGAATATTCAAATTAAGCTTGCTCTGATATGTAAATTAAGACACCAGTCTCCTAAAGAGCCTCATTATCCACCAAGCTTGAGAAAAGAGATTAGATCGTCTAATAACTGTGACATAACAATCCCAGGAGACACTAATCACATTGTCACAAGTACTGTGATTTACTCAAGTCTACAATTAAGTTCAACATTTTCTTAAAGCTGCGACATGCCTTGTGGTCACGTGGGGTCAAACCTCTCGTTCTCACTTGGTGTGTTAGGAAATTTCCAGTTCCGTTGTGAAATTATGCTTGTTAAAATATCATCATTGTAAGTGTCTAAGAGTTTCAAGTACTGAAACTTCCCAAATTTACACAGACTGTGACTGTACAATTCATGTTTTCTGCAAGAAGCAGAGATGGGTGTAATTGGGTAGCACAGTCTGGCTGGGCTGAAGGGTATTCTCCATGTTGTATCTTGAAATAACAATAAAAAAAACACAATGATCACAAGAACACCATCTTCTTCATAGTCTCCTCCAGGTCAGACACTGTCCAAGTAGAAATCAATGTAAATTTATTATCAAAGTACGTACATGTCATAGAACATAAAGATAGAAAAGCAAACAGTACAGCCCAGAGCAGGCCACTCAGCCCACAATCTTGTGCTGAACCAGTTACATTAATAATCAAATGGCTGACTAAAAAACTCTCTTCTGTCTACACAATGTCCTTATCCTTCCATTTTCCACACATTCATGTGCCTATCTCTTAACTCTTTGTGAAACACTTGATCTTCACATCTCCTGTGAAATTACCACCTCTCACCTTAAATACATGCCCTCTGGTGTTATACATTTCAATCCTCAGAAAGAGATACTCTTTGTGCCTCATAATCTTATAAACCTCTATCAGATCGCCGCTCAGCCTCCTTCATATACTACCATTGGATTCATTCCCTTACTGGCATTTACTGGAAAATAAAGCAATAGAATAGAATTTATGAGAAAAAACTATACAAACATTAAAACTGACAAAAGGCTAATGTGCAAAAGAAGACGAGTTGAGTAAGTAATAATGGATTGCATTGGGGCAAGATTTTAGGGTTCTCTGTCCCAGAGTAAAGGATGATTCAAGGAAAAGTCCTCTCCTCCGCTTTGTTTCCTTGCAGGATGCAAGGCCAATGTTCAGATGAAGGACCTTGATGAAAAGCATCGACTGTCCATTTCCCTCCACAGATCTGCAGATTTCCTGCACATTTTGGGCTTCACATTCAGGTTCCAGCATCTGTAGTGTCTCCATTCTTTATAGTCCATCCCTAGTTTCCCTGGAAAAGATTGTGTTAGGGAATTGCTTTCATGTAAAACTTTGACAAACTTCTGTAGATGTGTGGCGGAGAGTATATTGACAGGTTGTGTCCTGGCCTGGCAATGACCTTGAACTAAAAAGCCTTGAAAAAGTGGTGAATATGGCCCAATCCATCACTGGCAAAGCCCTCCCCACCTCTGAGCACATCTACATGGAGTGTTGTTGCAGGAAAACAGCACCCACCATCAAGGACCTCCATCATCCAGGCCATGCTCTCTTCTTGCTGCTGCCATTAAGAAGGAGGTACAGGAGCCTCAGGACCACCAGATTCGGGAACAGTTATCACCCCTCAACCATCAGGTTCTTGAACCAGTGGGGTTAACTTTTCTCAACTTCATTTACCCCATCACCGAACTGTTCCCACAACCTATGGATTCACTTTCAAAGACTTTTCATCTTATGTTCTCCATACTTATTGCTTATTTTTTATTATTATTATTTTTATTATTATTTTATATATTCTCAGCTCAAGCTGGTAAAACCTGAGGTATTGGCATAGCCAAATACAATCATTTCTCAATTCCCTTTGAACTATTATAGTTTAGTATTGCGGCTTTCTGGAAACCTACATAAATATTGCTGTGTAGGCCTAATTGTACAATGCTATTGTGTAGTGCCTTTGGGATGATACCAGTTGCAGATATTACTGCTTGGACAATGTATACCCTGTTCATATTCCATAGTCTTTCGATTTCCTCTTTTAGTTCAGTATATTTCTGATATTTTTCACTTACTGACTTCCGTATGTTATGTGTGTTTCCATTGGCTTTATCTAATAAATAAGTTGTCCTTGCTTGGTTATCATGTAGTATTATATCTGGATGGTTACTATGGATTGTCCTATCTGTAATAATGGCTAGGTCGTAACTCTGACTCTAGAACTGGATCAGGCTTGTACTTATAGTAGGGTACAGTGCCTTTTATGAGTTTGTATTTTAAAGGAAGATTTTGGTGAATGATGTTTGCCATTTGATTGTACCTGATGATTAAGTTGCAAACTCCTTAGAGACAGTGGGGTAGTTGAAACCCGATTGACGATCACTGTCATTGAATTAAACTCTGAACTCCCACATCCCAAGCTGTAAAAGTGTTGCATTAACCACTGTGCCACCATAAATTTATGAAAAATTTATAAATAATAAAGGACAAACAGCCGATGTGCAAAAAAGGCAATTTGTGTAATTAATAAAAAGGGCAAAAATAAATAATATTGAGCTGTTGATTCACCGGATGGTTGGAGCGTGATAACTGTCCCTGAACCTGGTGGTGTGGGACCTAAGGCTCCTGGACCTCCCACCCAACAGTAGCAGTGAGAAGTGAAGGAACGGCAATACATTTCCAACAGGGCATAGCTAGGGTGAATGCACTCCATAGGAATTTGAGGACATCTGTTTTACACAGGATGGTATGTTCCGTTTGTATTTGGAATGATCTGCCAGAGGAAGGAGCTGAGGCAGAGGTATTAAAGATGTATTAAGATTTCCGGTAAACAAATTCCCGGCACCCCCTACTCCCTCTATTCCCCACCCTGACCTTTTACTTCTTCTCACCTGCCTATCACTTCCCCCTAGATCCCCTCCTCCTCCCCTTTCTCCTGTGGTCCTCTCTTCTCTCCTATCAAATTCTTTCTTCCCCAGTCCTTGACCATTCCCACCCCACGCTTTTATTCTGGCATCTTCCCTCTTCCTCTCAGTCCTGAAGAAGGGTCTCAGCCCGAAACATCAGCTGCTTATTCATTTCCATAGATGCTTCCTGACCTGTTGTGTTAAGTGTGTTGATTTGGATTAAAAACTTTTCAAAGACATTGTGACGTGATTACAAGCTACAATGTTGAGAGGACTGGGACAAGGGGAGCTCAGAGAGCCTTCTGAAGATTCAAGTTTATTTATCTTGCAGACATTGGAACATGCCAGTGAAGTAGGTCGTTTGCGTTAACAACCGACACACCCGAGGATGTGCCGGGGACAGCTCGCGAGTGTCGGCACACATTCCAGCGCCAACACAGCAAGCCCACAGTATTCAGCAGAACAACGCAGAACACAGAAGCTACAAAACAATAGCAGCAAAAACAAGCCTCATTCCTCCCTCCCACCCGCCCACGCACCAGGTGCACAGGGATGATGTTGTTTGGAAAGGCGTCTTGGGGATGCTGCCAGGATTCGAGGACCTGAGTTATAGCGAAAGGCTGGGTAGGCCAGGACTTTATTTCCTAGAAGGTAGGAGACTCAAGGGTGACCTTCTAGAGGTGTATAAAATCAGTGAGCACACAGTCTCTTTCTCAGGGAACGGGATCTAAAAACTAGTGGCCATAGGTTGAAGGTGAGAGGTGAAAGATTTAAAGAGGGCCTGAGGGGCAAATACATCAATGCAGAGGGAGGTGTGTAATGAAATGAGCAAGTGGTTGAGGCAGGTACAATAACATTTGAAAGACAGTTAGATAAGTATGTGCATAGGAGATGTTTGGAGAGATACGGGCCAAACATGGGAAAGTGGGACAAGGTTGGACAGCATGGATGAGATGGGCCAAAGGGCCTGTTTATATGCTGTGTTTCGCTATGAAGGTAGTTGGCAGAGTGGTGCCAGTAAGGACTCAAGTGCCCTCTGTGAACCCGCGTACTCCTGAGATTCCCGAACTTCGGCCAATGGTCCGTCCATCCGTGAGGACAGAGGTCACGTCTGTCTGAGCTGGAAGGTTCCCTACTTTGCCAGGAGAGAATTCCTTGCCTTTTGCAATGCTCCAGTGAGCAGCACAAGGCCACGTGGGCTGCAGATCGGCAGACACATCTGTGGAGATCCTGAGGCAAGGTCCTGGGCCTGAGGGTGACCCTGACTCTGACTTTGAACGCAGCGCAAGCACTTGCGCGCTGTTGAGACTTGAGGTCTGTCTCAGTCACTATATTTTGAACACTGTTTTGTGAATTGTTCAGATGTGGAAAGAGCAATGCACACAAAGTGCTGGAGGAACACAGCAGGTCAGGCAGCACCTATGGTGGAATATGGTGCCAAAACATAAAATTACTGTAAATGACAAAATAAATAAGGACTGCGAGAAAATGAGGTAGTGTTCATGGACTGTTCAGAAATCTGATAGTAGAGAGAAGAAGCTGTTTCCTAAACCACTGAGTATGGGTCTTCAGGCTTCCTGATGATAGTTACAAGAATTAGTCATGTGCTGAATGGTGGGGGTCCTAAATGATATACACTGCCTTCTTGTGGCACTTTGTTTTGAAGATTTCCTTTATCGTGGGTAAGGTTGTACCCATGATGAAGCTTGGTGAGTCTATGACCCTCTTGTGATCCTGTGCATTGGCCCCTCCATACCAGGCAGTTCTGCAGCCATTCAGAATGCTCTCCACTGTACATCGATAGGAATTTGGCGGCATACCAATTCTTCCTGAACTCCTAACGATGTAGAGATGCTGGCGTGGTTGCATCCAGGTGAAATGCTTGGGAAACTTGACACCCAGGAACTTAGAATTGCTCGCCCTTTCCACTGCCAACCCTTCGATGAGGACTGGCGCCTGTTCCACCACCATCCCCTTCCTGAAGTCCACAGTCAGTCACAAGGTTGCCGGACGCTGTGGGGAATCACACAGGTGTGGTGTCATTCTCCCTTGCAAAGCGTGCACAAAAAGTGTGTCGGAACAACTTTCCTCAGAGGGTGGGAAAGTGCGCTTTCTCTGCTTTAGAGATGGAGCATAGTAGTAACAAGCCCTTTCTGCCCAACTAGCCCCTGCCACCCAATTACACCTATGTGACCAATTAACCTACTAATCCATATTTCTTTGGAAAGTGTGAGGAAACCGAAACTCTCAGAGGAAACTCACACGGTAACGGAGAGAATGTATAAACTCCTTACAGACGTCCATAGAATTGAACCCGGGTCACTGGTGCTCTAATAGCATTATGTTCTATCGAAAGATAGGACAGTACTCCTTGTGGTATGACAGTGCAAATGTTTTACAGCACGAGAGCACTCACTGGGGCTGAATTCCCACTGCTATCTGTACACTCTCCCCGTGACCATCAGGGCTTACTCCAGTTTCCTCTCACATTTCAAAGATGTGTAGGTTAAGGTTAGTAAGTCGTAGGCGTGCTATGTTAGCAATGGAAACAAGGCAGTACTTGCAGACCCCAGAAGAAACTTCACCGATTTAATTTGATGCAAAGGTCGCTTTTCACTGTATGTTTCAGGATACTTGTGCCAAATAAAACTAACCTGAATGTATCAGCCATTGCATTGTATTTAAGCATCGAGAGATGCTTAAACCAGAGACGGCCCACCTACTATCTCGTGGAAGCGGGCAATCTCCTCTCTGTCATGGCTGTCAATTTAAAAGGCAATGCGATTGGAACCAGAGGAAGAAACATCACATCATTTCTCGCAAACAACAGGACCTGGTTCTCAGGGGATACTTTGATACTCGTTCTTATAATGAATGTTCACACTGTGGGCTGAAGATTGCACTGTAAAGTCAGACTGTGTTGCAAAGCCTCATTATAAACCCTTGTCATCCCATTATCTTTGAAATACGAGCCTCTGATTTTTCAAAAGGAGAGAGAAATGATACAGGAACTTCCCTGGAGCTGCTCTTTCTCTCCACCAGTATAACGTTAAAGCAAAGGCTCTGTGTGTGCAAAACCACGACCTAAAAAATTCATTTGTGGGAGATGAATGTCACTGAAAAGACAGAATTTACACTTGGTTTCTCCCGCACCTAATAAAGTGGCCACTGAGTGTATGTTCCTGGTCTCCTGCTGCTGTAACCCATCCACTTCAAGGCTCAATGAGTCATGTTGTACATTCAGAGATGCTCTTCTGCACCCCACTGTTGTAACGTGTGGTTATTTGAGTTACTGTCACCTTCCTGTCAGCTTGAACCAGTCTGACCATTCTCCCCTGACCTCTTTCATTAACAAGGTGTTTTTGCCCACAGAACTGCCACTCACTGAATTTTTTTTTGTTTTTCACACCATTCTCTGTAAACTCTGGAAAACGTTGTGTTTGAAAATCCCAGGAGATCAGCAGTTTCTGACATGCCAGCTAACCCATCTGGCACCAACAATCATTCCACAGTAAAAGTCAGTTAGATCACATTTCTTCCCAATTCTGACGTTTTGTCTGAAGAACAACTGAACCTCTTGAGCATGCCTGCATGCTTTTATGCATTGAGTTGATGCCACATGATATTTGCATTAATGAGCAGGTGTACAGGGGTACCTAATAAAGTGGCCACTCAGTGTATTGTCCAATATTAAGTGCCCCTCGAAATGGAGGCAGTGAGCTATCCTAGTCATCCAAATTGAGAGGGTTGTTAAGAAGGTTTATGGTGCATTGTTCTTTGTTAGTCGATGGATTGACTTCAAGAGGCATGAGGTAATGTCGCAGCTCTATAAAACTCTGGTCAGATCACTTTTGAACCACTTTCAGTGTCGTGTATTTGTGTTCAGTATTTGTGTTTGAGTATTGTGTTCAGTCCTGGTCACCTCATTACAGGAAGGATATGAAAACTTTAGAGAGGGTGCAGAGGAGACTTACCAGGAAGCTGCTTGGACTAGAGGTCAAGTCTTATGAAGACAGATGAGTAAGCTAGAACTTTTCCCTTTTGACTGAAAGAGGATGAGAGGTGACTCGATAGAGGTGTGCAAGATAAGAGGCATAGATCGATTGGACAACCAGAACTTTTTCCTAGAGTGTAAATGGCTAATACAAGGGGCCTTAATTTTAAGATGATTGGAGGAAAGTATAGAGGGGATGTCAGAGGTATGTTCTTTACACAGAGAGTGGTGGGTGCTTGGAGTGCTCAGCCAAGGTGGTGGTAGAGGAAGATACTTCAGGGGAATTTAAGGCACTCTTAGATAGGTACATGGACGATAGATAGATGGCGGGTTATGTTAGAGGGGTGGGTCAGATTGCTCTTAGAGTAGGTTAAAAGGTCATCACAATATTATAGGGGAAATGCTTGTGCTCTGCTCTAATGTTCTATGTTCTATGTTCTGTGTAGCTGGGGATACCAGAGTCTGCAGATGCAGAAATCTGGAGCAACAAATAATCTGCTGGAGAAACTAGCCGGGTCATTTCTGTCTTAACTATACTGCCTGGGCTGTAGACCATAAGACCATATGCCATAGGAGCAGAATTAGACTAATTGATCCATTGAATCCACTCCTCCATTTCAGCATGGCTGATTTATTGTCCCACTCAAACCCATCCTCTTGCCTTCTTCCCATACCCATTGCTGCCCTTACAAATCAAGAACCTATCAACCTCGGCTTTAAATATACCCAGTGACTTGTCTCCATAACCATCTGTGGCAATGAATGTCCCAGATTCACCACCGTTTGGCTGAAGAAATTACTCCTCGTTTCTGTTCTTATGAACCATCCTTGTTCTCTGAATTATTTTGTAGTTACAAGTTAGCCAGACCATGACAGCAGACTTCCCTTCCAAAGAGTATTGTAAACCAGTTGGATGTTGACAACTCATGTTTCCTTTACTGATATCAAGTGTCGACTTGCCTTTTTCCACACAAAAAGGCCTGGGCAGAGTAGATGTCTCCATCACTAGGTGAGTCTACAATCTGAGGGCACGGCCTCAGAATAAAGTGACATCCCTTTAAAACAGAGATATTGAGGAATTTTCTTCATCCTGTGGTAAAATGGCACCTTCTCGATAGTCCACTCCTGCCACACACACTCCCACTTCAGTGATCTGCCTGTCACCTGAGAGCTGTTGGTCTCTCCTAGGCAATGGGATATTGATGGAAATGTGTGGAAATCAAATGGAATTAAGGTAGGATGCCCTAAACCCCCCCTTGTACTGGGCCTCAATACCCCCTTGTGCAATTGGATCCTGGATCTCTTCACTTGTAGACCTCAGTCAGTTCAGATTGGCAAAAACATCTCCTCCACAATCTCCATCTGCACAGGAGCACCACAGGATGTGTGCTCAGCCCCCTGCTCTACTCACTTCACACCTGTGACTGTGTGGCTAAGTACATGTACAAGCTTGCTGATGACACCACTGTTGTGGGCCGTATCAAAGGGGGTGATGGGTGATGACCCAGCATACAGGAGGGTGATTGGAAACTTGGCTGAGTGGTGTAATAGCAACAACGTCTTGCTCAATGCCAACAAGACCAAGGAACTGAATGTAGACTTCAGGAGATAGAAACCAGAGGTTCATGAGCCAGTAATCATTGGAGGATCAGAGGTGGAGAGGGTTAGTAACTTTAAATTCCTGGGTGTCACTGTCTCAGAGGACCTGTTCTGGACCCAACATATAAATATAAAGTGAAGAAAGCACAACAGCACCTTTACTTCCTCAGGAGTCTGTGGAGGTTCGGCATGTCAATGAAACCTTGGCAAACTTCTAGAGACGTGTGGTGGAAAGTGTGCTGGCTGACTGCGTTACAGCCTGGTACGGGAACACCCACACCTTTCAGTGGAAAATCCTCCGAAAGGTAGTGGATTTGGCCCAGTACATCACGGGTAAAACCATCCCAACCATTGAGCACATCTGCACGAAACGTTGCCATCGGAAAGCAGCATGCACCATCAAAGATCCTCACCATCCAGGCCATGCTCTTTTCTCACTGCTGCCATCTGGTGGAAGGTACAGGTTAGGACTCACATCACCAGGTTCAAGAACAGTTACTCAACCATCAGGCTCTTGAACACAAGGAGACAATGGCACTCACTTAAGGACTCTTATTGTGTTATTTCATGCTTGTTATGTATTGCTATTTATTTATATCTACATTTGCACAGTTTGTTGTTTACAGTTACTGTTCTATAGATTTGCTAAGTATGCCCAAGAGAAAGAATCTCAGGGTTGTATGTGGTGACGTATGTACTCTGATAATAAATTTTATTTTGACTATTTTGACTTTGGATTAGTATCGATTGGTTATGGCGTGCTGGTCATGGTGGACTTGGTAGGTCAAAGGTACTATTTCTGTGATGTGTGACTTTATTGGATTGAAACTGGAATTGGAATTGGTTCATTGTTGTCTCAGATAGCAAGAGAGTGAGAAGCTTTTATTTAATGTCATCCAGACTGATTATGCCATACTTAAGTACATTGAGGTAACAGAAAGGAAAACAGAATGCAAAGCTCAAAGCAAATTTATTATCAAAATACATATACTTCACCATGTACAACCCTGAGATTCATTTTCTTGCAGGTGTTCACAGTAGCACAAAGAAATACAATAGAATCAATGAAAAACTATGCACAAAGACTGACAAATAACAAACGGTAAAAGAAGTTAAACTGTTGAAATACACAAGGTAATAAATAAACAAACACATAGATAAATAAATACTATTGAGGTCATGAAATAAAGATTCTTTGAAAGTGAGTCCATAGGTTGTGGAATCAGTTTAGAGTTGAGGTGAGTGAAGTTATCCACACTGGTTCAGGAGCCTGAAGGTTGAAGGATAATTGTTCCTGATCCTGGGGGTATCTTTATCCACACTAGTTCAGGACCCTGATGGTTGAAGGGTAATAACTGTTCCTGAACCTCGGGTGTGGTTATCCATACTAGTTCAGGAGCCCAGTGGTTCCCAAACATTTTTTTGTGACATTACCCACCAACCATTGCATTATTGTGGGCTATGGCACATACTGCCTGTGTTGACCTGCATTATTGTTGGTATTTCCTCTTTGGCTGCCACGGTAACGTAGCAGTTAGCGCCGTGACACTATTATAGTTGGAGTTCCGAGTTCCGTTGGAGCTAATTTGTACATTCCATCCCATGTGCACACGGGTTTCCTCCCACAGTCCAACGATGGACTGGTTAGTAAGTTGATTGGTCATTGTAAATTGTCCCGTGATTAGGCTGGGGTTAAATCGGTGGGTATCTGGGAGGTGCGGCTTGGTCGGCCGATTCCATGCTGTATCTCTTAATGAAATAAACACAACTACCACTGGGGAGGAGTTACAGGAGTCAGAATAACCCCCCTCTATGACTGAGTAACACCTTCTTCCTCCCCACAATCAGATTTCTAAACAGGCCATCAACACTATTATTTCACATTATTTATTTATTTTTGTCATTTAATTTTATGTCTTTGCACTGTATTGCTTCTACAAAACACCAAGTTTCACATCTCTGGAATTAGGGAGATGTTCTTTTTCTTCGAAGAAAGCGGCTTCCCTTCTCCACCATTAACATTACCCTCACCCGCATCACTTCCATTTCATACATGTCTGCCCTCACCCCATCATCTTGCCACCCCACTGGGGGTAGGGTTCCTCTTGTCCTCTCCTACCACTCCACCAGCCTCTGCATCCAGCACATAATTCTTTGTAAGTTTTGCCATCTCCAACAGGATCCCACCACCAAGCACATCTTTCCCTGTCTCCCTCCCCCCCACTTTCTGCTTTCTGCAGGGATTGCTCCTGACGCGACTCCTTGTCCATCCATCCCTCCCCACTGATCTCCTTCCTGGCACTTATCCTTGCAAGCAGAACAATTACTACACCTGCTCCTACACCTCCTCCTTCGCTACCATCCAGGGCCCCAAACGGTCCTTCCAGGTGAGGTGACACTTCACCTACTGTATCTTGTACACCCGGTGTGGCCTCCTGTATATCAGTGAGACCCAAAGTAGATTAGGAGACCACTTGGCCGAGGACCTCCGCTCCATCAGCCAGAAAAAGTGAGATACCCCAGT
Organism: Hemitrygon akajei; assembly: GCF_048418815.1. Lineage (NCBI taxonomy): Eukaryota > Metazoa > Chordata > Chondrichthyes > Myliobatiformes > Dasyatidae > Hemitrygon > Hemitrygon akajei. The sequence continues at coordinate 32,493,676 of NC_133154.1, forward strand.
GGCCACCCATCTTAATTCTACTTCCCATTCCCATTCTGACATGTCAGACCATGGCCTCCTCTACTGACGCAATGAGGCCATGCTCAGGTTGGAGGAACAACACCTTTTATTCCATTTGGGTAGCCTCCAACCCGATGGCATGAACATCAATTTCTCAAACTTCCAGTAATGACCCCATCCCTTTCCACTATTTCCCATTCCACTATTTCCCATTCCTATTTTCCTCTCTCACATTATCTCCTTACCTGCCTATCACCTTCCTCTGGTGCTCCTACCCCTTCCCTTTCTTCCATGGCCTTCTGTCCTCTCCTATAAGACTCCCTATTCTCCTGCCCTTTATCTCCTTCAGCAATCAACTTCCCAGCTCATTAGTTCACCCCTCCTCCATCCTAGTTCCACCTATCACCTACTACCTTGTATTTCTTCCTCTCCTGCCCCACCTTTTCACTCTGACTTACATTTTTTTTCTCCAGTCCTGATGAAGGGACTTGGCCTGAAACATTGAATGTTTACTCTTTTCCACAGATGATGCCTGGCCCGATGAGTTCTTCCAGCATTTTGTGTGTGTTGCTTGAGTTTCGCATCGTCCAAGACAGAGATAATAAATCTCATTCTGATTCTGATGCCTTAATGTTGCCTAGATCTCAGAGCACACAGGCATGATCTGCTCCTTTTTGATCAGGACTGAAATGAGAATTGAACACACACAGAATGCTGGAGGAACTCGGCAGGTCAGGCAGCATCCATGGAGAAGAATAAAGAGTCGATATTTTGGGTTGAAATCCTTCTTCAGGACCCTCCTTGCAGTTCTGATGAAGGTCTCAGGCCAAAATGTCCTCTCTTTATTCCTCTCCATAGATGCTGACTGACTTGCTTAGTTCCTCCAGAATTTTGTGTGTGCTACTCTGGATCTCCAGCCTCTGCAGAATCTCTTGTGCTGAGGAGAATTGAACATGGTGAAAATTTGATCTGATGGTGTTTGGGTGGTGTTAAATGGAACATCCTCATACCAGCACTTCAAAATACTTGGCTTCCATCCCAAGCTCCTGTTCAAAGGAACTGGGAGCTGGTTATATCCCACTCAATTCAGCTAAATTCCTTGTAAGTATTCAATATGTTTTATTCAGTTCTATGCTGGTTATGTTCCCAGTTCAGTCAAAAGTTCAAAGTAAATTTATTATCAAACAGTTTATATTGTATGACACCTTTCTTGTGGGCATTCACAGTGGAACAAAGAATCAATGAAAATTGGAAAAAAAAACTGACAAGTAACCAAACTGCAAGTGCAAAAAAAACCCAAATAAATATACTAAACACAAGTAAATCTGCAGATGCTGGAAATCCAGAGCAACACACACAAAATGGTGGAGGAACTCAGCAGGTCAGAGAGCATCTATGGAAAAGAATAAACAGTCAATGTTTCAAGCTGAGACTCTTTTTCAGGACAAATAACAATATAAATAAATAAGTAATTAATAAATAATACTGAGAACGTGATTTATAGGGACTTTGGAAGTGAGTCTGGAGGTTGTGGAATCTGTTCAGCATTGAGTGAAGTTATCCCCTCTGGTTCCGGAGCCTGATGGCTGAAGGGTAATAACTGTTCCTGAACCTGGTGGTGTGGGACCTGAGTCTCCTGTACCTCCTCGATGGCAGCAGTGAGAGGAGAGTATGGCCTGGATCGCGAGGGTCTTCGGTGATGCATGCTGCTTTCCGGTATCAGCGTCCCATGTAGATGTGCACAATGGTGGGGAGGGATTTTCCTGTGAAGGACTGGGCTCTGCCCGCTATGTTTTGTAGGCTTTTCTGTTTGTGGGCATTGGCGTTTCCATACCAGGCTGTGATGCAACCAGTCAATATACTCTCCACTGTTCTGTAGAAGTTTGTCAAGGTTTTAGATGTCATGCCAAGTCAGAATAAACACCCAAGAAAGCAGAGGCACTGCTGTGGCCGCTTTGTTTATGTTTATGTTGAGGAGATATTTTCTATTCCCAGTGAAGTGGTGCTTGGCCTTACCTATGAAGCTGGCTCCAACCAGTGGTAATAACCTCGATGTGATGTGAGGAGATGTGGTATTAGCTGCCTGCTGTGCTACAGCATCTGTTTATACGTGCCTATCGCTGGAGACGGACGTCATGAGAGAGAGACTTGCATTTCTATAATGCCCTTTGCATCCATAAGCTGACCCAAAGCACTGACTGCCACAATGCAGGGTAAGTAGCGGGAAGCTGTGCGCTGGGTGATCCCACAAACTGCTGTTATAAATCTCTTGAAAAGTCCACTAGTACAACAAGAGTGTGCTCTTGACCTCATAATCTACCTGTTGTGGCCTTGTTCCTTATTGTGTGCCTGCACTGAACTTTCTCAGAAACTGTAACACTTTATCCTGCACTCTGTTATTGTCCTACCTCGTACTACCTCAATGCAATTTGATCAGTGTGAGCAGTAGGTAAGACAAGTGTTACACTGTACCGTAACTTATGTGACAATAATAAACCAATTTACCAATTGTCAATTCCTAAATCTTCCTGTTTATTGATCAACATGGAAGCAATGGTCAAAATGGCTTCCTCCAGTGCTGTAACTTGATCAGAAATTGTGGTCTTCAGATTTAAGTCCAAAGTGGTCCCTTTATCAATGTCTGTAAACTGCTTGTTAATGCAAATATTTAATCAGGCAATGATGCGGCAGCAACTCAATGCATAAAAGCATGCAGACATCGTCAGGAGGTTCAGTTGTTGTTCAGGCCAAACGTCAGAATGGGGAAGAAATGTGACCTTAGTGACTTTGACCGTGGAATGATTGTTTGTGTCAGACGGGGTGGTTTGAGTATCCCAGAAACTGCCGATCCCCTGGGATTTTCACATACAACAGTCTCTAGAGTTTATAGAGAATGGTGCAAAAAACAAAAAATTGTCCAGTGAGCAGCAGTTCTGTGGACGAAAACACCTTGTTAATGAGAGATGTCAGAGGAGAATGGCCAGATGGGTTCAAACTGACAGGAAGGTGACAATAACTCAAATAACCACACATTCCACAGTGGTGGGCACAAGAGCATCTCTGAACACATAACACATTGAACTTGAAATGGATGGGCTGCAGCAGCAGAACACCATGGACATATGGTCAGTGGCTGCTTTATTAGGCATAGTAGGTACACAATGGCCACCGAGAGTATAATAGAATTCATAGAGCGTGGAGCAGTGATCGTCAAGATCCATGCACTCTCATTGATTTGACCTTCCAGTCACAATGCCCGGTTTTTCTGACTGATGACCAACAAGCCGGCTGTACTCAGGGTCACTAGGCATAGAAACTGTCCCCTCAGCCCCCCACATCCATGACAACCGTTAAACATCCACCTCAGAATCAGACTCAAGCTCAGTATCATTGACAGGTTATTTTGTGCCAGCAGTACAATGCAAGACATAAGCGGTGAGCTACAAGAAAAACAAATGGTGCAAAAAAGAAATATTGAGCTGGTGTTCATATGTTCATAGACCTTTCAGAAATCTGATGGTGGAAGGGACAAAGCTGTTCCTAAAACTTTGAGTCTGTGTCTTCAGGCTCCAGTATGTCCTCCATGATGGGATTAATGACAGTGGGGCATGTCCTGGGTGATAGGGGTCCTTAATGATGAATGTCAGCTTCTTGAGGCATCACCTTTTGAAGATGTCCTCCATGGTGGGAAGGGGCTGTGCCCATAATGGAAATGGCTGAGTCTACAGCTCTCTGTAGTCTCTTTCCTTCATACCAGGTGGTAATGCAACCAGTCAGAATGCTCTCCACAGTACATCTGTAGAAATTTGTTGGAGTTTTTGGTGACAGTCACTGGCATGCCATCTTCGCGATTGCATCGACGTATTGGGCCTACGGTAGATCCTCTGAGATGTTGACACTCAGCAACTTGAAGTTGCTCACCCTTTCCATCACGGACCCCTCAATGAGGATTGGTGCCTGCTCTCCCAGCTTCTCCTTCTAGAAGTCTACTATCAACCCCTGGGTCTTTGCTGCCAGATTGTTGTTGCAACATCACTCAGCTGACCAATCTATTTCACTCCTGCATGCCATCGGAGGCTCTGCCAACAATAGTCATGTCATCAGTGAATTTATAGCTGGTATTTGAGCTGTGCCTAGCCACACAGTCATGGGTGTAGAGAGAGTAGAGCGGCGGAATAAACACATATCCTTGAGGTTCGACTCTGTTGATTGTCAGTGAGGATGGGATGTTATTTCTGATCCACACTAACTGCAGTCTCCCAATAAGGAAGACAAGGATCCAGTTGCAGAGGGAGTTACAGAGGCCCTGATTTTGAAGCTTGTTGATTAGTACTGAGCGAACGATGGTGTTGATGCCGAGATCGCATCAATAAACAGCAACCTGACATAGATATTGCTGTTGTCCAGCTGGTCCAAGGCTGAGTAGAAAGCTGTTGGCTGTAGACCTGTATTGGTAGTAGCTCTATTTCTTTGCTCAGGCAGGAGTTAATTCTAGCTGCCAGCTGACCTGTTTTTGCGAAGAAGGAGGAAACTCCCACATTGTCATGGGAAGAACATGGAAACACTGCACAGACAGCACTTAGAGTCAAGATTAAACCCAGATCTCAGGAGCCCAGGAATAGCAAAATCAGAATTGGAATCAGGTGTATTATCACTGACATATAGTATGCCATGAAATTTGTTAGTTTGCTGCAGCCACGCAATAACCTATACCATAAAATACAATGAGAAATATATATATATATATTACATAAGTAGTGCAAAAAGAGAGGAAAAGTAGTGAGGTAGTGCTTATGGCTTCAATGTCCACTTTGAAGTTGGATGAGAGGGGAAGAATCCGTTCCTGAATCATTGAGTGCGTGCCTTCAGGCTCCTGTATCTCCTCCCTGATGGCAGCAATGAGAAGCAATGAGAATCCTTGATGCTGGGTGCCGCCTTTTGAAGACATCCTCGGCGCTGGGGAGGCCAGTGCCCATGATGGAAGTAGCTGAGTTTACAACTCCCTGAAGCTTTTTCCAAGCCTGTGCAGTGGCCCCACCATACCAGGCGGTGACGCGACCGGTCAGAATGCTTTTCATGATACATCTCTACTTGTGGCTGAAGATTTTATCCTTTGAGTGGGAACCAGGACAGTTAATCGGACAAGAAACATAGAAGAAGGTCAGATGAAGCGAGCAGCCAGCGGCAGATGGGATGTGAGCAGCGAGCAGGTGGGGAGGAAGAGGCCAGTGCAACAGTTGCTGGAACACAAACTGGCTTGGCCACAAGGGAGCTTGAGGCAGAAACACCAAGAATTCAGTCCTTTTGTTGTGGAACGTAGAAAACCCAGGGATCATCTGACGACATGGTTCTGGGCAGTGCTGAGATGACGCACTGGCCCAGTGAGCCTCGTACGGAGATATCGGTAGGACTGGCTGCAGAATCCAGTTGTAACATATGCACACGAGGTCTGTGAACACCACTGGGCAATTCACTTGCTAAGTGGCAATGAAGCTAAGAGAGCCTGCCAGGCACAATGCATCAGGATCACTGGTTTATGGCAATAATGTAATTCTTCGGGAAAAGCATGGTTCTGATGGATACATTCGGTCTTGCTGACATCTGGAAGGGACGAGATCTCTTGCAAATTTGATTTTCATTTTGGGCTTCCTTTAATATTAACTACATAGATCATAGAAGTGGAATCATGCCATTTGGCACATCAAGTCTGTTCTGCCATCCCATTGAGACTAATTTATTATCCCTCTCAATCCCATTCTTCTGTCTTCTCCCTGTAACCATTGATACCCTGACTAATCAAGAACATATTCAACCTCTGTTTTAAATACACCCAATGACTTGGCCTTGACAGCTGCCTGTGGCAATGAATTCCACAGATTCACCACTCTCTGGCTAAAGAAATTCCTTCTCATTTGTGTTCTAAAGGATGTGTTTCAATTCTGAGGCTGTGCCCTCTGGCCCTAGAGTCCCCCATCATAGGAAACTTCCTTTCCACATCCGCTCTATCTCGGCCTTTCAACATTTGATAGTTTGACGAAGCAAGTTTCAGATTCAGATTCAGTTATTCATCATATGGACACCGAGATATACTCATCGCTTGTGTTAACAACCAACACAACCTAAGGATGTGCTGGGGGCAGTCTGCAAGGGTGGCAGAACAACACAGAACACAACCAACAAAACAACAACGGCAAAACTGCATTTCTCCCTCCCACCCACCCAGCCCGCACATACACTGTCCCCCATCCCCCAGAAAGGCCATCAGTCTCCAGTAGACTCACAGATTCACAGATGTTGGACTTTGACTTTCTAATTGGGCCTTGATCCAGACTTCCAATTGACCTTCAGGCTTTGATCTTCAGTATCGATGAACAAGGACCCAAAATCCAGACCAATCACACTAAGCCTCGAATCCAAGAGTCACAATCAGTGAAGAAGATGGTGTTAAGAAGGTGTAGTGAAAGGCTTTTGTCTGCATGCCATCTGGTCAGAACATGTCATTCCTAGGTACATTGAGGAAGTATTGGTGCGTGGCCAAGTGGCTAAGGTGTTGGTCTAGTGATCTGAAGGTCGCTAGTTCGAGCCTCAGCTGAGGCAACGTGTTGTGTCCTTGAGCAAAGCACTTAACCACACATTGCTCTGTGATGACACCAGTGCCAAGCTGTATTGGCTTAGTGCCCTTCCTTTGGACAACATCGGTGGTGTGGACAGGTGAGACTTGCAGCATAGGCTTGTAACATAGCCAGTCTTCCATACAACCTTGCCCAGGCCTCAGTCGATGGACAGCCGAAGAAGAAGAGGGTGTTAAAAAAAGCCAGAATGCAAAGTTTTGTGCTGCAGTTACAGAGACAGGGTAGACAGATAAAGTGCAAGAGCCAAGTCGAGATAAAAAGTTCATCTTTAGCGTATGAGAGGTCTGTCCAAGAATCTGATTACACTGTCCTAGGTCCTGGCAGTTCATGCTTTGTATCTTCTGCCTGAAGAGTGGAGAGAGATTGATTGGGTGAGGAGGTCTCCTCGATCGTGCTGGCTGCTTTCCTGAGGCAATGAGGTATAGATGGAGGCGGTAGAGGGGATGCTGGACTGACTGGGCTGCATTCACAAGTCTCTGTAGTCTCTTGCGGTCTCGGGAAGGGTATTTGCCACACCAAGCAGTGATATATAACAGGATGTTCTTTTGGTGCATCTGTAGAAATGGGTCATGCTGTATTTCCAAGAAAGAGCACCATCCTTCAAAGTAAAATTTATTATCAATGTACGTATATGTCTCCATGTACGACCTCCAGATTCATTTTCTTGCAGGCATTTACAATAGAACAGAGAAATACAATACAATCAATGGAAAGCACCACACAAAGACTGACAAACAACCAATGTGCAAAAGAAGACAAATTGTGGAAAATAAAAGTAAATAAATAATGCATGAGTTGTTGAGTCCTTGAAAATGAGTTCATAGGTTGTGGAATCAGTTCAGTGTTGTGGTGAGTGAAGTTATCCACGCTGGTTCAGGAGCCTGATGGCTGAGGGGTAATAACTGTTCCTGAACCCGCTGGTGTGGAACCTAAGGCTCCTGTGCCTCTTTCCCGATGGTAGTAGTGAGAAGAGTACATGGCTGGGTGGTGGTGGTCCTTGATGATGGATGCTGCTTTCTTGTGGCAGTAGGTATGCTCGATGGTGGTGAAGCCTTTGCCTGTCGTGGACTATATTTTGTAGGCTTTTCTGTTTATGGCCATTGGTATTTCCATTCAGGCTGTGATGCAACCAGACTGGATACTCCCTGTGTATCTATAGAACTTTGTCACAAACAAGAAAAAACCTGCAGATGCTGGAAATCCAAGCAACATACACAAGATACTGGTGAAACTCAGCTGGCCAGGCAGCATCTATGGAAAAGAGTAGAGTCGACATTTCGGGCTGAGACCCTTCGGCAGGATGGGTCTCGTCAAAGTTTTAGGTGACAAGCAAACTTCAAAGAAAATAGAGGCGTTGTCCATATGACAGAGGAGTAGAATTAGGCTATTTGCCTTTTTAGAAGCACTGGCACTCTTCCTTGGCTCTAGCATTCACAAGGATGATGTGAGATGCCTTAATTTGGTTTCCAATTTGCACCGGCTTGCTGGCAGCCCTTTCACAGGGAGTTCACAACTCCCATGCCTTCCTGCACCAATCATTGCAGAGAAAAGGATGAAGCATTGTCCATTGTTTCTTCACCAATGCCCAAGAAAAATAGCCACTATAGAGACATAGTCATAGAGCACTACAGCACACAAACAGGCCCTTCAGCCCATCAATCCTATACTTAACTGTTATCATCTTGCTTTTTAGAGGTGTTCACTGTGTATAAGCTGATTGATATAAAAGTTCTTTGCAATGTACTTCAGGAACACAGCAACTCATAGTGCCGGTCTTGATGAAGGGTTTTGGCCCAAAGCATTGACCATTCGTCTCCACTGACACGGCCTAACCTGTGAACTTGCATGTAGTACAGAGATACCAGTAACGTCTGTTGCTTCAGCAGACCTGAGACATCAAAATCGGCCTCTCTCTTGGCTATGTCTCAGCAAACCAGTGGGGGAGGTTTCTCAGGCATATGGGTTCTTGATGGGACACAGCATCAAAGATTACAGGGAGAAGGCCGGGAGCTGGGGTTGAGGAAGAGAATATAAAAGGTTGGCTATGATTGAACGGTGGAGCAGACTCGATGGGCCAGATGGCCTAATCCTGCTCCCATGTCTCATGATCTTACGGATTATGTACACCTTCACACAGCTGTTGGGTCAAATGCATTGTGATGAAATAGTATTTAATTACAATAAGTGGACATTAAAACATCCTTTAAGACTGTCATACCTTATGAATCCTTTCACTCATAATCGTTGTCATATTTTTGGCTTATGTTTGGAATCTGATTTGCTGTTCCTGCCTTTAGTAAATATAATGCTGAAGTACAGACAGTTATTCAGATATAAATGACTTCTGAGACCATACCACTGACTATCCCTTCTTCAAATTTAAAATTAAACTCCTTCCAGGTGGCATCAGCTGAGGGAGAAACAGTGTTAATGTTTCAGGCCAATTACCCCTCATTGGAATGGTGAAAGAACTTCAGTCAGAGAACATGATCTCTCTTTCTCTCCCCATAGATGTTGCTTGACCTGACGAGTGTTTCCAGCATTTCCTGTTCTATTTCAGACCTGCAGCTTTTTGAAAATCTTTGATCTTCAAGGGACAATTTAGCTACATTTTTGTCAAAGAAGGAGGATATAAGCAGGGGTTAAAGGAGGTGGAAAAAATTTAGGTTAGGAAGTTCCAGAGGTCGGAGCCAGGGCAGCCAAAGGCAGCCAAACTTCACCAGAAGTCAGATGGGTAGTGACTGAGAGGCTAGAACTGCAGAAATTGGAGGTTCTCTATTGAACAGAAGATACAAAAGAAGAAAGCACATAACACCAGGATCAAAGACAGCTTCTACCCTGCTGTTATAAGAATATTAAATAGCTCCTAATATGATAAATTGGACTCTTCACCTCACAATCAACCTTGTTACGATCTTGCACCTGCTCTGCATTTTCTCTGTAATGGTGACACTTTATTCTGCATTCTGTTATTGTTTTACCTTGTTCTACCTCAATGCACTGTGTAATAATCTGATCTGTATGAACAGTATGCAAGAATAGCTTTTCATAGTATCTTAGTACATGTGACAAGTCAAAGTTCAAAGTAAATTTATAATCAAAGTACATATATGTTACCATATACAACCCTGAGATTTGTTTTCTTCCGGTCAATCACAGTAGATACAAGAAACACAATAGAATCAATGACAAGCTACACAAAATGCTGGAGGACCTCAGCAGGTCAGGCAACATCCATGGAAACGAACAAACAGTTGACATTTTGAACCGATACACTTTTTCAGGACCGGAAAGGAAGGGAGAAGCTGCCAGAATAAAAAGGTGGGAGGGAGGTCAAGGAAGACAAGCTGGCAGGTGATAGGTGAAGCCAGGTGGGTGGAAAGTGCTCCAGGTGGAGGTGATAGGCAAGTGAGAAGAGGTAAGAGGCCAGAGTAGGAATAGAAGAAGAGGGGAGGGAGAGGGAATTTTTTTTCTCGGAAGCAGAAATCGATATTCATGCCATCAGGTTGGAGGCTACAGGTGGAATATAAGGTGTTGCTCCTCCACATTGAGGAGGCTATGGACCAACACGTCAGAATTGGAATAGGAATCAGAATTAAAATGCTTGGCCACCGGGAAGTTCCACCTTTGGCAGTTGGAGTGGTGGTACTCGACGAGCGGTCATCTAGTTTGCAATGGTCTCACCAATGTGGAGGAAGCCACACCGGGAACACCGGATACAATGGATAACCTTAGTAGATTCACAGGCGAAGTGTTGCCTCACCTGGAAGGACTGTTTGGGGCCCTGGATGGAGGTGGTGTAGCACTTAGGCCACTTGCAGGGGGGACATTAGTGGGGAGGGATGAATGGACAAGATCATAACAAGGTTGATTGTGAGGAGAAGAGTCCAATTTATCATATTAGGAGCTATTTAATATTCTTATTAACAGCAGGGTAGAAGCTGTCTTTGATCCTGGTGTTACCTTTCGGGGGGAAGGTAAAGATGTGTTTGGTGGTAGGATTTCTTTGGAAATGGTGGAAGTTGTGGAGAATGATACGTTGGATGGAGGCCCATGGTGTGGTAGGTAAGGACAAGAGGTGCTCTCTCACTGTTAAGGAGGAGAAAAGATGGAGTGAACGCTGAAGTTTGGGAAATAGAGGTGTGTGGGTAAGGACAACATCAATAGTGGAGAAAAAGAAACACCGTTCTTTGAAGAAGGGGACATCCTTGATGTCCTGGAAGGGGAAGGTTCTTCCTGAGAACAGATGAAGCAGAGGCAAAAGAACTGGGAAAAGGGAATAGCATTCTTACAGGAGATAGGGTGGGAGGAGGTATAGTCAAGATAGCCATTGGAATCGGTAGGTTTATAACAGATGTTGATCAACATTTTATCTCCAGAGATGGAGGCAGAGAAATCAAGAAAGAGGAGGGAGGAATGAGAAATGGACCAAGTAAATTTAAGGGCAGGGTGGAAGTTAGAGGCAAAGTTGCTAAAATCGACGAGCTCAGTGTGGGTGCATGAAGCAGCACCAATGCAGCAGTCAATGTAGCAGAGATAGAGTTGTGAAGGATTACTGGGGAAATCGTGGAACATAGCCAATGAAGAGGCAGGCCTGGCTAGGGTCAACGCAGGTGCCCATGGCTACCCCTTGAATCTGGAGAAAATTGGAGGAGCTGAAGGAGAAATTGTTGAGAGTGAGGACCAGGGTGGCAGTGGAGGGGAAGTGGTTAGTCCTTTTATTGAGAATGAAGCAGAGGGTGGTAAGGCCCTCTTGATGAGGGATAGAAGTGTATTGGGACTGAACATTCATGTTGAAAATGAGGTGGGCAGGGCCAGGGAATTGAAAGTTAGTGAGGAGATCAAGTGTTGTGGTTGTAGGTGGGAAGGGACTAAATGGAGGGGGATAGAATGGTGTTGAAGTATGAGGACACAAATTCATTGGGGCAGGAGTAGGCAGAGGCAATGGGCCTACCTGTACAGTCAGGTTTGTGATCTTGGGTAGGGTGCAGATGGGAGCAGTGCGGGATAAAGAAACTACGAGTTTGGTGGGAGTGGATGAGAGTTCTCCAGAGTTGCTGAGGGTGAGGATCAATGTAAGATCACACCCAACCGGATGGACAAACAACCAGTGCGCAAAAGACGACAAAATATGTAAGTACAAAAAGATAAAAATAAACGAATAAATAAATAAGTAAATAATCATATCGAGAACATGAGATGAAGAGTCCTTGAATATGAGTCCATAGGTTCAGGGAACAGTTGCCTCCATTGACACACCAATTTTTATTAATGCACCATGGAAAGCATCTTAACGGGATGCGTAGTGTCTTAGCATGGTAACCAGTCTGTCTCTGAGTCTACGGAGAGTTATGGACTCAGATCGGCACATCTTCGGACTCCGGAATCAAAGAGCTCACCCACTCCAGACCTTCTCTCTTCTCCCACACCTACTGGGCAGAAGAAACAAAAGCCTGAAAGCACGTACAACCAGGTTCAAGGGCAGCTTCTACCCCATTGTAGTAGGACTGGTGCAGTAAGTTGGATCCTTGACCTTCCAAACTTCCACATTGTGAACTGTCACCTTATTACTGGCCTGCACTGCACTTTATAGCTGCTACACTTCATTCAGCATTGTTATTGTTTTACCTTACTCCATTTATTTACTCCATTCTTCGAACCGTGCCACCCAGAAATCTTCCAATTTAATCCTGGCCTAATCAAGGAACAATTTACAATGACCAATTAACTTACTAACTGGTACATCTTTGGACTGTGGGAGGATACTGGAGCACCCAAAACTAATTCCTACGGTTATGGGGAGAACACAGAAAATCCTTACAGGCAGCGGTGGGAATCGAACTTGGGTCGCCTGTACTGTGAAGTGTTGTGCTAGCCGCTATGTACTGACCTGTATGAAAGACAAGCTTCTCACTGTATCTCGGTTCATGTGACAATAATAAACCAATTCCAACTGATCCCCAAAGTGATAGCTGTTTGTGGGATCCTGCTGAACTCAAGTCAGGTGCTGTGCTTCCTGCATCACAGCTGCGACGGCAATGCAAAAGCAGTTCATTTCATAAACTGAGGATCAGCTTAGTGGGTGGCATGGTTGTAGTTAGCACAATACTATTATAAAGCCAGCAATCTGGGTTCAATTCCAGCACCGCCACCGTCTGTAAGGAGTTTACACGTTTTCACGTGTGACTGTGGTGGTTTCCTCCGGGTGCTTCGGTTTCCAAAGACACACAGGTTAGTCAGTTATTTGGTCACATGATGTAATTGGGTAACATGGGTTTGTTGGGCTGGAAGGATTTGTTACTGTGCTATACCTCTAAATAAAGAGAAATAAAAAATACATGTTCAAATCCTCTCCCCCTTCTCCCTTTTTCCTTTCCCCATTCTGGCTCCCCTCTTAACTCTTCTCTTCTTTTCACCTACCTGTCAATTCCCTCTCGTGCCCCTCCACCTTCTCTTTCTCCCATCACCCACTGTCCTCTCCTATCAGATTACATCTTCTTCAGCCCTATACCTCACCCACCTATCACCCCCTCCTCCTCCAAACAGGTCTCACCTATCACCTGTCAGCTTGTCCCCTTTACCCTCCTTATTATTCTGCTTTCTACCCCCTTCCTTTCCAGTCCTGATGAAAGGTCTCAGCCCAGCACGTTGACTGCATAGATGCAGCCTGACCCACTGAGTTCCTCCATCACCTTGTGTGTTTTGCTCGGAATTTCAAGCATCTGCAGAATCTCTTGTGTTTATGAGCTCAGATCCCATCACAGTAGAAAATGAAATCCAATGAATTAAATGAGAACAGTGCAATTGAAAAGCTGGTATGAGAAATGGTGATTCTCAAAGTCACTGGGTTGACGTAACAGTTTGCTAAGGCCCTTCTGGGCAAGCTTTTATATACATATATGTTACCATTCATTTTCTTGCAGACATTACAAGGAAAAAGCTACAAGAGTATTTATGAAAGAGGGCATGGCCTAGATGTTTGGGGTCCTTGATGATGGATGCTGCTTTCTCACAGCAATGCTTCTTGTAGATGTGTTCAGTGGTGGGGAGGCTTCGCCTGTGTTGGTTGGACTGTGTTTACCTCTTTCTGTAATGGCTGTGTCTCTAATCCCCTCTGAAATAAGGAGCCATTTGAGTTTGTCATCGCCGCCCACACTCTACTAAACATGTTGACAGTAGCATTTGGCGAGAAGATTTAAAAAGGATCTGAGAGGCAGCTCCTGCTCTCAGAGGGTGGTGGCCGTCTAGAATGAGCTGCCAGTGGAAGTGGTAAGGGACAGCTACAATTACAATGTTTGAATGACATTTGAACAGGCACAATACACAAAGTGCTGGAGGAGCTCAGCAGATCAGGCAGCATCGACAGACGCTTCCCTTCACAGATGCTGCCTGACCTGTTGAGATCCCCCCAGCACTTTTTGTGTTGGTCTGGATTTGAGCTCTTGCATCTCTTGTGTCTCTGTTTGAAAGGTGAGATAGAAAGGTTCTTTCTCTATGATGGGAGTTGTCGGGAACGTAGGAGCAAAGAGCAGCATGTGGCCATTTGGCCCCCTCGAACCTGTTCTGGCATTCAACAACACCATAACCAAACTCCAACCTCTGCCCTTCACCTCTTCAACCTGTCACTTCTCAGCTTCATACTGAAACACCCCCCTACCGTCCTCTTCATCTGGTCTCACTGATCACCCGCCATCTTGTAGTCCTTCCACACCCCCACTGACCACCTTATTCCTGTGTCTTCCCCCCTCCTTTCCAGTCCTGATGAAGGGTTTTGGTCCTGAAATGTCCACTGTTTATACAGGCCCCTTAACCAGTTGACAGGCGTCTGGAAGTTCAACATACGAACATAGAGAGCTATGTTTTCAAATTTGTGTACACCAGCATGATGCAATTTAATATGAAAGAACCATTATTTAAAGCTAAAAAGAAAGATTAGCTTTATTTGTCACTTGTGCATTGTAACATTCAAACCATACAGTGAGGCAACACACACAAAATACAGGCGGAAATCAGCACGCCAGGCAGCAAGTAAGAGAGTACAGTTTTTCTATGGAAAAGAGTACAGTTGACATTTTGGGCTGAAACCCTCCAGCAGGACGGGAGAAAAAAAGATGAGGAGTAGATTTAAAAGGTGGTGGGAGGGGAGAGAGAAACACAAGGCGATAGGTGAAACTGGGAGGGGAGAGGCATGAGGTAAAGAGCTGGGAAGTTGATTGGTGAAAGAAATACAGGGCTGGAGAAGGGGGAATCTGATAGGAGAGGACAGAAGGCCAAGGAAGAAAGAAAAGGGGGAGGAGCACCAGGGGGAGATGACGGGCAGGTAAGGAGATAAGGTGAGAGAGGGAAAAGGGGATGGGGAATGATGAGGGGGCGAGGCATTACTGGAAGTTTGAGAAATTGGTATTCATACCATCAGGTTGGAGGCTACCCAGACGGAATATAAGGTGATGTTCCTTCAACCTGAGCGTGGCCTCATTGCGACAGTAGAGGAGGCCATGGATAGACATACAGTGTTTTGTCAATGACCAGCATGTGCTGGGTGCAGCCCACAAGTGTCACCACACTTCCAGCGGCAATATAGGACTCACTAACCATAACCCGTAAATCTTTGGACTGTGGGAGGAAACCGGAGCACCCAGAGGAAATCCACACAGTCACAGGGAGATCCCACAAACTCCTTACTGACAGTGGTGGAAGTTGAACTCCGATCTTATAGCTGGCAATGTAAAGCGTTAGGCTAACCGCCACGCTACCGTACCACCTCCAAAGCTCCCAGATAGACCAGCCACGTGGCACTGGGCAAGGATTGGATGGTGTGAATGTCTATTAATAGTCGAGGTCTGATTACTTACATGGCTACAACCGATTAAAACGAGTAGCTTTATGTATTTAAATAGCTTAGCAACCTCTACCAGGTGTGAAGGTGTACAGATGTACTAGTCACTTCAACACTGGGTCGGTGCCATCTAGTCAGGCTTGGCAGGATGGTACATAGTTACACCACCAGAGCATCAGAACCCCTAGTTTTGTTTCTGCGGTGGGCCCTCTCATCACTCAGGAGTGAGGCTGTCAATCTTCCAGCACTGACAGAGACTCCAGCAATGGAACACTGATCTCGATGAATACAGATCAAAGCAATCCACAGAGAAATTAAATGGTATTGGTATTTGTCTGTTGTTGGTTTTTATTTAGAGATACAGCGTGTTAATGGGGCTTTGGGCCCAAACGAGCCTGCGCCGCCCAAACCCGTCCGTCTTTGGAATGAGGGAAGAACCCAGCATACCACACGGTCACAGGGTGAATGTACTGACTCCTTATAGACTCCAGCAGGGTTTGAACCCAGGTCATTGGCACTGTAATAGTGAAACTCTATGCTACCATATCTCACATGTCCCAGGGTACTGTGAATAACATGCCGTCCATACAGACCATTTGAAAACACAGGTACCTTGAAGTGATACAAAGGGAGGGGTAATCGCAGAATGCAGAATAAAGTGTTAGAGTCACAGAGAAAAAAAAAAAATCAAAATCAGGTTTATTATCAGTGACATATTTTGTGACATTTGTTGTTTATAATAGTTACATAAAATCTACATAAGTTTACATAAAATTTACTATACATTACAATAAATAAACATAAATAAATACTACAAAAGAGGAATAGCACAATAGTGTCCTGAGTTCATTGTCCATTCAGAAATCTGATGTCAGAGGGGAAGAAGCTGTTCTGAAATGTTGAGTGTGGGTCTGGACCTCCTTGCTGGTGGTAGTAACGAGGAGAAGGCATGTTCTGGATGGTGAGGAGCCTTCATGATGGATGCTGCATTTTGAAGATGTCCTCAGCAGTAGGAAGGGATGGTTCCCGTGATGGAGTGGCTGAGTCTGCAACCCTCTGCAGCCTCTTTTGATCTGTACATTGGGGCCTCCAGACCAGGCAGGACCAGGAATATAGAAAAATGTCCATTTTAGTGCAAAGTGTTCAAAATGGGCTCGGCCATAGTGATTAGGGTTTTGTTGGTTGGTTCAAGAATAAATGATAGAAGGGATGTAGCTACTCGTGAACCAGGTGGTGTGGAACTTCAGGCTTCAGTACCTGCTACCTGATGATAGCTTTGGTATCCAGAACCTAACTCTTGCTTTGAAAATCCTCAGAAACAGAACATCCAGTGAAGAAAAGAATTCCAGCCGATGGATTTGGGCAGATCTGGCTAAGGGCTAGAGCTAAGGGCTAGTGCTTTATGCCTCACAGAATGACTGTATATTTAATATCAAAATGTAGCAGGTTAAATCAGCTCATAAATGGTCCACACTTGTTGTCACCTGTGTCAGTGGGAATACAGGAACCTGATTAAAAATTATGAGCAATTTTAAAACAGTCTTTTACATTTGCAGGGAGATGAATTATAGAATTAACTCTTAATTATGTTTGATGCACATTTCCTCTGCTTTCTGTAAGTGAGGTCAGTAATACCTTGGTGTTTGTGCTTCTATACAACAATGCTAAGGAGTTTATATATAGTTTCTTTTGGACTCTTTACCTAGTTCCCTCTAGTCTTTGATGTCCTCTGAAGCTTCCATTGGCATTTCTGTTGTTCTGGGTTTTTATGGGATGGGGTTGCTAGCCCCATGCCCAACCCTTCTCCTTTCACAGCTGGGCTTGAGACCGTCCATAGCAGAGTTCAAGAATATTTCATTGGCTGTTAAGTGTCTTGTGAAAATGAGAATGTTGGGAAGAGTAATGAAAACAAATAATGCTGCAAACTTAGTTGAATTTTCCCCCCAAATCTGTTTTAATCTGCAATTTTTATTTTTTTGATTTTTCAAGTTGTGTAAGGCACCATAATCAATTTTTTTTTAAATGAGGAAGAACCAGACACTTTTTAAGGTTAACAAAAAAAGCAGTTCACCATGTGTAGCTGCAGAATTTATATAAAAATTAATTAATTGCTGGTTTTACTCATTTTTGTTTGTATTTGGAGCATTTTAATTAACATCTCTATCTGAATTTTGGATGAGAGAAGATAAGAGGAATTTGATAAGTTGGCTCTTTGTGTACTTTAGATGCATTGAGCAGAAGGGCTTTTTGAATAGAACAGAGGTGGTTTAGCCAAATATCTAATGCTTGACATGAAGATGATGCCAAGGTTCTTCAGTCTATAATCACTTTTTTCCCTGTGTACCTGCTTCCCAGTTCCAGTTTCTGAGCCCTAGTCCTGGTATTTTTTTCTTCAGCTCCACATTCCTCGGTAACAGCTTTTCCTGTATCTCCCATTTTCCTAATTTTATTTCTCAGTAATGTCCCACACCATAGTCTCATTTTTCATGAGTAACACACACACAAAATGCTGGACGAACTCAGCAGGCCAGATAGCATCTATGACAAGGAATAAACGGTCGATGCTTTGGGCTGAGACCCTTCGATCAGGATTGGAAAGGAAGGGGACAGAAGCCAGAAATCTGCCAGTTTTTATTATCCTTAATTCCCACATTTCTCTGTATACGTTCTTCCAGTTCCTCATTCCTCAATCTCCATCTCCTATCTGCGACAGCTCAGCACATCATGGAAACCAGCCTCCTCTCAATGGACTTGGCCTGTACTTCTTGTTGTCTCAGTAAAGCATCAGCATAATCAGACTCTGCCCAACCCAGACATTCCCTCTTCTCCCCTCTCCCATTTGGGCAGAAGATACATTAAGTCTAAAGGCACGTACCACCAGGCTCAGGGATGGCTGCTGCCCCACTGTTATCAGACTATTAAATAATTCCCAAGGTGATTCAACGGTCTCTCAACCTCACAACCTACCTTGTTATAATCTTGTATCTTATTGTCTGCCTACACTGCACTTTCTCTGTAGCTGTTACTCTTTATTCTGCGTTCTTTTATTGTTTTGCCTTGTTCTAACTCGATGCTCAGTGTAATGATAGATCTGTATAAGACAAGCTTTTCACTACACCTTGGTACGTGTGACAATAGTGAACCAATTCCGAACAAGAGAAAATATGCAGATACTGGAAATCCGAGCAACACACACAAAATGCTGGAGGAACTCAGCAGGTCAGGCAGCATCTATGGAAAAAAGTACAGTCGACATTTGGGGCTGAAACCCTTCGGCAAGTCCTGCATTTAGTGTGAACCAACTCCAATTCCAGTTCCAATTCCAATAAGGTGGAGAGAGAGACTCTCATGTTATGTAAGAAGTATCGAGACAGGCATTTGAATTTCCAAGGCATGCAAGGCTCTAGGGCAGGCGTTGGAGAATGGGATTAACATGGATGGGTACTGATTTTGAAGAAAGATCTGTTTCTGCACTGTATAACTCATGAATTTACCATGTCTCTGATTCACCCATCTTCTATTCTTTCATCATGTTTCTGCTGAACCAGACAACTTCTCCTTAAGTGATTTGCTGACAAATTGTATCTGAAAAAGCCCCTTTGGGATATCTTACTTTATTGAAAGTTACTACAAGCTGTTTGGGAGATAACTATAAGTCTACAAAAGCACCCTACTTACAAGAGTGAAACAGTTCCACTCTAAATTTCTGATTTCATGCTAATTTTTTAGTGAATAGATTACTTTTATAGCTGTTGACTTTGTGAAATGATACACTTGTTAGAAGGAAGAATGTGTGAAAACAGACACATAGACCATCAAGACCATAAGGCATAGGCAGAATTAGGCCATTTGGCCCATCGAATTTTCTCAGTCACTCCTTCATGACAGAGAGCTTCTTCCCCTCTGCCATATGATTCCTCAATGGCCATTGAACCCTTGATCACTACCTCACTTTTTAAAATATATGTTATTTCTGTTTTTGCACTATTTTTAATCTATTCAATATACATATATATATACTTGCCAGCTTTTTTCTTTCTTTATTATCATGTATTGCATTGAACTGCTGCGGCTATGTTAGCAAATTTCATGATACATGCCAGTGATGATAAACCATATTCTGATTTATCCCTCTCAACCCCTTTCTCCTGCCTTCTCCCCATACATTTGGCGCCCTTACTAATCAAGGACCTATTAACCTCTGCTTTAAATATACCCAATGACTTGGACTCCACAGCCACCTGTGGCAATGAATTCCAGGAAATCATCACCCTCTGGCTGAGGAAATTCAGCTTAATCTCTACTATAAAGGAATATTCTTGTATTCTGTGCCCTGTGGTGCTAGAATCCCCCACTATAGGAAACATCCTCGCCACGTGCACTTTAGGCCTTTCATAGCTGGTGGTCTAGATCCATATGAAGTCTACAGTGCATCATCAAGGTTGAAGTCCGAGTGAAGTTCTAAATGCTCAGAACCTAATGTTTACTCTGGAAGAGGTGTTGATGTCACACTTAATCTGCAAGTGTGTCAGCTGAATTTTGAAGCATAGCAGTTAGCAGAATGCTATTACAGTGCTAGCAAATGGGGATCAATTCCTCTGCTCTTCTGTAAGGTGTCTGTATGTTCTCCTCTGGGCTTTTCGCCTTCCTCCCACATTCTAAAGTTCAGCAGGTTAATTGGTCACATGGGTGCAATTGGGTTGTGCAGACTTGTTGGGCTGGAAGGGCCTGTTACTGTGCTGAATCTCTAAATAAAAATAAATATATGTGTCCAGGCTAATGGCCCACAAATGCCACTAGAAAAAAAACAGTTCGAAAACAGAAAATTTTGGAAGTATTCAGCAGGTTATGCAGATCTGTGGAGAGAGAAAGTCAAAGTTTCAGGTCAAAGACCCATTTCCAGAAGAGATTTTTTCCCGTAGTGATTGGTTTCAGGATACTGACACATACAAAATACCCTCAATAGCCATTCCAAAGGTCAGATTCATAGATGATGTGTCTTGGTATCCTTAGATGGGCAAAACACAAGACAAATGAGAGACACATGATGAAACCCTCTGTGTATAGTTTCTAAACATTCACAAGATTTGATGCATGAGTTTCTATACTCAGAATGAATAGATGAGCTGGCAGTACAGATGAAAGGTTTTGACCTGTAATGCATATTCATTTTCCAGGCCCCAACAGGCTTGTTGCTGACCTCAGCTTTCTAGCATAGCAGCAGCACATTTCCAGCGGTCAAAGAGTTGTTTTCGACAAAGTTAAATTTCTAACCAATATTCCTCGCTCAGGCTCTTAAAACAAAAACTTCACTCCATCCTAAAGGCTTCTTTCCCCCTGGCAATTAACCTGATCAAACATTCAAGTTAGACCCCTACAGCCCCCTCTATCTATTACTTATTCACTGCACTGCACTGTGAACACTTCAAACTTCTGCATTGCAAATGCATGCTGGTATTTATGTATTTATTCACATTTTATTCCATAGCCAATCTAATTTTAATTTTTATAGAATTCTTATTCTTAGTAACTGTTGAATGTATTTACGTTGCTTGTCGTACCCTGACCAACACAGAAAATTCCTTAGACCATAAGATCATAAGACATAGGAGCAGCATTAGGCCATTTGGCCCATCATCTGCTCCACCATTAAATCATGGCTGATCCTTTTTTTTTGTTCTTTCCTCAGCCCTACTCCCCCATCTTCTCCCTGTAACCTTTGCTGCTGTGGCCAACTAAGAACCTCTCAATCTCTGCCTGAAATACAGCCAATGACCTGGCCTCCACAGCTGCCCGTGGTAATGAATTCCACAGATTCACCACCCTTAGGCTGAAGAAATCTTTCCACATCTTCATTTTAAATGTCCGCTCCATTTTGAATATCTTGAGGCTGTGCCCACTTGTCCTATTCTCCCCCACCATGGGAAAAATCTTTTCCACATCTGCTTTGTCTAGGCCTTTCAACATTTGAAAGGTTTCAATGAGATCCCCCCTCGTCCTTCTAAGTTCTAGCAGTACATGCCCAGAGCCACAAATGTTCCTCGGATGATAACCCTTTCATTCCCAGAATCATCCTTGTGAACCTCTTCTGAACACTCTCCAATGCCAGCGCATCTTTTCGTAGATGAAGAGCACAAAACTGTTCACAATACTCAAGGTGAGGCCTTACCAGTGCCTTATAAAGCTTCAGCATCACATCCTTGCTCTCGTATTCTAGACCTCTTGAAATGAATGCTAACATGGCATTTGCCTTCCTCACCACCAACTCAACCTGATTGTTAACCTTCAGGGTGTTCTGCATGAAGACTTCAAAGTTTCTTTGCATCTCTGATTTTTGAATTTTCTCCTCATTTAGAAAATAGTCTGCACATTTTTTCTTAAGTGCAAGACCATGCACTTTCTAACACTGTATTTCATTTGCCACTTTCTTGCCCATTCTCCTAACCTGTCTAAGAACTTCTGCAGCATTCCTGTTTCCTCAACAGTATCTGCCCCTTCACCAATCTTCATATCATCTGCAAACTTGGCAACATAGCCATCTATTCCATCATCAAAATCATTTATATACAGCATAAAAAGAAACAGTCACAACACTGATCCCCACAGAACACTTCTAGTCACTGGCAGTCAACCAGAAAAGGATCCTTTTATTCCCACTTGCTGCCACCTACCAATCAGCCAATTCTCTACCACACTGGTAACTTTTCTGTAATACCATGGGCTCTTAACTGGGTAAGCAGCTTCATATGTAGTACCTTGTCAAAGGCCTTCTGAAAATCCAAATATACAGCATTCACTGGATCCCCTTAATCTATCTCCTCAGAGAATTCCAACAGGTTTGTCAGGCAAGAATTTCCCTCACTGAAATCATGCTGACTTTGTCCTAACTCATCACCAAGTACTCCATAACCTTATCCTTAACAATTGACTCCATCTTCCCAACCATTGAGGTTAGGGTAACTGGTCTATAATTTCCTTTCTGCTGCCCTCCTTTCTTAAAGAGTGGAGTGATATTCGCAATTTCTCAGTCCTCAGGAACCACGCCAGAGTCCAATGATTCTTGAAAGATCATTACAAATGCCTTTAGAATCTCTACCGCTACCTCTTTCAGAACCCTAGGATGCGGTTCATCTGCTCCAGGTGACTCATGGACTTTTCGGTCTTTCGGCTTTTTGAGAACCTTCTAGCTTGTAATAGTAACTGCACCCTCTTCTCTTCCTCACACCCTTCAACATCTGGCACACTGCTAGTGTCTTCCACTGTGAAGATTAATGCAAAATACTCATTTAGTTCATGTGCCCCCTGTTATTATTTCTCCAGCCTCATTTTCTAGTGGTCTTATATCCACTCTCATCTCTCTTGTATTTTTATATCCTTGAAAAAGCTTTTTCTATCCACTTTGATATTGTTCACTAGCTTGCTTTCATATTTCATCTCTTCCCCCCAATGATTCTTTTAGTTGCTTTCTGTAGGTTTATAAAAGCTTCCCAATCCTCTAACTTCTTGCTAATTTTTACTTTGTTGTATGCCCTCACTTTTGCTTTTACATTAGCTTTGACTTCCCTTGTTGGCCATGGTTGAACTATTTTGCCATTTGCGTATTTCTTTGTTTTTTGAATGCATCTATCCTGCACCTTCCTCATTTTTCCCAGAAACTCAAGCCATTGCTGCTCTGCTGTCATCCCTGCCAGCAGCTCCTTCCAATTTACTTTGGCCAACTCCTCTCTCATACCACTGTAATTTCCCTTACTCCACTGAAATACTGCTACATCGGACTTTACTTTCTCCCTATCAAATTTCCAGCTGAACTCAATCATATTGCGATCACTGCCTGCTGAGGGTTACTTAACCTTAAGCTCCTTAATCGTACAAAATGCTGGAGGAACTCAGCAGGCCAGGCAGCATCTATGGAAAAAGTACAGTCAACTTTTCGGGCCGAACCCTTCCCAGTCCTCCCGAAAGGTTTTGGCGCAAAATGTTGACTGTACTTTTTTCTATAGATGCTGCCTGGCCTGCTGTGTTCCTCCAGCATTTTGTGTGTGTTGCTTGGATTTCCAGCATCTATAGATTTTCTCTTGTTTGTAATTTGAACTCCCTAAATGCCTCCAGTTCATCACATAACACCCAATCCAGTATAGCTGATTCCTTAGTAGTCTCAACAACAAACTGCTCTAAAAAGCCATATCATAGGCATTCAACAAACTCACTCTCTTGAGATCTATTACCAACCTGATTTTCCCATTCTATCTACATGCTTAAATCTCCCACGACTATCATAACATTCCCCTTTTGATCCACCTTTTCTAGTTCATGT
The DNA here is from genome assembly GCF_048418815.1 of Hemitrygon akajei. Lineage (NCBI taxonomy): Eukaryota > Metazoa > Chordata > Chondrichthyes > Myliobatiformes > Dasyatidae > Hemitrygon > Hemitrygon akajei. The sequence goes on from NC_133154.1 coordinate 32,517,458, forward strand.
TGTAATCTGTGGTCCATGCCCCAGCTACTGTTGGAAGGCCTGAATATAACTGCTATCAGAGTCCTTTTACCCTTGCAGTTTCTTAACTCAACCCACAAGGATTCAACATCTTCCGATCCTATGTCACATCTTTCTAATGATTTGATGCCATTCTTTACCAGCAGAGCATTGCCACCCTGTCCGCCTACCTTCCTATCCCTCTGTTGCAATGTGTAACCTTGGATATTCAGCTCCCAACTACAACCATTCGTCAGCCGTGATTCAGTGATGGCTTCAATCTGTAAAAGTGCGACAGGATATCCACCTTATTTCTTACACTCCGTGCATGTAATACTCTGAATCCGTGTAAAGGAATACGGCAAATAAAATTGATTCTCGATCCTTGTCATGAACAGAAGAACGAGGTTCTTGTTGGCTCATGATATAATCAAGAGAAACAATGGAGTCCACATTGGCCTAATTAAACATTATGTTCACCTGGCTTGATAAAGTATTACCAGCAGGGACGTCGATTAGAGGCAAAACAGTATAAATGTTAGAAAACAGTTAGGAACGACAAAGAGAATGGTAATAGCAAGGAGAAATAGAATTCATTCCTCAGCAACATCCGTCATTAAGGACCTCCATCATCCAGGACATGCCCTCTTTTCATCACTACTATCACTGAGGAGGCACAGAAGCCTGAAGACACACACTCAATGTTTCAGGAACAGCTTCTTCCCCTCCGTCATCAGATTTCTAAATGGACATTGAACCCATGAACTCTACCTCACTTTGTTTTCTTTTGTTTTGCACTACTTATTTAATTTTTTTAAACTGTAAATATACAGTGGACACCTGTAGATTTGGATACATCAGGACCGTTTTGGCCAAATTAAGTAGCTGTACCAATTAACTGAAGCTTCATGGAAATAGTTAAAAGGCATAAAAAAAGATAAACTACCGTTTAACTGAATATCAAATTGTGTATTTAAATGAAATGTAGAATAAATTAGAACACTGAAAATGACTACAGTACTATAAAACTGTGTATTAGTTCCTAATAGTTATTGATGGAGAAATTCATCGAATCTTTACAAATAATAAAATCAGTGCAGACACCTATGGCAGATATTGGCTGCATTCATACAAAGCTATTGACGATTGCATCCTCCAAATCTTTATTTTCATGATAACGTTTAAGATGATTGTCAATACCTTCCAATTCTTCACAGTTCCTAACTTGTTGAAGTAGTGAAATTGTTTCATTCCCAAGCCTGAATGCTCGAAACCACAGTGAGCAAAACAGTTCCAAATTGTCTTTCTGCTTACTTCTTGCTAACCATCAGTGACAAAAATCAGTGGTTTTTGAACACAAACACATGCAATTTTAAAACTGTTCACTCAAAGAAGAGTGTAGTGTTAACATCCCACATTCACATGACTGTCACTAGTTAGAAACTTTGGCAACAGTCTCTTGGCCCAATTAAGCAGCACAGAGTCCCAAATAAACAAAGGGAATCCTGGGTATTTTCTTGATTTGCTTTTCTCCTAAAGTGTTCTCCCAAATAAGTGGCTACACTGATTAACTAATGGCCCAATTAACCAGAATCCACTGTATTCCTTATTGCAATTTATAGTGGTTTTTACATACTGTACTGTAGTGCTGCTGCAAAGCAACAAATTTCATGATATGTGTCACTGATAATTAAAGCTGATTCTGCAGTGAGGAGGTACTTGAAGATACCTATATTGGATAGGGATTATGTTCTGCTTTTGAGCTTGGAGGTTTATGGACATGATCCCAATGCCATCACAGTCCTGAGTGCTGATCTTTGATCCACAGATGCTGCCTGACCTGCATCTGGTTTGTGCTCAGATTCCAGCATCTGACATTGACTGTGGCTCTGAGCCTAGATCTGTCCAAACCCTGCTTGGATCTGTCAACCAGAAGCTGCTCCCAACTAATTTGTGTATGATTTCTTCTTAACTCACCATTCTTTCAAAAAGGATATAGTGCTTTCCCAGCTTATACGATGAATAAACTCTTCTCGGGCTTCTAGCCGGGTACAGGTATCGATTTTAACTGATGTTTCAATGACAAAGTCTGCCTTCTTCATCATCCTTGATGAAGATGGCAGAGCTTGTCTCCGAAACATCGGTTAAAATTGATACCTGTATCTGGCTGGAAGCCCAAGAGGAGTCTATTTGTCACCGTTCTTTGTTGAAGGGTCATTGTTTGCTGCACAGTAAGATGTGATAGCAGAGGAATAGTGCCCTCGCTCCAAATCTTTCCTCGCTGGATTATCAGCTTCGGACTCTCAGAGCTCAGCACTATGCTGAGTTAAGCTCTTTCTCCCCGCTCCAATAATATGGGTTAAACGTGACCTTGGAAGGGCAGCATTTTACTGCCAGCACTGATTCCTCAGAGAGCAACTACAACATGCCATGTGAGTGGAGTGTCTTTATTTTAGCTGCCGTGCAGCTGAGAAAAAGAGCAAGGGATCGCCACTTTGCTGACTGTGTCTCCGTACTTAGCAATGTACCTCCTAGCAGATGACTGATATACTTCCTTTTATAATCTCTTTGATCTTGAGTACAGTGCTGGCCAGACCCAAAATGAGGGATCCAAAGATTAAACATGTATCATTAAAAGTAAAATTAAGTGTATTTAAACTGCTTTGTTAGGTGGAAGTATCTCCTCGGTGGTAGGGACAGGAGACCCACCACTCAGTGAACCAACAGACCTGTAGATGAGGCAAGATGGATTCAGATTTATTTATCACACGCACATTGAGACACAGAGTGAAATGTGCCATTTGCCTTAACGACCAACACAATCCAAGGATGTGCTGTGGGTAGTGTGCAAGTGTTGCCACACATTTGACCAAATAAATTTTTCACCCACCTAATCACACATACAGACAGACAGACCTGCAGGCCTTTGCCCCACGCATTCAGACACACATTCATTGGACCTCCAATCCCTGGCAACTCACAGATGCTGGTCCTCAAACCTCCAGTCCCTGTGCAGACATTGGGCCTGCAGCCAGCAGTCCCTGGTGTAGATGTCAAATGTCTAGCCTTGTCAGGATGTTGAAGCATGGACCCAATTGCAGACCAAGTACTGCGTGCACTGTGATATTTACTTAGTAGTAGATCTGGGAGGGGGTGGGGGGCAACAACATCAGCATCAAAGATCAAAAATTCCAGAGAAATCCAAAAACCAGAATTGGGAAACAGGCAGAGTCGATATTCAGACAGACAGAGTACAGATACAAATGCTGACCAGGCTCAGGAAAATTCACTGGCACAATCTGGCAACAAACAGGTGAAAAGACAGGACTGAAATACAATGAGCAATAAACAGAGCGGCAGATGATAGGTGGAGCACAATGAGACACAGGTGGCAGCAAAACAGGTAATAATGAGAAACAGGTGAGAGACGGAGTACTCAGTGATACAGGGGTTGGAGTAGAACAGGAGCGGAGACAGGAGCACATGGCAATACAAACCCACAGACTGACGGCTAGGGGGAAACACACAAAAAGACAGAGTTCAACTGGAGGTACTGACAAGCCTCCAGTCCCTAGCGCAGATTTGCAGACTCCCAGACATTGGGCCTCCAGCCTCCAGTCCCTGCCGTAGACTCACAGACATTGGGCATTTGACTTCCAGACACGCCAACTCAGGGGCTTCTGCTTTCGGGCCTTAACCTCAGGATTTGCTGAGTTCAGTCATCAACTCCTTGATCAAGGAATGATCATATTCAAATGTTTAAGCTTCAAAGATGATGAGAAGCTGTTCTTTCAGGTCAGAGGATTTATTACTGGGTGTCATGGACTCAGAGTTAGTAGTTAGACATTTTGTAAGGAGTTTGTTTTCACCAGAGGTTTGTGATGCTCTGGAATTCGTCAGGAAAGCTTGGCCACCGAGGGTGTTGAATACTGAGATCCGGAGACCTGTCAGCAAGGATAATAGAGGAAAATGGAGTCGATGTGGAAAAATTGCCCATGACTTCATTGCAAGTTGGAACTGGTGCAAGTGCTTGTGGTGTAGAGGTGTGTGTGTGGGGGGGAGGTGTTGATAAAGGATAAAAGTTTTGCTCTCTGGAGATATAGGGTGGTTGCAATTCTTGTGGCTAAGCTGCCGTCTCATGCCACCATTTCTCTTAGTTAAGCTGATGCAACCTGTTTTGATTGAGGAAGTGATTACTCATGGGGTGGCACACTAGCGTGGCCGTTAGTGCAGTGATTTACAGCTCCACCAGTAAGATGGGAGTTCAATTCCCACCGCTGTCTGTAAGGAGTTTGTACGTTTTTCCTGTGGTTTCCTCCAGGTGCTCTGGTTTCCTCCCACATTCAAAACGCATACGGTTACGGTTAGTGGGTTTTCTATATCATGTGGACATACAACGTTGGCACCAGAAGTGTGGATGACTAGTACAATCCTCGCTGATTTGATCTGATGAAGACGATGTATTTCACTACAGGTTTCTATTGTACAAGTGCCAAAAAAAGCTAATCTCAAAGGTATCAGCTCCTAAAATCTGATACGTTTTGTCTAAGAGCCAGTGTTAAGTCCTGCCGAAGGGTTTTGGCCCGAAGCGTCGACTGTACTTTTCCCCATAGATGCTGCCTGACCTGCTGAGTTCCTCTAGAATTTTGTGTGTGTCACTGGGACTTCCAGCATCTGCAGATTTTCTCTTGTTTAAATTCTCCTTACTTCCCCCAAACATCTACAGGCTACCAAACAAAGTGAATGGCACGTGATGAACATTAGCCAATTGTAGCTTCATTTCCGATTCGTCCTGTATCCCCATTCTCCACCTTTCAGCATTCCCCACATTGGTTCCTAGATCTTCAATGAGTTTCCTCATTGAACCTTTGCCTGAATGTATTTCAATTACTGAGTCATCTAACACAAAAGAAGATTATTACCCTCAGGCCTCAGAACTATGCAGGGGCTAAGACGTGCTTCTGATGGTCAGATAATGTTTCTAGTTTCTGTTGTGTGGACCGTCAGCTGTAATGCAGGTTGAGCTGACCTCTGCTTCTGAAAGGTACTTAAGTGCAAAAATGTTTTCATAAAAATACTATTATATATATGGAAGTCCCTACAACGGGTAGTTAAAGCTGCCTAATGTATCACTAGCACCTGCCTACCCAGCATAAAGGACATATATCCAGAAAATTGCCAGAAAAGGGTCACTAACACCATAAGTAATAGGAGCAGAATTAGGCCATTTGGCCCATTGAGCCTGCTCTGCCATTTCATCACAGCTGATCTATTTTTCCTCTCAATCACATTCTCCTGCCTTCTCCTTATAACTTTTCAAGAATAACCACCACCTTAAATACATCCAATGACTTGGCAGTGGATTCCACAGATTTACCTTCCTCAGGCAAAAGGAATTCCTCCTCATCTCTAATTCTAAATGGACATCCCCCTATTCTAAATCCATTCCCTCTGGTCCTAGACTCCCCCACTATTCGAAACATCCTCTCCATATCCACTCTGTCTGGGCCTTTCAACATCAGCTTCCTTCAAAATTCCAGCAAGTACAGGCCGAGAGCCATCCATCATTCCCGGGATCATTCTCATGAACCCTGCCCAATCCTTTCCTGGATAAGGAGCCCAAAACTGCTCACAGTACTTTAAATGAGGCTTCTTCAAAGCTTTACAAAGTCTCAACATTACATCCTGCTTTTATATTCCAGTCTTTTCAAAACTAATGCTAACATTGCATTTGGCTTCCTTATCACTGACTCAACTTGTAGGTTAATCTTTAGAGAATCCTGAACGAGGTCTCCCAAGTTCTTTTACACCTCAGATTTTTGAATTTCCTCCTTGTTTAGAAAATTGTCTACACTTTTATTCCTTCTACCAAAATGCCTGACCATACAGTTCCCTACACTATATTCTATCTGCCACTACTTTGCCCATTCTCCTAATTTGTCTAAGCCCTTCTGCAGCCTGCCTGCTTCCTCAACAGTATCTGTCTCTCCAACTATCTTCGTATGATCCGCAAACTTGGTCACAAAGCCATCAATTCTCTCATTCAATCATTGACATACAACATAAAAAAAGGGTCCCAGCGCTAACCCCCTGCAGAAGACCAGCATTCACCAGCAGCCAACCAGAAAATGATCTCTTTTTTCCCACTCCTTGCCTCCTACTAACCAGCCAATCCCCTATCCATGTTGGTATTTTTCCTGTAATGCCATGGACTCTAATCTTGTTAAACAGCCTCATGTGTGGCACTTTTGATAATACAAGCACGCAGCATCTATCAATCTTCTTTGTCTATCCTGTTTGTTATTTCCTCAAAGAATTCCAAAGGAATTGTCAGACAAGATTTTCCCTTGAATTTAGCCTATTTTATCATATGCCTCCAACCACCCTGAGATTTCATCCATAACAATCGACTCCAACATCTTCCCAACAACCACTGAGGTCAGGCTAGCTGGCTTATAATTTCCTATCTTCTGCCTCCCTCCTTTCTTAAAGAGTGGAGTGACATTTGACATTTTCTAGTCCTCTGGAACCATGGCAGAAACTAGTGATTTTTGAAAAAATATTATTAGTGCCTTCACAATTTCTTCAGCTACTTCTTTTAGAACCCTGGGATGTAGTCCATCTGGTCCAGGTGACTTATCTACCTCAGACCTTTCATCTTCCTTAGCACCTTGTCCCTCATAATAGCAATTGTGCTCAATTCTGCCCACTGATGCTCTAGAACTTCTGGCATATTGCTAGTGACTTCCATAGTGAAGGTGGATACAAAATACTTATTTAGTTATTTCACCATTTCCTTGTCTCCAGCATCATTTTCCAGAGGTTTGATATCTACTCTCACCTCTCTTTTACACTTTACATATCTGAAAAAATGTTTGGTATCCTTTTTGATATTATTGGCTAGTTTACCTTCTTATTTCATCTTTTCCCCCATTGCAACTTTTTAAAGTTGCGTTCTGTTGGTTTTTAAAAGCTTCCCAATCCTCTAACTTCTCACAAATTTTTGCTCAATTATATACCCTCTCTTTTGCTTTTATGTTGTTTTTGATTTCCCTTGTCAGCCACAGTTTTGTCATCCTATCCTGCACCTTCTGAATTGCTCCCAGAAACTCCAGCTATTGCTGTTCTTCCCATTAACTTCGACCAGTTCCTCTCTCATGCCTCTGTAATTCCCTTTACTCCACTGTAATGCTGATACATCTGATCTTAGTTTCTCCCTTCCAAGTTGCAGGACAAATTCTTGGCTCTTAAGGGTTCCTTGACCTTAAGCTCCTGAATCAAATCTGGTTCATTACACAACACCCAATCCAGAATAGCCTTTCCACTAGTGGGCTCAACCACAGGCTGCTCTAAAAAGCCATCCTGTAGGCATTCTGCAAATTCTCTCTCTAGGGATCCAGCACCAACCTGATTTCACCCAATCTACTCGCATATTGAAATTTCCCGTGGCCATCATAACATTGCCCTTTTGACGTGTTTTCTATCTCCCATTGTAAATTGCAGCCCTCATTCTGACTACTGTTTGGAGGCCTGTATATAACTTCCATCAGGGTCTTTTTACCCTTACAGTTTCTTAACTCTACCTGCAATGATTCCACATCTTCCGGTCCCATGTCACCTCTTTTTAAGGATTTGATTTAATTTTCTGCCAACAGAACCACCCCATGAAGGATGAAGGATGCCACCCACCCTGTTCATGGACTGTTTGCCCCACTCCTATTAGGAAGGAGGCTATCCAACCTCCACACCAGGGCCACCGAGAAAAGAACAGTTACTCTCTCCAAGTAGTAAGGCTGATCGACACGTCCACCCATTAACCCACCCTTCCACACCCCCAAACACCACCACTTTACCATTTCTTGTCAGAATTAGCTTATGAACAGACACTCCTGTACTTAGCATCACTTCACCTACATGCAGACAGTCTATGTCATATGTATTTATACTTAATGTGTTTTCTACATTGCATCGGATCCCAAATAGTAATTATTTCACTTTCCTTTCCACTTGGTATTGATGAATGGAGTAACAAGATGCGAGTTGAATTTAGATCTGTGACATTTCACAAACAGAATCCATTGCAGCTTTTCTGAAACCAAAGAGGCTTCACCCTGTCTTAGGTCTTTCAGCTAAATACCCTTCAACTGCCATATTTAGTCATGTTCAAAGACCAACAATAACCCCCGTAACTACCCCATTCAACACGTTTTCAAAGTGCTCCAGGTCGCTATCTAATCCACTGTGTGTTCCTCTCTTATTGAAAACACTCAGAGATGCTCCGTCATCGGGCAAAAACAAAAATATTGCCTTTAGTTTAAAAAAAGCTGCTTTAATATATCAACTGACATTGTTGCTGACGATCAGAAACAAGAGAAAATCTGCAGATGTTTGAAATCCAAGTAACACACACAAAATGCTGGAGGAACTCAGCAGGCCAGGCAGCAGCTATGGAAAAGAGTACAGTCGATGTTTTGGGCCGAGACCCTTCAGCAGGAGTTCTGATGAAAGATCTCAGCCCGAAACGCCGACTGTACTATTTTTCCATTGATGCTACCTGGCCTGCTGAGTTCCTCCAGCATTTTGTGTGCGTTGCCTATTGCTGACAATATTAGAATATGAATAAATTAAATAAATATGAGCAATTGTAGTTTATTTATTCCACAAAGGAAGTCCCTCAATCCATTTTGAATCAGGGAAGCTTTATTTTTAGCTTAAAATGGAGTTTGTTTTTGTTTCCTTTTTCCAAATAACCCTTCCTGGCATAGAACAATGGCTGTTTCATTTGAGTTCTTGCTCCAGTCCAGCAACAACAATTTGGAGGCGCATTCAGCCCTGAATGTCACAAAAAGCTTGAGGAGAGTGAAACAGATAAAGAAGAAAAAAATTCGACTGAGTCAGAAAGGGAGGCATGTTTTCCGGAGCATCTCAGAGCAGTTCTACAGTGTATATTACAGAAGAGAAAACGTTCTGCGTTAGAATGTCAGAGGCTACTGATTAAAAGTCCAGAGGCTAGAAACAGAAGCAAGCAAAGGTCTTGAGGATTTGTAGGGCTAATGGGGGTTATGGATAGAGGGAAGGGTTCAAATGTGGAAGTGGGGAGAGTGGAACATAGACAGGGAGGGTGGAGGAGTTGGGGAGGTGACTGGGGTTGGGCTGGGTGTAGTGTATGGAAGATCCTATAGAGATTTGGAGCAGTTGTAGGGGTTTACAGATACAGGGAGGGGTGTACAGGCAGGTTATAGATATAGGAATGTGTGTAGGGACTGGTGTGTATTCTATCGGTGGTGAGGGTGTGTGTGGTTGGAGGAGATTAGAATGATAGGGATTGGAGTAGAAGATGTGGGGAGTTAGTTATTTTATTTAGAGATACAGTACGATAACAGGATGTTCTGGACTTCAAGTGCACCCCTGTGACAAATTAACCTACTGACCTGAGCACCTTAGGAACTTGGGAGGAAACTGGAGCATCTGGAGTAAACCCATAAACCCATATAGTCATGGAGAGATGGTGCAAACTCCTTACAGACAGTGGAATTGAATCCTGATTGGGGATCGCTGGCACTTTATAGCGGTGTGCAAACCGCTACACTACTGTGCTTGAGAGCTTTAAGGAAATGATATAACTAACTATAATGTTCAGACAGAGGGAAAAAGAGACTCTCAGTTTGGTTGTATTGTCTGAGGAGCCGGAGTGACACAGTTTTCTAAAGCCCCTTCAGGGTGAACCACATCACAGAAGTGTTTTCAGTGTGTTATCACGTGTAAGCACGTGTATAATTTATGCACAGTGAGATCCCACAAGCAGGAATGTTTCAAATCCATTTTAGAGATTTTCAGCACTAAAATAAAATCAAAAAAGTTTGCACATGAATATTGAAACCTGCAGTGAAATATATTGTTTATACCAACAAACAACACTGTCCGAGAATGCTCCAGACTTCTCCCACGTTCCAAAGGTGTACGGGTTAATAGGTTAATTGGTCATACGGGTGTAATTAGGCGGCATGGACTCAATGGGCTGGAAGAGCCTATTACCATGTTGTATCTCTAAATAAAAAAAAACGAAAAACAATTACTCTGCTTCTGCTGTCCTTGAGGAAGAGAATTCTAAAGATTTATGTTTCTCTGACAGAAAAGATTTCATTTCATCTCTTTTAATGGGGCCCTTTGATCTTTAACAGTGATCTTCATTCTAGGATTTCCCACATTGTCATGGTTCGGTCCGTTAACTACTCATTTCAGTTAATTTCCTTTTCCCCGTGTTCCACCGGCCTCCTTGATTAGGGCATTTGATCTTCACTCGAACCGGCAGCATAAAAACTCCGGCTTTCATCTACTCACTGCTGGTTCGTCACCTCAGCAGGGTGGCTATGCTCGTTCCGGGCTGCCAAGAATGAGTCGAGTCGAGAGCCTGTCATCCGCTGTTCCTGCTTCGAGTCAAGAGGCTGGTTAGTCACCGAAGCCAGGGCGGCAATGAATCTTCCGAGCCGCCAAGATTAAGGGACCATCTTCTGAGCCGTCAAGGATAAGGGACCGTCTTCACGAACTTCTCCGTGCCAAAATACGTTTTGTGTGTTGTTTGTTTTTGTCGTCTCGTGTCCAGCTGAGTGGGTCCGGCCGTTTTGCCGCTGCTCTGAGCCGGGATGCGAGTGGTCTGTCATTGTTTTGTTTTGTTGGCTCTTAGTCTCAGTCCAAGTCAAGGCTCCGGGTCCCAGTCCAGTCCAAGGCTCCAGGTCCCAGTCCAGTCCAAGGCTCCGGGTCCCAGTCCAGTCCAAGGCTCCGGGTCCCAATCCAGTCCAAGGCTCCGGGTCCCAATCCAGTCCAAGGCTCCGGGTCCCAATCCAGTTCAAGGCTTTGGGTCCCAATCCAGTCCAAAGCTCCGGGTCCCAGTCCGGTCCAAAGCTCCGGTTCCCAGTCCAAAGCTCCGGTTCCCAGTCCAAAGCTCCGGGTCCCAGTCCAAAGCTCCGGGTCCCAGTCCAAAGCTCCGGGTCCCAGTCCAAAGCTCCGGGTCCCAGTCCAAAGCTCCGGGTCCCAGTCCAAAGCTCCGGGTCCCAGTTCAAGGCTCCGGGTCCCAGTTCAAGGCTCCGGGTCCCAATCCAGTTCAAGGCTCCGGGTCCCAGTCTAGTCCAAGGCTCCGGGTCCCAGTCTAGTCCAAGGCTCCGGGTCCCAGTCCAGTCCAAGGCTCCAGGTCCCAGTCCAGTCCAAGGCTCTGGGTCCCAATCCAGTCCAAGGCTCCGGGTCCCAATCCAGTTCAAGGCTTTGGGTCCCAATCCAGTCCAAAGCTCCGGTTCCCAGTCCGGTCCAAAGCTCCGGTTCCCAGTCCAAAGCTCCGGGTCCCAGTCCAAGGCTCCGGGTCCCAGTCCAAGGCTCCGGGTCCCAGTCCGGTCCAAAGCTCCGGTTCCCAGTCCAAAGCTCCGGTTCCCAGTCCAAAGCTCCGGGTCCCAGTCCAAAGCTCCGGGTCCCAGTCCAAAGCTCCGGGTCCCAGTCCAAGGCTCCGGGTCCCAGTTCAAGGCTCCGGGTCCCAATCCAGTTCAAGGCTCCGGGTCCCAGTCCAGTCCAAGGCTCCGGGTCCCAGTCCGGTCCAAGGCTCCGGGTCCCAGTCCGGTCCAAGGCTCCGGGTCCCAGTCCGGTCCAAGGCTCCGGGTCCCAGTCCGGTCCAAGGCTCCGGGTCCCAGTCCGGTCCAAGGCTCCGGGTCCCAGTCCGGTCCAAGGCTCCGGGTCCCAGTCCGGTCCAAAGCTCCGGGTACCAGTCCAGTCCAAGGCTCCGGGTCCCAGTCCGGTCCAAAGCTCTGGGTCCCAGTCCAGTCCAGGGCTCCGGGTCCCAATTCGGTCCAAGGCTCCGGGTCCCAGTCCGGTCCAAGGCTTCGGGTCCCAATCTGGTCCAAAGCTCCAGGTACCAGTCCAAGGCTCCGGGTCCCAGTCCGGTCCAAAGCTCTGGGTCCCAGTCCAGTCCAAGGCTCCGGGTCCCAATCCAGTCCAAGGCTCCGGGTCCCAATCCAGTCCAAGGCTCCGGGTCCCAATCCAGTCCAAGGCTCCGGGTCCCAATCCAGTCCAAGGCTCCGGGTCCCAGTCCAAAGCTCCGGGTCCCAGTCCAAGGCTTCGGGTCCCAATCTGGTCCAAAGCTCCAGGTACCAGTCCAAGGCTCCGGGTCCCAGTCTGGTCCAAAGCTCCGGTTCCCAGTCCGGTCCAAGGCTCCGGGTCCCAGTCCGGTCCAAAGCTCCAGGTACCAGTCCGGTCCAAAGCTCCATGTACCAGTCCAAGGCTCTGGATCCCAGTCCGGTCAAGGCTTCTTTTTCCAGGTCAAGTCCCAGTCCAAGTCCTGGCTCCGAGTCCAAGTCAAGTCCTAGTCCGTCTCCGTGTCAAGTCTCCGTGCCTGTGTCCTGCACTTGGGTTCACCCCCGGTCACTGCAGGTAACACACATGAGACAACATCCTCCCTCTATCTGCCCTTCTCGATGCCTCAGGATCTTATGTCCCAAATGAAGTAACCTGTCACTTTTCTAACCTCCCTCAGAAGGCATTCAGAGTAGAACAAAGAAACACAATAGAATCAATGAAAAACTACACACAAAGGCTGACAAACAGCCAATGTGCAAATGAAGACAAACTGTGCAAATAAAAAAACAAATCAGTAAATAAATAATGCTGAAAACATGAGTTGTAGAATCCTTGAAAGTGAGTCCATAGGTTGTGGAATCAGTTCAGTGTTGAGGTGAGTGAAGTTCAAGGAGCCTGATGGTGGAAGGGTAATAACTGTTTCTGAACCTGGTGGTGTGGTTCCTGTACCTTCTTCCTGATATCACCAACAAGAAGAGAGCATGGTGCGGATGATGGGAGTCCTTGATGATAGACGATGCTTTTTTGTGGCAGTGCTCCTTGTAGATGTGCTTCATATATACCTGAAGCCTAACCTTTGTAGCCAATTACCCCAGCAATGAATGGTAGCATCCTGCTAGCCTTGCATGCGAGGCTTTTGTGAATCATCAAATCATTGGGAAACTCCAAGATCTGCACTCATTATGTCAGCTTCAGAACAGGACCCAGGAGATACTTTGCCCATCAAAGGAGAGTGAAACTGCAGAAATGTTGGTCATAAAAGGCTGGTGAATCCTGGCTGAACAGAAATAGTCAAAACTGAACCTGATCATCGACTGATGGACAGAGTGTTTGAGAGCCAGGAAGCAAAGAAGGTGGAAGCCCAGATGATCAGCAGTTTTACAGTGTGTTTGGGCATGATTGAGTGGTGGAACGGGGCTCTCCTGTTGACCTACAGTTTTACAGTGTGTTGGGGCATGATTGAGTGGTGGAACGGGGCTCTCCTGTTGCTTTGTAGTCCAGTTGTGGCCACTAGGACAGTGATGGTTTGGATAGGGGAATGTTGAAAGTTTAGCCAAGGTGAGCGGGCTTCAAAATGTGTCAAGTAGGCAGAATGGACATGAAGGTAGAAGATTTCATTTAGTTCGGGGAAGTGCAAGGTAATAAGTTTTAACTGGCTGAATAAAGATTAGAATTTTAACTTCTATTGAAAGATGTTAACGAGTTTTGCTCCACGACTCTGCATGTTTGGATAGGTATGTGTATTATAACGCTATTTACATTGGAAATACATGCTGGTATTCATGTATTCATACATATTTTATTCCATAGCTAACTTTCTTTTTATATAATTCTGTATAATTGTTGAATGTTACTGTTTATTTATTTATGTAGTGATACAACAGAGAGTAGGCCCTAGTACACCTTGGCAACCCCACAACCCTGGTCAGCTCTAATCTAATCACAGGACAATTTACAATGACCAATTAACCTACCCGGTGCAGCTTTGGACTGTGGGAGGAAACCAGAGCACCTGAGGAAAACCCGTGAATTTGACAGGGACAACTTACAGAATGGTGCCGGAATTGAAATCCAAACTCCGGAACACTCCAAGCGTTAATAGCGTCATGTTGTTACTCTACCGTGACACCTGTTTTGTTGCAGGTCATGCCTGCACACCACAGAAGTTTCTTCATACGTGTAAATGAACATGGTGAATAAAGGTGATCCTTGATCCTTGATGAGAGGGCTATGGTCCAAGTGCCAAAAAATGGGGCAGCAAAACAGGCTGGCATGGACTAGACGGGCTGGATTTTCTGTTTCCTGTAGCACTCATTTCCCAAACTTCTGCACTATCTGGAATGGATCCTGTAAACGTGATCTCACGATGGAAGAAAGGGAAGGGAGAGAAAGCAGAGTTACTGACCTGTCAGCCTGACATGAGGAGAGATGGAGTGGACTGGCATGAGACAGAACCTAACTGAAACAAAATTCTAATAGGAACTGACAGGAGAGATAACAGGGAAATCTTTTCCTAGCTAAAAAGTCTAGAAGCAAAATTAAAATCTTGAGACAACATGGGGCACCACGGTAGCTTAATTTTAACTTGACTGGAGGACTGTAGCGGGACTGACAGAACTAGTTTTTCTATGCAGAGATTAGTGGGTATGTGGAATGCCCTGCTCAAGGTAGTTACAATAGGGACATTTAAAAAAAGCTGAGAGCTTTTAACAAACTTTCACATGGATGAAAGAACACTGGAAGATTATGTGGAAGGGAAATGTCAGTTTGATCGGAGTAGATTAACAAATTGGCTGTATGTTGTGGGCCAAAGGGCCAGTACTGTGCCATTATGTTCCTTGTTCTATTAGGTGGGCTTTGTAGGACCAAAAGTTCCCTACCCAGGGATTCAGTTAGGTTTCAGTTAGGTTCTGTCTCATGCTTCTAAAATCTAAATAATCGAGTGCCAGTCCACTCCATCTCTCCTTATGTCAGGGTGAGTCATGGAACCATACAGTTAGATAACGGGCCCTTGGACCAAGCTCATCTTTGCCAGCCAAGATGCCCATCTGAGCTATTCCCATTTGCATCTGTTTGGCCCATATCCCTCCGATCCTTGTAATTTCATGCACGTGTCCAAAAGTCTTTGAAATGCTGCTATTGTACCCACCTCAACCAGCTCGGTCAGCATACCTGTCGCTCACTGTGACCATCACAGGCAAAGCCCTCCCCACTACTGAGTACATTTACAGGGGGCACTGCCACAAGAAAGCAGCCATGTCCTCTTCTCACTACTACCATTGGGCAGGAGGTACAGGAGCTTTAGGTGCCAGGTTCAGGAACAGTTATTACTCTATTACCATTAGGCTCTTGATCCGATACGGATAACTTCAGTCACCTCAACACTGAACAGGTTCTGTGACCTGTGTACTTCTTACAACTCCCGTTCTCAGTATGAACTTCTATTTGCAGTTTGACCTCTTTTGTACATTGGTTGCTTGTCAGTTTTGGTTTAGGTGTTGTTTTTTTCATAAGTATTATTGAATTTGTTCTGCTGTGAATATTTGTAAGAAAATGAATCTTAAGGTAGCATATGGTACATGTACGTATTTTAATAATAAATTTCCTTTAAACTTTGAAGAAGTTACCCCTTTGTCAAAGAAGGAGAGAGGGAAAGCAGAGTTGTGCTGTTAGACAAAAACGGAAATATGCTTCTCTTGCCACACCATTGAGATGTTCCCACAACCTATGGACTCACTTTCAAGGACTCTTCATCTCATGTTCTTGATATTTATTGTTTATTCATTTATTTATATTATTTCGCTCTTTTTGTACTTGCACAGTTTGTTGTCCTTTGCACACTGGTTGAACTCCCAGGTGGCTGTGGTCTTTCATTGATTGTATTATGGTTATTATTCTATTATGGATCTACTGAGCAAACCACTCAGTAAATCCGTAATAGAATAATAATCATAAAAACCCACAAAAAATGAATCTCAGGGTTGTATACAGTGACATATACATACTTTGATAGTAAATTTACTTTGAACTTTGAAAATAAATGGGATAGGGGACAAAAGTGGTATGAGAAGCAAAAGTTTTGCCATGAGCTCGTGGAGTGTCGACTTCAGTTTTTATTTTGTATGCTGAAGCAGAGAATCCAGGAGTAGGGGCGTGCAGCCCAGGGATGAAGACGTAAGAAAAGCAGGCAGAACTCTATGCTGTGCAGCAGAGAAGCTTAATTACTGAGCTAGAATGTTGCATTGATACAGGAGCCGAAAGACACGTTCAGTATTTGAGGAACAGCTTCTCCTCCACCATCAGATTTCTGAATGGACAATGAACCCATGTATACCAGTTCACAATTTTTGCTCTCAATTTGCACTACAGTACTTAATAAATAAATTAATAAATAATGTATTACACTTCACTGCTGCTACAAAACAACAAGTTTCATGACATATGCTGGTGATGTTAAATCTGATTCTGATTTAAATACTAAAATTCATCTCCCAGTACAGAAGTTAGACTCTTTAAGACCAATGGAATTAAACAGGTGATATCAGTAATGATATCATGATAGTCCAAAACTTCCCAGCTATTGGGAAATGAGCGTGCTTGGCTATGCTCCTACCTCAGGTCTTACCAGCTTGAGCTGAGAAAAAAAATACGACAATAAAAATAAACAAGCTATAAATATTGAGAAAACAAGATGAAGAGTCCTTGAAAGTGAGCCCCTAGTTTGTGGGAACAATTCGGTGATGGGGTGAGTGAGCATGAGTGAGGTTATCCCCATTGGTTCAAGAATCTGATGGTTGACAGTAATAACTAATCTTGAACCTGGTGGTGTGAGTTCTGAAACTCCTGTACCTTCTTCCTGATCATAGCAGTGAGAAGAGAGCATGGCCTAGGTGGAGGCGCCCTTGATGATGGATGCTGGTTTTCTCCGACAGCACGGAGACAGTAGTTGTGCTCAAAGGTGAGAGGGCTTTACCCATGATGGAGTGGGCCTATCAACTACTTATTGTAGAGGTTTCCTTTCAAGGTCTATCCATTCAATCTGTGCCTCTCATCATCATGTACACCTCTATCAGTCACCTGTCCTCCTATCAAAGGTGTTCATTTGATCCTATCTGCCCTTCTCCCATGCTCTTTGTTTAGATCTAAGCAAAGAGGATGGGTGGAGCGTGGGGGGAGACAAGATAAAAAGAATACTTTTGATAGAATGAGGCCAGGGTTGTCAAGGTGATTCTAATATTCATGGAACTGTCTGGTTACTATACACCCAATGGCCACTTTGCCAGTTACGGGTATGTAATATAGTGTCTACCAAGTGTATGCTCATGGTCTTCTGCTGCTGTAGCCCGTCCACCGTAAGGTTTGACATATTTTGCATTCAGAGATACTCCCCTGCACAGTACTGTTGTAAAGCGTGGTTATTTCAGTTACTGTTGCCTTCCTGTCAGCTTGAACCCATCTGACCATTCACCTCTGACCTCTCTCATTAACAAGGCACTTTCGCCCACAGAACTGCTGTGATAGGTCAGTGATATCAAACCTGATTCTGATTCTGATCTGGAAACAAAAGTTCTACTCCCAGAACAAGAGCTTGGTTATTTAAGTCCAATTAATTAGTCTTGAATTAAACAGCTGATATCAATAAAGGCACCATGACTGGATTATTATAAGGACAAATCATATCATTGTTGCCTTCAGGGAAAGGATCTTGCTTAGTTTCTGTTACCTCAGGGCTACAGTCAATAAGTTGCCCTCAAGGTAAATAAGAACAGGTAATTCTAGCTACAAGAGATTCTGCAGATGCTGGAAATCCATGAGACATAGGAGCAAACTTAAGCCATTCAGCCCATCGAGTCTGCTCTGCTGTTCCATCATGGCTGATTTATAATCCCTTTCAACTCCATTCTTCTGCCTTCTCCCTGTAACCTTTGATGCCCTTACTAATCAAGAACCAATCAACCTCTGCTTTAAATATGACCAATAACTTGACCTCTGCAGCCGTCTGCGGCAATGGATTCCGCAATTTATCACCAAATAAATTCTAAATGGACATCTCTCTATTCTGAGGCTGTGCCCTCTGGTCCTAGACTCCCTCAGTATAGGAAACATCCTCTCCACATCCACTCTATCGAGGCCTTTCAATATTCAATAAGTTTCAATGAATTCCCTTTTCATTATTCTAAATTCCAATGAGTATAGGCTCAGAGCTGTCAAATGCTCCTCATACGTTAACCCTTTCATTATCAGGGACATACTCATGAACCTCTTCTGGACTCTCTCCAATGCCAGCTCATTGATCGATTGTCAGTCTTTTCCTGTTGATGTATTTTCATGATGTATGTTTTTCCCTTTAAATGCCTGCAGGAAAATAAACATCAAGGAAGAATATAGTAACATACATGTACTTTGATTATAAATTTAGTTTGATTTTTGATGTAAGCAGAGAAAGTGAGTCACCAATTGAGACTCAGCTGGTCAGGAAGCTTCTGTATAAATTTGGAGAAATAGGTTAAAGAACTAGATATTGACATTGTACATCACAAGCTGTGACACGATTAAGGTGCCGTTCCTCAGCCTTTCTCTAGGATCCTTGGAACTGTACAGGAGACCATAGGAATACAGTCCGCGGTGAGAGAGGGGTCAGGAAACAATGGTTAGGCCATAGAATTTAGCAGTTTTGAATTCCCTACCAGGCAAGAGAGCTTTTGGCACATTGTTCCTCATAAAGATTTTTTACTACAGGAGATGGGATGTTATGTTGAAGACACTGGTGTGGCTTAATTTGGATTATTGTGTATAGTTCTAGTGATCTACCTACAGGAAAGATATCAATAAGATTGAAAGAGTGCAGAGTAGATTTACAAGGATGTTGTTGGGACTTGAGGACCTGTGTTACAGGGAAAGGCTGAATAGGTTTGGACTTTATTCCCCGGAGCGTAGGAGACTGAGAGGAGATTTAATAGAGGCATACAAAATATGAGGTGTGTAAATAGGGTAAATGCAAGCAGGCTTTTTCCACTGAGGTTGGGTGAGATTAGAACTTGAGGTCATGGGTTAAGGGTGAAAGATGAAATGTTTAAGGGGAACATGTGCGGGAACTTTTTCAGTGAGAGGGTGGTGAGAGTGTAGAACGAGCTACGAGCAGAGGTGGTGGATGTGGGAGATATTTGGGTAAGTGCATGGATGGGAGGTGTGTGGAGGGCTGTGGTCCAGGTCTGGGTCAAAGGGACTAGGCAGAATAAAAGTTCAGCATGGACTAGATGGGCCAAAGTGCCTGCTTATGCGCTATGACTCTAAGGGATTTTAAGAAGAAGTCATTCAATGGATGATGGTCGTGCCAAGATTGTGGCAGAAGAAGAACTTATTCCTTGAAATTATTTCCACTGGAGTTGCCAGGTCTGCAGAGTAATTTAGCATTGTTTTTCTTTGAATGGAGAAGTGTTTTTTTGAATGCTGAGATAAAGAATGATTAGGTTAGAAATCTGCCTCAGTCTCTTGGCAAAATTACCAAGGATTTGTTTTCACAAGCCCTAGTGCTTTTAGGTTGCACATTTAGTGTTAATGATATTTAGTGACATTTCTATCTGATGTCCATCTCCTGGCACAGGAAGGACTGACAAACCCCAGTGTGTGCAGATTTTCACTGAGAGATGCTCTTGAGTGGAAAGTGACTGGAGTATTTCAATACGGGGCAGCAATCCCAGTGCTTTTCAGAAACAATTCATATGACGATCTGAATCAAAGACCATCATAGAACAAGGCAGTGCATCCAGTTTGGATTGCTCTAGTGAGGAGGTACTGCCCAGGCTTGTGTATCTAAACAGCTAGGACGCAATATCCATGGTCAACTCTCACCTCTCCCCAGTGAGGAGGTAAAGATTAAAGATTGTCATGTGTACATCAAAACATATAGAGAAATGTGTTGTTTGCATCAAATCAAATCAGCGAGGATTGAGCTGGGCAGCCTGCAAGTGTTGCCATGTTTCTGGTACAAACATAGCATACCCACAACTTACTAACCCTAACCCAAAGGTCTGTCAAATGTCGATGGGAACCCAAGGTCATGGGGAGAACGTACAAATTCTTTGCGGACAGTGGTGGAAATCAAAATCCGATCTTTTACTACAACGTAAATCTCCTATCTCTATTAAATCTCCTCTCAGTCTCCTACGCTCCAGGGAATAAAGTCCAAACCTATTCAGCCTTTCCCTGTAACACAGGTCCTCAAGTCCCAGCAACATCCTTGTAAATCTTCTCTGCACTCTTTCAATCTTATTGATATCTTTCCTGTAGGTAGATCACTAGAACTGTACACAATAATCCAAATTAAGCCACACCAGTGTCTTCAACGTAACATCCCATCTCCTGTAGTAAACATTATGCTAACTGCTTCATTGCTGTACAGAGCAATGCTGAGCAGCAGAGTTACAAGGGTTAATACTGACTGGCCAACCCTGCATGTGTGCGCGTTTGAGTGTGTGTGTTTGTATATATGTATGCAATTATATATGTATGTATATGTGTAAACATGAGTCTGTATGTGTACCTGTGTGTGCTTATCTATATATTTTGTGTGTGTGTGTGAGTATACAGTATATTCCTCCTGATGAACAATAAAGTCAATTCACCATTAATCTGTGTTAGTTGAAGTGGATCCACAGTCCGATTATCCCAGGATTATCAGACTATTCCCTTTACCGAGAGTGGATGGCTTGCTGTGAGAACGAAGAACAGGCCATTGTGCTGAGACCTCTGTGCCAAAATCAAACTTGACAGTGCACATAATGAGACCAGGTTCTGCAGGCGTCTCTCTGCATATAGCTGAGAAAGGCAACACCTCCCTCACAGTACACATACATAAGACATAGGAGCAGCATTAGGCCATTGCCCCCGCTCTGCCATTTCATCATGGCTGATTTATTACCCCTCTCAAACCCATTCTCCTGCTTTTCCCCCATATCCTCTGTTGCCCTGACTAATCAAGAACCTATCAACCTCCCTCGTGATGTATTATGGCATCTAACTGGTGGACATTTCACTTTCTACACAGGCCTGCACTTTTAAAATGCCCCTCATATTTTGGATAAGACACTGAGCTGGTTTCCATCTTTTCGCCTTACCTGGATTTCATCGCCTTACCTGGATTTCATCACACAAACCAGGTTCTTCCCAGATTCCTTGCTTGACCTTGCTATGGGCACAGTGTAAATTCATTCCTGGGCTTTTGCATCCAAACTACATGAAATAATGTTGTGTTCTGAAAAAGGATTAATCAGAAGGTGATTCCAATTTATGGAATTAAATCTGTCTAACTGAATCTGACAGATGTTAACTTCGTGGTTGCTCAAATATACTTCTCTTTTGTTTTTAAATTAAAAATATATTACTTGTTCAAGTTCCAAATATTAGAATATTCCAAATTCCTCAACTGATCTAATATTCATGCATTGAAACATCAAAATAATACAGGAGGATGTTCTAAAGAGCAACACAGACAAAATGCTAAAAGAGCTTAGCAGGTCAGGCAACATCTGTGGAAAGAAGTAAAGAATTGATGTTATGGGCCAAGACCCTTCATTAGATTCATTAATCAAAACATGGGGGTCATCTTTGTCCATGTGGTCTCAGAAGTAGTTTGGCATTTGGCTGCTAATTTAGTTAGCTTAGCACAACATTATGGGCCTGCTGCTGTTGAATGTTCTAAGCCTCCAAGATGTCACGTACATAGCATACTCCTTCTGGAGGGACATGCTGGTTCAGTTAAAACTGTGGAAGAGGATCCATTAGATGGCACAGACAGAACTCCTGGGAGAGGGGAAAGGATTTAAAACCAGTTACAACTCAGGAGAAGTGTTGCACATTTGAGATGGAAGAGAAGGGGATTTGTTGGTAGTTCGTGGGTTGTGAATCACCACTCTCTGGCTAAAAAAATTCCTCCTATCTGTGTACAAAACAGATATTTTATGAGGCAGTGCCCTCTGGTCCTAGACTCTCCCACTATAGGAAATATTCTCTGCACATCCACTCTATCTAGACCTTTCAATATTTAATAGGTTTCAATAAGTTCCTCTCCTCATTCTTCTAAACACAAGTGAGTTCAGGCCAGAGCCGTCAAATGCACCTCAAACGTTAAACCTTGCGTTCCCAGAATCATTTTTGTGAACCTCCTCTGAATCCTCTGCAATGATAGTACATTCTTTTTCAGATACGGAGCCTAAAACAGCTTGCAGTACTCCAAGTGCAGTCGGGACAAAGCGATACCTTTACAGGGGTGTCAAACTCATTTTAGGTCACGGGCCGGATTGAGCAAAATGCAGCTTCATGCGGGCCGGATCAGTCGGACGCGTGCGAACGCAGCTTTCGTTGCCTCCGTTTTTTCAGCCTGCTCTCATGTGTCTCAGTCTCTGCTATAACTACAAAGTGTTTCACTTTACAAATTCTGTTTCTTATGAAGAAGACTGCCGAGCAAGACTGCCGAATAAACTCTAAAAACCCTGAAAACCTGGTACCTGAATAAACTCAGCATTAGCCATATCATACGCCATAGGCGCTTCGATTACTGGGGCCAGCTTTAATAGTAATTAGATATTATCTCGCGGGCCAAAGATAATTCCACCGCGGGCCGGATTTGGCCTGCGGGCCTTGCTGAGATAAATGGGCAGTTGAGTTATGAGGAACAAGCAGGCATGCAGACTGAGGCCAGGATCAGGTCAGCCTGGGTCCTTTTGGATGGTTGAACAAGCCTGAAGGGCTGCACTTCTAATGTTTTGATGCTTCTTGGGATTGCACAGAAAATACTACATGACCTGCAGCGTTTTGAGACTGCAGTTTCTGGAATCTGGGAGAACACACGATCAGGGAGCCCACTGGGTTCATTCCCACTGATGCTGCCTGACCTGTTGAGTTCTCCTAGCGGACCTTTGCCAGGTTTCGTGACAGTCTGAGTGCCAGGACACAGAAACACCTACACTCAGTAGCCACTTCATTCGGTGCACATGCTCGTTAATGCAATGATCTAATTAGCCAATCACGTGGCAGCAGCTCAACGCATAAAAGCATGCAGGCACACTCAAGAGGTTCCGTTGTTTAGCCCAAATGTCAGAATGGGGAAGAAATGTGATCTAAGTGACTTTGACCGTGGAATGATCGTTAGTGCCGACAAGGGGCTTTTAGTATCTCAGAAACTGCTGATCTCCTGGGATTTTCACGCACAACAGTCTCTAGGGTTTACAGAGAATGGTGTGAAAAACAAAAAAAAATTCAGCCAGTGAGCAGCAGTTCTGTGGGTGTTAATGAGAGAGGTCAGATGTGAATGGCCAGACTGGTTCAAACTGACAGGAAGGTGAAAGTAACTCAAATAACCACATGTTGCAGCAGTGGTGTGCAGAAGAGCATCTCCAAATGCACAGCACATTGAACCTTGAAGTGGATGGGCTACAGCAACAGAAAACTATGAACATAAACACAGTGGCCTAGTATTAGTACAGGAGGTAGCTAATAATGTGGCTATGGAGTATAAATCTTCTTTTATATACTCTTTTTTGTCCATTGCTATGTTGGATTATAATACAGATGTATGGAAAAACTAGCCAGCTACAAGAACAGTCGCACGTGGAAATCAAATGAACACAGACACACCTTCAGTACACGTTATGACAGATTGTCACAGGACCAAAGGAAAAATAGGCACATGACAGAGACAATAGAGTCATAGTGCACTACAGTACAGAAACAGGCCCTTCAGCCCATCCAGTCTGTACCAAACTATTTATTTACCTATTTCCATCAACCTAGTCCACCATACCCTTCCGTGTACCTATCCAAACTTCTGTTAAATGTTGAAACCGACCCTGAATCCACCACTTGCACTGGTAGCTTGTTCTACACTCTTACCATCCTCTGAGTAAAGAAGTTTCCCCTCATGTTCCCCTTAAACATTTCACCTTTCACCCTTAACCCATGACCTCTTGTTCTAGTCTGACCCAGCCTCAGTGGGAAAAGCCTGGTTGCAGTAAAATGGACTTTATTTGATTTTTTTTGGTGTAATTGTGTGTGATTTCTGTTTCTGTTTCTTGTGAAAGCTGCTTTTCTGATACTCTGTGCCTGTGATGCTGCTGAAAGTAAATATTTCATTGCAGCTCTACACACATGGACCTGTGCAAATGAACTTGTCTTTGACTTTGTACATGGGGAAGGTTAGTCGGGGACAGGTTAAAAAATGTAAGACCTGCCTTCTGGCAAGTGTGAGTGAATAAGTTAATTGTGACTTGGATCTTAGGTGACAGAGAACATAAATCAGAGAGCAGGTGAAATCAAATTTTATTGCAATTCTTTGCAAATCTTTTGTGAATGCCTGCAAGAAAATACATCTCAGGGTTGTATATGGTGACATAAGCATACTTTGATAATAAATTTACTTTGAATCTGAAAAGGAAATCTATCATAGAACTTGTAACTAAGTTATCCTTTGGAAGTAATCTGCTTATTGCCCTGGGCTCCACTAACACTTCTCTTAGTTATAGATTACTGGTAGCCCCTGAGTCCCCACTTATCTCCCTCCAGTTGCTGTCTCCCACATTCACCTCCTCCTCCCTCCCCACCATCCACTTCCCCTTTCTTTTAAAGTCTACACCATCTATCACCCATCTGAGATCTTCTCCAAACTCCATTCCTCCTTTCCCACCCAGCTCTACCTGCCCATCACTCTCCATCCCCCTCCTCCATCCTCCTCCATCTGCCATCACTCTCCATTCCTCCTCCTCCATCTGTCCATCACCCTACACCCCTCCTCCTCCATCTGTCCATCACTCTCCATGCCTGATGGTCTGCATCCCAGGGTACTTAAGGAGGTGGCTCTTGAAATCGTGGATGCATTGGTAATCATTTTCCAGTGTTCTATAGATTCAGGATCAGTTCCTGTGGATTGGGGAGTAGCGAATGTTATCCCACTTTTTAAGAAAGGAGGGAGAGAGAAAACGGAATTATAGACCAGTTAGCCTGACATCAGTGGTCGGGAAGATGCTGGAGTCAATTATAAAAGATGAAATAGCGGCACATTTGGATATCAATAACAGGTTCAGTCCGAGTCAGCATGGATTTATGAAGGGGAAATCATGCTTGACTAATCTTCTGGAATTTTTTGAGGATGTAACTATGAAAATGGACAAGGGAGAGCCAGTGGATGTAATGTACTTGGACTTTCAGAAAGCTCTTGATAAGGTCCCACATAGGAGATTAGTGGGCAAAATTAGAGCATGTGGTATTGGGGGTAGGGTACTGACATGGATAGAAAATTGGTTGGCAGACAGGAAACAAAGAGTAGGGATTAACGGGTCCCTTTCAGAATGGCAGGCAGTGACCAGTGGGATACCGCAAGGTTCGGTGCTGGGACCGCAGCTGTTTACAATATACATTACTGATTTAGATGAAGGGATTAAAAGTAACATTAGCAAATTTGCAGATGACGCAAAGCTGGGTGGCACTGTGAAATGTGAGGAGGATGCTATGAGAATGCAGGGTGACTTGGACAGGTTGGGTGAGACGGCAGATGAATGGCAGATGCAGTTTAATGTGGATAAATGTGAGGTTATCCACTGGTGGCAAGAACTGGAAGGCAGATTACTATCTGAATGGTGTCAAGTTAGGAAAAGTACAACGAGATCTAGGTGTCCTTGTTCATCAGTCACTGAAAGTATGCAAGCAGGTACAGCAGGCAGTGAAGAAAGCTAATGGCATGTTGGCCTTCGTAACAAGGGGAGTTGAGTATAGAAGCAAAGAGGTCCTTCTGCAGTTGTACATGGCCCTGGTGAGACCACACTTTGAGTATTGTGTGCAGTTTTGGTCTCCAAATTTGAGGAAGGACATTCTTGCTATTGAGGGAGTGCAACATAGGTTCATGAGGTTAATTCTCGGGATGGCAGGACTGTCATATGTTGAAAGACTAGAGCGACTGGGCTTGTATACACTGGAATTTAGAAGAATGAGAGGGGATCTGATTGAAACATATAAGGTTATTAAGGGATTGGACACGCTAGAGGCAGGAAACATGTTCCCGATTTTGGGGGAGTCCAGAACCAGAGGCCGCAGTTTAAGAATAAGGGGTAGGCCATTTAGAATGGAGTTGAGGAAAAGCTTTTTCACCCTGAGAGTTGTGGATCTGTAGAATGCCCTGCCTCAGAAGGCAGTGGAGGCCAATTCTCTGGATGCTTTCAAGAAAGAGTTAGATAGAGCTTTTAAAGATAGCAGATTCAAGGGATATGGGTAGAAGGCAGGAATGGGGTACTGATTGTGGATGATCACAGTGAATGGCGGTGCTGGCTCGAAAGACCGAATGGCCCTCTCCTGCACCTATTGTCTATTGTCTCCTCCTCCATCTGTCCACCACCCTCCACCTTTCCTCCTTCAGCTGCCCATCACCCTCCAGTGCTCCTCCCCCACCAGGCTCCACGCCATCACCCTCCATCCCCTTCTCCCCCACTTGACTCCACCGGCCATGATCATGTTTTGATTATCCTTACTGCTTGAGAAAGTAACTGATTTTGTCTTTGGTGGTCCTGGGAGTGTATGCTACATAGCCTCTTCCCTGATGGGAGTGGGACAATCAGTCTACTAGCAAGTGTTACTGCCAAGTCCCAGCAACACTTTGGGTTATTTATCCACCAGAATCTGGGTAAGAGTGAACCACATGACTGTGTAGGTGGAAAGAATTTACACAGAGTCTGATGCTTCTAGTAATTTTATAAACCTCTGTCGTGTTACCCCTCAGCCGCCATTGTTCCAGAGAATGCATTCTGAATTTGTCCAACCTCTCTAAACCAGGTAGCATCCTCGTTAACCATTTCTGTGCCCTTTCCAAATCCTCCACATCTTTCTTATAGTGGAGAGACCAGTACTGAATGCAGTTCACCAGATGTGGCCTAACCTCCCAACTCAATGCAAGTAGACCATTTGGCCCCTCAAACCTGCCCCGCCATTCAATATGATCATGGCTGATCTATCCCACAGGTCAACAGCTTTCCCATAGTCCTCAATCCCTCGGATTCTCAAAAATATAACTATCTTTACATACTTTGAACAATCCAGACTTCTCAGCTCTCTGGGACAGAGAATGCCCGAGATTCACCATTCTCTGTGAGAAAGAATTGCAATGTACCGTAGATGGAAATGACCAGGCCCTTACTTTGAAGCTATATTTGAGATTCTCACCCAAGTGAAAATATCTCAGCATCTATCCAGTCATGCTGCGTTAGGAACTTCATGTTTCAGTAAGGTCACCCCTCGTTCTTCTCATTTCTGAAACAAAATGCTTGAGTCCAGGCCCTCGTTTGTCATCTTCATTGAGTTTTGGGGTTGATACCAAAGATTGAAATCCAGTGGCTGAAGCCCTGGGTTGATGAGTCTGTGAGTCCACTGGGAAAACTGAAGGTTCAGAATCAGATTTAATTCACCGGCATATGTCGTGAAATTTGTTAACTTTATGGCAGCAGTACCATGAAATACATGGTAAATAAATATAAAGGAAAAAAAACTGAGTTACATTATATATGTCTATTAAATAGTTAAGTTAAAATAAATAGTGCAAAATAACAGAAATAAAAAAGTATTGAGGTAGTGTTCATGGGTTCAATGTCCATTTAGAAATCGGATGGCAGAGGGGACAAAGCTGTTTCTGAATCACTGAGTGTGTGCCTTCAGGCTTCTGTACCTCCTACCCAATGGTAACAGTGTGAAGAGGGCATGTCCTGGGTCCTTAATGATGAACACCAACTTCCCAAGGCACCGCTCCTTGAAGATGTCTTGGATACTACGGAAGCTGTATCCATGATGGAGCTGACAAATTTTACAAGTTTCTGCAACTTACTTCGATCTTGTCCAGTAGCTCCCCCCCTCCCCACCCCACCAGATGGTGATGCCAATCAGAATGCTCTCCACGGTATAGTTGTAGAGGTTTTCGAGTGCTTTAGTTGACAAACCAAATCTCCTCAAATTCCGAATGAAGTATAGCCACTGTATTGCCTTCTTTATAGCTGCATCAATATGTTGCGTCCAGGTTAGGTCCTCAGAGATCTTGACACCCAGGAACTTCAAACTGCTCACTCTCTCCACTTCTGATTCAGAATCTGCAAGTCCTCTGGAGGCCTACAGTTAGCCTGCCCTGGGGTTGGAGGACTGCCGGTGTGGGAGGGTGGAAATGGGTTTGTTTTGCCTTTCTTGCTGTGTTGTTGTTTGCGTTGTTTGGCTGAACATGGTGGGCGTGCCGTGTTGGCATCAGAATGTGTAGCCACACTTGAGGATGCCCCCAGTACATCCCAAGGTGTGTTGGTTGTTAATGCATTTCACTGTAAGTTTCAATGTTCACGTGACATATGACTTTGGTGGGTCCTGTGTGAATGATGAATGCTAGTGTCTCATTGTCAGGTGTACAGATGTGACTGAAGTTGACGTTCTTCAGTAGATAGGTCCCGGGTGCCACTTGTTTCCACTTTATCCCTGAAGGCAGCAGATGGTTCATTATGAGTACATAAGCACACCTATTCTTCTGAGTATTGTATTGTCGTTACATGATCTATTAAATACTTGTACACAATCAGTGTGTGTGGACATCATGATGGAACATATGGTGCAAATAATGCATGATTAATGTGGCACAACTCCAAGTTCATTATGTCCAATGTCTTTGAAAGGTAATTCTATAAATTCCCGTTACTGTGAAGTCACTGGGTTCTGCCTGGATGATTTCACAATCATTTTCTTGCTTCTTTGTAAAAGATTTGCCTCAGAGTAGGTAAGTATTGGCATTTGTCAAGGTAGATTATTGTTCCTCTGATCTAGGTTGGATTGGATTTTCTCACTCTGTGGCAGGGTTCCCAATCTGAGATCCTCTGACCTCCCCCCCTTGGTTAATGGTAGGGGTCCATGGCATAAAAAAGGTTGGCAACCCCTGTCTATGGTAACACACACTTGACCAGGTACAGAGTGTAAATGAGTCTGATAGCAAGACCTCAGCTGCATCCTGCTGAGGACATAATGCTGGATCGCCTGGCAGTCTTTGATTGGCTGGGAGCAATCAACAGCCGAGCACCTTTGCCTCCTGTCAAAGCTGTCAAAAGCTTTGTGACAGATTTTCAAAGCTATTATAGAGAGATAGAGTCATAGAGGAATGAAATCGTAGGGTCAAATATTCCCTTTGGCCCAACTCATTTATGTCCATCTAAGCTTGTCCCATTTCCCATTTGGTCCCTGTCCCTTCAAACTTTTGCTGTCCATATGCAGTACTTACCCAAATCTCTTTCAAGTGTTGTTATTGTGCTTGCCTCAACTTCTTTCGTTGGCACTTTGTACCATTGTATTTCAAAATATTGATATTCATCCATTTCAAAACAAAGTTATTACAAGGAAAAGAAAATATTTGCAAAACTTAATAAAAAGTAAAGCAAGTTAAAAACATTAAAATAAAAAAGCCTTACTTGCTGGTTGAAGTAACTGTCAAACATCTCCAATATTCAGAAAAATTCAACATTATAAAAACTAAAATAAAACTAAACATTTAAAAACTCACTGCAGAATGTTTTGACTGTTAGGTTCAAATTTATTCACTTTAATCAATCAAGTGTTGATTTCTGAAAGTTACCTCTCTCCACTGCAGCTGTTCCTCTCCATTGAAATGAGTGAAGCCACTGAGCTTAAACAGGCAGTGATGAGCAGCAAGAATTCACAGCAGAATTATTCATTGTAAAAGTTTTCATGTGGTGTGTCATTCATAAATATGCCCAAAGCATATCCTATACTTTATCAAAAGGAAATGGCTTGCATTTGCATGACAATTTGGAATTATTGTCTGCACTTAAAATACTAAACTATTGAAAAAAAGACTTCCTGACATTGCTAGAGCACACGTCACCAGTTCAGAGAACATGAAGAGCTTTGGAAGTGAGGTCATTTTGCTCATTTAGGAAAAGCAGCAGTTAATGGGTGCAGATTAGCGTAGTGGTTAGTATGTTTTACAGTACCAGTGACCCGGGTTTAATTCCCACTGCTGCCTGTAAGGAGTTTGCATGTTCTCCCCGTAACCACTTGGGTTTCCTCCAGGTGCTCCAGCTTCCTCCCACAGTCCAAAGATTGATAGGTCGTTGTAAATTGTCCTGTGATTAGGCTAAGGTTAAACCAGGTGTTGCTGGGCAGTGCAACTTGTTGGGTGAGAAGGACATGATTTGCACTGTACCCCAATAAATAAATAAATAATCTCTTTATGTTAATTAAGGGATTAAAATTGCTTGGATACTGATATTAAACTTCCTTGCTTTTCCCTAGAAAGTGTACATGACTCATCCAGCAGACTTGAGCCTTGATTTAACTCTTGACCCAGAAGGCGCCATTTCCAAAGCATTCCGTGCATTCAGAAAGGGTAACAATCTAGGTGTTTTTTGGGAAACCCCAACTTGTTAGCTCAGAGCACCACACACCAAATCATGGCAACCATACTTGGCAACATACCACATAGAGGATTGGCAAATCATAAGCTCAAGAGATTATGCAGATGCTGGAAATTCAAAGTATCACACAAAATGCTGGAGGAACTCAACAGGTCAGATAGTATCTGTGGATAGGAATGAACAGTTGATGTTTTGGGCCAAGACCCTTCATTAGGACTGTTGAAGCCTAGAATAATCCACTGTTTATCCCCCTTGATAGATCCTTGAATGGAAAGGCCTAAAAAAATAATAGATATGGCCCAGTCCATCACGGGGAAAGCCCTCCCCACTACTGAGCACTTCTACAAGGAGCATTGTAGCAGGAAAGCAGCATCCATTATCGGGGACCCCCACCAACCAGGACATGCTCTGTTCTCACTGCTGCCATCAGGAAGAAGGTGCAGGAGCCTCAGGGCTCACACAACCAGGTTCAGGAACAGTTATTACCCCTCAACTATCATTGTCTTGAACCAGTGAGGTTCACTCAACTTCACTTGCCCCATCACTGAGATGTTCACACAACATGTTCCTGATATTTATTGCTTATTTATTTATTATTATTAATATTATTATTTTTGTATTTACATAGTATGTTGTTGCTTCCACGTTGGTTATTTGACTGTCTTGTATGCGGTCTTTCATTAATTCTATTGTGTTTCTTGTATTTATTGTAAATGCCTGCAAGAAAATGAATCTTAGGGTAGTACATGATGACATACAGTATATGTATGTACATATATGTACATGTATATTCCTGGGAGTCAACATCTCTGAGGATCTGTCCTGGGTCCAACATATAGATGCAATTACAAACAAGGCATGAAGGTAGCTATATTTCATTAGGAGTTTGAGGAGAATTGATATGTCATCAAAGAAACTTGTAAATTTCTACGGATGTACCACTCTAACTAGTTACATTACCGTTTGGTATGGAGGGACCACTGCACAGGATCGGAAAAAGTTGCAGAGAGTTGTAAACTCAGCCAGCTCCATTGTGTGTACTGGACTCCCCAGCATCCAGGACACCTTCAAAAGGAGGCATCCATAAGTAAGGGCCCCTATCACCCAGGACATGCCCTCTTCTCTTTGCTACCATCAAGCAGGAGGTGCATGAGCTAAGAACACACACACACACAATGTTTCAGGAATAGCTTCTTCCCCTCCGCTATCAGATTTCTGAATGGACAATGAACCCATGAACACTACCTCACTCTTCTTTTCCTCCCTCTCCTTATTTAATTTAATTTTCTTTTTAATACATACTTATTGTAATTTATAGTTTTTATTATTATGTATCGATTGTACTGCTGCTGCAAAACAACAAATTTCATGCATATACCAGTAATATTAAACATGATTCTGATAATAAGCTTATTTTGAACTTTGCTGAGTTCCTCCAGCTTCTTCTGTTTGCTACTCTGGAGTTGCAACATCTGCAGAATCTCTTGTGATTAAAATCTTATAAATGAGCCTCTAATAAGATAGCTTTCATCTCATTCTCCAGTTGCCTGAAGCACTTCACAACCAGTGTAATCCAATGTTCTTGATCTTGCAATCAGGGTATGGGTATGATCATGAAGAGTGAATGTCGAATGCTGAGATAATTTCTCTTTGTCGATGATAAGATATTGTGTCCAGGAGATTTCTCAGATTTTCATTCATTTATCCCTTGGGGTCCTTTAAATCTTGAAACTCTTATTAATGCTTTGATTGAGGAATGTATTCTAAGGCAGCACATTAATTTGTGTTATGCTGAGGGTCTCAGCCCAAAATGTCGACTGTGCCTTCATTTCCATAGATGTTGCCTGATCTGCTGAGTTCCTCCAGCATTTTGTGTGTATTACATTAATTTGTAGATGGTGCTACTGAGCTCTTCAGCACACATAAGGTCATTTGGGACTATTTTGATGAAACCTTGAAGAACCAGTCTATTGATCCCTGAGGGAGGCAGCATAGGTGGACAATGTGGTGCAGAAGGCAGATGCGATGTTTGCCTTTGATGGTCATGGCACTGAACTTAAAACCTGGGAGATAATTAAACACATTATAGAACATTGCTTAGGTCACACCTAGAGTTCTGGTCACCACACTATAGGAAGGAGGTGAGCGTGCTGGAGTGAGATTCACTAGGCCTTTGCCTGAAATGGAGTGTTACAGTTGCTAGGAGAGATGATAGGGTGGATTCGTTTGCTCAAGAATGTCAAATGCCAAGGATTGACATGATGGAGGTACCTGACGCTATGAGGAGGATAACTAAGGTAGAGCTTCGAAATCGTGTCCCAAGCTGGTGTTGTCCAAGACAAGGAGGCATAGGTTTCAGGTGAGAGGTTGAAGATTCAGGGGGAGACGTGAGGGTTTTTCTCAAGCAGAGGGTGGTTGGAATCTAGGACAATTTGTGGATACTCTCATAGTGTTGAAGAAGCAACTTAGTGAGTACTGTATGTGAATCGTCAAGGGTTAGTAGGCCATGGAGCTACTGTGGATAAATGGGATTAGTGCAAAGGACAGCATGAACATAATGGACAGAAAGGCCTGTTTCAGTGCCAACACTATCGAGTGTGATACCTCTTGTGGATGTACATCAAATTAAGAGGAGTTTAGATAGGGTGTATGCATGCAGGCTTCTTCCCCTCAGGTTGAAAGAGAGTAGATATTGAGGTCCTGGGTGATATAAGGAGAATATGAGAGGGAACTCAGAGAGTGTTGTGCCTGTGGAACAAGCTGCCAGTGGAAGCTGTGGGTTTAATTGTGACACTTAAGAGGGATTTGGATAAGTACGTGGGTCAGAGCAAAATGGAGGGCTATGGTCTAGATGCATGTAGATGGTTCTAGGCAGAAGAAGAAATAGGCATGGACTAGATGGGCCAAAGAGCCTGTTTCTGTGTGGTTTGACTGTGTTCTATGACTGCAGAATTGCTCTCAATTATTTGCATAAGATTCAATAGGAGAATTTTCATTGGTCCATTCTCTACATCCTACATATTGTGTCACAGAAGTTAGGTTCAAAGGTTGCTCAACTACTGCAGCTCCCTGCTCTGCTGCAACCTGGAAGCAGTGCATTTTTATTGCAGGAGCACAAATGAATAACATCTGAGGCAGGGTGATTGGGAAGAAAGCATATGCTAGAAGTGGTTTTATGAAGTAGTTTTGATGAGACATAAATTTACCTGAAAGGCAAGGTGAATTGCCTTTTTGAGTAAGTGTCTTTTCAGTCCGTCTGTTCAATTCATACATTGTGATGCATGGTCTAATTTGTCTTGGAAGCCACTTATAGATTATGCAATTGTCAGGGTGCATTAAAGAGTATTCATGGAGTATTTGTTAGAGTTGCTACATTAAGCTTCTTTGCAACTTCCCGAGTCACTTAAAAAGCTTTCTGTACAGCCATTGATCTCAAACTCTTGCTAACCTATGTCTGAGTATTGTTCCTGGATTTCAATTAATCGTTTCAATTCTCTTCTTCAACTGCATCTATTTCAATTAATTACAAATTGTTGCCTGTGAAACATTTTTTAACTGATGGAGATCAGCAGAGGATTGTGGTGGTGATCTGCTCTGAGAACTGGGTTGTTACATTGTTATAGTGTGGCGTTAGGCCCGTGCATTTAAACTCAACAAATGATCTGGATACAGTATCTGCCTGTCACGTTAAACATAGTGGCAGAGTAATAGATGTTTGTACTCTAAATCAGGTCGGGTTTATTGTCCTGTACCCAAGTGCAGTGAATTCGAGTTCAAGTTCAAGTTTATTGCCATTCAATCGTACACAGGGACGAGTGGATTCCCTTAGTGGAGAACGCCCACGAATGACTGTGTTTAACTTGGGGAGGCTGATACACCAGGCAGCCACCACACAGTGCTTGACAAATCGAGATCAGAGTCTACTGGCATGGAATGCAAGCTGACTTGGTGTCCTTCACTGCTGATATCATGTGCTGTCATCTTCCACCATCTCCACCGTTCAAGTCTTGGTTGGATAATGTCTTGCTTAGAACCTCCCTCTCTTTTGACCTTACTGGCATGGGTAACCCTACCAGGAGCTAAGCTCTCGGGATCTCGAGAACTTAAACACCTCTCTGCCACGACAAGGTGCTGATCCTCGAGAAGACACATGCATACCGTGACATGAAGCAACGCTCCTCTAAGGTGCATAGAACACATACAGCACTTATAATGATATGAGCACAATATATCAATAGATAAAAAAATTGGCATAAAGTGCATATGCGACAAATAGTTAAGTGTACAACAGTACTGCTACTGTTATGACGCTGTCATAAATAATGTGTACTGGGTGGTAACGGTGTTCAGGAGTCTCACAGCCTGGGGGAAGAAGCTGTTACCCAGCCTAACAATTCTCGCTCTTACCCTGCGGCACCTTCTGCCTGATGGTAGGAGGTCAGAGAGGTTGTGGGGGCCTCACAGCAGTAGCACAGGTATAGAACAATGAACACTTTAAACCACTTTATAATGCTTTTTTACAATGTAAATGCTGATATTTATGTATTTATGCACAATTTATTCCATATCCGTCCTTGAACCTCCTGCTTTGCTTTTTATATAATTCTTCATTTTTTATAATTGTTGTGTTGTTTTTTGTTGCATATCACATTCTGCTGATAGACCACAGCACATTCCCATTTCATGTAAATGTATATGGCAAGGAATGTTGATCTTTGGTGCTTGAATGTAAATTTTACATAAATTATATGTAAGATTATATCCTACAGTGGGGAAAAACTGTAAATTAACAAGATCTTAGTGAAATAAACATGAAGGCACAATTGAAGATATGTCCATGGTACTGAAAGAAGTGATCTTGCTGAATTCCAATACAGAGGTAGGGTTAGCATTGTCCAGGTAGAACCCACTGGGTGTAGGAAAATAGCTGTTCATGAACCGAGTGATGCTGGACTTCAGGCTTCTGATGCAAAAGCTGGTTCCAATCCACCATTTGGTTTCTGAATGGTCCATGAACACCATCTCACTATTTTACTCTCTTTTTGCCCAGGTGATTTATTTTTTATATTTCTTGTTGCAGATTCTAGTAACTTTTATGCATTGCACTGTACTGCTGCCTCAAAACAACAAATCTCACAATGCATATCAATAATAATAAACCTGATTCTGATCCTTGGATTGAGAGGAAGTTTCCATTAATATGGAATTCTAGCACCTACGAGCCCGGCCTTGGAATAAAAGAGATTTCACTTAAAATGGAGAATTTCTTCAGTCAGAGGTAGTGAATCTGTGGAACTCATTGCCACAGACGGCCACGGGGGCCAAGTCATTGGGTATATTTAAGGCAGGGATTGTTGCTCTTGTTTGTTAAGGGGATTAAGGAAACAGGCAAGAAAATGCAGTTGAAAGAAAAATCAGCCATGATTAAATGGTGGAGCAGACTGATGGGCTGAATGGCCTAATTCTGCTCCTATGTCTTACGGTGTTATGGTGAGCGTCAGCTGGATAAACAGCCAAGCGACAGTGACTTTAAATTTCCCCAAGTTGAGTTGTGAATGTAGCAAAATGTTTACTCATTTGTGATCTGGCATCAAAACACAAGACTGATTCTAATCCTAAAAATCTAACTGTACCGTCATGTCCTTATCAAGCTTGTAGTAAAAACTTCTGGTCCACATCGTCTCATTTGTCACAAGGTGACTTTAAAAGGGCAATAAAGGGAAATAGTTTGTTTTGCCAATCACAAGTATTTATAAGGAAGGAATACAAATGAGGTTGATTAGCAAAGCTATACCATAGTCCGGTAAGAGTTGTAAAGACTCATTGTCATTTTGAGCTAATGACTGTTACCCACTATAATGAGGTTGATTAGCAAAGCTATACCATATTCCAGTAAGAGTTATAAAGACACATTGTCATTTTGAGCTAATGACTGTTACCCAGTATAATTGATTCATTTGACCACTGTTGCAGCATTCCTCACATTCACTATCAAAGTCACTGGAACTTGTCAGTAATTTTAAAATTAACATCTTCATTCATAGAACATCTTCCAGAACCGGCTGGCATCCTTCACACCAACTCCCCTGGCACCGTCCTCATCAAACGCAGCTGCAGCACTAGCTGGTATACAGCAAGGAATCAGGCCCTTTGGCCCATCTGGTCCATGCCAGCCAAAGCGTCCGTCCAAGCTGTCCCATGTTCAGCTCAAAATCTTCTAAACCTTTCCTATCCATGCACCAGTCCAACTATCTTTTAAAAGTTGTTATTGTACCTGCCTCAACTACTTGCTCTGGCAACTCATTCCACTCTCTGTATATATAAAAAAATGCTGCCCCTCAATTTCTTATTAACTCTTTCCCTTCTCACCTTAAACCTATGCCCTCTAGTCCCAGAATCTCCAACCCTATGAAAACAACCGAAAGCAGTGTTTGCAAATCCACGAGTCCGCTGGAGGCTGAATGTGGCCTGTCCTGGAGTTAGAGGACAGTGTGTGGGTGGAACAGGGTTTACTTTGCTGTTGTTGCATTCTGTGCTGTTCTGTCGGGCATTGTGGGTATGCTATGTTGGCACCAGCATGGCGACCCTTGTGGGCTGCCCCCAGAACATCCTTGGGTGTGTTGGTTGTTAATACAAATGACACAAACCACTGTTTGTTTCACTGTAGCTGTGATAAATAAACATGACTCTGAATCTTTATTCACTCTATCCATATCCCTCATGAGTTTACACACCTCTATAAGATCACACACGAGGAAATCTGCAGATGCTGGAAATTCAAACAACAACACACACAAAATGCTGGTGGAACACAGCAGGCCAGGCAGCATCTATAGGTCTCGGCCCGAAACGTCGACAGCGCTTCTTCCTATAGATGCTGCCTGGCCTGCTGTGTTCCACCAGCATTTTGTGTGTGTTGTTCTATAAGATCACACCTCATTCTCCTATTCCAAGGATAAAAGTTCTAGCCTGTCCTACCTTTCCCTTTAGCTCAGTCACAATAGCTCTGACAAAGTCCTTGTGAATTTTTTCAACATTCTTTCCAGTTTAAAAACATCTTTCCTATAGCAGGGGGACCAAAACTAAACTCAATACTCCAAGGGTCATGTGAAAGGATTATTGTCCCCAGACCAGTATTTTAGGCAAATCATATTCTAACTTCTCCGAATCATTGGACCAGCGAAGGAATGCCTTTGCATTTATGTAGCATGGATCAGCAAACTGTGAGAGGTGCTTTCGCAGGGTGTCCATCCAAAAAAAATCAGCCATTTCTTTCCCCTGACGAATGTTGCTCAACCCTCTAAGTTCCTCCAGCAGACTGTCGCTCCAATTTCCAGCATCTGCCGTCTCCCGTAAGAACTGTCGTTTTTAAAGACCACTGAAGTTGAAAGCCGTATGGAATGCTGTGTCTACGATTAATGTAATTAACCAAGTTTCTTAATGGAAAATGTGCTGGGAGAATGAAAGCCCCAGTAAAAAGCAAGGAGGTAAATTTCTCACTGTGTTCTGCGTCCTGAACTGCGTAAAAAGATTAAAGTTAGACTTTCTCTTGTTTGTGATTAGCTTTATTTGTCACATGTGCAGCAAACTTACAGTGAAGTGTGTCAACTGTATCCAACCAAATTGGCAAAAGTTCTGCGGGGCGGCCCGCAAATGTCGCTTCCGGTGTCACCAGAGCATGCCTCAGCTCACTAACTCTAACCCGCACACTTTTGCGATGTGGGAGGATGCCAGAGCACCTGGAGAGAACTCACGCAGTCATAGGGAGAACAAACTCCTTACAGGCAGCAGTGGGATTTGAACCCCGACTGGTGACTGCTGGCACTGCAAAGCAATGCACCAACAGCGCTCTTCTCTACGTAATCAGCTTTTCAGTGGCATAGCTCTTTTCTAGGAGTTGCGTAAGTGACTTTGTAGCCTTATTTACTCTGATTCAGGGCTTCTACCTGAGGTGTGGACAATCCCTATCCTCCCGCAGTTGCTGCTCGACCTGCTGAAGCTCCCCCCAGTAGACTCCTGTTTTGGATTCCAGCATCTGCTGTCTCTTGTGTCTCAGATGAGGCCTTATTTCTCCAAGATCATGACTCCCACTCTACCTACCCACCTCTACCCACCTCCTTAAGATAATGTCTCATTCATTGATATAATTTTTCTCCTTAATTAAAGGTAACCTTTAATATAAC
Organism: Hemitrygon akajei; assembly: GCF_048418815.1. NCBI lineage: Eukaryota > Metazoa > Chordata > Chondrichthyes > Myliobatiformes > Dasyatidae > Hemitrygon > Hemitrygon akajei. The sequence continues at coordinate 32,555,904 of NC_133154.1, forward strand.
AATTCAAATTGAGTGGGGGTGTTGTTGGGGGAGGTTGATAAATATGAATAAAATACAAGACGGAAGCATGCAAAGAAAAACACAAAGTCAACTCTTGTTGGAAAGGATAAACGTTGATAAGTTGAGAGAGCAGGAGAGGTAGAAAGGTGGATGGAAGGAGCTCCAGTGAAAGAGAGGTTGATGTATCTAAAGATTCGGCCACTGACTGTCATATAAGAGAAACATGGACAACAATGTTAGGTTCTGCAGGATGACTGAGTTTAGTAGAAATGGGGGGGAGGGGAGGATCTCTTTGAAAACCTATCAGATATTGAAAGGTCTAGATAGGGTGGATGCGGAGAGGACATTTCTTATTGTGGGTGAGTCTAGGACCAGAAGTCACAGCTTCAGAACAAAGGGAGGCCCCTTTAGAACAGAAATGAGAAGGAATACCTTTAGCCAGAGGGTAGTGAATCTGTGAAGTTCATTGCCACTGATAGCTGTGGAGGCCAAGTCATTGAGATGTTGATAGGTTCTTGATTACTAAGGGTGTCAAAGGTTCTGTGTAGAAGGCAGGAGAATGGGGTTGAGAGGGATAATAAATCAGCCATGTTGGAATGGCAGAGCAGACTTGATGGGCTGAATGGCCTAATTCTTCTCCAATGTCTTATGGAGGGTGAGAAGGAATTTGGAGGATGGGGAATACAGAGAGTATAATTCAAGTAGTCCTTCATTACCGAAAGATTACAAGCATCTGAAGATGAAGACAAAAATTTCAAAAAAAATATTTTAGGGAGTAGGAGCTATGGTTATTCTAGTCAGGTGACACTTACTATAATAACATATTATTGACTATATGATATATAATCATATTATTGACTATATAAACTATATTAGGGAGTAAGAGCTAGGGTTATTCTAGTCAGCTGTGGCTTAGTACAAGGCTTGATACTATGAAACCAATACGGCTATACTTTACAACAAGCTGGTTACCTGATATTAATCAAGCGAGGGACATTTGACCTTGAAGGAAGCGGCATCCATCATTAAGGACTCCAACCATCCAGGCCATGCACTTTTCTCACTATTATCATTTGGCAGGAGGTCCAGGAGCCTTAGGTCCGACACCAGCAGGTTCAGGAACAGTTATTACCTTTCAGCCACTAGGCTCCTGAACCAGAGTGGATAACTTCAACCACCACAATTCTAAACTGACTTCACAACCAAGAGAGTCGCTTTCAAGGACTCTTTACAGCTACACTCAGTGCTCACTTTGTCAGGTGCCTCCTGTACCTAATAAAGTGTCCACTGAGTGTATGTTCATGGTCTTCTGCTGCTGTAGCCCATCCACTTCACGGTTTGTCATGTGTGCGTTCGGACATACTCTTCTGCGTGCTGCTCACAAAATGCTGGAGGACCTCAGCAGGTCGGGCAGCATCTATGGAAAAGAATAAACAGTTGATGTTTTGGGCCGAGACTCTTCATCAGGACTGGAGTAAAAAAGATGGGGAGTCAGAGTAAGCTGGGGGATGGGAGGATAAAAACACAGGGTAGTAGGTGAAACTGGCAGTGGGAGAGGGGTGAAGTGAAGATCTGTGGTTGGTTAGTGAAAGAGATACAGGGCTAGAGAAGGGTGAATCTGATAGGTGAGGACAGAAGGTCATGGAAGAAAGAAAAGGGGGAGGAACGCCAGAGAGAGGTGATGGGTAGGTGAGGAGGTAAGGTGAGAGAGGGAAAAGGGGCTGGGGAATGGTGAAGGTGGGGTAGGGGGGGGGGACATTACTGGAAGTTAGAGAAATTGATGTTCATGCCATCATTGGAGACTACCCAGACGGAATATAAGGTTTCGCTCCTCCAACCTGAATGTGGCCTCATCGTGGCAGTAGAGGAGGCCATAGACTGACGTGTCGGAATGGGAATGGGAAGTGGAATTAAAATGGGTGGCCACTGGGAGATCTCGCTGTTCTGCTTGATGGAGTGTTGGTGCTTGGTGAAGTGGTCTCCCAATCTACGTCGGGGTCTCACCGATGTACAGGAGGCCTCCGGGAGCACTGGATACAGTAGATGCCCCCAACAGAGTCACAGGTGAAGTGTCGCCTCACCTGATAGGACGGTTTTGGGCCCTGGATGGTAGTGAGGGAGGAGGTGTAGGGGTAGGTGTAGCACTTGTTCCACTTGCAAGGATAAGTGCCAAGAGGGAGATCAGTGGGGAGGGACAAATGGACAAAGGAATTGCATAGGGAGCAATCCCTGTGAAAGCAGGAAGTGGGGAGGGGGAGGGAAAGATTTGCTTGGTGGAGGGATCCCATTTGAGATGGTAGAAGTTATGGAGAACTTTGTGCTGGGTGTGGAGGCTGGTGGGATGCTAGGTGAGGACAAGAGGAACCCTGTCCCTGCTGGGGTGGCAGGGGGATGGGGTGAGGGCAGATGTGCGTGAAATGGAAGAGATGTGGTTGAGGGCAGCGTTGCTGGTGGAGGAAGGATGTGGGACCCTCACTGCACACCACTGGTGTAACGTGTGCTTATTTGAGTCACTGTTGCCTTCCTGTCAGTTTGAGCCAGTCTAGGCATTCTTCTCTGATCTCACACATTAACAAGGCATTTTTACCCACACAACAGCCACTAACTGGATATTTTTGTTTCTCCAGCATCGTGTGTGCGTTGTGTTGAGTTAGGATGAAGTTGTGGTATGTGTGCAGTAATCTCATTTGAGAATGGAATACTGAGCTGAGTGGCTGACCAACTGTACCTCAGGAGGGAAGTGTTGGTTTGACTATATCTGGACTGCCGTGTACATTTTTGGTTTCTATATCCTAGAAACACGTTCTTGCCTTGGAGATGGTACAGCCAAGATGCATTGGATTAAGTCTAGAAATCTGGGCTTGTCGCAGACTGAGCAGTTCAACTTTTACTCACTAGAGTTCAGCATAGAGGGGAGGTGACCAAGGTTCTGAGAGGGGTTGCCAGGCTGCGTTCTGGGAGTCTGTTTCTTCAGGCTGGAGAACCTAGAACAAGACATAATATCGTCAGAATAAGGGTTGACAATTTGAGGCAGAGATATGTTGATGCTCAGTTATTGATTTAGAGTGAAGACTGATGAATTTCCTTAAACTAGAGATGTGGTGTTGATGCTGGAAAATAAGAGATGAAACATAGTAGCAGAATTAGGCCATTCAACCCATCAAGTCTGCCCCACCATTCAATCATGGCTGATTTATTATCCCTCTCAACCTATTTCCCTGCCTTCTCCCAATAACCCTTGACCCTCTATCAACCTCCACTTTAAATATACCCAATGACTTGGCCTCCACTTCTGTCTGTGGCAATGAATTTCACAGGTTATCCTTTGGCTAATGAAATTCCTCCTCAGCTCTGTTTTAAAGAGAAGTCCTTGCATATTGAAGCTGTGCCCCCACCCCCCGGTCCTATACTCCCCCAATATTGGGAACTTGTTCTCCACATCCACTCTATCTAAGCCTTTCAATATTCAATAGGTTTCAATGAGACTAAAAAACTCCTAGGAGTATTGGACCGGAGCATCAAATGCTCATGGCACTACTGTAGGAGATCAACCACAATTGATGAATGGTGGGATAGACTTAAGGGGCTGAATAGCCTCCTTACCTTCTGCTTTGATGTGGGCATCAGGTGAGAAGCCAGAGGAGGTAGAGCAGTGGTTCCCAACCTTTTTTTGGCCATACCCCACCTAATCACCTCTAAAATCCTGATGCCCCCTGTGGTGATATATAATTCTTATTATTCAAAAAGTGAACTCCTATTCACCTGGAGGAAGCCTAAAAGACCATTAACTTGGTTTAAACAAGCTTCCAAAGAACATGGCATTCATGAAAGAGAAAAATAAAAGAACCAAAGGACTGTTAAAGTTCTGAGGAAGAAATTACTAAGAAATTGTAAAAAAAAAGAACATTAAGTGATATTAAAATAATAATAATAATAAATAAATGTAACAATGCTGATTCGTTTCTACAGCATACAAAGACAGATACACCGTTTAAAAGAGATGATGCAATGTACACACCTTCACATCACCAAGAACCGAAAGCTACTGCAAAAAGCAGCATTGGCGCGACCTCGTACGAGTTTCTTACGCGTTTGGACTTGTTCATTCGTTCCTTCCTACATCAGTCAATTCATTAATTTAATTATGAAAGCCATTTGATGGTTGTAATGATGGTGATACACTATATATACAGTACATATGCAATTACATGTACATACACACAAGTATTTTTATGTATGCATACTGTATATACACATATATATTAACTCGCACACACACTCATACTCACATAGACTTACTAGAAAAAATTCACTGTTAATAACTCATTCTCAAATTGCCCCCCTTAAAAATCAAATTACCCCCCTGTGGGCGTACACCCCACGTTGGGAACCACTGAGGTAGAGGGTTAGCCATGACCTTGTGGTGTGGTGGTGCAGGCTGGAGGACCAAATGGAGTCTGGTCACTCTGGTTTATGTCCTCAGAATGCCACATGGCGCCACAGCAGGTCAGCGGTTGGTGCAGCACTATTACAGCTCCAGGCTTTCTGGGGTTCCGAGTTCAGTTACATTGCTGTCTCTACACCCTCCCCAGGTCTAGGAGCTTTTTGATTAAAACTCAGGGTATGATGGTGGTCAATAAGCAGCGGCCTGACACAAGTACTACTATTGTCCAGGTGATCCAAGGCTGAGTGGAGAGCCAGTGAGATTGCATCCACTGTAAACTTATTGTGGTAATCGGTAAATTACAGTGGGTCCAGCTCCATGCTTAGATAGGACTTGATTCTAGCCATGACCAACCACTCAAAGCACGTCATCACAGTAGATGTGGGTGCCACTGGACTGGGTGATAGTATGAGATTGGTATGATTAACACCCTTTTGAAGCAGGTGGGAACATTCAGCTTCAGCAGTGACAGATTGAAGGTGTCCTTGAACACTCTGCCAGTTGGCCGCACAGGTCTTCAGAGCCCCACCGGGAACACCATCTGGGTCTGCTATCTTTCACCCTCTAGAAAAATGTTCTGACGAAGGCCTCCAAGACAGAGATCATGGGGTCATGGGATGAGGCAGGGATTCGCATTCCCTTTCAGACCGTGCATAAAAGGTGTTCAGCTCATCTGGGAGTGAAGCATCACAGCCATTCATGATGTTAGGTTTTGCTTTGTAGGAAGTACTGGCCTGCAAACCCTGCCAGAGCTGATATTCATCCAACTCTGTCTCTAACCTCAGTCGGAATTGTTTTCTCACTCTTAAGATAGCCTTCTTTAGGTTGTACATTGACTTCTTCTTTAGTTCTGGATCACTGGTCTTGATTACCACAGACCTAGCCCTCAGAAGACTACAAATCTCCTGGGTCATCCATGACTTTTGATTTGGATATGTCTGGTGTGTTCTTAAAGGCACACACTCATTCTCGTAGGTTTTGATTAAATAAATGACAACTATGGTGTATTCATTCAGAATCGAAGATGAATCCCTGAATATTTATGATCTGGATGATGGGGTGGTAAATTGGATTAGTAAATATGCAGATGATACTAAGGTAGGTGGCGTTGTGGATAATGAAGTAGGTTTTCAAAGTTTGCAGAGAGATTTAGGCCAGTTAGAAGAGTGGGCTGAGCGATGGCAGATGGAGTTTAATGCTGATAAGTGTGAGGTGCTACATATTGGTAGGAATAATCCAAATAGGACATACATGGTAAATGGTAGGGCATTGAAGAATGCAGTAGAACAGAGTGATCTAGGAATAATGGTGCATAGTTCCCTGAAGGTGGAATCTCATGTGGATAGGGTGGTGAAGAAAGCTTTTGGTATGCTGGCCTTTATAAATCAGAGCATTGAGTATAGGAGTTGGGATGTAATGTTAAAATTGTACAAGGTATTGGTAAGGCCGAATTTGGAGTACTGTGTACAGTTCTAGTCACCGAGTTATAGGAAAGATGTCAACAAAATAGAGAGAGTACAGAGAAGATTTACTAGAATGTTACCTGGGTTTCAGCACCTAAGTTACAGGGAAAGATTGAACAAGTTAGGTCTTTATTCTTTAGAGCGTAGAAGGTTGAGGGGGGACTTGACAGAGGTATTTAAAATTATGAGGGGGATAGATAGAGTTGGCGTGGATAGGCTTTTTCCATTGAGAGTAGAGGAGATTCAAACAAGAGGACATGAGTTGAGACTTAGGGGGCAAAAGTTTAAAGGTAACATTAGGGGGAATTTCTTTACTCAGAGAGTGGTAGCTGTGTGGAATGAGCTTCCAGTAGAAGTGGTAGAGGCAGGTTTGATATTGTCATTTAAAGCAAAATTGGATAGGTATATGGACAGGAAAGGAATGGAGGGATATGGGCTGAGTGCGGGTCAGTGGGATTAGGTGAGAGTAAGCATTCGGCATGGACTAGAAGGGCTGAGATGGCCTGTTTCCGTGCTGTAATTATTATATGGTTATTGTCCAGAGGAAGTACTTTAGCCTGGTACATTACCAACAGTTAAAAGACACCTGGATGGGTACCTTGATTGGAAAGGTTTTTCAGGGGTTCCCAACCCTTTTTTTGCTATGGACCAATGCCATTAAGTAAGGAGTATGTGGACCCCAGGTTGGGAACCCCTGGCTTAGAGGGATTTGAGGGCAAATAGAACCAACTTAGATGGGCATTTTGGTTAGCATGTACAAGTTAGCCTGAAGGGCCTGTTTCCGTGTCACATGACTCTAAATCAGCTTAAACATAGAACATAGTACAGTACAGCACAGGCCCATTGGCCCATCATGTTGTGCTGACCTTTTAACCTACTCCAAGATTAATCTAACCCTTCCCTCCAAATAGCCCTCCATTTTTCTATCATCCATGGTCAAACTATGCAAGTACAAACTGTTTCTTAAATGTCCCTGATGTATTTCTCTAATATAGTGTCCCACCTGTCCAGTTATTCACGTTTTTCTTTGTTTTTGGAAGATGTGCCAATTATCCTTTATGTATCCATAACTGTTGAAAACAGAAATTACTTCAATTTATGTCCTGCCATGGGTTAAACTCACGGGGTTCAGAGGATAAGAGAGTTGAAAGGTGTTGGGTACTTGTCCCTTTTGAGCAAAGCACAGGCCTTATGGATGTAATTTCTCCGTCTTGCTTCCAATCTAGTCTCAGATTCAAGATCACCCCCCGCCCCCTAATCAGTCCAAATAATGATGCTGTACAAACCCTGGTGCCACAAACAATGGCCGTTCTATTGGGTTGCGATGTATCGGAGAGTGTCACTGCAAAGGGACAATTCACTCAAACAGCTCACTAGCAGAAAGCTGAAGATTCGCTTGTCGCATTGTACTCTGGAGCTCAGTGGAACGACTCACAAAGGAGACTGAAGAGCTTAATTCAACACGATTGTGAGACAGAGGCACTCTGTGTTATATTTCACACAAAAAGATTCATTATACCGTATCTTAATCTTGTCCTGTTTTCAGGAAATAGGTTTCTTTGACATGCTAATAACTCCGCATTCAGTGTGCAGATCGAACTGTAAAACCAGACAATTCAGACCCAACCATTGCTCTAGGGGAGAAAACCGAGAGATGAGCAAGTGTGCCACAATTAATAGATTCTGATTCATCCTCTGGCCTGCCAATAAATATATTCAGCATGGAACCTAGTGTTAGATGACTCTGCTGCTGCTCGGTTGAAAGAATTTACAAAACTATAATATCTCCTTTATTTTTGATGGGATCTCACTGTAGAATTTTGAAAATAGCTGCTCAGTGTTTTGAGGTTTCAGTGGAGTCTTTGTCGTGCGGGCTTGTAGGGGTTGGATTGGATTGGCAGTCCCAGGAGTGGCTGGTTGGCAAATCAAGGGCCTCAAATTTCGGTAATATCTAACTCAAATAAATTACATTTGGAACATTAATCTAAAGCATGACTAACGCACACCACTAGATTCAGGAACAGTTCTCATCCTTCAACCGCTTCTGAACCAACGTGCGTAACGTCACCACTGAACTGATTCCACAACCAATGGGCTCACTTTCAAGGACTTTTCAACTCATGATCTCAGTATTATTTCTTATATTATTATTTTTGTATTTGCACAGTCGTCACCTTTTGCACAATGGTTGTTTGTCAATCATTTTTGTGTGGTTTTACGTTGATTCTATTGCATTTCTTTGTTCTACTGTGAATGCCCACAAGAAACTGAATCTCAGGGTTGTATATGGTGACATATACATACTTCGGTAATTAATTTACCTTGAATCTGTTTCTTTGTTGTGCCTCCTTTACTCTGAACGGTTTTGTAGCCGAAACTGTTGTTTGGTTGCCTCGTGAATTTATCTTGAAACACTGGTGACTCAACACCTTGGTTATGTCCTCTGTGACCCTGAGATCATCCAGAGCTTTGGATGAAGTTTCGAGGTTTAAGTTTACCAGGTCTTGTTCAGTCTTCACTTGCCGATGCCAGTGGTTCACAGTGAAGTTATGCCCTGGATATCAAATTTCAATCCCTGTATTGCCACACAATAATTGTTTTCATAATCTTCCCCAGCTCTATAACACTCCGAGCTATTTAAAGAGACAAAGACTGCCGGTACTGGAACACATTGAACTTGGAACATTACAGCATAGTCCAGGTCCTTCAGCCCACAATATTGTGCTGACCTTTTAATCTACTCTAAGATTAATCTAACCCTTCCCTCCTACATAACCCCCCATTTTTATATCATCCATGTTTTCTTAAATGCCCCTAATGCATCTGCCTCTACCACCACCCCTGCCATGGCTTTCCAAGCACCAAGCTCTCTCTGTGTAAAAAAAATTTTCTCTGAAAACCTCCCTTAAAACTTTTGCTTTTGGATGGCGATACTGAAATAGGGTGACAAGTTACTGGTGGTTCGTAAGGCAAGACATACAACTAAATACTTTATTAATAACACTTTTTCTGTGGCAAACTATCACCGCCAACAATGAAGAGGCAAACGGACGTGAGGCTGACTCAAGGGTTGAGCCGTGCAGGTGCGATGCAAAGTCAGAGTGTGGCACGTTCGAGGAGAAGTGGTCAGAGCAAGATCGAGGTGAGGGCAGAGTTTGAGTTGTAGTTGGAGCAAGTGAACTGGAGAGGTGTCCGTGCGGAGGAGTGTTGGAACCTCTCCACTTGAACTGGGAGTGAGGTTGGATTGATCTAAGTGCTGAGCCAAACTGGAAAGGTCGAGTAAGGCCTAGGGCTGGGTGGCGAGGTACAGGCCCAGAGTGTATCACTGCGGTGGGGTCAGGGTCCCAGTGTTTGGATGATTTAAACACCGGCCCAGATAGACCAACAAGGCAGGTTGTTGAGACCAGAGGTGAGGATCTGGTTGATTCCACTCACCCTTCCGTGACATTTTCTCCTCTCTCTGCGGCACTGAGGCCGAGGCTGTGAGACTGCTCCAGCTGCTGCACACTTTGTGGCGATTTGCCCCGCTGTGAGACAAACTGAGACTGAGGCTATGGGCCTACTCTGGCTGCTCCGAGCTCTGAGTCTATAGGTTCAGTTTGGTTGTGAATGATGTTGTTTGCACGATTTCTGTTATTCCTTTCTCTCTCTCTGCACATTGGGTGTTGGTCTTTTTTTAAAAATTAGCTTATTTGGGTTTCTTGCTTTGTGGCTGCCTGTCAGCAGACAAAACTTAAGGTTGTATAATTTATACATACTTAGAGAGTAAATGTAGTTTGAACTTCGATGTCCCCCACTCCCTACACTTTATTCCAATTGGCCCTTGAATTAGCTATTTCCACCGGTGGAAAAGTCTTTGGTTATCTACTCTATATAAGCTTCTTATCATCTTGTACACCTCTATCAAGTCACCTCTCATCCTCCATCTGTCCAAAGAGAAAAGCCCAGCTCACTCTATCCATCTTCATAAGACACGCTCTCCAGTCCAGGCAGCATCCTGGCACATCTCCTCTGCACCCTCTCTAAAGCTTCCATATCTATCGAGAGCAGCATCTAGAACAATCAAGATGTTGCTAGAAATCTGGAGCAATAAGCACGGTCCTGTAGGAATTCAATGGATCAAAGTTCAAAGTAAATTTAATTTATTATCAGAGTACATATTTGTCAGCATATACAACCCTGAGATTCATCTTCTTGCAGACATGCTCAGAAACCCAAGAAATGTAATAGAATCAAGGAAAGACCGCACCCAACAGGACAGGCATACGACCAATGTGTAAAATACAGCAAAATGTGCAAATACAAAAAGCAAGAAACAATAATAATAAATAAATAAACAATAAATATCAAAAACATGAGATGAAAAGTCAGTGAAAGTGAATCCATAGGGTTGTGAGAACATTTCAATGATGGGGTGAGTGAAGTTGAGTGAAGTTATCTCATTTGATTCTAGAGCCCCAGGATTGAAGGATAATACCTGTTCCTGAGCCTGGCGGTGAGTCCTGAGGCTCTTATAGCTTCTTCCTGATGGCAGCAGTGAGAAGAGAGCATGTCCTGGGTGATGGGTCCCTGATAATGGATGCTGCTTTCCTGCTACACCACTTAATGTAGATGTGCTCAACGGTAGGAAGGGCTGTATCTGTGATGGTCTGGGCCGTATCCACTACTTGTTGCAGGCTTTTCCGTTCAAAGGCATTGATGACCAGGCTGCATCTGTGGAGGGAAATGGACAGTGGATGGTCTGGATTGAGACCCTTCTTCTGGACTCTTGATGTTCTGGCCTCTTGTACATCATTGACTTCACCATTAATGGCAGAGCTTCAGCTAAAAAACCCTTAACACTGTCCCCTTCACCCCCTCTACTACCCACTCCATCTGACCATCGCTCATACACTCCTCCCACTGGATCCCTTCCCTCTTCTCATCTGTCTTCCCCATTTTCTTTATTCAATTCTATACTCCTGCTTCCTTTCCTATGAGATTCCACCATCTATTTCAACTCTTCCCTCCTCCATCTATCTATCTTCCCAGTTGGATCCACCCATCACTTGTCCTTGATCCACCTCTTCGCTCTTCTCTTTATACCTGCTATCTCCCCTTCATCTTTCAGTCTAGATGAAGGGTCTCGACCCGAAGCTTCACCTGTCCGTTTCCTTCCACAGATGTTGCCTGGCGCATTGTGCTCCTCTTGTTCTCTAAACACAAGAGATTCTGCAGATGCTGTAAATTCGGAGCAATGCACACAAAATTCTGGAAGAACTCAGCAGGTCCTGATGAAGGATCTCGACCCAAAACGTTGACTGTTTACTCTTTTCCATAGATGCTGCCTGACTTGTTGAGTTTTATGTATGTTCCATTTGTTTTCATCTGCTGTTTCTTGAATCTCTCTAACTCTGCATTTCCTTTGATGGTGATCTCCCCAACCCTACAATACTCCAAGCTATTTAGGGGGACCAAGAGATTGCAGATGCTGTTCTGCAGTAAAAAGCAGTAAAAAGGTATCTGGAGTAAAAAGCAAGCCACTCTTAAAACTTAGCAACACACACAAAATACTGGAGGAACTCAGCATGCCAGGCTGCACCTATGGCAAAGAGTACAGACAACATTTCGGGTTGAGACCCTTCATCAGAACTGGAGAAAAAAGCACTTCATTCTTTTTTTCTCCAGTCCCGGTATAGGGTCTCGGCCCAAAACATCACCTGTGCTCTTTTCTGTAGATGCTACCTGGCCTGCTGAGCTCCTCCAGCATTTTGTGTGTGTTGTTTGGGTTTCCAGCATCTGTGGATTTTCTCTTGTTTTTGATTGCCCTCTGAAAACTTTTCTTTTTGACTAAGCTTCAGCAATCTGGGGGCGGAGTCACCACTTCCTGCCCAACATCCGGAGAACAGTGCCTCCTCCATTAGAGATACTGAACATCACTGCTGGTCCATGAGGGCATTCAGACATTCTCTCTTCTCCTCCCTCCCATCTTTTCCGCCAGTCTCTTAAATTTAAATAATCACCCTCAAAAGATAATGGACAGGTCAGCTTTTTTGAACATCACTCCTAAACTTTGGAATTCAGTACCTAAAACTACAAGGATTGCAGACTCAGGTGACACTTTTAATCACAGCTCAAAACCTATTTTTTAACCCTGCTTTTAACTAACATCTTTTAATTTCATGTTAATTTTAATTTTAGTTTTTTAATTTTATTTTCATGCTTGCACTTTATCCCATCGGAAAGCACTCTGAACTACTTTGTCTGCATGAGAAATGCCCCATAAATAAGTCATAACTATTACTCATATCAGCTGGCAGAAGGTGTGAGAGTTTGATCCTGCTAATACAAAACCCTCGAACAAACCTCTTGTACGATAAAGTGTTGGCCTTACAATCTACTCTGTGATTGGCCTTGCATCTTTATTGCCCTCCGGCACTGCACTTTCCCCCCAACTGTAACACGATATTCTGCACTCTTCTTGACTTTCCCTTGTACTGCTCAATGTGACAAACCAGTTGCCAATCACCATTTACCTATTGTAAGGAAACTGGGTTGTATTAATCGCCGCTGATCTACATTTTCTGCCCTCTTTCCCTGAGGGTTTTCAGTTCTGCAGTGACTCTGCATTCTCTGTTTGTGCCTTCATGCTCTGATCGAGGTTACACACTGCCGCTGTTTGCATTCACCCGCCTGCTGGTGCACTAGGATCCATCTAATTTTCAAGACCATAAGACATATGAGCACAATTAGGCTATTGGCCCATCGAGTCTGTGCTGCCATTACATCATGGGTGATTGATTACTTCTCTCAACCCCATTCTCCTGCCTTTTCCCCGTAACCGTTGACACCCTGACTAATCAAGAACCTACCAATCTCTGCTTTAGATATACCCAATGACTTGGCCTCCACAGCTGCCTTTGGTGATTAATTCCACAGATTTACCACCCTCTTGATAAATACATTCCTCCTTATCACTGTTCTAAAGGGATGACCTTCTATTCTGAAGCTGCGCCCTCTGGTCCTAGGCTCTCCCACTATAGGAAACATCCTCTCCACATCCACTCTATTTAGGCTTTCCAATATTTGATAGATTTCAATGAGATCTCTCCCCTCGTTCTTTTAAACTCCAGTGAGTACAGGCCCAGAGCCGTCAAACGCTCCTTATGCATTAACCCTTTCATTCCTTGGATCATTCTCATGAGCCACCTTTGAACTCTCTCTGGTGCCAGGAGATCCTTTCTGAGATAAGGGGCCCAAAACTGCTCACAATCCTCAAAATGCAGTCTGACTGATGCCTTATAAAGCATTACAGCCTTGCTTTTGCTGGAAATGAGTTGAGATGATTGGAATATAAATGAATCGAAATGTACACTTCTGCTCTGAAGCTGGCTCATTACATAGCCGAATGTCTGTTTTTCCTCAGCTCGTCACATAAATGGTCCATTCAGAGACCTAGGGGTGTATGTGGCAATAAAATAGTGTGACTGAGCAGGTGTGGGGCCAGGTTGAGGCCTATGCACCACTTCACCTGCGAGCAATTAAACCAGTTCGGTGTAAGTGCACTTGAGGAAAATCTGCAGCTCCTAGAGATGGGGGTCAAGAGATATTTTTTTTGTCAGTACGTACAATGCAAAAGCTTCTACATTGGGGAGCTACACTGTGTCTAATTGGCAATTCTGAGTCAGTAGGCTGTGCGTTCATGTTCCATGCCCGAGATCCAAATTGACGCTGCATGCTGAGGCATTGCTGAATCACTGACTGAGTATCACTGTTGGAGTTGCTGATGCTCTCTGCACGCCACTCTTGTAACGGTGGTTATTTGAATTACTGTTGCCTTCCTGCCAGCTCGAACCAGTCTGGCCATTCTCATCTGACCTCTCTCATTAACAAGGTGTTTTCGCCCACAGAACTGCTGCTCACTGGCTGTTTTTATTTTGTTTTTCACACCATTCTCTGTAAAGACTGTCTAGAGACTGTCGTGTGTGAAAATCCCAGGAGATCAGCAGTTTCTGAGATACTCAAACCACCCCGTCTGGCACCAACAAACATTCCGCAGTCAAAGTCACTGATCACATCTCTTCCCCATTCTGATGTTTGGTCTGAACAGCAACTGGACCTCTTGACCATGTCTGCATGCCTTTATGCATTGAGTTCCTGCCACATGATTGGCTGATTAGACATTTGCATTACCGAGCAGATGCACAGGCGTACCTAATAAAATGTTCACTGATTATAGACATTTAAAGAATGATTTCTTTACAGAGTAGCTTGAAGGTCTTTGCAATCCTCTTCCTCAGATAATTGTGAAGACTGAATGTATTTATGGCCAAGATATAAAACATTGGACAGTCCAGTGTAGTACAGGCCCATCAGCTCATCATGTTCTACTGACCTTTTCACCTACTCTAAGGCTAACCCCTCCTACATAGCCCTCCATTGTTTTATCATCCATGTGTCTACATATTAGTTATATAAATGGCCGTAATGAATCTGCCCAATATATGCCCCTCTAGAGAGCAGCCACATGGAAACACTCTCCAAGAAAAGACACGAACGCCTCTACTTCTTCAGAGGACTAAGGAGATTTGGCATGTCTTCGGTGACTCTTAACAGTTTTACTGGTGTAATACAGAAAGCATCCTATCTGTTTGCATCACAGCTTGGCACAGTGACCAAAGTGGCCAAAGGCCGTAAGACATCACAGAGAGCTGTGAACACAGCCTAGACCACCAGGAAAACCAGACTCTGCCTACACTTCCCACTGCTTCAACATAGTCAAAAACCCCTCCCACACCTCTCTTCTCCCCTCTTCCCTGAGGTAGAAGACACTAAAGCCTGAGAATGCAAAGGATGGATTCAGTCTTGAATGGATTTCCCATATGTTGAATGATAGGTCTTGGTCTCGCTCTTTACTTGTCCACCTACAACAGCAACACTTTCTCTGCAGCTACAAAACTATATTCTTCACTCAGCTTTCTTTTTGCTACCTTGACATAAACGTGTCTGGCACAATCTGGATGTAAAAGGTTCAAAGGTTCATTTCATTGTCAAAGTATGCATGTGCAATACAACTCTGACAGTTGTCTTCTCCAGGTAGTCATTAAATACAGAAAGACCATGGGCATTGATGAAAGAAAAGACATAAGCACCCCCACACAGCATGAAAAAGAGACAAAACTCACAGAGCCCAAAATCCCGCAGCAGAAACCAGCCACAATAACAACCAACGACCCCCTACCCAGGGGTGTCAAACTCATTTTAGGTCACGGGCCGGATTGAGCAAAATGCAACTTCATGTGGGCCGGATCAGTCGGACGCGTGCGAACGCAGCTTTCGTTGCCTCCGTTTTTTCAGCCTGCTCTCATGTGTCTCAGTCTCTGCTATAACTACAAAGTGTTTCACTTTACAAATTCCGTTTCTTATGAAGAAGACTGCCGAGCAAGACTGCCGAATAAACACTAAAAACTCTGAAAACCTAGTACCTGAATAAGCTCAGCATTAGCCATATCATATGCCATAGGCGCTTCGATTACTGGGGCCAGCTTTAATAGTAATTAGATATTATCTCGTGGGCCAAAGATAATTCCACCGAGGGCCGGATTTGGCCCGCGGGCCTTGAGTATGACATATATGCCCTACACATAACAATCCCCAAACCCTGCACAACAGTAGCCCAAACCCCCACCCCACCCCCCCACTCTTACACAGAAAAAATTAACTGTTCATCCAATCGGCCACAAGAAAGAAAACACCAAAAAACTGAGTGGAACCGATGTAAAGTATAGTCCAATAATTGCATAAACCTCAGAATAAGGGAAAGATCTTTTCGCCTGCTAATGAGGAGGGCAGCTCAGTTCTCCCGTAAAGAGTGACCGCCACTCCGGCTGCTGACTGACTCTGTTGGGAGCCATCGCTGACCCCCTCCATATTCACCTTGATGCTTCAATCTTCCTCGGTGCTTCGAGATGGAGTTGTTCATGACCCCATGCCTCATCTCTGACCTTTTCCACCAGTCAGCTGGTGCACTCCGACCTTCTCAGTCCCCTGTCTCTGATCTTCCCGGACACAGCGCTGCGCTGGATCCTTCCACTGAGGTTCAAACTGTACGTCGCAGCTTCTGTAACACAAACACGAAGGTGCAGAAAAAGTGTCATGATTGGAAAGATTTGCTATCTGGAAGACGTCTCCTGAGGAATCATTGTTTGCTGGTGCCATCTTGAAAAGCAAAACAAAAGCTTTTCATTGTGTCTTGTTGAGTCAGTGTCAATCTGGTACACACAAGGTGGCCTTTGGTGCAGATGTTGTATGTGCCTTGAACTGATCTCCCAGGGCCTTTTTGTTAGAGATTAAAGATTAGCTTTATTTATCACATGTACACTGAAGCATCACAACATAAAATGAACGGTATTGTTTTCATCGAGGACTAACACAGCCCGAGGATGGTGCTGGTGCAGTCTGCAAGGGTCGCCACACTTCCAGCACATACACAGCAAGCCCACAGCTCACTAACCTGAACACCTTTGGAACGTGGGAGGAAACCCACACAGTCAGAAGGAGAGCGTGCCAACTCCTGATAGACGGTGGTGGAGATTGAACTCTGAATGCTGGCCGGTAAGACACTACACTAGCTGCCACACTGCCATGTTGCTCTTAGATGTGACAATAATCAAAATCAAGATCAGGTTTATTAGCGATTCGGAAATGGGTTGCTTTGTGGCAGCCGTGCAGTGCAACACATTAAATATTACTGGAAGCTGCACTAGGAAATATGTACTAATTAAATAAAGAGTGTTGAAAGAGAGCAAAATAATGAGGTAGAGTTCATGGTTCATTGACCATTCAGAAATCTGATGGCGGACAGGAAGAAGCTGCTCCTTAAACTATACCGATCATATCGTCAAGTTCCAGGTTTCCTAGATCCAAAAACAGTTACTTCCCCCAACACTTCAGGCTGATCAACCCCTTCATCCATTACTATACCCTACCACACTCCTCCCCCCCCCCACGACTACATCTATATCAGCCACTCCTCTCTGCAGTCCCTCACCATCCCCCCATTCACTGTCACTGTACACTGACACTCCACATCTCATCCCTGCACTGACACACTCCTCTCTACAGTCCCTCACCACCCCCTTCACCCCCCTTCACTGTCACTGTACACTCCACACCCCAAACCTGCACTGACACACTCCTCTCCACAGTCCCTCACCATCCCCTTCATCCCCATTCACTGTCACTGTACACTGACACTCCACATCTCATCCCTACGCTGACACACTCCTCTCCACAGTCCCTCACCATCCCCTTCATCCCCATTCACTGTCACTGTACACTGACACTCCACATCTCATCCCTGCACTGACACACTCCTCTCCACAGTCCCTTACCATCCCCTTCACCCCCCTTCACTGTCACTGTACACTCCACACCCCATACCTGCACTGACACACTCCTCTCCACAGTCCCTCACCACCCCCTTCACCCCCCTTCACTGTCACTGTACACTGACACTCCACACCCCATACCTGCACTGACACACTCCTCTCTACAGTCCCTCACCATCCCCTTCACCCCCCTTCACTGTCACTGTACACTGACACTCCACATCTCATCCCTACACTGACACACTCCTCTCCACAGTCCCTCACCATCCCCTTCACCCCCCTTCACTGTCACTGTACACTGACACTCCACATCTCATCCCTACGCTGACACACTCCTCTCTACAGTCCCTCACCACCCCCTTCACCCACCTTCACTGTCACTGTACACTGACACTCCACATCTCATCCCTACACTGACACACTCCTCTCCACAGTCCCTCACCATCCCCTTCACCCCCCTTCACTGTCACTGTACACTCCACACCTCATCCCTACACTGACACACTCCTCTCCACAGTCCCTCACCATCCCCTTCACCCCCTTCACTGTCACTGTACACTCCACACCCCAAACCTGCACTGACACACTCCTCTCCACAGTCCCTCACCACCTCACCATCCCCCATTCACTGTCACTGTACACTGACACTCCGCATCTCATCCCTACGCTGACACACTCCTCTCTACAGTCCCTCACCATCCCCTTCACCCCCCTTCACTGTCACTGTACACTCCACACCCCAAACCTGCACTGACACACTCCTCTCCACAGTCCCTCACCACCTCACCATCCCCCATTCACTGTCACTGTACACTGACACTCCACATCTCATCCCTACACTGACACACTCCTCTCCACAGTCCCTCACCATCCCCTTCACCCCTCTTCACTGTCACTGTACACTGACACTCCACATCTCATCCCTACACTGACACACTCCTCTCCACAGTCCCTCACCATCCCCTTCACCCCCCTTCACTGTCACTGTACACTCCACACCTCATCCCTACACTGACACACTCCTCTCCACAGTCCCTCACCATCCCCTTCACCCCCTTCACTGTCACTGTACACTCCACACCCCAAACCTGCACTGACACACTCCTCTCCACAGTCCCTCACCACCTCACCATCCCCCATTCACTGTCACTGTACACTGACACTCCGCATCTCATCCCTACGCTGACACACTCCTCTCTACAGTCCCTCACCATCCCCTTCACCCCCCTTCACTGTCACTGTACACTCCACACCCCAAACCTGCACTGACACACTCCTCTCCACAGTCCCTCACCACCTCACCATCCCCCATTCACTGTCACTGTACACTGACACTCCACATCTCATCCCTACACTGACACACTCCTCTCCACAGTCCCTCACCACCCCCTTCACCCCTCTTCACTGTCACTGTACACTCCACACCCCAAACCTGCACTGACACACTCCTCTCCACAGTCCCTCACCATCCCCTTCACCCCCTTCACTGTCACTGTACACTGACACTCCACATCTCATCCCTACACTGACACACTCCTCTCCACAGTCCCTCACCATCCCCTTCACCCCACTTCACTGTCACTGTACACTGACACTCCACATCTCATCCCTACGCTGACACACTCCTCTCTACAGTCCCTTACCATCCCCTTCACCCCCCTTCACTGTCACTGTACACTCCACACCCCAAACCTGCACTGACACACTCCTCTCCACAGACCCTCACCACCTCACCATCCCCCATTCACTGTCACTGTACACTGACACTCCACATCTCATCCCTGCACTGACACACTCCTCTCCACAGTCCCTTACCATCCCCTTCACCCCCCTTCACTGTCACTGTACACTGACACTCCACATCTCATCCCTACACTGACACACTCCTCTCTACAGTCCCTTACCATCCCCTTCACCCCCTTCACTGTCACTGTACACTCCACACCCCAAACGTGCACTGACACACTCCTCTCCACAGTCCCTCACCACCTCACCATCCCCCATTCACTGTCACTGTACACTGACACTCCACATCTCATCCCTGCACTGACACACTCCTCTCTACAGTCCCTTACCATCCCCTTCACCCCCCTTCACTGTCACTGTACACTCCACACCCCATACCTGCACTGACACACTCCTCTCCACAGTCCCTCACCACCCCCTTCATCCCCCATTCACTGTCACTGTACACTGACACTCCACATCTCATCCCTACGCTGACACACTCCTCCCCACAGTCCCTCACCATGCCCTTCATCCCCATTCACTGTCACTGTACACTGACACTCCACATCTCATCCCTACGCTGACACACACCTCTCCACAGTCCCTCACCATCCCCTTCATCCCCCATTCACTGTCACTGTACACTGACACTCCACATCTCATCCCTGCACTGACACACTCCTCTCCACAGTCCCTTACCATCCCCTTCAACCCCCTTCACTGTCACTGTACACTCCACACCCCATACCTGCACTGACACACTCCTCTCCACAGTCCCTCACCATCCCCTTCACCCCCCTTCACTGTCACTGTACACTCCACACCCCATACCTGCACTGACACACTCCTCTCCACAGTCCCTCACCATCCCCTTCACCCCCCTTCACTGTCACTGTACACTCCACACCCCATACCTGCACTGACACACTCCTCTCCACAGTCCCTCACCACCCCCTTCATCCCCATTCACTGTCACTGTACACTGACACTCCACATCTCATCCCTGCACTGACACACTCCTCTCCACAGTCCCTCACCATCCCCTTCATCCCCATTCACTGTCACTGTACACTGACACTCCACATCTCATCACTACGCTGACACACTCCTCTCCACAGTCCCTCACCATCCCCTTCATCCCCCATTCACTGTCACTGTACACTCCACACCCCATACCTGCACTGACACACTCCTCTCCACAGTCCCTCACCATCCCCTTCACCCCCCTTCACTGTCACTGTACACTGACACTCCACATCTCATCCCTGCACTGACACACTCCTCTCTACAGTCCCTTACCATCCCCTTCACCCCCCTTCACTGTCACTGTACACTCCACACCCCAAACCTGCACTGACACACTCCTCTCCACAGTCCCTCACCATCCCCTTCATCCCCCATTCACTGTCACTGTACACTGACACTCCACATCTCATCCCTGCACTGACACACTCCTCTCCACAGTCCCTCACCACCCCTTCATCCCCCATTCACTGTCACTGTACACTGACACTCCACATCTCATCCCTACGCTGACACACTCCTCTCTACAGTCCCTCACCATCCCCTTCATCCCCATTCACTGTCACTGTACACTGACACTCCACATCTCATCCCTGCACTGACACACTCCTCTCCACAGTCCCTCACCATCCCCTTCATCCCCCATTCACTGTCACTGTACACTGACACTCCACATCTCATCCCTGCACTGACACACTCCTCTCCACAGTCCCTTACCATCCCCTTCACCCCCCTTCACTGTCACTGTACACTCCACACCCCATACCTGCACTGACACACTCCTCTCCACAGTCCCTCACCATCCCCTTCATCCCCCATTCACTGTCACTGTACACTCCACACCCCATACCTGCACTGACACACTCCTCTCCACAGTCCCTCACCATCCCCTTCACCCCCCTTCACTGTCACTGTACACTCCACACCCCATACCTGCACTGACACACTCCTCTCTGCAGTCCCTCACCATCCCCCCATTCACTGTCACTGTACACTGACACTCCACATCTCATCCCTGCACTGACACACTCCTCTCTACAGTCCCTCACCATCCCCTTCATCCCCCATTCACTGTCACTGTACACTCCACACCCCAAACCTGCACTGACACACTCCTCTCCACAGTCCCTCACCATCCCCTTCACCCCCCTTCACTGTCACTGTACACTGACACTCCACATCTCATCCCTACGCTGACACACTCCTCTCTACAGTCCCTCACCATCCCCTTCACCCCCCTTCACTGTCACTGTACACTCCACACCCCAAACCTGCACTGACACACACCTCTCCACAGTCCCTCACCACCTCACCATCCCCCATTCACTGTCACTGTACACTGACACTCCACATCTCATCCCTACACTGACACACTCCTCTCCACAGTCCCTCACCACCCCCTTCACCCCTCTTCACTGTCACTGTACACTCCACACCCCAAACCTGCACTGACACACTCCTCTCCACAGTCCATCACCATCCCCTTCACCCCCCTTCACTGTCACTGTACACTCCACACCCCAAACCTGCAGTGACACACTCCTCTCCACAGTCCCTCACCACCTCACCATCCCCCATTCACTGTCACTGTACACTGACACTCCACATCTCATCCCTACACTGACACACTCCTCTCCACAGTCCCTCACCACCCCCTTCACCCCTCTTCACTGTCACTGTACACTCCACACCCCAAACCTGCACTGACACACTCCTCTCCACAGTCCCTCACCATCCCCTTCACCCCCCTTCACTGTCACTGTACACTGACACTCCACATCTCATCCCTACACTGACACACTCCTCTCCACAGTCCCTCACCACCTCACCATCCCCCATTCACTGTCACTGTACACTGACACTCCACATCTCATCCCTACACTGACACACTCCTCTCCACAGTCCCTCACCACCCCCTTCACCCCTCTTCACTGTCACTGTACACTCCACACCCCAAACCTGCACTGACACACTCCTCTCCACAGTCCCTCACCACCTCACCATCCCCCATTCACTGTCACTGTACACTGACACTCCACATCTCATCCCTACACTGACACACTCCTCTCCACAGTCCCTCACCACCTCACCATCCCCCATTCACTGTCACTGTACACTGACACTCCACATCTCATCCCTGCACTGACACACTCCTCTCCACAGTCCCTCACCACCTCACCATCCCCCATTCACTGTCACTGTACACTGACACTCCACATCTCATCCCTACACTGACACACTCCTCTCCACAGTCCCTCACCACCCCCTTCACCCCTCTTCACTGTCACTGTACACTCCACACCCCAAACCTGCACTGACACACTCCTCTCCACAGTCCCTCACCACCTCACCATCCCCCATTCACTGTCACTGTACACTGACACTCCACATCTCATCCCTGCACTGACACACTCCTCTCCACAGTCCCTTACCATCCCCTTCACCCCCCTTTACTGTCACTGTACACTGACACTCCACATCTCATCCCTACACTGACACACTCCTCTCTACAGTCCCTCACCATCCCCTTCACCCCCCTTCACTGTCACTGTACACTCCACACCCCAAACGTGCACTGACACACTCCTCTCCACAGTCCCTCACCACCTCACCATCCCCCATTCACTGTCACTGTACACTGACACTCCACATCTCATCCCTGCACTGACACACTCCTCTCCGCAGTCCCTTACCATCCCCTTCACCCCCCTTCACTGTCACTGTACACTCCACACCCCATACCTGCACTGACACACTCCTCTCCACAGTCCCTCACCATCCCCTTCACCCCCCTTCACTGTCACTGTACACTGACACTCCACATCTCATCCCTACACTGACACACTCCTCTCCACAGTCCCTCACCATCCCCTTCACCCCACTTCACTGTCACTGTACACTGACACTCCACACCTTATCCCTACACTGACACACTCCTCTCCACAGTCCCTCACCACCCCCTTCATCCCCCATTCACTGTCACTGTACACTGACACTCCACATCTCATCCCTACGCTGACACACTCCTCTCCACAGTCCCTCACCATCCCCTTCATCCCCATTCACTGTCACTGTACACTGACACTCCACATCTCATCCCTACGCTGATACACACCTCTCCACAGTCCCTCACCATCCCCTTCATCCCCCATTCACTGTCACTGTACACTGACACTCCACATCTCATCCCTACACTGACACACTCCTCTCTACAGTCCCTCACGACCTCACCATCCCCCATTCACTGTCACTGTACACTGACACTCCACATCTCATCCCTGCACTGACACACTCCTCTCCACAGTCCCTTACCATCCCCTTCACCCCCCTTCACTGTCACTGTACACTCCACACCCCATACCTGCACTGACACACTCCTCTCCACAGTCCCTCACCATCCCCTTCATCCCCATTCACTGTCACTGTACACTGACACTCAGCATCTCATCCCTACACTGACACACTCCTCTCCACAGTCCCTTACCATCCCCTTCACCCCCATTCACTGTCACTGTACACTGACACTCCACATCTCATCCCTACGCTGACACACTCCTCTCTACAGTCCCTCACCATCCCCTTCATCCCCATTCACTGTCACTGTACACTGACACTCCACATCTCATCCCTGCACTGACACACTCCTCTCCACAGTCCCTCACCATCCCCTTCATCCCCCATTCACTGTCACTGTACACTGACACTCCACATCTCATCCCTGCACTGACACACTCCTCTCCACAGTCCCTTACCATCCCCTTCACCCCCCTTCACTGTCACTGTACACTCCACACCCCATACCTGCACTGACACACTCCTCTCCACAGTCCCTCACCATCCCCTTCATCCCCCATTCACTGTCACTGTACACTCCACACCCCATACCTGCACTGACACACTCCTCTCCACAGTCCCTCACCATCCCCTTCACCCCCCTTCACTGTCACTGTACACTCCACACCCCATACCTGCACTGACACACTCCTCTCTGCAGTCCCTCACCATCCCCCCATTCACTGTCACTGTACACTGACACTCCACATCTCATCCCTGCACTGACACACTCCTCTCTACAGTCCCTCACCATCCCCTTCGTCCCCCATTCACTGTCACTGTACACTCCACACCCCAAACCTGCACTGACACACTCCTCTCCACAGTCCCTCACCATCCCCTTCACCCCCCTTCACTGTCACTGTACACTGACACTCCACATCTCATCCCTACGCTGACACACTCCTCTCTACAGTCCCTCACCATCCCCTTCACCCCCCTTCACTGTCACTGTACACTCCACACCCCAAACCTGCACTGACACACTCCTCTCCACAGTCCCTCACCACCTCACCATCCCCCATTCACTGTCACTGTACACTGACACTCCACATCTCATCCCTACACTGACACACTCCTCTCCACAGTCCCTCACCACCCCCTTCACCCCTCTTCACTGTCACTGTACACTCCACACCCCAAACCTGCACTGACACACTCCTCTCCACAGTCCCTCACCACCTCACCATCCCCCATTCACTGTCACTGTACACTGACACTCCACATCTCATCCCTGCACTGACACACTCCTCTCCACAGTCCCTTACCATCCCCTTCACCCCCCTTCACTGTCACTGTACACTGACACTCCACATCTCATCCCTACACTGACACACTCCTCTCTACAGTCCCTCACCATCCCCTTCACCCCCCTTCACTGTCACTGTACACTCCACACCCCAAACGTGCACTGACACACTCCTCTCCACAGTCCCTCACCACCTCACCATCCCCCATTCACTGTCACTGTACACTGACACTCCACATCTCATCCCTGCACTGACACACTCCACTCCGCAGTCCCTTACCATCCCCTTCACCCCCCTTCACTGTCACTGTACACTCCACACCCCATACCTGCACTGACACACTCCTCTCCACAGTCCCTCACCATCCCCTTCATCCCCATTCACTGTCACTGTACACTCCACACCCCATACCTGCACTGACACACTCCTCTCCACAGTCCCTCACCATCCCCTTCACCCCCCTTCACTGTCACTGTACACTGACACTCCACATCTCATCCCTACACTGACACACTCCTCTCCACAGTCCCTCACCATCCCCTTCACCCCACTTCACTGTCACTGTACACTGACACTCCACACCTTATCCCTACACTGACACACTCCTCTCCACAGTCCCTCACCACCCCCTTCATCCCCCATTCACTGTCACTGTACACTGACACTCCACATCTCATCCCTACGCTGACACATTCCTCTCCACAGTCCCTCACCATCCCCTTCATCCCCATTCACTGTCACTGTACACTGACACTCCACATCTCATCCCTACGCTGATACACACCTCTCCACAGTCCCTCACCATCCCCTTCATCCCCCATTCACTGTCACTGTACACTGACACTCCACATCTCATCCCTACACTGACACACTCCTCTCTACAGTCCCTCACGACCTCACCATCCCCCATTCACTGTCACTGTACACTGACACTCCACATCTCATCCCTACACTGACACACTCCTCTCCACAGTCCCTCACCATCCCCTTCACCCCCCTTCACTGTCACTGTACACTCCACACCCCATACCTGCACTGACACACTCCTCTCCACAGTCCCTCACCATCCCCTTCACCCCCCTTCACTGTCACTGTACACTGACACTCCACACCTTATCCCTACACTGACACACTCCTCTCCACAGTCCCTCACCACCCCCTTCATCCCCCATTCACTGTCACTGTACACTGACACTCCACATCCCATCCCTACGCTGACACACTCCTCTCCACAGTCCCTCACCATCCCCTTCATCCCCATTCACTGTCACTGTACACTGACACTCCACATCTCATCCCTACGCTGACACACACCTCTCCACAGTCCCTCACCATCCCCTTCATCCCCCTTCACTGTCACTTTACACTGACACTCCACATCTCATCCCTGCACTGACACACTCCTCTCCACAGTCCCTTACCATCCCCTTCATCCCCATTCACTGTCACTGTACACTCCACACCCCATACCTGCACTGACACACTCCTCTCCACAGTCCCTCACCATCCCCTTCATCCCCCTTCACTGTCACTGTACACTCCACACCCCATACCTGCACTGACACACTCCTCTCCACAGTCCCTCACCATCCCCTTCACCCCCCTTCACTGTCACTGTACACTCCACACCCCATACCTGCACTGACACACTCCTCTCCACAGTCCCTCACCATCCCCTTCACCCCCATTCACTGTCACTGTACACTGACACTCCACATCTCATCCCTGCACTGACACACTCCTCTCCACAGTCCCTCACCATCCCCTTCATCCCCATTCACTGTCACTGTACACTGACACTCCACATCTCATCCCTACGCTGACACAGTCCTCTCCACAGTCCCTCACCATCCCCTTCATCCCCCATTCACTGTCACTGTACACTCCACACCCCATACCTGCACTGACACACTCCTCTCCACAGTCCCTCACCATCCCCTTCACCCCCCTTCACTGTCACTGTACACTGACACTCCACATCTCATCCCTGCACTGACACACTCCTCTCTACAGTCCCTTACCATCCCCTTCACCCCCCTTCACTGTCACTGTACACTCCACACCGCATACCTGCACTGACACACTCCTCTCCACAGTCCCTCACCACCCCTTCATCCCCCATTCACTGTCACTGTACACTGACACTCCACATCTCATCCCTACGCTGACACACTCCTCTCCACAGTCCCTCACCATCCCCTTCATCCCCCATTCACTGTCACTGTACACTGACACTCCACATCTCATCCCTACGCTGACACACTCCTCTCCACAGTCCCTCACCATCCCCTTCATCCCCCATTCACTGTCACTGTACACTGACACTCCACACCTCATCCCTACACTGACACACTCCTCTCTACAGTCCCTCACCACCCCCTTCACCCCCCTTCACTGTCACTGTACACTGACACTCCACATCTCATCCCTGCACTGACACACTCCTCTCCACAGTCCCTTACCATCCCCTTCACCCCCCTTCACTGTCACTGTACACTCCACACCCCATACCTGCACTGACACACTCCTCTCCACAGTCCCTCACCATCCCCTTCATCCCCCATTCACTGTCACTGTACACTCCACACCCCATACCTGCACTGACACACTCCTCTCCACAGTCCCTCACCATCCCCTTCACCCCCCTTCACTGTCACTGTACACTCCACACCCCATACCTGCACTGACACACTCCTCTCTGCAGTCCCTCACCATCCCCCCATTCACTGTCACTGTACACTGACACTCCACATCTCATCCCTGCACTGACACACTCCTCTCTACAGTCCCTCACCATCCCCTTCATCCCCCATTCACTGTCACTGTACACTCCACACCCCAAACCTGCACTGACACACTCCTCTCCACAGTCCCTCACCATCCCCTTCACCCCCCTTCACTGTCACTGTACACTGACACTCCACATCTCATCCCTACGCTGACACACTCCTCTCTACAGTCCCTCACCACCCCCTTCACCCCCCTTCACTGTCACTGTACACTGACACTCCACATCTCATCCCTACACTGACACACTCCTCTCCACAGTCCCTCACCATCCCCTTCACCCCCCTTCACTGTCACTGTACACTCCACACCTCATCCCTACACTGACACACTCCTCTCCACAGTCCCTCACCATCCCCTTCACCCCACTTCACTGTCACTGTACACTGACACTCCACACCTTATCCCTACACTGACACACTCCTCTCCACAGTCCCTCACCACCCCCTTCATCCCCCATTCACTGTCACTGTACACTGACACTCCACATCTCATCCCTACGCTGACAGACTCCTCTCCACAGTCCCTCACCATCCCCTTCATCCCCATTCACTGTCACTGTACACTGACACTCCACATCTCATCCCTACGCTGACACACACCTCTCCACAGTCCCTCACCATCCCCTTCATCCCCCATTCACTGTCACTGTACACTGACACTCCACATCTCATCCCTGCACTGACACACTCCTCTCCACAGTCCCTTACCATCCCCTTCACCCCCCTTCACTGTCACTGTACACTCCACACCCCATACCTGCACTGACACACTCCTCTCCACAGTCCCTCACCATCCCCTTCACCCCCCTTCACTTTCACTGTACACTCCACACCCCATACCTGCACTGACACACTCCTCTCCACTGTCCCTCACCATCCCCTTCATCCCCCATTCACTGTCACTGTACACTGACACTCCACATCTCATCCCTGCACTGACACACTCCTCTCCACAGTCCCTTACCATCCCCTTCACCCCCCTTCACTGTCACTGTACACTCCACACCCCATACCTGCACTGACACACTCCTCTCCACAGTCCCTCACCATCCCCTTCATCCCCATTCACTGTCACTGTACACTGACACTCCACATCTCATCCCTACGCTGACACACTCCTCTCCACAGTCCCTCACCATCCCCTTCATCCCCATTTACTGTCACTGTACACTGACACTCCACATCTCATCCCTGCACTGACACACTCCTCTCCACAGTCCCTCACGACCTCACCATCCCCCATTCACTGTCACTGTACACTGACACTCCACATCTCATCCCTGCACTGACACACTCCTCTCCACAGTCCCTTACCATCCCCTTCACCCCCCTTCACTGTCACTGTACACTCCACACCCCATACCTGCACTGACACACTCCTCTCCACAGTCCCTCACCATCCCCTTCACCCCCCTTCACTGTCACTGTACACTGACACTCCACACCTTATCCCTACACTGACACACTCCTCTCCACAGTCCCTCACCACCCCCTTCATCCCCCATTCACTGTCACTGTACACTGACACTCCACATCTCATCCCTGCACTGACACACTCCTCTCCACAGTCCCTCACCATCCCCTTCATCCCCATTCACTGTCACTGTACACTGACACTCCACATCTCATCCCTACGCTGACACACTCCTCTCCACAGTCCCTCACCATCCCCTTCATCCCCCATTCACTGTCACTGTACACTCCACACCCCATACCTGCACTGACACACTCCTCTCCACAGTCCCTCACCATCCCCTTCACCCCCCTTCACTGTCACTGTACACTGACACTCCACATCTCATCCCTGCACTGACACACTCCTCTCTACAGTCCCTTACCATCCCCTTCACCCCCCTTCACTGTCACTGTACACTCCACACCCCATACCTGCACTGACACACTCCTCTCCACAGTCCCTCACCACCCCTTCATCCCCCATTCACTGTCACTGTACACTGACACTCCACATCTCATCCCTACGCTGACACACTCCTCTCCACAGTCCCTCACCATCCCCTTCATCCCCCATTCACTGTCACTGTACACTGACACTCCACATCTCATCCCTGCACTGACACACTCCTCTCCACAGTCCCTTACCATCCCCTTCACCCCCCTTCACTGTCACTGTACACTCCACACCCCATACCTGCACTGACACACTCCTCTCCACAGTCCCTCACCATCCCCTTCATCCCCCATTCACTGTCACTGTACACTCCACACCCCATACCTGCACTGACACACTCCTCTCCACAGTCCCTCACCATCCCCTTCACCCCCCTTCACTGTCACTGTACACTCCACACCCCATACCTGCACTGACACACTCCTCTCTGCAGTCCCTCACCATCCCCCCATTCACTGTCACTGTACACTGACACTCCACATCTCATCCCTGCACTGACACACTCCTCTCTACAGTCCCTCACCATCCCCTTCATCCCCCATTCACTGTCACTGTACACTCCACACCCCAAACCTGCACTGACACACTCCTCTCCACAGTCCCTCACCATCCCCTTCACCCCCCTTCACTGTCACTGTACACTGACACTCCACATCTCATCCCTACACTGACACACTCCTCTCCACAGTCCCTCACCATCCCCTTCACCCCCCTTCACTGTCACTGTACACTCCACACCTCATCCCTACACTGACACACTCCTCTCCACAGTCCCTCACCATCCCCTTCACCCCACTTCACTGTCACTGTACACTGACACTCCACACCTTATCCCTACACTGACACACTCCTCTCCACAGTCCCTCACCACCCCCTTCACCCCCATTCACTGTCACTGTACACTGACACTCCACATCTCATCCCTACGCTGACACACTCCTCTCCACAGTCCCTCACCATCCCCTTCATCCCCATTCACTGTCACTGTACACTGACACTCCACATCTCATCCCTACGCTGACACACACCTCTCCACAGTCCCTCACCATCCCCTTCATCCCCCATTCACTGTCACTGTACACTGACACTCCACATCTCATCCCTGCACTGACACACTCCTCTCCGCAGTCCCTTACCATCCCCTTCACCCCCCTTCACTGTCACTGTACACTCCACACCCCATACCTGCACTGACACACTCCTCTCCACAGTCCCTCACCATCCCCTTCACCCCCCTTCACTGTCACTGTACACTGACACTCCACATCTCATCCCTACACTGACACACTCCTCTCCACAGTCCCTCACCATCCCCTTCACCCCACTTCACTGTCACTGTACACTGACACTCCACACCTTATCCCTACACTGACACACTCCTCTCCACAGTCCCTCACCACCCCCTTCATCCCCCATTCACTGTCACTGTACACTGACACTCCACATCTCATCCCTACGCTGACACACTCCTCTCCACAGTCCCTCACCATCCCCTTCATCCCCATTCACTGTCACTGTACACTGACACTCCACATCTCATCCCTACGCTGATACACACCTCTCCACAGTCCCTCACCATCCCCTTCATCCCCCATTCACTGTCACTGTACACTGACACTCCACATCTCATCCCTACACTGACACACTCCTCTCTACAGTCCCTCACGACCTCACCATCCCCCATTCACTGTCACTGTACACTGACACTCCACATCTCATCCCTGCACTGACACACTCCTCTCCACAGTCCCTTACCATCCCCTTCACCCCCCTTCACTGTCACTGTACACTCCACACCCCATACCTGCACTGACACACTCCTCTCCACAGTCCCTCACCATCCCCTTCATCCCCATTCACTGTCACTGTACACTGACACTCAGCATCTCATCCCTACACTGACACACTCCTCTCCACAGTCCCTTACCATCCCCTTCACCCCCATTCACTGTCACTGTACACTGACACTCCACATCTCATCCCTACGCTGACACACTCCTCTCTACAGTCCCTCACCATCCCCTTCATCCCCATTCACTGTCACTGTACACTGACACTCCACATCTCATCCCTGCACTGACACACTCCTCTCCACAGTCCCTCACCATCCCCTTCATCCCCCATTCACTGTCACTGTACACTGACACTCCACATCTCATCCCTGCACTGACACACTCCTCTCCACAGTCCCTTACCATCCCCTTCACCCCCCTTCACTGTCACTGTACACTCCACACCCCATACCTGCACTGACACACTCCTCTCCACAGTCCCTCACCATCCCCTTCATCCCCCATTCACTGTCACTGTACACTCCACACCCCATACCTGCACTGACACACTCCTCTCCACAGTCCCTCACCATCCCCTTCACCCCCCTTCACTGTCACTGTACACTCCACACCCCATACCTGCACTGACACACTCCTCTCTGCAGTCCCTCACCATCCCCCCATTCACTGTCACTGTACACTGACACTCCACATCTCATCCCTGCACTGACACACTCCTCTCTACAGTCCCTCACCATCCCCTTCGTCCCCCATTCACTGTCACTGTACACTCCACACCCCAAACCTGCACTGACACACTCCTCTCCACAGTCCCTCACCATCCCCTTCACCCCCCTTCACTGTCACTGTACACTGACACTCCACATCTCATCCCTACGCTGACACACTCCTCTCTACAGTCCCTCACCATCCCCTTCACCCCCCTTCACTGTCACTGTACACTCCACACCCCAAACCTGCACTGACACACTCCTCTCCACAGTCCCTCACCACCTCACCATCCCCCATTCACTGTCACTGTACACTGACACTCCACATCTCATCCCTACACTGACACACTCCTCTCCACAGTCCCTCACCACCCCCTTCACCCCTCTTCACTGTCACTGTACACTCCACACCCCAAACCTGCACTGACACACTCCTCTCCACAGTCCCTCACCACCTCACCATCCCCCATTCACTGTCACTGTACACTGACACTCCACATCTCATCCCTGCACTGACACACTCCTCTCCACAGTCCCTTACCATCCCCTTCACCCCCCTTCACTGTCACTGTACACTGACACTCCACATCTCATCCCTACACTGACACACTCCTCTCTACAGTCCCTCACCATCCCCTTCACCCCCCTTCACTGTCACTGTACACTCCACACCCCAAACGTGCACTGACACACTCCTCTCCACAGTCCCTCACCACCTCACCATCCCCCATTCACTGTCACTGTACACTGACACTCCACATCTCATCCCTGCACTGACACACTCCACTCCGCAGTCCCTTACCATCCCCTTCACCCCCCTTCACTGTCACTGTACACTCCACACCCCATACCTGCACTGACACACTCCTCTCCACAGTCCCTCACCATCCCCTTCATCCCCCATTCACTGTCACTGTACACTCCACACCCCATACCTGCACTGACACACTCCTCTCCACAGTCCCTCACCATCCCCTTCACCCCCCATTCACTGTCACTGTACACTGACACTCCACACCTTATCCCTACACTGACACACTCGTCTCCACAGTCCCTCAACATCCCCTTCATCCCCCATTCACTGTCACTGTACACTGACACTCCACATCTCATCCCTACACTGACACACTCCTCTCCACAGTCCCTTACCATCCCCTTCACCCCCATTCACTGTCACTGTACACTGACACTCCACACCTCATCCCTACGCTGACACACTCCTCTCCACAGTCCCTCACCATCCCCTTCACCCCCCTTCACTGTCACTGTACACTCCACACCCCATACCTGCACTGACACACTCCTCTCCACAGTCCCTCACCATCCCCTTCACCCCCCTTCACTGTCACTGTACACTCCACACCCCATACCTGCACTGACACACTCCTCTCTACAGTCCCTCACCACCCCCTTCACCCCCCTTCACTGTACACTGACACTCCACACCCCATACCTGCACTGACACACTCCTCTCCACAGTCCCTCACCATCCCCTTCACCCCCCTTCACTGTCACTGTACACTGACACTCCATATCTCATCCCTACACTGACACACTCCTCTCCACAGTCCCTCACCATCCCCTTCACCCCACTTCACTGTCACTGTACACTGACACTCCACACCTTATCCCTACACTGACACACTCCTCTCCACAGTCCCTCACCACCCCCTTCATCCCCCATTCACTGTCACTGTACACTGACACTCCACATCTCATCCCTACGCTGACACATTCCTCTCCACAGTCCCTCACCATCCCCTTCATCCCCATTCACTGTCACTGTACACTGACACTCCACATCTCATCCCTACGCTGATACACACCTCTCCACAGTCCCTCACCATCCCCTTCATCCCCCATTCACTGTCACTGTACACTGACACTCCACATCTCATCCCTACACTGACACACTCCTCTCTACAGTCCCTCACGACCTCACCATCCCCCATTCACTGTCACTGTACACTGACACTCCACATCTCATCCCTACACTGACACACTCCTCTCCACAGTCCCTCACCATCCCCTTCACCCCCCTTCACTGTCACTGTACACTCCACACCCCATACCTGCACTGACACACTCCTCTCCACAGTCCCTCACCATCCCCTTCACCCCCCTTCACTGTCACTGTACACTGACACTCCACACCTTATCCCTACACTGACACACTCCTCTCCACAGTCCCTCACCACCCCCTTCATCCCCCATTCACTGTCACTGTACACTGACACTCCACATCCCATCCCTACGCTGACACACTCCTCTCCACAGTCCCTCACCATCCCCTTCATCCCCATTCACTGTCACTGTACACTGACACTCCACATCTCATCCCTGCACTGACACACTCCTCTCCACAGTCCCTTACCATCCCCTTCAACCCCCTTCACTGTCACTGTACACTCCACACCCCATACCTGCACTGACACACTCCTCTCCACAGTCCCTCACCATCCCCTTCACCCCCCTTCACTGTCACTGTACACTCCACACCCCATACCTGCACTGACACACTCCTCTCCACAGTCCCTCACCATCCCCTTCACCCCCATTCACTGTCACTGTACACTGACACTCCACATCTCATCCCTGCACTGACACACTCCTCTCCACAGTCCCTCACCATCCCCTTCATCCCCATTCACTGTCACTGTACACTGACACTCCACATCTCATCCCTACGCTGACACAGTCCTCTCCACAGTCCCTCACCATCCCCTTCATCCCCCATTCACTGTCACTGTACACTCCACACCCCATACCTGCACTGACACACTCCTCTCCACAGTCCCTCACCATCCCCTTCACCCCCCTTCACTGTCACTGTACACTGACACTCCACATCTCATCCCTGCACTGACACACTCCTCTCTACAGTCCCTCACCATCCCCTTCACCCCCCTTCACTGTCACTGTACACTCCACACCGCATACCTGCACTGACACACTCCTCTCCACAGTCCCTCACCACCCCTTCATCCCCCATTCACTGTCACTGTACACTGACACTCCACATCTCATCCCTACGCTGACACACTCCTCTCCACAGTCCCTCACCATCCCCTTCATCCCCCATTCACTGTCACTGTACACTGACACTCCACATCTCATCCCTACGCTGACACACTCCTCTCCACAGTCCCTCACCATCCCCTTCATCCCCCATTCACTGTCACTGTACACTGACACTCCACACCTCATCCCTACACTGACACACTCCTCTCTACAGTCCCTCACCACCCCCTTCACCCCCCTTCACTGTCACTGTACACTGACACTCCACATCTCATCCCTGCACTGACACACTCCTCTCCACAGTCCCTTACCATCCCCTTCACCCCCCTTCACTGTCACTGTACACTCCACACCCCATACCTGCACTGACACACTCCTCTCCACAGTCCCTCACCATCCCCTTCATCCCCCATTCACTGTCACTGTACACTCCACACCCCATACCTGCACTGACACACTCCTCTCCACAGTCCCTCACCATCCCCTTCACCCCCCTTCACTGTCACTGTACACTCCACACCCCATACCTGCACTGACACACTCCTCTCTGCAGTCCCTCACCATCCCCCCATTCACTGTCACTGTACACTGACACTCCACATCTCATCCCTGCACTGACACACTCCTCTCTACAGTCCCTCACCATCCCCTTCATCCCCCATTCACTGTCACTGTACACTCCACACCCCAAACCTGCACTGACACACTCCTCTCCACAGTCCCTCACCATCCCCTTCACCCCCCTTCACTGTCACTGTACACTGACACTCCACATCTCATCCCTACGCTGACACACTCCTCTCTACAGTCCCTCACCACCCCCTTCACCCCCCTTCACTGTCACTGTACACTGACACTCCACATCTCATCCCTACACTGACACACTCCTCTCCACAGTCCCTCACCATCCCCTTCACACCCCTTCACTGTCACTGTACACTCCACACCTCATCCCTACACTGACACACTCCTCTCCACAGTCCCTCACCATCCCCTTCACCCCACTTCACTGTCACTGTACACTGACACTCCACACCTTATCCCTACACTGACACACTCCTCTCCACAGTCCCTCACCACCCCCTTCATCCCCCATTCACTGTCACTGTACACTGACACTCCACATCTCATCCCTACGCTGACAGACTCCTCTCCACAGTCCCTCACCATCCCCTTCATCCCCATTCACTGTCACTGTACACTGACACTCCACATCTCATCCCTACGCTGACACACACCTCTCCACAGTCCCTCACCATCCCCTTCATCCCCCATTCACTGTCACTGTACACTGACACTCCACATCTCATCCCTGCACTGACACACTCCTCTCCACAGTCCCTTACCATCCCCTTCACCCCCCTTCACTGTCACTGTACACTCCACACCCCATACCTGCACTGACACACTCCTCTCCACAGTCCCTCACCATCCCCTTCACCCCCCTTCACTTTCACTGTACACTCCACACCCCATACCTGCACTGACACACTCCTCTCCACTGTCCCTCACCATCCCCTTCATCCCCCATTCACTGTCACTGTACACTGACACTCCACATCTCATCCCTGCACTGACACACTCCTCTCCACAGTCCCTTACCATCCCCTTCACCCCCCTTCACTGTCACTGTACACTCCACACCCCATACCTGCACTGACACACTCCTCTCCACAGTCCCTCACCATCCCCTTCATCCCCATTCACTGTCACTGTACACTGACACTCCACATCTCATCCCTACGCTGACACACTCCTCTCCACAGTCCCTCACCATCCCCTTCATCCCCATTTACTGTCACTGTACACTGACACTCCACATCTCATCCCTGCACTGACACACTCCTCTCCACAGTCCCTCACGACCTCACCATCCCCCATTCACTGTCACTGTACACTGACACTCCACATCTCATCCCTGCACTGACACACTCCTCTCCACAGTCCCTTACCATCCCCTTCACCCCCCTTCACTGTCACTGTACACTCCACACCCCATACCTGCACTGACACACTCCTCTCCACAGTCCCTCACCATCCCCTTCACCCCCCTTCACTGTCACTGTACACTGACACTCCACACCTTATCCCTACACAGACACACTCCTCTCCACAGTCCCTCACCACCCCCTTCATCCCCCATTCACTGTCACTGTACACTGACACTCCACATCTCATCCCTGCACTGACACACTCCTCTCCACAGTCCCTCACCATCCCCTTCATCCCCATTCACTGTCACTGTACACTGACACTCCACATCTCATCCCTACGCTGACACACTCCTCTCCACAGTCCCTCACCATCCCCTTCATCCCCCATTCACTGTCACTGTACACTCCACACCCCATACCTGCACTGACACACTCCTCTCCACAGTCCCTCACCATCCCCTTCACCCCCCTTCACTGTCACTGTACACTGACACTCCACATCTCATCCCTGCACTGACACACTCCTCTCTACAGTCCCTTACCATCCCCTTCACCCCCCTTCACTGTCACTGTACACTCCACACCCCATACCTGCACTGACACACTCCTCTCCACAGTCCCTCACCACCCCTTCATCCCCCATTCACTGTCACTGTACACTGACACTCCACATCTCATCCCTACGCTGACACACTCCTCTCCACAGTCCCTCACCATCCCCTTCATCCCCCATTCACTGTCACTGTACACTGACACTCCACATCTCATCCCTGCACTGACACACTCCTCTCCACAGTCCCTTACCATCCCCTTCACCCCCCTTCACTGTCACTGTACACTCCACACCCCATACCTGCACTGACACACTCCTCTCCACAGTCCCTCACCATCCCCTTCATCCCCCATTCACTGTCACTGTACACTCCACACCCCATACCTGCACTGACACACTCCTCTCCACAGTCCCTCACCATCCCCTTCACCCCCCTTCACTGTCACTGTACACTCCACACCCCATACCTGCACTGACACACTCCTCTCTGCAGTCCCTCACCATCCCCCCATTCACTGTCACTGTACACTGACACTCCACATCTCATCCCTGCACTGACACACTCCTCTCTACAGTCCCTCACCATCCCCTTCATCCCCCATTCACTGTCACTGTACACTCCACACCCCAAACCTGCACTGACACACTCCTCTCCACAGTCCCTCACCATCCCCTTCACCCCCCTTCACTGTCACTGTACACTGACACTCCACATCTCATCCCTACGCTGACACACTCCTCTCTACAGTTCCTCACCACCCCCTTCACCCCCCTTCACTGTCACTGTACACTGACACTCCACATCTCATCCCTACACTGACACACTCCTCTCCACAGTCCCTCACCATCCCCTTCACCCCCCTTCACTGTCACTGTACACTCCACACCTCATCCCTACACTGACACACTCCTCTCCACAGTCCCTCACCATCCCCTTCACCCCACTTCACTGTCACTGTACACTGACACTCCACACCTTATCCCTACACTGACACACTCCTCTCCACAGTCCCTCACCACCCCCTTCATCCCCCATTCACTGTCACTGTACACTGACACTCCACATCTCATCCCTACGCTGACACACTCCTCTCCACAGTCCCTCACCATCCCCTTCATCCCCATTCACTGTCACTGTACACTGACACTCCACATCTCATCCCTACGCTGACACACACCTCTCCACAGTCCCTCACCATCCCCTTCATCCCCCATTCACTGTCACTGTACACTGACACTCCACATCTCATCCCTGCACTGACACACTCCTCTCCACAGTCCCTTACCATCCCCTTCACCCCCCTTCACTGTCACTGTACACTCCACACCCCATACCTGCACTGACACACTCCTCTCCACAGTCCCTCACCATCCCCTTCATCCCCCATTCACTGTCACTGTACACTCCACACCCCATACCTGCACTGACACACTCCTCTCCACAGTCCCTCACCACCCCCTTCATCCCCCTTCACTGTCACTGTACACTCCACACCCCATACCTGCACTGACACACTCCTCTCTACAGTCCTTCACCATCCCCTTCATCCCCATTCACTGTCACTGTACACTGACACTCCACATCTCATCCCTGCACTGACACACTCCTCTCCACAGTCCCTCACCACCCCCTTCACCCCCATTCACTGCCACTGTACACTGACACTCCACATCTCATCCCTACGCTGACACACTCCTCTCCACAGTCCCTCACCATCCCCTTCATCCCCCTTCACTGTCACTGTACACTGACACTCCACATCTCATCCCTACACTGACACACTCCTCTCCACAGTCCCTCACCACCCCCTTCACCCCCCTTCACTGTCACTGTACACTGACACTCCACATCTCATCCCTACACTGACACACTCCTCTCCACAGTCCCTCACCATCCCCTTCATCCCCCTTCACTGTCACTGTACACTGACACTCCACATCTCATCCCTACGCTGACACACTCCTCTCCACAGTCCCTCACCATCCCCTTCATCCCCCTTCACTGTCACTGTACACTGACACTCCACATCTCATCCCTACACTGACACACTCCTCTCCACAGTCCCTCACCATCCCCTTCATCCCCATTCACTGTCACTGTACACTGACACTCCACACCTTATCCCTACGCTGACACACTCCTCTCCACAGTCCCTCACCATCCCCTTCATCCCCCATTCACTGTCACTGTACACTGACACTCCACACCTTATCCCTACGCTGACACACTCCTCTCCACAGTCCCTCACCATCCCCTTCACCCCCCTTCACTGTCACTGTACACTGACACTCCACATCTCATCCCTACGCTGAAACACTCCTCTCTACAGTCCCTCACCATCCCCTTCACCCCCCTTCACTGTCACTGTACACTCCACACCCCAAACGTGCACTGACACACTCCTCTCCACAGTCCCTCACCACCTCACCATCCCCCATTCACTGTCACTGTACACTGACACTCCACATCTCATCCCTGCACTGACACACTCCTCTCCGCAGTCCCTTACCATCCCCTTCACCCCCCTTCACTGTCACTGTACACTCCACACCCCATACCTGCACTGACACACTCCTCTCCACAGTCCCTCACCATCCCCTTCACCCCCCTTCACTGTCACTGTACACTGACACTCCACACCTTATCCCTACACTGACACACTCCTCTCCACAGTCCCTCACCACCCCCTTCATCCCCCATTCACTGTCACTGTACACTGACACTCCACATCTCATCCCTACGCTGACACACTCCTCTCCACAGTCCCTCACCATCCCCTTCATCCCCATTCACTGTCACTGTACACTGACACTCCACATCTCATCCCTGCACTGACACACTCCTCTCCACAGTCCCTTACCATCCCCTTCACCCCCCTTCACTGTCACTGTACACTCCACACCCCATACCTGCACTGACACACTCCTCTCCACAGTCCCTCACCATCCCCTTCACCCCCCTTCACAGTCACTGTACAGTCCACACCCCATACCTGCACTGACACACTCCTCTCCACTGTCCCTCACCACCCCCTTCATCCCCATTCACTGTCACTGTACACTGACACTCCACATCTCATCCCTGCACTGACACACTCCTCTCCACAGTCCCTCACCATCCCCTTCATCCCCATTCACTGTCACTGTACACTGACACTCCACATCTCATCCCTACGCTGACACACTCCTCTCCACAGTCCCTCACCATCCCCTTCACCCCCCTTCACTGTCACTGTACACTGACACTCCACATCTCATCCCTGCACTGACACACTCCTCTCTACAGTCCCTTACCATCCCCTTCACCCCCCTTCACTGTCACTGTACACTCCACACCCCATACCTGCACTGACACACTCCTCTCCACAGTCCCTCACCACCCCTTCATCCCCCATTCACTGTCACTGTACACTGACACTCCACATCTCATCCCTACGCTGACACACTCCTCTGTACAGTCCCTCACCATCCCCTTCATCCCCATTCACTGTCACTGTACACTGACACTCCACATCTCATCCCTGCACTGACACACTCCTCTCCACAGTCCCTTACCATCCCCTTCACCCCCCTTCACTGTCACTGTACACTCCACACCCCATACCTGCACTGACACACTCCTCTCCACAGTCCCTCACCACCCCTTCATCCCCCATTCACTGTCACTGTACACTGACACTCCACATCTCATCCCTACGCTGACACACTCCTCTGTACAGTCCCTCACCATCCCCTTCATCCCCATTCACTGTCACTGTACACTGACACTCCACATCTCATCCCTGCACTGACACACTCCTCTCCACAGTCCCTTACCATCCCCTTCACCCCCCTTCACTGTCACTGTACACTCCACACCCCATACCTGCACTGACACACTCCTCTCCACAGTCCCTCACCATCCCCTTCATCCCCCATTCACTGTCACTGTACACTCCACACCCCATACCTGCACTGACACACTCCTCTCCACAGTCCCTCACCATCCCCTTCACCCCCCTTCACTGTCACTGTACACTCCACACCCCATACCTGCACTGACACACTCCTCTCTGCAGTCCCTCACCATCCCCCCATTCACTGTCACTGTACACTGACACTCCACATCTCATCCCTGCACTGACACACTCCTCTCCACAGTCCCTCACCATCCCCTTCACCCCCCTTCACTGTCACTGTACACTGACACTCCACATCTCATCCCTACGCTGACACACTCCTCTCTACAGTCCCTCACCACCCCCTTCACCCCCCTTCACTGTCACTGTACACTGACACTCCACATCTCATCCCTACACTGACACACTCCTCTCCACAGTCCCTCACCATCCCCTTCACCCCCCTTCACTGTCACTGTACACTCCACACCTCATCCCTACACTGACACACTCCTCTCCACAGTCCCTCACCATCCCCTTCACCCCACTTCACTGTCACTGTACACTGACACTCCACACCTTATCCCTACACTGACACACTCCTCTCCACAGTCCCTCAACATCCCCTTCATCCCCCATTCACTGTCACTGTACACTGACACTCCACATCTCATCCCTACGCTGACACACTCCTCTCCACAGTCCCTCACCATCCCCTTCATCCCCATTCACTGTCACTGTACACTGACACTCCACATCTCATCCCTACGCTGACACACACCTCTCCACAGTCCCTCACCATCCCCTTCATCCCCCATTCACTGTCACTGTACACTGACACTCCACATCTCATCCCTGCACTGACACACTCCTCTCCACAGTCCCTTACCATCCCCTTCACCCCCCTTCACTGTCACTGTACACTCCACACCCCATACCTGCACTGACACACTCCTCTCCACAGTCCCTCACCATCCCCTTCATCCCCCATTCACTGTCACTGTACACTGACACTCCACATCTCATCCCTGCACTGACACACTCCTCTCCACAGTCCCTTACCATCCCCTTCACCCCCCTTCACTGTCACTGTACACTCCACACCCCATACCTGCACTGACACACTCCTCTCCACAGTCCCTCACCATCCCCTTCATCCCCCATTCACTGTCACTGTACACTCCACACCCCATACCTGCACTGACACACTCCTCTCCACAGTCCCTCACCATCCCCTTCACCCCCCATTCACTGTCACTGTACACTGACACTCCACACCTTATCCCTACACTGACACACTCGTCTCCACAGTCCCTCAACATCCCCTTCATCCCCCATTCACTGTCACTGTACACTGACACTCCACATCTCATCCCTACACTGACACACTCCTCTCCACAGTCCCTTACCATCCCCTTCACCCCCATTCACTGTCACTGTACACTGACACTCCACACCTCATCCCTACGCTGACACACTCCTCTCCACAGTCCCTCACCATCCCCTTCACCCCCCTTCACTGTCACTGTACACTCCACACCCCATACCTGCACTGACACACTCCTCTCCACAGTCCCTCACCATCCCCTTCACCCCACTTCACTGTCACTGTACACTCCACACCCCATACCTGCACAGACACACTCCTCTCCACAGTCCCTCACCACCTCACCATCCCCCATTCACTGTCACTGTACACTGACACTCCACATCTCATCCCTACGCTGACACACTCCTCTCTACAGTCCCTCACCACCCCCTTCACCCCCATTCACTGTCACTGTACACTGACACTCCACATCTCATCCCTACGCTGACACACTCCTCTCTACAGTCCTTCACCATCCCCTTCATCCCCATTCACTGTCACTGTACACTGACACTCCACATCTCATCCCTACACTGACACACTCCTCTCTACAGTCCTTCACCATCCCCTTCACCCCATTCACTGTCACTGTACACTGACACTCCACATCTCATCCCTACACTGACACACTCCTCTCTACAGTCCCTCACCATCCCCTTCATCCCCCTTCACTGTCACTGTACACTGACACTCCACATCTCATCCCTACGCTGACACACTCCTCTCCACAGTCCCTCACCACCCCCTTCACCCCCCTTCACTGTCACTGTACACTGACACTCCACATCTCATCCCTACACTGACACACTCCTCTCCACAGTCCCTCACCATCCCCTTCATCCCCCTTCACTGTCACTGTACACTGACACTCCACATCTCATCCCTACGCTGACACACTCCTCTCCACAGTCCCTCACCATCCCCTTCATCCCCCTTCACTGTCACTGTACACTGACACTCCACATCTCATCCCTACACTGACACACTCCTCTCCACAGTCCCTCACCATCCCCTTCATCTCCATTCACTGTCACTGTACACTGACACTCCACACCTTATCCCTACGCTGACACACTCCTCTCCACAGTCCCTCACCATCCCCTTCACCCCCCTTCACTGTCACTGTACACTGAGACTCCACATCTCATCCCTACGCTGAAACACTCCTCTCTACAGTCCCTCACCATCCCCTTCACCCCCCTTCACTGTCACTGTACACTCCACACCCCAAACGTGCACTGACACACTCCTCTCCACAGTCCCTCACCACCTCCCCATCCCCCATTCACTGTCACTGTACACTGACACTCCACATCTCATCCCAGCACTGACACACTCCTCTCCGCAGTCCCTTACCATCCCCTTCACCCCCCTTCACTGTCACTGTACACTCCACACCCCATACCTGCACTGA
This sequence comes from Hemitrygon akajei, assembly GCF_048418815.1. NCBI lineage: Eukaryota > Metazoa > Chordata > Chondrichthyes > Myliobatiformes > Dasyatidae > Hemitrygon > Hemitrygon akajei. The sequence goes on from NC_133154.1 coordinate 32,599,884, forward strand.
CACACTCCTCTCCACAGTCCCTCACCATCCCCTTCACCCCCCTTCACTGTCACTGTACACTGACACTCCACATCTCATCCCTACGCTGACACACTCCTCTCCACAGTCCCTCACCATCCCCTTCATCCCCATTCACTGTCACTGTACACTGACACTCCACATCTCATCCCTGCACTGACACACTCCTCTCTACAGTCCCTTACCATCCCCTTCACCCCCCTTCACTGTCACTGTACACTCCACACCCCATACCTGCACTGACACACTCCTCTCCACAGTCCCTCACCACCCCTTCATCCCCCATTCACTGTCACTGTACACTGACACTCCACATCTCATCCCTACGCTGACACACTCCTCTGTACAGTCCCTCACCATCCCCTTCATCCCCATTCACTGTCACTGTACACTGACACTCCACATCTCATCCCTGCACTGACACACTCCTCTCCACAGTCCCTTACCATCCCCTTCACCCCCCTTCACTGTCACTGTACACTCCACACCCCATACCTGCACTGACACACTCCTCTCCACAGTCCCTCACCACCCCTTCATCCCCCATTCACTGTCACTGTACACTGACACTCCACATCTCATCCCTACGCTGACACACTCCTCTGTACAGTCCCTCACCATCCCCTTCATCCCCATTCACTGTCACTGTACACTGACACTCCACATCTCATCCCTGCACTGACACACTCCTCTCCACAGTCCCTTACCATCCCCTTCACCCCCCTTCACTGTCACTGTACACTCCACACCCCATACCTGCACTGACACACTCCTCTCCACAGTCCCTCACCATCCCCTTCATCCCCCATTCACTGTCACTGTACACTCCACACCCCATACCTGCACTGACACACTCCTCTCCACAGTCCCTCACCATCCCCTTCACCCCCCTTCACTGTCACTGTACACTCCACACCCCATACCTGCACTGACACACTCCTCTCTGCAGTCCCTCACCATCCCCCCATTCACTGTCACTGTACACTGACACTCCACATCTCATCCCTGCACTGACACACTCCTCTCCACAGTCCCTCACCATCCCCTTCACCCCCCTTCACTGTCACTGTACACTGACACTCCACATCTCATCCCTACGCTGACACACTCCTCTCTACAGTCCCTCACCACCCCCTTCACCCCCCTTCACTGTCACTGTACACTGACACTCCACATCTCATCCCTACACTGACACACTCCTCTCCACAGTCCCTCACCATCCCCTTCACCCCCCTTCACTGTCACTGTACACTCCACACCTCATCCCTACACTGACACACTCCTCTCCACAGTCCCTCACCATCCCCTTCACCCCACTTCACTGTCACTGTACACTGACACTCCACACCTTATCCCTACACTGACACACTCCTCTCCACAGTCCCTCACCATCCCCTTCATCCCCCATTCACTGTCACTGTACACTGACACTCCACATCTCATCCCTACGCTGACACACTCCTCTCCACAGTCCCTCACCATCCCCTTCATCCCCATTCACTGTCACTGTACACTGACACTCCACATCTCATCCCTACGCTGACACACACCTCTCCACAGTCCCTCACCATCCCCTTCATCCCCCATTCACTGTCACTGTACACTGACACTCCACATCTCATCCCTGCACTGACACACTCCTCTCCACAGTCCCTTACCATCCCCTTCACCCCCCTTCACTGTCACTGTACACTCCACACCCCATACCTGCACTGACACACTCCTCTCCACAGTCCCTCACCATCCCCTTCATCCCCCATTCACTGTCACTGTACACTGACACTCCACATCTCATCCCTGCACTGACACACTCCTCTCCACAGTCCCTTACCATCCCCTTCACCCCCCTTCACTGTCACTGTACACTCCACACCCCATACCTGCACTGACACACTCCTCTCCACAGTCCCTCACCATCCCCTTCATCCCCCATTCACTGTCACTGTACACTCCACACCCCATACCTGCACTGACACACTCCTCTCCACAGTCCCTCACCATCCCCTTCACCCCCCATTCACTGTCACTGTACACTGACACTCCACACCTTATCCCTACACTGACACACTCGTCTCCACAGTCCCTCAACATCCCCTTCATCCCCCATTCACTGTCACTGTACACTGACACTCCACATCTCATCCCTACACTGACACACTCCTCTCCACAGTCCCTTACCATCCCCTTCACCCCCATTCACTGTCACTGTACACTGACACTCCACACCTCATCCCTACGCTGACACACTCCTCTCCACAGTCCCTCACCATCCCCTTCACCCCCCTTCACTGTCACTGTACACTCCACACCCCATACCTGCACTGACACACTCCTCTCCACAGTCCCTCACCATCCCCTTCACCCCACTTCACTGTCACTGTACACTCCACACCCCATACCTGCACAGACACACTCCTCTCCACAGTCCCTCACCACCTCACCATCCCCCATTCACTGTCACTGTACACTGACACTCCACATCTCATCCCTACGCTGACACACTCCTCTCCACAGTCCCTCACCATCCCCTTCACCCCCATTCACTGTCACTGTACACTGACACTCCACATCTCATCCCTACGCTGACACACTCCTCTCTACAGTCCTTCACCATCCCCTTCATCCCCATTCACTGTCACTGTACACTGACACTCCACATCTCATCCCTACACTGACACACTCCTCTCTACAGTCCTTCACCATCCCCTTCACCCCATTCACTGTCACTGTACACTGACACTCCACATCTCATCCCTACACTGACACACTCCTCTCTACAGTCCCTCACCATCCCCTTCATCCCCCTTCACTGTCACTGTACACTGACACTCCACATCTCATCCCTACGCTGACACACTCCTCTCCACAGTCCCTCACCACCCCCTTCACCCCCCTTCACTGTCACTGTACACTGACACTCCACATCTCATCCCTACACTGACACACTCCTCTCCACAGTCCCTCACCATCCCCTTCATCCCCCTTCACTGTCACTGTACACTGACACTCCACATCTCATCCCTACGCTGACACACTCCTCTCCACAGTCCCTCACCATCCCCTTCATCTCCATTCACTGTCACTGTACACTGACACTCCACACCTTATCCCTACGCTGACACACTCCTCTCCACAGTCCCTCACCATCCCCTTCACCCCCCTTCACTGTCACTGTACACTGAGACTCCACATCTCATCCCTACGCTGAAACACTCCTCTCTACAGTCCCTCACCATCCCCTTCACCCCCCTTCACTGTCACTGTACACTGACACTCCACATCTCATCCCTACGCTGACACACTCCTCTCCACAGTCCCTCACCACCCCCTTCACCCCCCTTCACTGTCACTGTACACTGACACTCCACATCTCATCCCTACACTGACACACTCCTCTCCACAGTCCCTCACCATCCCCTTCATCCCCCTTCACTGTCACTGTACACTGACACTCCACATCTCATCCCTACGCTGACACACTCCTCTCCACAGTCCCTCACCATCCCCTTCATCTCCATTCACTGTCACTGTACACTGACACTCCACACCTTATCCCTACGCTGACACACTCCTCTCCACAGTCCCTCACCATCCCCTTCACCCCCCTTCACTGTCACTGTACACTGAGACTCCACATCTCATCCCTACGCTGAAACACTCCTCTCTACAGTCCCTCACCATCCCCTTCACCCCCCTTCACTGTCACTGTACACTCCACACCCCAAACGTGCACTGACACACTCCTCTCCACAGTCCCTCACCACCTCCCCATCCCCCATTCACTGTCACTGTACACTGACACTCCACATCTCATCCCAGCACTGACACACTCCTCTCCGCAGTCCCTTACCATCCCCTTCACCCCCCTTCACTGTCACTGTACACTCCACACCCCATACCTGCACTGACACACTCCTCTCCACAGTCCCTCACCATCCCCTTCACCCCCCTTCACTGTCACTGTACACTGACACTCCACATCTCATCCCTACGCTGACACACTCCTCTCCACAGTCCCTCACCATCCCCTTCATCCCCATTCACTGTCACTGTACACTGACACTCCACATCTCATCCCTACGCTGACACACTCCTCTCCACAGTCCCTCACCATCCCCTTCATCCCCCATTCACTGTCACTGTACACTGACACTCCACATCTCATCCCTGCACTGACACACTCCTCTCCACAGTCCCTTACCATCCCCTTCACCCCCCTTCACTGTCACTGTACACTCCACACCCCATACCTGCACTGACACACTCCTCTCCACAGTCCCTCACCATCCCCTTCACCCCCCTTCACTGTCACTGTACACTGACACTCCACATCTCATCCCTGCACTGACACACTCCTCTCTACAGTCCCTTACCATCCCCTTCACCCCCTTCACTGTCACTGTACACTCCACACCCCAAACCTGCACTGACACACTCCTCTCCACAGTCCCTCACCATCCCCTTCATCCCCATTCACTGTCACTGTACACTGACACTCCACATCTCATCCCTGCACTGACACACTCCTCTCCACAGTCCCTCACCATCCCCTTCATCCCCCATTCACTGTCACTGTACACTGACACTCCACATCTCATCCCTGCACTGACACACTCCTCTCCACAGTCCCTTACCATCCCCTTCACCCCCCTTCACTGTCACTGTACACTCCACACCCCATACCTGCACTGACACACTCCTCTCCACAGTCCCTCACCATCCCCTTCATCCCCCATTCACTGTCACTGTACACTGACACTCCACATCTCATCCCTGCACTGACACACTCCTCTCCACAGTCCCTCACCATCCCCTTCACCCCCCTTCACTGTCACTGTACACTCCACACCCCATACCTGCACTGACACACTCCTCTCCACAGTCCCTCACCATCCCCTTCACCCCCCATTCACTGTCACTGTACACTGACACTCCACACCTTATCCCTACACTGACACACTCCTCTCCACAGTCCCTCACCATCCCCTTCACCCCCCTTCACTGTCACTGACACTCCACATCTCATCCCTACGCTGACACACTCCTCTCTACAGTCCTTCACCATCCCCTTCATCCCCATTCACTGTCACTGTACACTGACACTCCACATCTCATCCCTGCACTGACACACTCCTCTCCACAGTCCCTCACCATCCCCTTCATCCCCCATTCACTGTCACTGTACACTGACACTCCACATCTCATCCCTGCACTGACACACTCCTCTCCACAGTCCCTCACCACCCCCTTCACCCCCATTCACTGTCACTGTACACTGACACTCCACATCTCATCCCTACGCTGACACACTCCTCTCCACAGTCCCTCACCACCCCCTTCACCCCCCTTCACTGTCACTGTACACTGACACTCCACATCTCATCCCTACACTGACACACTCCTCTCCACAGTCCCTCACCATCCCCTTCATCCCCCTTCACTGTCACTGTACACTGACACTCCACATCTCATCCCTACGCTGACACACTCCTCTCCACAGTCCCTCACCATCCCCTTCATCCCCCTTCACTGTCACTGTACACTGACACTCCACATCTCATCCCTACACTGACACACTCCTCTCCACAGTCCCTCACCATCCCCTTCATCCCCCTTCACTGTCACTGTACACTGACACTCCACATCTCATCCCTACGCTGACACACTCCTCTCTACAGTCCCTCACCATCCCCTTCACCCCCCTTCACTGTCACTGTACACTCCACACCCCATACCTGCACTGACACACTCCTCTCCACAGTCCCTCACCATCCCCTTCACCCCCCTTCACTGTCACTGTACACTCCACACCCCATACCTGCACTGACACACTCCTCTCCACAGTCCCGCACCATCCCCTTCATCCCCATTCACTGTCACTGTACACTGACACTCCACATCTCATCCCTACGCTGACACACTCCTCTCTACAGTCCCGCACCATCCCCTTCATCCCCATTCACTGTCACTGTACACTGACACTCCACATCTCATCCCTGCACTGACACACTCCTCTCCACAGTCCCTCACCACCCCTTCATCCCCCCTTCACTGTCACTGTACACTGACACTCCACACCTTATCCCTGCACTGACACACTCCTCTCCACAGTCCCTCACCACCCCCTCCATCCCCATTCACTGTCACTGTACACTGACACTCCACATCTCATCCCTGCACTGACACACTCCTCTCCACAGTCCCTCACCACCCCCTCCATCCCCATTCACTGTCACTGTACACTGACACTCCACATCTCATCCCTGCACTGACACACTCCTCTCCACAGTCCCTCACCACCCCTTCATCCCCCCTTCACTGTCACTGTACACTGACACTCCACACCTTATCCCTGCACTGACACACTCCTCTCCACAGTCCCTCACCACCCCCTCCATCCCCATTCACTGTCACTGTACACTGACACTCCACATCTCATCCCTGCACTGACACACTCCTCTCCACAGTCCCTCACCACCCCCTCCATCCCCATTCACTGTCACTGTACACTGACACTCCACATCTCATCCCTACGCTGACACACTCCTCTCCACAGTCCCTCACCACCTCACCATCCCCCATTCATTGTCACTGTACACTGACACTCCACATCTCATCCCAACGCTGACACACTCCTCTCCACAGTCCCTCACCACCCCCTTCACCCCCCTTCACTGTCACTGTACACTCCACACCCCATACCTGCACTGACACACTCCTCTCCACAGTCCCTCACCATCCCCTTCACCCCCCTTCACTGTCACTTTACACTGACACTCCACACCTCATCCCTACACTGACACACTCCTCTCTACAGTCCCTCACCACCCCCTTCATCCCCATTCACTGTCACTGTACACTGACACTCCACATCTCATCCCTACGCTGACACACTCCTCTCCAAAGTCCCTCACCATCCCCTTCATCCCCCTTCACTGTCACTTTACACTGACACTCCACACCTCATCCCTACACTGACACACTCCTCTCTACAGTCCCTCACCACCCCCTTCATCCCCATTCACTGTCACTGTACACTGACACTCCACATCTCATCCCTACGCTGACACACTCCTCTCCAAAGTCCCTCACCATCCCCTTCACCCCCCTTCACTGTCACTTTACACTGACACTCCACACCTCATCCCTACACTGACACACTCCTCTCTACAGTCCTTCACCACCCCCTTCATCCCCATTCACTGTCACTGTACACTGACACTCCACATCTCATCCCTACGCTGACACACTCCTCTCCACAGTCCCTCACCACTCCCCATCCCCCATTCATTGTCACTTCACACTGACACTCCACACCTCATACCTACACTGACACAGTCCCTCACCACCCCCTTCACCCCATTCATTGTCACTTCACACTGACACTCCACACCTCATACCTACACTGACACAGTCCCTCACCACCCCCTTCACCCCATTCACTGTCACTTCACACTGACACTCCACACCTCATCCCTACACTGACATAGTCCCTCACTACCCCCTTCATCCCCCATATGTGCCATGCTCCTTAAGGTTGTCATCGCTGGGGGAGGTAGTGGGGATAAACTCACATGCACCTCAAATAGCCTCTGACAACCATTTCCAGCTCCTGGCCTTCACATGTGGCTTAACTACTGAGCCTGGCAGATCTGTTTCTACTGATAGGAGAAGGGGTACAGGCTGGTTACCGGCATCTCAAAACCAGTTGCTTCGGACAGATGGGGCTCATCAGCCATGGTTGGCAGCTCATCTAGCAGAAGAAAAACTTTGATCTCAAACCTCCGCTGCCTTGCGCTATACCTACTCATGAGGAAGGCTTTGGGAGTAAACCCCGAGGGAAATTCCAGAGCTGGAGACCCTAAGGCACTTCAACGCTGACTGGCAACTCCTGCAACGCTGATGGTGCTGAACTGTATCCGCCTCTGCCATCCCTTTGGAATCATCAGCTGTGTGGAGAGGGGGAGCCTGCCACATAGACAACAGCTTGCTCTCCATATCGTACTGCCCTGGCTTGCGTATTATGTAGACAGTTTGGATGCAACAGAGGGCATCACTGTATATGTGGTCACACTCGGTTACTTGTACGTTGTGTTTTATGGGATCACTTTTAATTTTATTGAGCTATTTTATGCTACGTTGGATCTAGAGTAACATTAATTTCATTCTCCTTTACACTCGTGCACTGAAGAGCAGCAATAAACATTTTTAAGTCCCGAATCTTGAATCAATATGGTGGCTTTATTCCAATATAAAGTCTCTGTGCCTGTACTGACTGGAGTTTAGAAGGCTGAAGGGCATCTCATTGAAACCCATTGAATAACGTAAAGGCCTACATAGAGTGGATGTGGAGAGGATGTATCCAGCTTCGAGGGAGTCGAGGACCAGAGGGCACAGCCTCTGAATAGAAGGATATTGTTTAGAACAGAGATCGGGGGGGATTTCTTTAGCCGTGCAGTGATGAATCTGTGGTACTCATTGCCACAGACAGCTCTAGAGGCCGAGTCATTGAGTATATTTAAAGTGGACGTTGATAGGTGCTTGATTAGCAACGGCGACAAAAGTTACGGGGAGAGGGCAGGAGAATGGGGTTGAGAGGGATAATGAATCAGCTATGATGGAATGGAAGAACAGTCTCGATGGGCCAAATAGCCTAATCTACTCTAAGCCTTGTGGTCTTTGGACATTACTGTTGGTGGGAGCTTGCTATACATTGACTGTAAAAGTGCCTTGGAGCATCCTGAAAGGTGCTATATAAATGCAAAGCTTCCCTCGAGGTATAACCTCCAGAGTGCATTGCAGCAAAAACAGTCACAAGCCACTCCACACAACAGATTAAGGTGAGTTTAGTGTCAGAAAGAACCGAGGCAAACGCTTTGCACTGAGCTCCAAACACCTCCCTGGAACTGATGGTGCTGATGGCATAGACAGACAAAAGAACAGCGTGCTTCACGCTGTGTCTCTCAATGTAACCAAACACACTGAGCAAGATTGCAACTGAAATAAGGAAAGATCAGTCATGAAAAAGCTGTACCTTTCAAAGATTTCTGGACACAACATCAGCAATTAATCTTAAAACACCACGGAGCTGGGATTTCTGAGATGAATTGTCTCTTTGAAGGTGGCCTTATCTTCAGTTGTCATGAGATTCTTGAGCCAGCTAATCTGATGAGGGAGGGAGAGGGGGGAGAAAATTCATCACTGTCACCGGGGAATTGAAATATCCAGAGCAATAACAAGATGCTTCTTGTTTCGTCAGTGTTATGGCAGTCCACTGATTGGAAACAAAGGTAGCATTGGCTGCAAGCTCTGCCACAAAGGGGGGAGTTCTGTTCAATATCGCACCCTGGCCAATATTTGTCCCTCAGCCAATCAAGAAGAGATGCTCTGGTCTCTTTTGCAAAGAGGAAAAAAGAGTTTATTCGGGTGACACCAGAGACAGCGGGTGCTAGAATCTGGAGCAACCAGTTGGAGGAACTCAGTGGATTCCAGTCGTGGGCAGCAAGGACTTGTCGGCATTTCGGGTTGAAACCCTACAGGAGGGGCAAGAATGGAGAAGGAAGATGGCTGGTATAAAGAGGAGAGGAGGGGCCGTCCAAGGTTTAATTGATAAGGAGAAACTGCACAAATTGATTATTTTCCTCTGGAACTTCAGAAGTGAAAGTGATTTGATCTTAGCAGGTCGAGATAAATAATTTCCACTGGTCAGGGTATCTGGGAGATGGGGGTACAGTCAAAGTCAATTTATGGGGGTCCAGTGAAAGTCAGTTTATTGCAAAGTACACTGGTATATTCATAATTTGAGATTTATTTTCTTGCAGGCATTTGCAGGAAAATAAAGTAATACAACATAGCTTATGAAAGACTATAAATAATAAAGACTGGCAACAACCTATGTGCAAAGAGAAGAAAAGTTGCGCAAATAATCATGAAAAAGTAAATAAATAATACTGAGAACAGGAGCTGTAGAGTCATGTTCAGCATTGAGGTGAATGAAGTGGATCAGGAGCTGGAGAGTTATAACTGTCCCTGAGGTAGGACCAAGACTTTCAGAGATGAAGTTGAGAAGAATTTCTCCCCCACGCCACCCCCCACACAAAGCTCCTTTTTTTCTTGTTCTCCTCTTTTCTCTCTCTCTCTGTTTGCCTCTATTGCTCGTTCATTGGCCACTGTCTCCCATTCCCAGCTCTGCTCTCCATCCCCTCTTTGATACTACCTGTCTGTCAGTGTACTCCACTTTTTAGTCCAGTGATCACCCTCGGACACCTTCCTTCTCCATTCTCGGTCCTGATGCAGGCTTCCGACCCGAAATGATCGCTTTCCTCTCTCAGTTGAGTCCCTCCAGCAGAATATTTGTTGCTCCAGGTTCCAGCATCTGCAGCCTCTCGTGTCTCCTTAAGAAACTTCATTTCTCTGCGCAAGACGGCTGAATAGGGTCAATGGTCAATATTAAGGTTAGGACTCTTCTTTAACCAGTAATATTAAGGAAGAAGTTTCTCTGCTGAACATCGTCGGCATGCTATGCTGATGTTGGAATATATGGTGACCCTTGGCGGCTGCCCCCAGCACATATCCTGAGGTGGTGTTGGTTGTGAACACTAACGACACATTTCATGTAAGTTTCGATGTACATGAAAGAAGTTTATAGACTATACCTTGTTTAAGTCATTATGACATTTTTAGAACAAACTCTTTGTACCTAAATTGACAGCTGTCTGTCTGTCAGCTGTAAGGCAGAGTTGATATGTGGTGAAGTGTTTTGGGACATTTTGGTATCATTTGAAATAAAAACCTTCCTTTCACATTAGGTGTTTGAACCTGAGGCATTGGGCAGTGCCAGAAATACAAAACTGGACTGTACATTATATACTGCGGCTTATAAATCATGAGCCCTGATTGCAAATACAAAGCCCGAAAGATTTCATAAAGCACATGATTTAAACATGTGCTCTCATCACTTAACTAATTCACAAGAGAGCTGTGAGAGCTGAGCAAATAGTAAGAGAACCAAGATGGCAAGATGGATGACCAGTGCTAGGTGAATACTGAAACACATCTGAAGATGGATAGAATCGGTGGTTGATGGGCTGTGGATGAGAGACATCTATATCATGTAATGATAGCTCATTCAGAACGGCACAACAATATAACAGCTCAAGCAGAACAAAAGATATGTCATCCTTGCACTATTATGTAAAAATACAGTAACGAGGCTTACATGCAAATTGCATTTAGGGTTTTAAGAAGTGCTAACTGTATGGATAACACACACACACACACAAAATGCTGGAGTAACTCAGCAGGTCAGGCAGCATCTATGGAGGGGAATAACCAGTCGACATTTCAGGCCAAGACCCTTCATCAGGACTGGAAAGGAAGAGGGGAACTGCCAGAATAAGAAGGTGAGGGGAGGGGAAGGAGTACAAGCTAGAAGGTGATAGGTGAAGCCAAGTGGGTGGGGTAAAAGGTAAAGGACTGGAGAAGGAGGAATCTGATAGGAATGGAAAGTCGACCATGGGAGAAAGGGAAGGAGTAGGGTCATCTGCAGAATCTCTTGTGTTTGCACATTAATGGTGTCTTCTGGACTATTTGAATGATCAATTAATGGAGGAGAATTTAGGTTTGGCACAACAGCTATAGTGATGCTGGTATCTCATCCTTTCAGTTGTCTTCCTCCTCTGTGGGATCGCTCTGCAGAAAATGTGGGGGCTTTTTGACTGGGACTCTGTCAGTCTCACTGGAATGGACGTAGAGCACCTTTAAAATGGAGTTGCAAGAGATTACAGACGATGGAATCTGGAGCAGAAATAAACTGATGAGGAGAATACCCATGGTCCTAGAAAATGCTGGAGGAAGTTAGCAGGTCAGAGAGGAATGAACCGACGAAGAATTGACTCTTTATTCCTCTCCAAAGATGCTGCCTGACCTGCTGAGTTCCTCTAGAATTTTGTGCGTGTTACTCTGGATTTCCAACATCTGTAGAATCTCTTGTGTCTCTAACATTATGGATGCTGTCTTCTGGAAGGAGTCTTTCCTGTTGGGATTCCGTGCGAGGGTGATTCCTTGTAAACATTCATTCACAACATTAATAGAAGGGTTTAGATGCAGATTCAGATTTATTTATCACATGCACATTGATACACAGAGTGAAATGTGCTGTTTGCCTTAACGACCAACACAACACAGGGTGCAGCCCACAAGTGTCACCACACATTCCAACGCCCACAACGCTCAGCAGAGCAACGCAGAACACTACAGACATAACAGCACTGAAGATTTCATGGAAACTGGGGAGGCAACCTGTTTACACAAACGTGGTTTGTTTGAAACAGAATCAGAATCATGTTTAATATCACAGACTTATGGCATTGTTTTGTGGCAGCATTATAGTGCAATATATTAAAATCATTATAAATTGCAATTACATATACTAATGTAATCTGTAGTAAATATAATTTATTGAAATATATAGAAATTCATTATATATATATATATGTATATATAAGAACAAAAAGAGAGAGCCATTGCTGTGACTGGATTTCAGCTGCAGTCATCCTAAACAGGAACGTTTAATGATTCCCTTCAGAATTGCACACAAAAAATCTCCACTTTCCAGCAATTTGAAATCAACGCCACAGAAAATAGCTAAGGCAGGTACGTTAATCACTTTTAAAAGACATTTGGATAGGTAAATGGATTGGAAGTGTTTAGAAGACTATGTGTCGAACATAGACAAATCGGACTAGCTTGGATGGGCCATCCTGGTTGGCATGGACTAGCTGGGCCAAAGGGTTGCCTAATGTGTGAGGGAAAGTTGGGTCAGTTGAGATCAGGATTAGCTTCACCATCTCCTTGGAATCCAGAGATTCCCACTTCAGCACTGATGCAGGCACTTCTCAGAGTCTTGTACTATGAAATGAGCTGTCATTTGGGATGAATTATTAAACCATTGTCAGCTTGAGAAAATAAACTTTAGATATGTATGGAAAGTTAAACTTCTCATTACTCTTCTCGTTGGCTAAGTCTGCCTCTCCGTGCATTTTGTGGTTTGCTTCATGTTAATCTCACGTGTTCTTATCCTTCCCTGAGCATCTTTTCAAATCATTTTATTAAAAAAGATCACTTCTGTAGATTTTTAAGTATTGCCATTTAGTTTTTCTAATTATTTGGGAGTGGCACAGTAACATAGCAGTTGGCATAATGCTATAACAGAACCATCATCCTGGGTTCAATTCCAACCGCTGTCTGTAAGGAGTTTGTACGTTCTTCCCCTAACCGCATGGGTTTCCTCTGGGTGCTCCGGTTTCCTCCACATTCTAAAGACATACTGGTTAGTAGGATAATTGGTTATGAGGGTGTAATTGGCCGGTGTGGGCTCATTAGGCTAGACTGGCCTGTTAGCGTGCTGTATCTCTAAATAGGTTTAATAAAAAAGGCAAGTCATGCCCTCTAGATTCAGATTTATTTAATCACATGTACATTGAAACATACAGTGAGTTACGTTGCTTGCATTAATAACCAACACAACCAAGGATGCACTGGGAGCAGCCCGCAAGTGTTGTCACACATTCGGGCACCAACATAGCAAGCTCACAAGGCTTGGTAGAACATCACAGACCACAACAATACAGAAAACAACAAACGACCAAACAATAACAGCGAAACAAACTCCGTTTGTCCTTCCTACATATCCACCCACCCACTTGCGCACATACAGAGTCTTCTAATCACAGGACAGGCTGGTTTCAGCCTCCAGTGGACTCAAGGATTTGAAGACATTGGGACTTCAACTTCCCCAGAGGACTGGCAGCGATCCATAGACTCTGGGCTTCCCAACATCCTTGTAACTTTTCTCTGTGCTCTTTCCATTTTATCTAATCTTTCCTGTAGGTAGGTGACAAGAAATGCACACAGGACTCCAAATTAGGCCCCACGTTCATCTTATACAACTTCAACATCCCAACTCCTGTACTCAATACTTTGATTTATGAAGGGCAATGTGTCAAAAGCTTTCTTTACCTGTGATGTCACTTTCAATGAATTATGGACCTATATTCCAAGATCCCTTTGTTCTGATATGCTTTTCAGTGCCTGATTGCTCATTGTATAAGACTTGGTTGGTCCTCTCAAAGTGAAACACCTCGCACTTGTCTGCAATAAATTCCATTTCAGCCCATTATTCCAGCTGGTCCAGATCATGTTGGTACTCTTCCTCTCTGTCCACTACAAACCCAATCTTGGTGACATCTGCTAATTTACTGATCCATTTTACCACATTAACATCCAGATCGTTGATACAGATGACGAACAACAATGGATCCAGTGCCGATCCCTGTGGCATACCACTAGTCACAGGCCTCCACTCAGAGGGACAGCCCTCTACCACCACTCTTTGGCTTCTCCCACAAAGCCAATGCAGTATCTAATCCAATTTACTACCTCATCTTGGTTTCCCAGCGACAGAATCTTCTTGACCAACCTGCCATGCGGAACCTTGTTAAATGCTTCGCTAAAGTCCATGTAGACAACGCCCATTGCCTTGCCTTTGTCAACTTTCCTGGTAACTTGCTTGAAAAAGAAGATAGATTAGAGACAACTTACCATGCACAAAGTCATGTTGACTATCCCTAATCAGTCTCTGTCTATCTAAGTACTCATCTACCTGGTCCCCTAGTATATTTTCCAATAGCTTCTTTTGCATTTCTTATACTCCTCAAGTACTTCATTTGTTCCAACCTGTCTATATTGGCTATGCACCTTTTTTTTCTCTTAACTAGGGCCTCAATACCTCTCTAACACCAAGGTTTCCTAAACCTGCTATCCTTGCGTTTTATTCTGACAGGCATATACAAGCTTTGTACTCTCAAAATTTCACTTTTGCAGGTCTCCCACTTACCAAGAACATATTTGCCAGAAACAGCCTGTCCCAATCCACACTTGTCTTATCCTTTTTGATACCATCAAAATTGACCTTTCTCCAATTTAGAATCTCAACCTGTAGACCAGACCCATCTTTTTCCATAGTTACCTTGAAACTAATGACATTATGGAAAATGATCCAGTGTTTATGATGATTAAACTTTTCTCAGGCTTCTAGCCAGGTACAGGTAGCGATAATAGTCAACATTTTGATGACAAACTCCGCCATCTTCATCAGGGATGATGCCTGAGCACGTCTACTCCAGTGGTATTTATAACTCCATATTACGTCTGTCCTGATCGGTTAGTCCTCATCCAATCAGGTTTTTGCTCTCCCACCTTGTTTACAATCGCATTCCAGTTCTTAGAGCGAGCCCTTTGTCTTTGTTAAAATTCTCTACCTCTAGTTTTATTTCAGTGGTTTCCTTCACCAGGTGGTCCCGAAAGCCATTGGCACGGCACAGTAGTTTTGTGTTGAAGTCAATCCTATGGCCATTACAAATGCAATGTTTTGCTATCGCTAATTTCTCTGGATAACAAAAATAGTTACACCTCCTGTGCTTCTTGATGCAAGTTTCCACCGTGCATCCCATCTGGCCAATGTACGCTGCTCCCTTCACATTCACAGGGATCTCTGTAAACGCCAGCTGACCTGGATCCCAGGTCATCTTTGACTCGCATAAACTGATTTGAACATCCTTACGGATTTGTGGACGTTATTAATCCAGAATTTCTGGAAGATCCTGCCGATCCCTTCCGGAAACCATGGAAATATAAGCAAGACAGGTGGTAGTGACTGGTTCCTCCTTGTTGTTAGGTTTCCCACTTCTTCCGTCCGCCCGATTGATTTCCTTCACCTTGTAGCCATTCTGTAGAAACATCATGCATAATCGTCTTATTTCCTTGGGGAGACTCTCCAGGTCCAAAATAGTTTTCACACTGTTAATCAAAGTAGAAAGAACCACTCTTCATTGGGAGTGTGATAGTGGATGTTATTGTTGATGTATTGTTAAGCATTTAATGACCACGCTGTCTCCCTTTGTTGGTGGCTGTGTGCATCACCTTAACAGGCTCACGGCAAAGAGCAAGATGTCAACTACTTCCATCATGGAGCTCCAATATGCAGGCGATAACGCCCTTGTAGCCCACTCTGAAGAGGATCTGTAATGCATAATGGATGCTTTTGCCTGTGCATACAAACTCCGGTGACTTGATCTAAACATCAAGATAATCCAAGTCCTGCACCAACCAGCTCCAGATCAAGCTCCCAAACCTCCAACCAAATGAGTTGATAACATCTCTCTGGAGAACATTGCTCATTTCCCATATCTTAGCAGTCTTCTTTCAAGAGCCAATATTGACCTTGAAATGAATCGCACAAGAGGCTGTGCGAGTGGAGTTTTTGCCAGGCTGAGAACATATGAACATTTGCACAGAGTGTTCATGGGATCGCCTTGTCACTGGCTACTGCTAATTTCTACATGAAGGACTTTGAGGAGAGGGCTCTGAGTTCATCGCCCTTACACCCCAAATGCTCTTTCATATACATCGATGATACCTTTGTAGTGCGGCCTCACGGACTCCAGGCACTCCAACACTTCCATGACCATCTGAACAGTATACATCCAAACATTCAATTTACAATGGAGATGGAGAAGAATGTTTGCCTCCTGTTCCTGGACACTGTAATATGATGGAAACCGGATGGCAGCCTCAAACATGGTGTCTATTGTAAACACACTCACACACACTTAAAACTCAGCACTAACTGCCACCATCGTTCCTCCCAATGAAGAGTGGTTCTTTCTACTTTGATTAACTGTGCAACACTATTTTGGACCAGGAGAATTTCCCCGAGGAAACAAGACGATTATGCACGATGCTCCTACAGATTGGCCACAAGGAGAAGGAAATCAATTGGGCTTTTAAAAAGGCCAACAGCAAAACCAGGAAACCTAACTTGCAAGGAGGAACCCATCGCTACTGCCTGTCTTCTCTATATTTCCACGGTTTCTGGAAGGATTGTCAAGATCCTGAAGAAATATCGGATTAATACCATCCACAAACCCATAAGGAAGCTCAAATCACAGCTTATGTGTGTCAAAAATGACCCAGGACTTAGATCGTCTGGTGTCTACAGGATTCCCTTTGAACGCAGAGCAGCGTATATCGGCCAGACAGTGGAAACCCACATTAAAGAAGTCAGCAGGTGTATCTGTTTGTGTTACCCAGAGAAATCAGCGGTAGCAGAACAGTGCATTTGAAATGGCCATAGGATTGACTTCAATGGCACAAAACTGCCGTGCTTTCTTAAAGTTATTTGTTTATTTATTTTTTTTAGTGTGTCGCACCAGACAGTCAGCCATTCTCGTCTGGCACGTGGTGTCAGGATTGGTCTCCTTTCAGATTAACCGGGCCACGATATGAACGTTCCTGACTCGACCCTTGTTTTTTTTATGGGGCCGAGCGGCTAGCTCGATGCCCAATCCAGCATGGGTGGAAAGTGTGCTCGGGGTGGCCCGATCTGGATTCGAACTCGGGAGCCTTTGCTTCAGAGTCTGGCACTGATGCCACTATGTCACCAGCCAGCCAATGGCTTTTGGGACAGCCTGCTGAAGGAAACCATTGAAATAAAACTAGAGGAAAAGAATTTTAACAAAGACAAAGGGCTCGCGCTAAGTAAGAACTGAAATTCAATTGTAAATGGAAACCTGTTTGGATGAGGACTAACCAATCAGGAGGGACTGACTATGGGTATAAATAGCACTGAAAGAGACATACCAGGCATCATCCCAGATGAAGATGGCACAGGTTGTCTTTGAAACGTTGGTTATAATCGACATCTGTACCTGTCTGGAAGCCCTAGAAGAGTTTATTCATAATGGCTTTATGATCACTAGAAATAAAGTGTTTCCTTACAAGTCACCTGCCCTGTCTCGTTCCCTAAAAGCAGATCCAGTATCACACATTGTCTTGTTGGGAGTTCTATGAACTGATGAAGGAAACTTTACTGAACATATTTGACAAACTCTATCCCATCTAGTCCCTTCACAGTATGGGAATCACAGTCAATATGTGGAAAGTTAAAAATCATATACTATCACCTTCTCGAAACAGTCTGCAAACTCTCTACAAGTTTGTTTCCTCCAAATCCTGTGGACTGTTGGGTTCTCTACAATATAGCCGCATTAGCATGGTCATACTCTTCTCAGTTCCACACATACAGACTCACTAGACAAGTTCTCCCCTCTGTCCTGACTGACCACTACCATGACATTTTCCATGACTAGTAATAACACCCTCTCCCTTTAATCCCTCCTGCCATATCATATCTAAAACAATAGAAGCCTAGAAAATTGAGCTGCTAGTCCTGCCCCTCCTGCAATCAAGTCTCAGTAATGGCTAGAATATCATAATTCCATGTGTTCATCCATGCCTTGAGCTCATCTGCCTTTCTTACAATACTTCTTACATTAGCCCCACCACGCTCAACCTTTTGATTCCTGACTGTGTGTGAGGTCTTACCAATGACTTTCTCCACAGCCCAGACTCTGGCACCGGGTGGCAACATTCCATCCAGGAATCTCATTCCCACACAGAACCTCCTTTCTGTTTCCCTAACTAATGAATCCCCTAACACCACAGCTCACCTCTTCTCCCTTCTTCCTTTCTAAGCCACAGAGGCAGACTCAGTGCCAGAGAGCTGACCACTGTGACTTCCCTGTTGTTGAGGGGGATGGCTACAGGGCTACTCTGTTTAACCCCTTTCCCCTTCCTGACTGTCACCCAGTTTCCTGTGCCCTGCACCTTCAGTGTAACTGTCTATCTATATGTCCTATCCATCACCCCTTCACCTTCCTGAATGATGCACAGTTCATCCATTTCCAGCTCCATCTCCTTAACATGGAGTGTTTGAAGTTGCAGCTCGATGTACTTCTTGCAGGTGTAGTCATCAGGGACACTGGAAGTCTCGCTAATTCTCACATCCCGCAGGAGGAGCATTCAACTATTCTGCCTGGCATCCTGTTTAACTGCAATTATAAAGAAGGAAACAATAACTAAACTGAAAAACTCTATCTACATCTTTTTGTCTTCTCTCATTCAAACATCTCCTCGCTGAAGCCTCAAATCCGCACTCTAACACTGTCCAGCCCAACAATGGCCACTCCAACAAAGGCTCCACTGAGCAAGTGTCTTATGTTCATTTTTATTTGTCCTTGCTAATGAATCCTGATCTCTGATTGGACACTGTTGAAACATCAAAACCCCAGCCAAACACTGCTTTTGTATTTTGTTTCGCTTCATGTTAACTCCCGAACTTTCTTGAAGGAAAGCAGATGTCAAACTACTTCCACCTTTGCCCATAGTGCTTACCAAATCAGATTTTTAACAGATATGCAACTGAAATTGTACATAATACCACTGCGGCAGACAACGAGTCAAAACTGTCCAATGCATCACCAGCACCAGTCTTCCCACCATCAAGGACATGAATACAGAAAGGTGCCTGAAAAAGGCTGGCAACACCCTGAGGGATCCACCTACCCTGCTGATGGACTGCTTGTCCCATTTCTATCAGGGAGGAGGCTACGTAACATCAATACCAGGATCACTAGACTCAAAAGTGGTTAGTTTCCCTAAGCAGTAAGGCTGATCCACACCTCCACCCATTAACCACCCCTCCAGACCCCCAAACACCACCACTTTATCATTTCTTGTCAGAGACACCTGTACCTAGCATCACTTTGTGGACATATAATCAATCAATATATATATATCTTATGTATTTATATTTATTGTGATTATATTAAGTTATTGAGTTCTTTACCTTATTGTGTTTTTTATATGCTACATCGGATCTGGAGTAACAATTATTTCATTCTCCTTCACAGTTTTGTACTGGAAATGACATTAAACTATCTTGAGTGTTGAATCTATTACATGGTAACACACTGAAGCTTTGACACATACTTTGGCTTGTCTCCATATTGGTATTCAAGCCACCAGTCTTAAAACTGTCTCTGCACCGTCTGACTAATCTCAAACCATCAGTTTTGATCATTATTAATACTCCAACACATTTTGAATTCATGTGTTTCTTTTTAGATATTATTGAGTGGTCTAGTAAATGTTTCAGTGGATGCAGTAAGTTGAAAAGGATCATGGGAAATTGATGAGGTGAAAAATGGGGTAGTGGAACTGGATAAGGACTAGTGGCAGGGAGATCAATCAAGTTGAGGTACGCAGGGATTCAAAACTAACAACGAGAATTCTAAAAATCAAGCACTTATCAAGCCAGGAGCCAAGGTAGGTCAGGAACACCTCGCATTTCCTGGCTCGTGGTCTGGTATTGGAATTGGTTTATTATTGTCACATGTACCAAGGGACAGTGAAAAGCTTGTCTTGCGTGCTATTCATTCAGATCAAATCATTACCCAGTGCGCTGAGGTAAAAAGAGGTAAAACAGTAAGTGTAAAAGCACGTGATGAACTGCAAGGCAGTGTAAGAGGCGATTGTGAGGCCAGGAGTCCATCCTGTGGCACAAAAGGTCCATTTAATGTTCTGATAACAGCTGCATAGAAGCTGTCCTTAAGTCTGGTGGTGTGTGCTTTCAGGCTTTTGTATTTTTTGCCTGAGCCTGTGAGTAGACAGAGCCCATGAAGGGCGGGGGACAGGGGTTAGTTTCCGTGATGTGCTGAGCTTCGTCTACAACTTTCTGCAGTTTCTTACGGTCATATGCAGAGTTTCCATACAGTCAACACAATTGGTAAGTGTCGATGGGGACGTGTCACATTTATCGAGTCTCCTGAGACATCTACATGGTTGGACCAGGACAGGCTACTGGTGGCGTTTGCAACTAGCAACTTAAAGCTCTCGACCCTCTCAACCCGTCTCTGTGACTTCAGGCTATACATGCCGGCGATGTTTTCCCTGCTGGTTTTCTCGAGGAATCCTCACAAGGCATCCCTTCCTAAAACCTGCAGACAACGGTAAACGTGCAGTCAGCAACTGTTGCAAAGCTTTGTCCTCCTTATGCTGTATAAAATAAGCAAATATAAATTAGTGATAAGAGCAATCAAGGTCTTAGGTAGTGAATCCCTCGATTTATCCAATGCTCATGAGAGATCTCATTGATGTTGGCTTCCTGATTTTGCCTTCTTCAGTTTAGTTATTTTGAGCATCTTCCAAACATCTATGCTTTTATAATAAATGAACCAAAATGCAGTAATTCTGATTTTTAATTGTATTTATTCTAGACTGGCTTTCATTACTGTGCAACCGGCTGGAATGTGTCCAAGTGAATGAATGAAGACTGAGGAACGACACATATCTGTGGTGCACTCGCTATCATTAAGGCATCTGGTCTCATTTTCCAAAGGTAATTTTTATTTTTCTTGCTGACACTTAAGAGAATTCACTAGAGTAGTATGTATGAAGGGATTGCTTCCATTGCAAGCCAAGGACATTGCTTACAGAATATTCAAGGGACTGAAGCGGAAGATGTGTGAGGGGTGTCAGGGAGTGAGGGTGACAGATGGGTGATGGATGTGAATGGGTGAGGGGTGTGAATGGGTGAGGGGTGTTAATGGATGTGAACGGGTGATAATGGGTGATGGGTGTGAATGGGTGAGGGGTGTGATTGAGGTATGTGAATGAGTGAGGGGTGTGAACGAGGTATGCGAATGGGTAAGAGGGGTGATTTGAGGGGTGTGAATGGGTGTGGGGTGTGATTTGAGGGGTGTGAATAGGTGAGGGGTGTGATTGAGGTATGTGAATGGGTGAGGGGTGTGAATGAGGTATGCGAATGGGTAAGAGGGGTGATTTGAGGGGTGTGAAATGATGTGAATGGGTGTGAATAGCTAATAATGGGTGTTGGATGGGAATGGGTGAGGGATTTGTGCAAGGGTCAGAAGAATGGGTGATGATCGTGGTTGATAACTAAAGAGCAGGGTGAGGTGGGGAGCTGGGCAGCATTTCGCAGTGAAGAATGGATGCAGTGCTGAATCAATGGGGATTGGCAGGGCACTCACAGCTGAAGAGGGCTGGGCTACCTGATGAAAAGGGAATGGATGCAGAGATGGTGGAGCTGAGTTGTTGGTGTACGAGTGCGGGACCTGTGTGGCAGTGGGGTGGTTTCAGTAAGAATGGGACAGTGCTTTGAGAGTGAGGTGTTTGTCGATTGAGGCATGGCGTTAGTGTATTTGTGTGAAGAAAGTGGATTTCCATAACATGGAAATGTAGGTGGGGGCAATGTTGCTGAGGGTCAATGGGGAGAGTGGGGCATATTGTTGATGGGAGCTTAGGATACAGTGTTGGTTGTACGGAGGGGTGCATCATCGATGATGGAGTCAGCAATGGTTATTGAGTACCGGGGCACACCTATTGTAGGGAGCCGGTCCTTTCTCTGTTGGAGTGTGAGTCATTGGGAAGAGGAGGGGTTTGTGTCAGCGGAATTGTATTATGATATGGAATTGGAATGAAGATTGGAAGGGGAATGTTGACGTTGCTTGCAAGGTGAACTTCTTACCTGTTACTAGAATCCTTTGCTCTGGACAATGAGGCACGCAGACTGTGGGATATGTAGACCTGTCAATGCATTTCAGGAATTGTTTTCTTCAATACAGCAGAAGTCCTGTGCTCTGAGCAACACAATGTCCAGAGTAGATGAATTTAATGCCAGATTTTTGGCCTGAGGGCACCCTTGAAATGTCACGGCAATGATAGTCATGACCTGGGAATGTTGTCTCACTGTTTGCTGCTTTTGGATCAAAGACCAGAGTTATAGGGAAAGATTGAATAGGTTGGGTCTTTATTCTTCGGAATGTCAAAGATTGAGGGAAGACTTGACCGAGGTATACCAAGTTATGAGGGGAATAGATAGGATAAATGTAAGCAAGCTTTTTCCACTGAGGTTGGGTGGGACTACAACTAGAGATCATGGCTTAAGGGTGAGAGGTGAAATATTTAAGGGGAACATGAGGGGGAACTTCTTCACTCAGAGGGTGGTGAGAGTGTGGAAGGAGCTGCCACTGGAAGTAGTGGACATGAGTTTGATTACAACATTTATGAGAAATTTGGATGGGTACATGGATGGGAGGGGTACGGAAGGCTACGGTCCAGGTGCAAGTCGATGGGATTAGGCAGAACAATAGTTATGGGCCATGAGGCCTGTTTCTGTGCTATAGTGTCTACGTCTATGACTCCAGAGTGACAAAAGAAATCCTAATTCCAATTTAACGAGTATCGTTTTGGGCAAACTTGTTAACAAATTTATATCAAGCGTTGTGCAGTGCTGTCAAAACTAATTGTTGTACATCTTACGAGGATTATTCCTCTTGAAAGTTTATTCACCTTTCTCAGGAAAGTAAATAATTTAGTGCACTTCGATGTAGCACAAACTTCACATGGTCAGTAGGAAGTATCCAAATCAACTGGCTAGGTGATATTTTGCCTTCCTTGCTAAACTCTGATGTATAATATGCTGCGTGTCATGAGCAGATATGAAATTGAAATTCAAATGAGGACGTAGGTTCAGCAGTGTCACTTTATGGACATGTTCTCAATTGCCCTGAGTGTAATGTCACACTGCCACAGCTTTCTTGATAAGCAACTTTTTTTTTTTGCAAAGAAAATATTCAGCATTTAATTTCTCATTCATATTAATCTCCAGGAAGGACCGTGAGCCATTGTTAAAATTTCCCAGCCTCTGATTAGCTTTATACATTTTCATGTAATTGTTGGATAATTATGCCTTTCGCTAATTCAGGAAGTATTGTGCTGCCTGGCTGTCTTATTCATTTGATCATTCCTCGGGAATTAATGCCAGCTTTAATTTGGTTAGTCCTCTTCGTCACCATCACGCAGGGATAGATTGGCGGTTTCACTGATAGTTCTACCTTAGCGTGCCAAATGAACGTCTCTGGGCTTCAAGTTGCTCGGTAAGCGGGGCTGGTTACCTGGCAGGATCTTAATTCTATGCAGGGTAAAATCCTAACCATTCACTCCCTCCATCACTAGTGTACAGTGGCTGCAATGTAGATTGCCTACAAAGAGCACTGCAGCTATCTGGATAGCACCTTGCAAAACCACAACCAGGAGCACGAGGGTGTGGAGGAGGATTCAGGGCCTGTGTCACAGTATATCGTCGTTCTTCAGTGCACAAGTGTAAAGCAGAATGAGATGATTGTTACTCCCGATCCGATGTAGCATAAAAAATGACAATAACAAACATAAAGACCACTATAAATATAAAAGCAATCCTGCAAAACACAATGTAGACGGTGCTGTTTGGGTGCTGAGTGTTCATAGACTTGCACGTATATGTAACTCGAGGTGCAAGAGTATCTGCAAAACAGGGTGACTGACTGGAAACGACAAAGTGACGGAACGACTCTTGGCAGGCGGAACTCTTTTCAGCAGCAGCAGGGCGTATGAAAACACAATATCATGAACATCGATTTCTGGACCTCCCGGTAATTACCTCTCCCCCCCTTCACCATTCCCCATTCCCGTTTCCCTCTCACAACTTCCCTTCTTACCTGCCCATTACCTCCCGCTGGTGCTCCTCCCCTTCCCTTTCTCCCACAGTCTTCTACCCTCTCCAATCAGATCCCCCTTCTCCAGCCCTTTCACCAATCAACTTCCCAGCTCATTAATTCCACTCGCAGTTTCACCTATCACCCGCCACCTTGTACTTCTTCCTTCCGTCCCCCCACCTTCTTAATCTGACATCTCCTCTTCCTTTCCAGTCCTGATGAAGAGTCTCAGCCCGAAAGGTCGACTGTTTACTCTTTTCCATAGACGCTGCCTGGCCTGCTGAGTTCCAACCGCATCTTGAGTGCATTGCTTTGGATTTCCAGCATCTGCAGATATTCTTGTTCTTGTGACTGTGTCAGTGGAGGTATGAGGAGTGGAGTGCAAAGGAGGATGAAGGATGCTGAGGGGCTGGGGAGAGGAGTGGTTGCTGTGTATGTAGTGGATTAGTGGGTAGGGTTGTTGATCAGACTGATGAGGTGAGTAACTATTTTGTGAGTCTAATGGTTCTGGTGTGGATTCTCCTTGATGGGAGTGGGACAAAGCAGTGCATAAGCAGGGTGGATAGGATTCTTCTTGATGTTACTGGTCTTTTTCTGGCACCTTTCTGATTACGTACCCTTGATGCTTTGGCCAGTTTTCTCTTGCCATTGCATGCATCCCAGGCAGCCTGGTGACGGAGTACTCTCTGACCTACGGGCTGCTCCCGGGGACGCAGGGAGATGGACGTCGAGCGCTGCTGGCAGATCATCAGCTCGGTGAAGGACGTCCTTTGGCCGGCCTGAAACTTGTTGGTCTTCCAGCAGGTCGAGGTGTCTGTGGAGGATTGCTGCCGGCTGGCACGTCCCAGGCTGCAGGAGGGCGTGCTGCCGAAGCTCGGTGCATCCACCGCAAGGGCCCGGTGGGGAAGGGCCACAGTATAGAGTTTGTCTGCTACTGGAGAGGGTGGGGCTGGTTTGCCGCTCAGTTAATGTAACAATATACCAATTCAGGGATGGGGTGCGCGGGTGCAAGAGTAGCAACAGTCCAACTGGTTTTAAAAAATTGCAATGGAACAGGACTGAAAGCATTGTCTATCAACATAAGAACAAGACCATAACACCAAAAGACATAGGAGCAGAATTAGGGCATTTGGCCCGTCGAGTTTGCTCTGCCATTCAACCGTGGCTGATCTTTTTTACCTCTCCTCAGCCCCGCTCCCTGACCTTCTCCCCGTAACCTTTGAGCCATGTCCAATCAAGAACCTATCAAGCTCTGCCTTAAATACACCCAACGACCCGGCCTCCACAGCTGCCCGTGGTAACAAATTCCACAAATTCTCCACGTCTCTGTTTTAAATGGACGCCCCTCTATCCTGAGGCTGTGCCCTCTCGCCCTAAACTCCCTCACTATGGGAAACATGCTTTCCACGTCTACTCTACGAATAAAAAGAAAGGTATGGTTTATTCTTGTAAATAATTTTTAAATTCTGAATAATATGTTGATATAAATAGGTGTATGGAAATACCACCAGCTGCTGCAGATTCTACACGTTAGGTGTCTCCTGTACCTGATAAAGTAGCCACTGCATGTATGCTTATGATTCTGCTGTTGTAGTCCATCCACTTCAAAGTTTGATGTGTTGTGTGTTCAGAGATGTTCTTCTGCACACCACTGTTGTAACGCATGGTTATATGAGTTACCGTAACCTTCCTGTTGGCTTTAACCAGTCTGACCATTCTCCTCTGACCTCTCTCATTAACAAGCTGTGTTCACCA
The DNA here is from genome assembly GCF_048418815.1 of Hemitrygon akajei. NCBI lineage: Eukaryota > Metazoa > Chordata > Chondrichthyes > Myliobatiformes > Dasyatidae > Hemitrygon > Hemitrygon akajei. The sequence goes on from NC_133154.1 coordinate 32,626,112, forward strand.
CAGAACGGCCACTCACTTGGATGTTTTTTCTTTTATTTTTCACACCAAACTCTAGAGATGGCGAGTGTGTAAATCCCAGGAGATCAGCAGTTTCTGAGATACTCAAACCACTCTGTCTGGCATCAACAATAATTCCACGATCAAAGTTACTTAGATCACATTTCATTCCATTCCAGTGTTTGGTCTGAACAGCAACCATGCCTGCATACTTTTGTGCGTTGAGTTGCTGCCACATGATTGGCTGACTAGATATTTACATTAATGAGCAGGTGAACACGTGTGCTTAATAAATTGGCCGCTGAATGTAGATTACTCTTTCTCCAATGAACCTGGGCGAGATTCCTGGAACTCCTCCCAGACAGCACATTCATCGGAAGGACAGCAGTGGTTCAAGGAGACACCTCACCCTCCCCCACCCTCCCCACATGCAATAAACACCAGCCTTTCCAGCTATGGTCCAGCCAGTAAAAGAAATTACTCTTTGAGTCCTGATGAAGGATCTCAGCCTGGAATATCGACTGATTTATTCTCCTCCATAGATGCTGCTTGACTTGCTGAGTTCCTATCAGACCACATGACGTAGGAACAGAATTAGGCCATTTGGCCCATCAACTCTGCTCCACCATTCCATCATGGCTGATTTATTATACCTCCATTGTCCTGCCTTCGCCCTGTGACCTTTGACACCCTTACTAATCAAGAACTTATAAACCCCCGCTTTAAAGACTCAGCCCCAAAGCTGTCCGTAGCAATGAATTCCACAGATTCTCCAATCTCTGGCTAAAGAAATTCCTCCCTGACCTTGTATTCTGTTGTGCACTCTGGTCCTGGACTTCTCCATTACAGGAAAAAAACTCTCCTCATTCACTCTACCTAGGCCTTTCAATATTCAATAGGCTTCAGTGAGATCCCCTCTCATTCTTCTAAACTCCATCATTTTATGGCCCAGAGTCATCAAATGTTCCTTGTACATTAACCCTTTCACTCACTGGTTCATTCTCATGAACCTCCTCTGGACCCTCTCCAATGCCAGCACATCCTTTCTCAGATAAAGGGCCCAAAACTGCTCACAATACTCTATGTAGTCTGACTAATGCCCTATCATCTTGGTTATACCTCTCTGTAGATGCCGCTTGACCTGCTGAGTTCCTCCAGCAATTTTGTGCATGTGGCTTGCTCCTCATAACTTTGTTTATTTCTGTCAGGATCCCCTCATCCTCCGCCAGTGCAAGGATAACCAACTCAAAGCCAGTATCCAGTCTCTTCTCGTAAGTGAGACACCCCATCCCAGGCAGCATTCAGAGTCTCTTCTGGACCTCTCCAGTGCACTCCTTGGCCAGCAGATGTCCACAGGCCCACTTGCGGCCTACGTGAGAGGTGCTCCTGTGGCCTCACAGGTATGTGCGAGGCTGAGCAAACCCCTGATCCCTCGCTTTGCAGACAGTGAATGTGGAGATGCTTGGATTAAACATGAGCAGTTTATTGAGATGCAGAGGGCAGTGATGTTAATCAGCAGAACCAGGCCCCATGTCATGATAAATCAAACTTGACAATACCTGCAATCAGGAACGGCTCAGCAGACGCCAGTCAGCTCATGGCTAACCAGGGTGACTAAGTGCTCCAAAGTGCAGTGCAGTTTAAGCTTTTCACATTCCTGTTGCTTTGTGACAGAAGTCAAAGAGCATTGAAGGTGGTTTAAAGATTTATTTAACATCTACTGTATCTGGAGATAGTCCGAAAGTTAAATAAAGGACAGAATTTGTTGCTATAGCAGTGAGGCCAGAGTGTTAAGGTTAGAGCAGGATGTGGGATTGAAGTAATTGGTATTCTTTATTCTTGTCACATTCTAAACTCCAAGTTTGATAGCCCAGAGCCATCAAACATTCTTCATAGATTAATGAGCTATTGTGATGAACTTTTGATTGCCTGCCACCCAGACAGATCATGCCATACATACACTGAATGACCACTTTATCTGGTATACATGTATACCTGCTTGTTAATGCAAATACCTGATCAACCAATCATGTGGCAGCAACTCAATACATTAAAGCATACAGACATGGTAAAGAGAGTCAGTTGTTGTTCAGACCAAACATCTCAATGAGGAAGAAATGTGATCTAAGTGACTTTGACCATGGTGCCAGATGGGGTGGTTTGCGTATCTCAGAAACTGCTGATCTCCTGAGAATTTCTCACACAGCAGTCTCTAGAATTTACAGAGGGTGGTGATAGAAACAAAAATCAACCAGTGAGCGGCAGTTCTGGGTGAAAATGCCTTATTAATGAGAGGTCGGAGGAGAATGGCCAGACTGGTTCAAGCTGACAGGCAGACAAGAGCAATGCAAATAACCATGTGTTGCAACAGTACTATGCAGAAGAGCATCTCTGAATGCAGAGCACGTCAAACCTGGAAGTGGATGGGCTACAGCAGAAGAAGAGCACAAACATACTTTATTAGGTACAGGGGGGTACCTAAAAAGGTGGCCACTGTGTGTGAGTGTGTTGAGGTAGTTAAAAGCAAACAGAATGCAGAAAGGAGATTGGAGGCCTGGAGATGGCTTGTCTAGGGGTTGTAGCCATCTGTGTGTGCATGTGAGTAGGTGGGTGGGAGAGAGGGAGGGAGGGAGGGACCTCGTCTCTCCACACAAAACATTGGAGGAACTCAGCAGGTCAGGCAGCAGCTATGGAGAGGAATAAATGATTGGCATTTCAGTCCAAGACCCTTCATCAGGCTGTTGGATTTTTCCAGCATCTGCAGAATCTCTTGTGTTTTTGATATTGATGTGCTGTTGTTATTCTGGTTGTTGCTTGCGTTGTTCTGCTGAACATCGTTGTTCCCTGAATGTGTGGCAACACTGTGAGGTTGCTCCCAGCAAATCCATAGGTTGTGTTAGATGTTAACACAAATGATGTAATGCGCTGAATGTTTCAATGTACAATTATGGGATAAATACATGACTCTGAATCTGAATATGAAGCACGTGGTGTTGCATTTAGTGTAGAGCAGGTAGACACAGGACACGAGGAGGTAAAGCAAGAATTCATCTTTAGTGTATGAGAGCAGTCTGATTCTCTTTTCGATTTCCAACATCTGTAACTTCTATTTTGTTGTTTTAATGTTGGCACCAGAAGTGCTGTGACTCTTGTGGGCTGTCCAGCTCAATCCTCACTGATTTGATTTAGTGCAAACAATGCATTTGTCACATGGGGACGTGGAGACTGGACCCAAATGCAGGACACAGGCACTGAAGTACTAGGGGCAGGACAGGAACAACTAAAGGATAGAACAAGATGGGGAGACCGTGACATGCAAAGGCAATCCTGGGTTTCAGAGAGAGTTCATGGCAAAGGCAGGACCCTGGCTAGGCAAAAGGATGGGTCTATGGGACAAAGAATGCTAGGAGAATAGCCCCCTGGGCAGGCCACATTTCTTCTGGACAGGGCCCAGACTCTCAGGCAGGAACACAGGAGCCTGGGCAAGTCACAGGGCACCTGGGCAGGATGCAGGGCACAACCCATCAGAAGCAAGGGGTAGGAAAGGGTCAGAGTCCTCAGGGCAGGCCGCATAGCTCCTGGGCAGGGCCACCTCCCAGGCAGGAACACAGGGGCCTGGGCAAGACACAGAGCACCTGGGCAGGTTGCAGGGCACAACCCATCAGAAGAGAGGGGTAGGAAAGGGTCAGAGTCCCCCACCAGGCAACAGCAGTCCAGCCTGCTTACCCAACAGAGGCAAGGGATCAAAAGGGAGCTCAGTCCAGGGTGACTACAAGAACAGACTTACAGAACTAGATGATTAACAGTGGGTACTCCAAGCCAGGGTCAATACAGGACAACCCCTCCCCCAACTAGACTGGCTCCCAGAACCCCTTATATACACATGCCGGCCAGTAGGTCTCAGGTGCGCCTCCTTAAGCCAAGTTGATCCTATTTGGGCTTAAGGGTGAAAGGAGGGACGGCTACAAGACCCGGAGTCCGGAGACCGCAGACCGGATCAAGACCCGGAATGCGGGCTAAGGACCGGACCATAACTGCATTTCATTGTATGTTTCGATGTGTATGTGACAAATAAGGTCAACCTATTAGACTTTCTTTAACCCTCTGTGGGATCTTGCTGTGATCGGAGGAGACATCACTTTGGAACCACTGCCTTGACTTGAATTTGTAAAACTACTTTCTTTCCAATGGATTATCTGTAACTTATTCTGTTCTTCAGAGATTTGCAAAAAACTTTGGGCAGGCATTGATGATTGGTTTCACAAGATCTAAAGTTAATTATCGATGGAATGTCAATAACTTTATCTACTGTTGATGATATCGTTTATTTTGTCCTTGGAGTCATTGTGGGTGGCACAGATAGTCCACACAGGACCAGATTCAGATTTATTTATAGATAGATAGATACTTTATTGATCCCAAAGGAAATGACAGTGTCACAGTAGCATTGCAAGTGCACAGATATACAAATATTAGAAGAGAAGTAAGAAAAAATTAAAAAATAAGTTACCTCAGACAATCTAACAGGTGGGGGTCATAGGTTGACTCATTATAGAGCCTAATAGCTGAGGGTAAGAATGACCTCATACTCTTTGGAGCAGCACAGTTGTCTTAGTCTATTACTGAAAGTGCTCCTCTGTTCAATCAAGGTGTCACGCAGAGGGTGAGAAACATTGTCCAGAATTGCCAGATTTTTTCATAGGGTCCTTTGTTCTGTCACAGCCTCCAGTGTGTCCAGTGTGACTCCTATAACAGAGCCAGCCTTTCTAATCAGTTTAATGAGCCTGTTGGCATCACCCATGTTGATGCCATTGCCCCAGCACACCACCATATAGAAGATTACACTAGTGACAACAGACTGGTAGAACATGTGAAGGAGAGGCCTGCACACTCCAAAGGACCGCAGTCTCTTCAGGAAGTAGAGGCGACTCTGGCCTTTCTGGAACACAGCCTTTGTGTTGGTGCTCCACTCATCTGTCATATTGGATCTAGTTCATGAGCACTAGGGTGTGTCCTCACACCGATGGGCCTGCGTGCTACGTGTGCAGGGGACAGACCTCCTCCCCGTCCTCGGTTGTTCAGCCTGAGTCCAAAATGAGTTTGGTTTCCGTGTGTCGCCGGTGAGGAGGCACTGCCTGAGGCTTGCTGTTGGAGAGTCTGTGTACTGGCAGAGAGAGACTTACACATTCAGCTCCCCTTTTCGCAAAACTGCTAGCCAGCGGTGGAAGCTGAAAGTGAGAGCGACAAGCTCTACCCACTGCACTTCCACACTGGATGCGTCGCAACAGCCATCTTGTCACCTTCCTGTACTCTGTGACTCTGAGTACCATGGCCATTTCTGCTTCCGTCGTCCTCCCTGGTCAGCCCCTTCCAGGTACTTACGTAAAAATACCTGCCCCACACATTCCCTTTAAACTCTCCCTCTCTCTCCTGAAATGCCTGTCCTCTAGTACTTGACATTTCTGCCCTGTTCGACTGTCTACCCTATCTATGCCTCTCATGATCTCACAAACTTTGGTCAAGTCTTGCTGCATTTCAAGAAAAATTGTGTATTTTCACTTTCTACAAGTTACCATGCCATTTTATCTCTATGCGTGATGAAAAGTTTCATATTTATATAACCTGAATGCCTGAAATGTACCTTGAGACTAGTGAAACAGCAGAGAGATCAGCATGAGTATGGTAGCTCATCAGAAATGAGCTCACTAAACATTGTGCCCAGATGATCCAGCTTCAGAGAAGAATAAACACAAGGGGCTCACGCAATGGTTTAACATGTTCTCAGGTTTTGTGTTCAGCTGTATGTACATTGGTGACCTTTTATTCCTGGGATTTCAGGAATAACCCTGGGAACGAAAAGGTTAATGTATGAAGAGATTTAGATTGCTCTGGGCCTGGAATTGAGAAGAATGAGGGGGGCATCTTATTGAAACTTATTGAAAGGCCTCGATAGAGTGGATGAAGAGAGTAGTGGGGGAGTCTAGGACCAGAGGATGCAATCTCAGAATAGAGGGACGTCTCTTTAGGACAGAGATGAGGAGGAATTTCTTTAGGCAAAGGGTAGTGAATCTATGGAATTCATTGCCAAGTCATTGGGTGTATTTAAAGCTGAGGTTGATAGGTTTTTGATTAGTCAGGGCATCAAAGGTTACGGGGAGAAGACAGGAGAATGGGGTTGAGAGGGATAGTAAATCAGCCATGATCAAATGACAGAACAGACTCAATGGACTGAATGGCCTGTGCTTTATGGAGTTATTTAATGTTCATGCACGAGTATATGGGCAATCTTCACACTACTGCTCATGGAGGATCGACCTGTATTGTCTGGGAATCTCACCTGACATCCTGAGTCTGTCAGGCCTGTCTCTGAAGGACTTTGTTGGGGACTGGATAAGCAGGTTCTAAATTAAAATGATTAACTTCCTCACCCTGCTTTTGGATCCCATCCACTGCCCCCTTAAGCCTGAGTTCCTCACCCACTGGCCACCCAAAAAATCTGACTGCCACATCTCCAGAAAACAATATCCACACACCCCAACACCTTCAATGACAGCAATATGTACAACGCGCTGGAGGAACTCAGCAGGTCGAGCAGCATCCATGGAAACGAACAGTCAACGTTTCCACGGATGCTGCCTGACCTGCTGAGTTCCTCCAGCGTGTTGTACGTGTTGCTTTGACCCCAGCATCTGCAGAGTATTTTGTGTTTACCTCCAATGACAGGCAAGGACCATCTTTTACCTTGGTACTCCACTGATTCCCTCTCCTGGCTCCCATCGCAATCCATACACAGTTTACCACCTCAACTTCGGCACACTTACATCGATCTCTTCGGTCCCAACCCCATACACAAATATAGTGGAGTGATAGCTTTCATAAGTCAAGGGATAGAGTTTAAGAGTCACAGGGTAATGATGCAGCTCTATAAAACTCTGGTTAGGCCACACTTGGAGTACTGTGTCCAGTTCTGGTCGCCTCACTCTAGGAAGGATGTGGAAGCATTGGAAAGGGTACAGAGGAGATGTCCCAGGATGCTGCCTGGTTTAGCGAGTATGCATTATGATCAGAGATTAAGGGAGCTAGGGCTTTACTCTCTGGAGTGAAGGAGGATGAAAGGAGACATGATAGAGGTATACAAGATATTAAGAGGAATAGATAGAGTGGACAGCCAGCGCCTCTTCCCCAGGGCACCACTGCTCAGTACAAGAGGACATAGCTTTAAGGTAAGGGGTGGAAAGTTCAAGGGGGATATTAGAGGAAGGTTTTTTACTCAGAGAGTGGTTGGCGCGTGGAATGCACTGCCTGGGTCAGTGGTGGAGACAGCAGAGTAGAGCTACTAGGACTTGATATTTCAATCCCAATGATAAAGTCGGCACTCTCGATGTTGGCAGTAGGCTTGGAAGTGAAGTTTAAGAGACTACTAGACAGGTATATGGAGGAATTTAAGGTGGACGGTTATATGGGAGGCAAGGTTTAAGGTCGGCACAACATTGAGGGCCGAAGGGCCTGTACTGTGCTGTATTGTTCTCTGTTCTGTAGTCCACCTTCCTTGCAACCCTCAGACCACACTTCAGCCTGGACTCTCTTTGAATGTTCTGTGTGTTCTATACTGGTGCTGCAGGCAAAGGACAGGCCTCCCTTTGTGTAAAATCAATTAATAAGCACCCTGCCACTGTGATAAAAACCTAAGAGGTAGAAAACCCTTTGGGGTGGTATTGCATTCTTAAATTTGCCCTTGGCAGCTGCTTAACAGACCTTTGTAGCATCAATGAAATTCCAGGTCTCTGTCTTTCATCAAAGATGTTCACACCTCACCTAACCTTCAGAGCAGATGTAGAAGCCTCTGTGGGGTGATGTGGCAAGTTGAGGAGTCTACTGGTGACACGGTTGACAAATAATTCAGAAACAACATTATTAAAGTCAAGGAAGCTGAATTCAATGCACATTTCAGATATGTTGACCAAGGGTGCATTTCACTGTCAAGGATTTTACAGTATCAAAAAAAGCACAGAAAGCTTTTAAAAGGACTCTTTGGTGGAAGGAGGTACAGAAACATTAGGTTTCATACCACCAGGTTCAGGGACAATTACTACCCTTCAGCCACCAGCATGGATAACTTCACTCGCCTTAACTCTGAACTGATTCCACACCTATGGACTCATTTTCAAGGACTCACGTTCTCAGTGTTATTTATTTATTTTTGTGTTTGCAGTTTCCCTTCTTTTGCTCATTGGCTGTTTGTATTTCATTGATTCTATTGTATTTCTTTGTTCTACAGTGAATGCCTGCAAGAACATGAATCTCAAGTAGTACATGGTTACATACTGTATATGTACTTTGATCATAAATTAACTTTGAATTTTGGACATTTTTTCTCACAACCAACTTCCCTGGAAAATAGTAGATTAGATGTTAAAACCTCGGTAACCACTAGTACCCAAAGTTAGTCCACTCTGATGAGTTGCACTTGAGGGGGACCAGTATCATGGCAAGGAGGCTTGCTAAGGCTATTGGGGAGAGTTTAAACTAGAATTGCTGGGGGTTGGGAACTAAATTGAAGAGTCAGAGGAAGGGGCGGTTGGCTCACAAATAGACAAAGTTTGGAGACAGTGCAAGAGGGAGGATAGGCAGGTGACAGAGAAGGGATGCACTCAGACTGATGGTTTGAGATGTGTCTATTTTAATGCAAGAAGCAGTATGAACAAAGTGGATGAGCTTAGAGCGTGGATTAGTACTTGGAGATATGATGTTTTGACCATTACTGAGACTTGGATGCCTCAAGGACAGGATTGGTTACTTCAAGTGCCAGGCTTTAGATGTTTCAGAAAGGACAGGGAGGGAGGCAGAAGAGGTGGGGCTTGGCACTGTTAATCAGAGATAGTGTCATGGCTGCAGAAAAGGAGGAAGCCATGGAGGGAATGTCTACTGAGTCTCTGTGGGTGGAAGTTAGGAGAAAGAAGGGGTCAAAAACTCCACTGGGTGTTTTTTATAGACCATCCAATAGTAACAGGGACATCGAGGAGCAGATAGGGAGACAGATTCTGGGAAGGTTGTCATCGTCGGAGATTTAAATTTCCCAAATATTGATAGGCATTTCCCTAGAGCAAGGGGTTTAGATGGGGTGGAGTTTGTTAGGTGTGTTCAAGAAGGTTTCTTGACACAATATGTACATAAGCCTACTAGAGGAGAGGCTGTACTTGATCTGGTATTGGGAAATGAACCTGGTCTGGTTTCAAATCTTTCAGAGGGAGAGCATTTGGAGATAGTGATCACAATTCTATCTCCTTTACCGTAGCATTGGAGAGGGATACAGACAGACAAGTTAGGAAAGCATTTAATTTGAGTAAGGGGAAATATGAGGTTATCAGGCAGGAACCTGGAAGCATAAATTGGGAACAGATGTTCTCAGGCAAATGTACAGCAGAAATGTGGCAAATGTTCAGGGGATATTTGTGTGGCGTTCTGCATAGATACATTCCAATGAGACAGGAAAAGGATAGTAGGGTACAGGAACTGTGGTGTACAAAGGCTGTTGAAAATCTAGTCAAGAAGAAAAGCTTATGAAAGGTTCAAAAAACTCAGTAATGATAGAAATCTAGAGATTATAAGGCTAACAGGAAGGAGTTTAAGAATGAAATTAGGAGAGCCAGAAGGGGCCATGAGAAGGCCTTGGCAGACAGGATTAAGGAAAACCCTAAGGCATTCTACCAGTATGTGAACAACAAGAGGATAAGACATGAGAGAACAAGACCAATCAAGTGTAACAGTGGAAAAGTGTGTATGGAACCGGAGGAAATAGCAGAGGTACTTAATGAATACTTTGCTTCAGTATTCACTATGGAAAAGGATCTTGGTGATAGTAGTGATGACTTACAGCAGACTGAAAAGTTTGAGCATGTAGATATTAAGAAAAAGGATGTGTTGGAGCATTTGGAAAGCATCAAGTTGGATAAGTGACCGGGACCGGACGGGATGTACCCTAGGCTACTGTGGGAGATGAGGGAGGAGATTGCTGAGCCTTTGGCGATGATCTTTGCATAAACAATGGGGACGGGAAAGGTTCCGGAGGATTGGAGGATTGCAAATGTTGTTCCTTTATCCAAGAAAGGGAGTAGAGATAGACCAGGAAATTTTAGACCAGTGAGACTTTAATGGTTGGTAAGTTGATGGAGAAGATCCTGAGAGGTAGGATTTATGAACATTTGGAGAGGTATAATATGATTAGGAATAGTCAGTATGGCTTTATCAAAGGCAGGTCATGCCTTATTTGCCTGATTGAATTTTTTGAGGATGTGACTAACATATTGATGAAGGTAGAGTAGTAGATGTAATATATATGGATTTTAGGAAGGCATTTGATAAGGTACCCCATGCAAGGCTTATTGAGAAAGTAAGGAGGCATGGGATCCAAGGGGCTTTTGCTTTGTGGATCCAGAACTGGCTTGCCCACAGAAGGCAAAGAGTGGTTGTAGATGGGTCATATTCTGCATGAAGGTCGATCACCAGTGGAGTGCCTCAGTGGAGTGCCTTACTCTTCGTAATTTTTATAAATGAACTGGATGAGGAAGTGGAGGGATGGGTTAGTAAGTTTGCTGATGACACAAAGGTTGGAGGTGTTGTGGATAGTGTGGAGGGCTGACAGAGGTTACAGCAGGACTTTGATAGGATGCAAAACTGGGCTGAGAAGTGGCAGATGGAGTTCAACCCAGATAAGTGTGAGATGGTTCATTTTGATAGGTCAAATATGATGGCAGAATATAGTATTAATGGTAAGACTCTTTGCAGTGTGGAGGATCAGAGAGATCCTGGGGTCTGAGTCCATAGGGCGCTCAAAGCTGCTATGCAGTTTGACTCTGCGGTTAAGAAGGCGTACAGTGCTTTGGCCTTCAACAACCGTGGGATTGAATTTTGGAGCCGAGAGGTATTGTTGCAGCTGTATGGGACCTTGGTCAGACCCCAATTGGAGTACTGTGCTCAGTTCTGGTCGCCTCATTACAGGAAGGATGTAGAAACCATAGAAAGGATGTTTTCTGGATTGGGGAGCATGCTTTAAGAGAAAAGGTTGAGTGAACTTGGCCTTTTTTCTTTGGAGTGACGAAGGATGAGAGGCAACCTGATAGACGTATATGAGATGATGAGGGGCATTGATCGTGTGGATAGTCAGAGGCTTTTTCCCAGGTCTGAAATTGCTAACATGAGAGGATAGAGTTTCAAGGTGCTTGGAAATAGGTACAGAGGAGATGTCAGGGGTAAGTTTTTTACACAGAGAGTGGTGAGTGTGTGGAATGGGCTGCCGGTGATGGTGGTGGAGGTGGATACAATAGGGTCTTTTAAGAGACTCCTGGATAGGTGCATGCTTAGGAAAATAGAGGGCTATGTTGTTTCTAAAGTAACTACATGTTTGGCACAGCATTGTGGGCCGAAGGGCCTGTATTGTGCTGTAGCTTTTCTATATTCCTATGTTTCTATGAACCTCCATGTAAGAGGGCCTGGAATGCTGGCCTGAAGTGTCCTGGGATCTGGTAACAAGCCCCAAACAGTGACAGAATGGGAAGCCTTTTCTTTGAAAGCCTTGACAGCTGACAGATCGTAGTCCAGCTTTGCCAGCTGTCAAAATTGTGAGTGCTTCCAATGTCTCTGACTTTTGAAAGTATTTAAAAATCTATTAAATAATGATGTTATTATTTTTTCAGAAAAAGATCATTAAAATTAATTTTAAAATACCCACTACATATTGTTAAAATATTGAAAAAGATACAAGAGACTGTGGATGCTGGAGTCCGGAGAAACTGGCTGGATACTGGAGGAGCTCAGCAAGCCCATAAGATTATAAAGCCATAAGGTCTAGGAGCAAAATTAGGCCATTTGGCCCATCGAGTCTGCTCCACTATTCCATAATGGCCGATTTATTATCCCTCCCATCTGTGGAAGGAAACGGAAAGGTGATGTTTCGAGTTGAGACCCTTCACCTCTTCTGAAAGCTACTGTACTTGAGTTTTTTTTTCCCGGGGCTTCCAATACCCAATACCCATTGAGATCAATAAGATGACAGATCCAGAGCCTGGTAATGGGTCCATGGGCTGATTTCCCAGGTGTAGATCACAGGCAATGTGAGCACAGTGCTGCTCTATTGTGCCACTTTTAATAAACTGACTCAGCATTCCAGTCTGTAATGGAAGGTACACCACTGTTCACCTTCTGAGTAGAGGTTTAGCTTGTCACCAGACACTCTAACAAGCCTCCACATATGTCGTGTTGAGAGCATCCTGACCAGTTGTATCATGGTGCAGTACAGCACAGGAATAGAAGGAGCTGCAGAGGACGTACTGGAACCTGAGGTCCCACACCACCAGGTTCAGGAACAGTTGTTACCCTTCAACCATCAGGCTCCTGAACCAGCATGGATAGCTTCACTCACCCCAATACTGAACTGATCCCACAATCTAAGGACTCACTTTCAACAACTCTGCAACTCATATTCTCAATACTTATTTACTTAACATTTGTTTGGTTTTGCATTCGCACAGTTTGTCTACTTTTGCACTTTGGTTGTTTGTCAGTCTTTGCTTGTGAATAGTTTTTCATTGATTCTATCTGTGCTTACTGTGAATGACTGCAAGAAAATGAATCTCAGGGTCGCATATGGTGACCTATATAGTACGTGCAGTATTTTGATAATAAATTTACTTTGAACTTTTTACTCAGCCCCAACACATCACAGGCTCATCTCTCTCCATCATGAGGTGCTGCCTCCAGAAACAATAGCTATTATCAAAAATCCCTAACATCTGTGCCATGCCATCTCCTTACTGTTACCACCGGGCAGGAGGTACTGATGCCTGAAATCCCACACTTCCAGGTTCAGGGGCAACTATTTCCCTTCAACTATTCTGTTCTCAAACCTATGAGCAAAATCTTAATTAATGAAGTTCAGCAACTTTCTGGCCACTTCAATAACTTTGCCCAGCAATGGACATTTTCTTGTTCTGTGATCTTTCTTGAAAAAATTATATTTAATTTATGTTTTTTTCCTTGTGAAAACTGCTTTTATGATGCTGTGTGCCTGCAATTCTGCTGCAAGTAAGTTTCTCATTGCACCTGTGCACACATGGTGGAGAGATGACAATAAACTCCACTTTGTATTTGGTACTTTTTGACCAACCATTTCTGAGTTGCTTCTATTTGGAACTGCTATCACGTACTAACAATATTCAAGGCATTTCATTAGTTCTTTTATCGCACTGCCGTCCACAGTTCCCTTCGCTGCAAGTGCGACCATAGTTCTGAAGTAATTAATTGCCTGAGAAGAAATGGCTATTTGCTACTCATGTTAAAGCATCAGAGCAGATCAACTCTTGTTGAAGTTCAAGTTTATTATCATTCAACCATACAATGTATACAGCTAAACAGAACATCATTCCACTGGGGCCAAAGTGCAAAACACAGTACATATAGTCACACACAGCACCAATATTTACAATCCAACACCTTTGGGTCCAAGTCCCTGAGTGACATGTCCTGAAGATTGGTGGTGCATGGCATGTTGTCCTGAAGCCATGTTTCTGCAAAAACAAGAATGCAGCAGTTCCTCATCTCATAATGGGTCTCACACAGATGAAGGTCATCTAGCATGTGTTATCCTGAGGGGTTTTGATAGCATGTTGGCAAGATGTTCCCTTTGATGGGGAAATCTAAAACTAAGGGTCATTGTTTAAAAATCAGGGGTAATCTATTTGAGGCTAAGATGAAGTGAATTTCTTTTTCTCTTAGTGCCTTCATTCCTTGAAGAGTGGTAGAAGCATAGTCCGTGAATATTGTTAAGGCAGAAGTGAACATATACTTGACAAGACCTGAGTTATAGGGAAAGGTTCAATAGGTTAGGATTTATTCCCGGGAGGGGAGGAGAATGAGAGAAGGTTTGATAGATGTATACAAAATTATGAAGAGTAAATACAAACAGGTTTTTTTCCACTGTGGTTGGATGAGACTGGAACTAAGTTAAGGGTGAAAAATTAAATATATAAGGGGAAGTTGAGTGTGGTGCAAGTGTGGAATGAGCTAAAGCTGCCAGTGGAAGTGGTGGATGTTGGTTCAATTGTAACATTTAAGAGAAGGATGGACAAGTACGGGTGGAAGGTGTATGGAGGTCTACGGTGCAAATGTGGGTTGATACGCTGAGACAGAATAACTGTTTAGCATGGATTGGATGGGCTGAAGGGCTTGTTTCTGAGCTGTATTTCTTTATTTTTCTGTAAATGCCTGCAAGAAAACGAATCTGAAGGCAGTATATGGTGACACATACATACTTAGATAATAAGCTTATTTTAAACTTTGACTTGGTTGTCTGACTCTATGAGCCTGAGGCAGACAGCTGTGTAGGGTTACTGGGGTAGGCAGCAATGTGAAGATAACCAATGGCAGAGCAGGCTTCGGGAGTCAAATGGAGGACTCCTGCTCCTAATTTGAAAGAGAATAAAAATGACAAAAAGGGAAGGCAAGATCTACTCAGCAGGTTGATCAGCATCTGTGGGAGAAAGGAATTGTCAAGGCTTTGGGTCAGACCGTATCAGCACCTTTCCCTTCGATGCTGCTCAATGTGTTGAGTCCCTCCAGCAGGGCAGCCTCTTGTGTCTCCATTTCTAAACCACACGACTGACCTCACACACCCAGGTCAAACAATTGAACCTTAAGCTATTACACTGCTCACGGGACACTATGCAAATTGCCTTAGATATTTTCTTGTGACTTCTAAAAGCCAATTGTAACGAGGACAGCGTGTACTGCTGTGACACAGTAGCACAATCGATTTACAGCACCAACGGTCACTGGTCGGGGTTCAATTCCCACTGCTGCCTGTAAGGAGTTTGTACATTCTCACAGTAACTGCCTGGGTTTCCCCCAGGTGCTCCGGTTTCCTCCCACATTCCAAAGAAGCATGAGTTAGGGTTAGTGAGTTGTGAGCATGCTATGTTTTTGCCAGAAGCAAGGTGACACTTGTAAGCTGGCCAGCACAATCCTCACTTATTTGATTTGAAGCCAACCATGCATTTCACTGCGTACATATGACAAATAGAGCTAATCTTTCTTAATAAAAGATCTTTTTACTCACTGAAGCTATCACCCAATGAATTAATTAACATGATACCAATCAAAAGTTGAAATTCGCATCACTCTAAAAGATAACATGTCAAATGTAGTTTGTGTAGGCAAGACTGAGAAACAACAAGGGCGTAGAATGCAGATCTTTTAATCAACACCCAGTGGTCACTTTATTAAGTACAGGAGTGGAACCCAGTGTGGCATCTGCTGCTATAACCCATCGCTTCAAGATTCAACATGTTGTGCATTCAGAGATGCTTTTCTGAATGCTACTGTTGTATGGGTATTTGAGTTACTGTCACCTTCCTGTCAGCTTGAACCAGTCTCCTCTGACCTCTCTCATTAACAAGGCATTTTCATCCACAGAAATGCCACACGCTGTTTATTTATTTTTTGTTTTATGCACCATTCTCTGTACACTCTAGAGACTGCTGTGTGTGAAAATTCCAGGCGATCAGCAGTTTCTGAGATACTCAAGCCACCCCGTCTGGCACCAACAATCATTCCACAGTCAAAGTCACTGATCACATTTCTCCCCCATTCTGATGTTTGGTCTGAACAACAGAATGCCTTGACCACGCCTGCATGCTTTTGTGCATTGAGTTGCTGCCACCTGATTGGCTGATCAGATATCTGCAGCTGTACAGGTGTATCTAATAAAGTGGCCACCAAGTGTATCTGCCCTTTGTGGCATTATACATGGACCTCTGACTGACATCTCATCCATTTATGTCATTTCCTATTTGACCAGCCAGCCCTATCCCACTGAATGATGTTTCTCTACAGCAGAGCCATTTCCTTGATGTTTACAGGCATTCACACGGTGTGATGGTCCTCATACTCTGCGTGACGAGGAGCAAATGCTGAGCTCATACCGCTTCCCTCGAACACTTTGTTCACTGATTACACGATGGGAAAGCTTGACCCTCTCTTCCTCTGCATGTCATCAGCTTACCCTACTGGTTCAAATTAACCCCCAGCATTAAACTTCAAAGTTATTCTTACTGATGCAGCCAGCTGCACACTTTCATCACCATGATTGCAGTTCACAGAATCCTCCTGAAGAAGATTGCAAGTCATTTTTAAATATATCCAGCGTAAAACCAAAGCTCAAGAATGTCACACCTACAAGGAGCACTACCACATGAGAGCAGAAACCATCTTCAAGGACCCCACCATCCAGGCCATGCTCCCTTTCCACTATTATCATTGGGAAAGAGTTACGAGGGCCTTAGGTTCCACACCAGCAGTTATTACCCTTCTACCATCAGGCTCCTGAACTAGCATGGATAACTTCACTCACCCCAATACTGAACTGATTCCACACAGCTATGGACTCACTTTCAGGGAATCTACAGCTCATGTTTTCAGTATTATTTATTTACTAATTTATTATTTTTATTTTTGCACTTGCACAGTTTGTCTTCCTTTGGCTGTTTGTCAGTCTTTGTGTGTAGTTTTTCATTGATCCTATTGAATTTATTTTTTGTCCTGTGAATATCTGTACGCCAATTAATCTCAGGGCCTTGTATAATGACATATATGTACTTCGATAATAAATTTTCTTCAAACTTTGAACGATTTTCTCTCATGTTGCTTGTAAGTGAGCTGGCTCTCAGTACCTGCTTATTACTGAGAAACCCAGTCCATTACAAACAAGGCTCCATTTTAATTTTCTTCCTTGTACAAGGGCACCGACTTTCCAAAACCTTCACTTTGTTTTGAACCAATTCAGCAGAAGTCTTTTAACTTCCTGATCTTCGGGCAACGAAAATTGCTCAAATTTCACGCATCCTTCAGTTCCTTGAGGACATCCTATCATTTACCTGTACATAATTGCTATTCTGCACACAGTTAATATTTTATTTTATAGAGCTTGGGTTTTGCTTATCAGTGGATGATTAAGGAGTCTCACTTCACTGCTTTACCGTTCTGTGTGTATAATTTATTGAGAAAGACAATTTAGGCTGCAAATTTAACCAAGAATACTTTATTTACAGCCAGACTGCTAGCTCATTTACCAGTGGGTCATTTTAATGCCATTGCATGTTAGGTTGGTGCTGTGGAGGAGCAGATTTTTGAAGCCAGATGGATGATGATATGTGGGCTTTCTGATCAGTACATATTAGGTGCCACAAACATTAACATTGGAGAAAGATGAAGCGCGCGCTTTTCTATACTCACACATAGAAGTTGTGCATATGTTACCCCGTGAGACGGAGAAGCGCTCAGCCTTGCCTCAGGTTTCAGTTGACATGAAACAGGCTGTATTTTAAACACAGTTCAAAGTTCAAAGGGGATTTCACCATACACTACCCCGAGATTCATTTTCCTGAAGGCATTCACAGTAGAACAAAGAAATACAATGGAATCAATGAAAAACTACACACGAAGACTGACAAATGACCAATGTGCAAAAAGAAGACAAATTGTGCAAATACAAGAAAAATAAGAGTACATAAATAACACTGAGAACACGAGTTGCAGAGTCCTTGAAAGTGAGTCCATAGCTGGTGGAATCAGATGGGGTGAGTGAAGTTATCCACTCTGGTTCGGGAGCCTGATGGTTGAAGTGTAATAACTGTTCCTGAGCCTTGTTGTGTAGAACCTGCGACTCCTGTACCTCCTTCCTGATGGCAGCAGTGAGAAGAGAGCATGGCCTGGATGGTGGGGATCCTTGATGATGGACACTGCTTTCTTGTGATGTGCTCTTTGCAGATGTGCTCGAAGGTGGGGAGAGCTTTTCCTGTGATGGACTGGGCGGTATCCATCACTTTTGTGAAGGCTTTTCTGTTCTTGAGCATTGGTTTTTCCATGGTGCAATCAAACGCGATGGTCTCCACAGGCAGTCAGTATCTCAGCAAAGAATCTATTTCACAGGAGTGTCTACTTTCCAACAGGGTCCTTTTTGCAACAAACAGAGTCTGGACACACAATAGTGCAGGAACTCAGTAGGTCAGGCAGCATCCACGGAAATGGATAAACAGTCGACGTTTCAGGCTGAGACCCTTCTTCAGGACTTGAAAGGGAGGGAGAAGAAGCCAGAATAAGAAGGTGGTGAGTAGGGGAGGAGTACGAGCTGCAGATGATAGGTGAGACCAGATGGGGGGAAAGTTGGGTGGGTGGGCAGGGGAGGATGAAGAAAGAGGTCGGGAGGTGATAGGTGAGACCAGGTGAGGGGGAAGGTGGGTGGGTGGGTGGGGGCGATGAAGAAAGAGATTGGGAAGTGATAGGTGAGACTAGGTGAGGGGCAAGATGGTTGGGTGGGCGGGGGAGGATGAAGAAAGAGGTCGGGAGGTGATAGGTGAGACTAGGTGAGGGGGAAGATGGTTGGGTGGGTGGGCGAGGGGGATGAAGAAAGAAGCTGGGAGGTGATAGATGGAAAAAGTAAAGGGGTAAAGAAGAAATAATTGGATAGGAGAGGAGAGGGTAATAATCTCCAATCTGTCCAGCTGTTAAAGATGAATTATACACCAGGTGGCGGTGTTCTATTAAAGTCAAGGCCAGTTGCTAACATCTGTTTGAAGACGCAAGTGACTGTAGATGTTGGAATGTGGATCCAGTCCTGATGAAGGATCTCGACCGGAAACGTCCCTCTACTGATGCTACCCGACCCACGGAGTTTGTTTCTTGCTGTTAATAGCCACTTGTTTCAGAGCTCACCCTGACTGGAACCTTCCAAAAGAGACATGGCTTTGTTGATGGAGGATCTGATGAAAATCCTCTCAAACCTAAAACATTGAAAGGGAATAGTTATTTCTACACTTACCCTTCTGTTAAACTTTACACACCAAATTCTTTAGAGTCAATGAACCAATTTGAAGATGTCGTCACTAATTTGAATGCAGCTGTCAACTTGTACACAGCGTAATCCCACATCAGTTTGCAACTAAATAATAATTTTAGTGATGTTTAACACACCACAGCATATTGTTAATACATGTTAATGTATATGGTGCATAAAAATGATACTTGATCCTTGATAACCAGCTCACTGCAGCAAAGAAATGTACACCCAGTGGCCATTTTGTTAGGTACCACCTGTAGCTCCTGTACCTCATAAAGTGGCACTGAGTGTATGTTCCTGGTCTTCTGCTGCTGTAGCCCATCCACTTCAAAGTTTGACATGTTGTGTGTTCAGAGATGCTCTTCTCAAACTACTGTTGTAACGTGGGGTTATTTGAGTTACTGTCACCTTCCTGTCAGCTTGAACCAGTCTGGCCATTCTCCTCTGACCTCTCTCATTAACAAGGCATTTTTTTTCCCAGGGAACTGTTGCTTGCTGGATGGTTTTTGTTTTACACACCACTCTCTGCAAACTCATGTTGTGTGTGAAAATCCCAGGAGATCAGCAGTCTCTGAGATACTCAAACCACTTCACCTGGCACCAACAATCACTCAACAATCAAAGACACTTAGATTGCATTTCTTCCCCATTCTGATCAGCAACTGGATCTCTTGACCATGTCTGCATGCTTTTACGCATTGAGCTTCTGCCATGTGATTGGCTGATTAGATATTTGCATTAACGAGCAGGTGTACAGCTGTACCTAATAAAGTGGCCACTCAGTGCAGTTTAACATTGATCAGCATTTAAAAATGCAAATGTTAATATGTGTACTTGGTACCCATAAAAATGTGGCAGGCGAAAGGCCAGTGACTCACACTTATATCTAAAATCTGGTGGTTTGTGAAATGCAAAGTAATGGTAGATCAGGGAACACTGTTTTGCTGCTGAACATGGATCATGAAAAAGATTCAGCCCTTGCTGTCCAATTTCTGGAATCTATTATCAGAGTGGAGAAGTTAAATGAATGAATTGCTGCTGTGAAGGAGGTAAGAGAGGACAGCGCAGTAATGAAACCCAAACGCTCGAGGCTTTCATTTGCTCCGATCTCTATTTTTAGCACTGTGGCAAACAGGCTCTTAAGATCACTGAATAATTACTGTTGAGAAAAGCCATTTGGCCCGCCGTAATTCATCTACCAAGTAGTGGACTAAGCTACACTCCCCACCCCACCATCCCCTGCATTGCTGCAGCTTCACGGGATTTTTAACTCTGCCATTCAGTTGGGATTAAATTCAGGACTTGCACCACTTAAATAAAAATTGACCTGAATTTAATGACTGTGTTCAATTAGCGTGAATAACGCTTGTGAAGAATGTATAGCCTCGAGCATATCTTTCCAAATGCTCCTTCTCAGAGGAAACATTCAGGTTCACAGTCGTATGGATGCAGGGATTCCGGCTGCCAGTGGGTTTAGATATCTGCTCAAGGTGTTGAGGAATATAGAAATACCAGAAAAACCTTGAAATTGGATTGTAAAGAGCTTGTTATTTCTAAATGTTATGTGATCCAATTCTCGTTTCCACCTAGAGAACATTTCTGGGTACCAGGTACAAAGTTGGCTTGGGTATCTCTGTGTGGCATTCACCCCATTTTGGGTATCAAATTGTGGTATTCACCCCAATATGGGTGTCTCTGTGTGATATTCACCTCAATGAGGGGTATCTCTGTGTGATATTCACCCCAATGTGGGTATCTCCATGTGGCATTCACCTAAGTGTGCCCGACACAAACCCAACATCAGGTGTGTGTCAGATGATGTCTTATTGTTGGTTCTATTGCACTGACCAAATGCATCAAAGCTCCACAGTATGGCTGCTCTGGTACGGGCCCAATGAGATTAACTCTAGTTTATTGTTGCAACACACAAGATGCTGGAGGAACTCAATAGATCAGGTAGTATCAGTGGAGAGAAATAGACAGTCGACATTTTGGGTTGAGATCCTTCATCTGAACTGAAAGATAGAAGAGTGGTAGACAGTATAAGAGATGGAGGGAAGGGCTGGAGCAAGATGGTGGCATCTTATCCATTGCTTCAGATCTACTGTCTCTTCTGTCTCCCTGGTTTATTGTTAAAGAATTGTAGATCCAAAACAGCATGGTTATGAGTCCATGCCAACCCTGGTGCCCACCGAGCTAGTCCCAATTTCCTGCATTCAGCCCAGTTATCTTCATGATATGAATTACCTTCCTCAACCACTTTAACACAGTAAAAACCAGACACAGGTCAGGCTAGGCTGATGTTGTCCATTTAACTCTAGAGACCCAACCCTGGAGCATGATTTTGACCACCCCAACACTGCCATCAGAACAATTATGGATGCATAGTTTTGATCACCCTGTTAGACCATCAAACCATAAGACATAGGAGCAGAATTAGGCCATTTGGCCCATCATCTGCTCTGCTATTTTATCATGGATGACTTATACAACCCCATTCTCCTGCCTTCTCCCCAAAACCTCAAGAACCTATCAACCTTTGTTTTAAGTATATCCAATGACTTGACATCCATAGCTGTCTGTAGCAATGAATTCCACAGATTCACCACCCTCTGGCTAAAGAAATTCCTCCTCATCACTGCTTTAAAGGGATGTCCTTCTATTCTGAGGCTGTGCCCTCTGGTCCTAGACTCTCCCACTATTAGAAGCATCCTCTCCATGTTCACTCTATCTTAGAAAGACATGGTTTAACTGGAAAGAGTGAAAAAAATGTTTGTCAGGACATTGCCAGTACTAGAGGATCTAAGCTATAGGGAGAAGCTGGCTAGGCTAGATCTTTATTCCTTGTATGTAGGAGAATGAGGTCTGAACTTACTGAAATGTTTAATATCATGGTGGGTATCGATTAGACGGAAACAGTCATTTCCTTAGGTTAGGAGAGAGCAAAAGGAGGGGGTCTAGATTTAGGGTGAGAGTGGAAAGATCTAGAAATGACGAGGAAAACTTATTCACATTGAGTGTGGTGAAGATATGGAACTATTTGCTAGTGGATGTGGTTGTGGCAGGTACAACAGTATAATTAAAGAGATGGTGCTAGGAGGGATATAGGCCAAATGTAGAAAATTTGGGACTGGCTGCCTTGGCAACGTGGTTGGCATGGATTTGTTGAGCTGATGGGCCTGTATCTGTGCTAAGTCACTCTGGGACAGCTATTACAGGCCAACCCTACCCTGGCAGGTCTGAAGGAGATACTATTTCTCTAAAACCAACATGCCCAGGGGCCTAATCTTGCCCCAGACAGTTGGAAGGATATTGACATGAAGGGAACTGTAGGGATTTGCAAAAGATTTGGGGGCAGGGTCTAATTCGATTCCTCTTCAAAGGTGCAATTAAAGGGTCAATTGACCTCTTTCTTCTTTGATAACTCTGTATTGATTCATTGAACCTGGAAACCAGGGTCACATCCTGTCACATGGGGTACAATGAGTACAATTATTGACTATTAAAGTTATAGAGTTGTACAACAGAGAAACAGGTTCTTCGGCCCACAGTGTTAATACTGACCATCACGCCTGCCTAGACTAATCCCGTGCCTGCATTAATTCCACATTCAGGTACCTGCGCTCCTCATTCAGGTACCTGTCCAAATGCCTCCTAAAAGTGGTTAGCAATCCTGCCTTCTCCACCTCCTTCCAGATGTCAATTATTTCTTGCATGAAAAATTTACCCCTTAGATACCTTTTAAACCTCCTCCCTCTTACAAATCTGAGCCCTTTAGTCTTGGACACCATGGGAATCAAACACTGGCTATCTACTCTATATACACCCTCTCATCATTTTCTAAACCCTCTATTATGTCTCCGTTCAGCCAACTTCGCTTCAAGGAAAATGACGTAGCCTCTCCAAATTCCCTTGATAATTTACACCATCCAATTCAGGCAACATCTTGTGAATTTTCTCTGTTAATCCCATCCTTCCCATTGAACTGCACCCGGTTTTAAGTTCAGACTCTGATTAATTTCTTATTTAATGTACAGTACATTGAAACATTCAGTGATGTGCGTTCTGTGCATTAACAACCAACACACTCGAGGATGTGCAAGGGGCAGCCCACAAGTGACTCCACACATTTCAGCACCAACATAGCATGCCCACCATGCTCGGCAGAGCGACACAGAACACTATAAATAACAAAACATCTGAAGCCAAACATGCCCCTTCCCTCCTTCCCACTCAAGCACAGTCAACTAAACCCAGGTCAGGCCATCTTCTTTGGCCTCTAGCCTCCAGTGGGCTTGAGGATTCGCAGACATTTGACTTTCCCAACAAACTCACAGAGATTCGCAGACTCAGGGCTCTGGCCATTGGCCTCGATGTCTGGACTTCTGATAGAGCTTTGTGCAGCCTAACTTCCCCTCCTCATTCCCTTTCTCCTATCATCCACTCTCCCTCCTATCCAGCTCTTTACCTCAAGCCACTGGACATCAACTTCTGGAATTCTGATTGACTTTCGTGTAGCCTAACCACCATTTTGTACCACTGTGGCATAACATCTCTACTCTTAGTCTCAGTTCCTTAGCGATGAGGCAAATATGCCAACCTCACAATCCTGTCTACCTCTGTTCTAGTTATCAGGGAACTCTGTTCAGCAACAATCATCAAGACACTTCCACACACTGTCTATGTCCTGTCCTGGGTTAACCTCCCAAAATAGATCACTTTTCATTAATCCCAGTTAAATTCTCTAATTTGTTTTATGAGGGTTGGATGAGTGAGCTATAGGGCTTTTCAAAGGGGGTGAGAGCTGACTTGATAGAGGTGTACAAGGTAACAACAGGCATAGATCGAGGGGACAACTACAGGCTATTTCTCCGGATCAATATGGCTAATACAAGCAGGCATAGTTTTAAGGTGATTGGAGGAAAGTATAGGGGTATATCAGATGTAAGTTTTTTACACAGGGGGTGGTAAGTACATGGAACACACTGCCAGGGGGTTGATGGCACAGGCAGATACATTGGGGGCATTTAAGAATCTCTTAGATAGGCACATAGATAATAGAAAAATGGAGACTATGAAGGAGGAAAGGATTAGATTGATCTTAGAGCAGGTTAAAAGTTTGGTAGAACATGGGCAAAGAACTTGTTCTGTGCTACTTTTTATTTACTTAGAGATCAAGCAAGCAACAGGCCCATCCAGTCCTTTGGGCTTCACTGGCCAGCAATCCACCAATTTAACCGTAGCAACTGAACTCTGAACTTTGACGCTCTGAGCTGCAATAGTGTCGTGCTGACTGCTACACTACCAGGATGGCCCGTGTTCTATGTTCCATGTTTAAATTCAGTTTGGCCAGATTCACAGGTGGCTGGGCAGAAACTTTTGTTGGGGGAGGTGGTGAGATTATGCACATCATTCCTTGTGCTCTCGGATTTGCACAAATGCACGCTATAAAATTCCCAAAACATCAAATAGGTCACCAGTTTGCAGCAGGAAGATTATACCTCTCAACTCAATTCTTATTGTAACATCGAGCATTCAAAGCCATCATCTATTTATTCCAACAGAGATATTGAATGAATTTCAATTACTTATTTTGCCATTCTCATCATAATTTTCATGCCAAATTGTATTTCTCATCACTTCAATATTCAAGCAGCAATCCCATATCATGAAAAACAGATTATCACATCAGTCTTCTCTTCCATTTTAACAGGACAACAAATGCTATAGTTTGGGGGATTTTGGTCCCATGGAAACACGGAACAGATTTTTGAGGTTCAAAGTTATGGGGGAATTATAAAGATGGCTTGGTTCCTTCAGGGAGGCAGGAGGCTCATAGAGACTGAGGCACTCAAGTTACATTGGAAAGAGTGAAACTGCTGTCCTTGACATCAAAGAGGTTAAATTTAATAAGAACAATTAGAATCATGAAGGGCTTTGATGGCGGAAATACAAAACTGTCCCTGTTGACAGGAGGATAATTAGGAGAAGATACAGATTTAAGATAATTGCAGTCGAACCAGGGAAGCAGTGGGAGATTGAGTTCACATGGTGAGTGGTTACAATCTAGGACACGCTGCCTGAAAGATTAGTGGACGCCGAGTCAATAGAACCTTCTGGAAGAGGGTCGGATGTGTACATAGAACTAGTGCTTTGTGATTCCATGTGAAATCTTTCCACTTCCTGCTGACTTGGAATAATAAGAGTTTGTCTGTTATTATTGAGGTTAGTTCACATTCTACCAATGATGTTAGTGCCCCTGTTATTGAGATTTTTCTTAATAATTATTATAATCATTCTATTGGGGACAGAATCTCTGTCATCCAGTTTTTGAGTGAAATGAATGTTCTTCTATACAGGGGTGGTCTTGATGCCAAGAAAAATAATTTTTAGTATTTTCAAAAAGATTGCATGGCTCTTGCTTGATATGAAAGTATAGGACTGGGTGAGGATTAGTCAGGGTGAGGATCCTATGGTCCAGAAATTGGGTTTAAAGTTCAGAGTAAATGTATTATCAAAGTACATATATGTCATTGTATACGACTCTGAGATTCATTTACTTGTGGGCATACTCAACAGAATAATAACCATAATAGAATCAATGAAAGCCCGCAGCAACTTGGGCGTTCAACCAGTGTGCAAAAGACAACACGCTGTGCAAATAAAAAAGAAAGAAATAATAATTATAAATAAATAAGCAATAAATATCGAGGACATGTAATGAAGAATCCTTAAAAGTGAGTTCATAGGTTTGGAATACATTTCAGTGATGGGCAAGTGAAGTTGAGTGAAGTTATACCCTTTATTCAAGATCCTGATGGTTGAGGGGTAATAACTGTTCCTGAATCTGGTGGTGTGATATCTGTGGCTCCTGTAGCTTCTTCCTAATGGCAGCAGCCAGAAGGGAGCATGGCCAGGGTGGTGGGGGTCCTTGAAGGTGGATACTGCTTTCCTACGACAATGCTTCAAGTGGATGTGCTCAATGGTGAGGACAGCTTTACCCGTGACGGACTGGGCCATATCCACTACTTTTTGTAGGATTTTCCTTTCAAGGGCATTGGTGTTTCCACAAAAGGCTGCAATGCAGCATCAATATACTCTGCACTGCACATCTATAGAAGTTTGTCAACGTTTTAGCTGCCATGTTGAATCTTTGCAAGAAAGTAGAAGCACTGCCACACTTTCTTCATGCTGGACCCAGGACAGGTCCTCTGAAATAGTAACACAGAGGAAGTTAAATTTGCTGACCCTTTCCGCTGCTGATCCTCTGATGAGGACTGGCTCCTGGGCCTCAGGTTTCCCTCTCCTGAAGTCAATAATATAACTAAGGATATTCCCACCCTGGTCATTCTCTTTTGCCGCTTTCTTGTTGGGCAGAAGATACAAAAGCTTAAAAGCACATGCCACCAGCTTCAAGAACATCCCTGTTCCATTGTTGCCAGATTATTGAACAGACATCTCAAATGCTGCTGAGAGATGAACACTGGAGCTTTTGATCTCCCAAGCTACTTCATCAGGCCCTTGTATCTTATTCATTATGTTCCCAAAGACTCTTACAAGTTTCTACAGATGTACGTTGGAGATCATTCTGACTGATTGAATCGCAGGTTGGTATGGAGCCTCCTGCAGACAGTTGTAGACGCAGTCACCTCCATCTTGTGTGCAGCCATCTCCACTAATGAGGACGTCTTCAAGAGGCGATGCCTCAAGAAGGCGGCATCCATCACCACGAATCTTTGCAGTCCAAATACGCTCTCTTCTTATTACTGCCATCAGGGAGGAAGTGTGTGAGTCTGAAGACCCACACTGAATGATTCACACTCTCCCTATCAGATTTCTGAATGGCCCATGAACACTACCTCAGTGTTTACATTATTTATTTTGTAGATTATAGTAATGTTTATGTTTTTGCACTGTACTGCTGTTGCAAATCACGAAATTTTCCAGTCAGTGATAATAAATCTGACTCTGATTCTATTTGCTTCCCCCACACTGCACTTTCTCTGTAAATGGAACACCAATTTCTGCATTCTGAACTTTCTTTATGCTACCTCAATGTGATTATGTTTGTCATGATTGGTCTGAATGATGCACAAACAAAACCTTTCCGCTGTATCTGTATTCTGTACAGCGAGAATGAGGTCAAACAATAGTACAGCAGAATAAAGTGTAAAAGCTACCAAAAAGGTGCAGTAAGAAGCAAGATCACAACGAGGCAGACTGTGAGCTCGGGAGTCCATTTTGTTGCACAAGAGCTCCATTCAAGAGTTTGATAACAGTGGGATAGTAGCTGTCCTTGGGCCTGGTGGAACATGCCTTCAGGCTTTGGTATCATCTGCTGGGTGGGAGGGAGAAGAAGAGAGAATGTCTTGGGTGGGTGCTGTCTTTGAATACGCTGCCCGCTTTACTGAGGGCAGGGAGTAGACAAAATCCATGGAGAAAAATTGATTTCAACTTCCAGTAATTTCTCCTCCTAGCCCTTCACTCCTTTTCCACTTGCCACCCTGATTACCCCTTCTATTGTCCTCACTTGCCCATCTCTTCCCTCTATTACTCCTCTCCTTCCGTTTCTCCCATGGTCCACTCATCTCTCCTATCAGATTCCTCCTTCTTCATCCCCTTACCTTTTCCACCTATCACATCCCAGCACAATTCAACCCCCCTCCCCCAAAGCCACCTACCTTCCCCCTCATCTGGCTTCACCTATCATCTTCCTACTTGTATCCCTGCCCTTGCCCCCACCTTCTTATTCTGGCTTCTTCACCTTTCCTTTCCTGTCCTGATGAAGGGTATTGCTGGAAATGTCTACTTTTCCACTTGCTGAGTTCTTCCAGCAGTTTGTGTGCGTTGCTCTGGATTTCCAGCACCCGCAGAATCTCTTGTGTGTATCCATGGAGGGGAGGTTGGTTTCCATCATGCATTGAGCCGAGTCAATGAAGGAGTATGATACCCCGGAGCACTTGTCATTCTTCTGCTGTTTTCTCTCAAGAATGAATAAACTAAAAGGAATAATAATTTGTAAACCGTGGGAACTTTCAGTACTGTGCATTGCTTCAACACACAAAAGCTGACTCTTAGTTATATGAAGATAGGGTCTATACTCTCTGCTCACTGCTGCCATCAGGAAGGAGGTACAGGAGCCTCACCACCAGGTTCAGGAACAGTTATTACCCCTCAGCCATCAGGCTATTGAACCAGAGGGGATAACTTCACTCAACTTCACTCACCCCATCGCTGAACTGTTCCCACAAACTACGGACTCACTTTCAAGTGCGCCTCGTTTCATGTTCTCGATTTTTATTGATTGTTTACTTATTAGTATTATTATATTTCTTTCTCTGTTTGTAACTGCACAGTTTGTTGTCTTTTCCATATTGGTCGCTTGACTGTCTTGTGAGTAGTTTTTCATTGATTCTATTGTGTCTCTTTGTATTTACTGTGAATGCCCGCAAGTAAATGAACCTCAGGGTTGTATATGGAGACATGCGTGTACTAGATCCTTTTTCATATATGTACTTCGATAATAGATTTACTTCAAACTTTGAACTTCGAAAAATTTGGACAAAGACAGAGGTTTTAGGCAGTGCTTTGAAACTGGGGGGGGGGGTGTGGTGGAGTTTCAGAGGTTAAAATTCAGGCAGCTGAAGACGCGGATGCCAATCGTGGACTGAGGATTATTGTTGAATCTTGTTTTATTATTTTTATTATCTTTAGTTATTATTTAGAGATCCAGCACAGTGACAGATCCTTCTGGCCCAACAGGCCCATGCCATCCATGCGATGAATGAACCTACCAAGCCGTATGTCTTTAGGATGTGGAAGGAAACCAGAACACTTGAAGGAGATCCACGCAGTCACAGGGAGAACGTACACAGTCTTAAGGACAATGGCAGGAATTACTATCATATGTATGATGATACAGTGAACTACATTATTTTGCATGCAGATCATTCCAAACATTTGTATGCCAAGGCAAAGCAGTAACAGAATACAGTGTTACTGTAGCAGAGCGAGCATAGTGCAGGAACACAAGTAAGGTTCAGGTGCACTGAGTGATTAAAAGTTCATCATTATAGAAGAGTCTGATAACAGTAGGGAAGAAGCTGTCCTTGAGCATGGTGGTTCATGTTTTCAATCTTTTGTATCTTCCGCCCGATGGAAAAGGGGAGAAGAGAGAATGGCCAGGGAGATTATTTTTCCTGCATTCCCAAGGCAGTGGGAAATGTAGAGCAAATGGAAGGGGAGGGGTGGGGGGGGGGGAGCTGCTTTTTAAACTGGGCTGTGTTCACAGCCCTTAGCAAACTGAATTGTTTGGGTACATCAAATCGTTTCTGATGTGAAGCAGGTATTTTGACCAGAGCTAAGGACATCAAATTACAGAGTAACATTCTGAAGGTAGGTAATTGCTGGGCCTGTGTTGATTTTATGAATTCTGTTGGAAAAATATTCATCAAAAAGTCTTTACAAAATGATCATAAACACACACTGTAAGTGAGGGCCAGAAAGACACTGGGTATTGCCATGGTTACCATTGTAATCATCTTATTTAATAATGGACATGCTATGCAATCAAAATGAATTTATAATCAGGCTATGAGCTATAATTCAATCAATTAATTAATAGAAACAGTTATTATTATACAGTTCAGACAACTATTAAGTATTTTTTTTTATCTAAATGAGTGTTGATTTAAAAACAACTGGGAAATCCTCAGAAAGAGCAACAGCTAAAACATGTCCGTAATGATGAAATTCAGACAAAGAGCAAAACGATTAAAGTTCGGCATTTCATTTAGAATGACATTCAGAACTGGTTTATCTTATTAAAAGACAGTCAAGTGATCTGGATTCCAGTGCGAGTAAAAATAATTTATAAAATATATCATTTGTAACATTGTTCTTCACAAAAGGCACCATTTTCCCTAAAGATGACTAAATAATGATTTTTTAAAAGAATGCTCTTACAAGCTCTCGATCATCTTGAACCTTTACAGTCACTGAAGTACTTTTGAAGTGCTGCTAGGTGTTATAATGCATTATACACAGTTGCCAATTTATGCACAGTAGTATCGCTAGCAAAACAACTGTGGAATCTTTATTGACAATGTAGGCAAAGTTCTGGCCAAGACTGTGGGGAAATAAATACTTGGTGTCCACCTGGGAAGGCAGATTGGAGCTAAATTTAACATCTTAGCTGAAAGTTAGGTTTTTCAGCAATGTCTCAGTTCCTCAGTACAGTACTGAAATTTCTGTGTAGATTTTTGTTCATCTTTGGGCATTATGGCCAGTCTCTCTCAGTTCCACATTAGCCTTTCGCCCTTAACTTCCAGTTCTAGTCTCACCCAACCTAAGTGGGAAAAGCCTGCTTGCATTTACCCTATTTATACCCCTCATAATTTTGTCTACAGTTTTGTATTCCTTCTGCCCAATCAAGTCTCGACGTAAAGCAGCGACTGTCCATCTCCTTCCATGGGTGTTGCCTGACCAAAAGAGTTCCTTCATCGTCTTCTTTCTAGGCATGGTGGCATTATCTCAGCTTTCTACGCTGATGTGACAGTGCCCGGGGACTGTTCACTCCAATATTATCTCAGTCCCAATTTTCCTGATAAATTGGGTGTAGACTGGATTTAAAGTAGAAATCAGAACTGAGCAATGTCCTGCAAAGCCAAATTCTGGAAGCATGAAATAACAAGGAGTGCTAGCAGGTCAGGAGGGAAAAAGGAATTAATGCTTCGGGTCGATGACCTTTCAGATGAAACATTCAGTCTATTTGCCTCTCTACAGCGCCTGCCAGTTTTGAGTGATTTCTTCCCATCTGTGGCAAAGCCTTTGGGCAGTTGTACACATTTAATTACAATGGACTCCAATGTTCACATTAACACACGCATTACAGAAAGCAAGTAGAAAAACTGAAGTAGATCAGCATGAAATTAAGCACTTAAATAAAGGTGGGTGACGTTTGGAAGTTATTCCCTCTGCTTGGTTCAAGAGACATTAACTCAAGGTCCCAACTCATTAACAAAAGATTACAGAAAGCAGTGGGCACAAGCCTAGTCCCTCACAGGCAAAGCCCTCCCCACCATTGAGCGCGTCTTCACGGAGCGCTGCCACAAGAAATCAGCATCCATCATCCAGATCCCAAACTTACAGGCCATGCTCTCTTTTTACTGTTGCCATCAGGAAGGAGGTACAGGAGCTTCAGGACCCACACCATCAGCTTCAGGAATAGTTATTACCCCTCAACCATCAGGGCCCTGAACCAACGTGGATAATCACTCACTTCAGACCCAAACTGATTCTCAACATCAATTTTTTATTTGCAGTTTGTCTTCTTTTGCACATTAACTGTTGTGTCAGTCTGTTGATTATGTACAGTTTTTCATCAGTTCTGTTGTATATTTTTATTTTTCCTGCAAGGAGGTGCATGGTAACATGTGTACTTTGGTAAATTACTTTGAACTTTCGATCCCAGTGATGGACCACTGTAAGAATCTTGGTGCTGCATAGCTGTGGGCGAATGAAGCAGAGAAGTGTGAAAGTATTTATTGGATCAAACAGTGTCTGTGAGGAGGGAATGAGAGGCAATGTTTCAGGTGATGGCTTTTCATCAGCACTTGGGGAATAAAAAGCTTTATGATGCTTAGGAAGAATGTGGTTTTGAAGGACTAAGATGAGTGAGGATGCAGGGTGGTAGAAGCTGGTGGATAGGGAACAAAGACCTGGGCTGGGGAGGGGGGTGGATTCAGAATAACTATATGAAATTAACAGAGGAATGTGGGGAATATTGGATAGCAGGAATTCCCAACATTTTTCATGCCATTAAGCAAGAGGTCCAGGGACCCCAGGTTGGAAACCCCTGTTGGATAGAGTCTTAGAGCACTACAGCACAGAAACAGGCCCTTTGGCCCATCTAGTCCATGTCAAACTGTTAGTTTGCCTCGACCTATTGACCTGCACCCATACCCCTCCCATCCATGTACCTGTCCAAATTTCTCTTTGACCCCCACATCCACCACTTCTGCTGGCAGCTCGTTCCACAGTATCATCACCTTCTGTGTGAACTGGTATCCCCTCATGTTCTCCTTAAACATTTCACCTTTCACCCTTAACCTATGACCTCTAGTCCTAGTGTCACCCAACCTCAGTGGAAAAGGCCAGCCTGCATTTACCCTCTCTATGACTATCATAATTTTGTATAACTGTATAAAATCTCACCACATCCTCCTGCACTCCAGGGAATAAAGTCCTAACCTCAGAATGAGAATGAGGCTTAATATCACTGGCATATGTTGAAAAATTTGTTAACTTAGTGGCAGCAGTACAGTGCAATACATGACAATATAGAAAAAAAATGAATTACAGTAAGTATTTTAAGTAGTTAAATTTAAAAATGGTGTAAACACAGAAATAATAAAATAGTAAGACAGTGTTCATGGGTTCAATGGCCATTTAGAAATCGAGTGGCAGAGGTGAAGAAGCTGTTCCTGAAACACTGAGTGTGTGCCTTCAATCTGTTCAACCTTTCCCTATAACTCAGGTCCTCAAGTCCTGGCAACATCCTCGTAAATTTTCTCTGTGCTCTTTCAATCTTATTTATATTGTTCCTGCAGGTTATGTGGCCAGCACGATGCATGATACTCCAAATCTGGCCTCATCAATATCTCATACAAGTTCAACGTAACATCCCAGCTCCTTTGATTTATGAACATTAATGTGCCAAGAGCTTTCTTTACGACCCTGTCTACCACCGGTGCTAGTTTCAAGGCATTTCAGATCTTTATTCTCAGATCCCTCTGTTCCACACACTTCTCAGTGCTCTGCTCACTGTGTAAGTCCTACCCTGGATGGTCCTCCCAACGTACAACACTTCACACTTGTTTGCATTAAATTCCACCCTCCATTTCTCAGCCCAGTTTTCCAGCTGGGTCCAGATCCCGCTGCAAGCTCAAATGGTCTTCTTCACTGTCCACTATGCCCCCAATCTTGGCGCCATCTTTTAACTTGTGACGGGTTTTTTTCACTGTGTCTCGGTACATGTTTCATTGGCTAGTGTGGAATCCAAAGCTAGGGTCCATGAAGGCCCAAGCTGCCTTTCTCCTTGTCTTCTGAACAAGCTGAACCTGATCGAATGATCAGCTGCGACACTGAAGGGTCCTCAGAATCAGGACTGACTATGACACTTGTCAGTGTCTAGCTTGAATTTACAGAAGGTTAACAAAATGAGGCACTAGGGGACACTCATGGTGCCACAATGCTTCACAGATCAGGATCTACAGAAGAAGATTCAAAGATCAGGAAGAAAATTAAAGAAAGCATGAATCAGTGAAAACATTGTGAGAGTAAGTGAAGCCAGAAGTAAAGGAAACATCTCCCTCTACCTCAGGATAAACAACCAGAAAGAGCAATCACTGATGTGATGAGTTCACAAGGCACATGAGAAGAATTAGTCCATTTGGCCCATTGAGTCTGTTCTGCCATTCAAGCATGACTGATTTATTTTCCCTCTCAACCCCATTCATGTACCTGCTCCTGTAACCTTTAATTCTGACCAATCAAGAACCTATCAACCTCTGCTTTAAATACACCCAACCGAGCTGTCTGTGGCATTGAATTCCACAGATTCATCACCCTCTGGCTAAAAAAATTCCTCCTTATCTCCATTCTAAGTGGAATTTCCCTCTATTTTGAGGCTGTGCTCTCTGGTCCTAGACTCCTCCACTATTGGAAACATCCTCTCCACATCCACTTTATCTAGGACTTTCAATATTCAATAGGTTTAAATGAGATCCCACCCTCGTTCTTCTAAATTCCAGCAAGGACAGGTCCAGAGCTATCAAACACCCTTCATACATATTCCCAGGATTATTCTCATGAACCTCCTCTGGACCGTCTCCAATGCCAGCTCATCCTTTCTTAGAAATGGGACTCAGAACTGCTCGCCCTACTCCAGGTGTGGTCTGGAGTAAATAAATAAATAAGTAATACTGAGAACTTGAGTTGTAAAGCCATTGAAAGTGAGTCTGTAGGTTATGGAATCTGTTCAGTGTTGAGGTGAGTGAAGTTATCCACACTGGTTCAGGAACCTGATAGCTGGGGGCTAATAACTGTTCCAGAACCTGATGGTGTGGGTCCTGAGGCTGCTCTTCCTCCATCCTGATGGCAGCAGTGAGAAGAGAGTGTGTTCTGGGTGATGGAGGCCCTTGATAATCGATGCTGCTTTCTTGTGGCAATGCCCCTTGTAGATACGCTCAATGGTGGGGAGGAATTTTCGCGTGATGTTCAGTAAGATGCAAGAGCCATGAGGAGGTAGAAGGAGAGATGAAGAGTTCTACTTCATCATACAAGAGATCTGTTCAAGGGAGTCTTGCAACAGTGAGATAGAAGCTTCTTTCCATCCATCATCAGGTAATACACTTCCTTATTGCAGTAACCTATTTTGTAATTTATAGTAATTTTATGTCTTTACACTGTACTGCAAACTAACAAATTTCACATCATAAAAGATAGTGAAAATGAACCTGATTCTGATCCTGTCGTTGAGCCCAATGGGGTGTGTTTTCAAGCTTTTATACCTTCTGCCTAATGGAGAGGGGAGAAGGGAGAATGTCTGGGATGGGAGGAAGGGTTCTTTGATTACGTTGGCTGTTATTTGCAGTAATGGCGGTGCCACGGGAGTGTAATGGTTACCACAACACTTTACAGCATTCAGTTCCCGCTTCTGTCTGTAAGGAGTTTGTACGCTCCCCCTGTGACCATGTAGGTTTCCTCTGGGTGCTCTGGTTTCCTCCCACATTCCTTTAACCATATGGAGTATGGGTAGTGAGCTGTAGGCATGCTGTGTCGTGCTGGCAGTGAGGCAACACTTGCTCAAGCTCAACTCTCAATGATCTGATTTGGAGTAAACAGCGCATTTGTCTGTATGTTTCGACGTACATACGACAAATAAAGCTAATCTAAAGTGTAGTCAGAACCCACCCAAGGGCACCATACTTTCAGATTTTTTCAGATTTAGGTTGACTTGTCACATGCACATCGAAACATACAGCACAGTGAAATACCTTGTTTGTGTTAACAACCATCACAGCCAAGGATGTGCTGGGGGCAGCCCGCAAGTGTGCCTACATAGCATGCCAACATACCCGAGAAGATTGGCAACGTGATTAGAGGATGGATGCCTACCATTGCCATGCTCACTGGTGAGATTTGCTTACCCACAAAGTCGTCACTTAACATCGCAGGAATACAGAAAAAAAAGAGACAGTGTTCAAGTAGAATCAATAATTAATTTTCTTATTGTAGCACTTCATGAAGTTTAATAATGCAGTTCATAATTTACACAGTCAATTCACACTTTTAGAGAACCAATAAACAAAGCTCACTCACCAGGAATTTCAGTTAATGAACTATTATGGATTCCAAATTTGGTTTTGTAGACATTAATGAAACTGAAAGGAGAGCTCATTCATTAAGAGGCACCCATTGGAGATAAATTTCACACAGGACTGAGAATCCACGAGTTGTTCGAACGCTTCATTACTGGTTTATCAGAGTGCACGATGACGAGTGTTAACTGGCAGGTGGAATACAGTGCACAGTTTCTGGGTGCATTTCAGAAGGCACAGGATAGTCATATCTCAAGGAAATTGTGTAAAGGGAGGATGAGGTAACCGTTGCTGACAAGGGAAGTCAAAGACAGCATAAAAGCAAAAGAGGGGGCATATAATATAGCAAAAAATTCATAAACCAACATAAGGCAACTGTTACGGAATCAGGCAACAATAAATATATGAGTTAGGCAGGGGTTTTTATAACAAATAACACATTTATTAAACACTGAAAACAAACCCCCCAAAAGTAAACAAATCACTAACGTAACCGAAAATCAGCTGCTGTGTGGCAGCTTGAACAGTTCTTAAAGCATTGAAGCTTAAACAGTTCTTAAAGCGATGTTGCAAAAACAGTTCTTCAAAGTAGTATTGCAAAAGTTCAAAATGCTCACAGTCCATTTAAGGGAGAGACTTTTTAAGACAATTTAAATTCTCTTTCTCGTGGTGTTGTTTCGGTTCCCAAATCGAACTTTTCCCACGAAGAATTTACGAAATGAAACGGCTTAAAGGCACTGACCTTTCCTTTACAGAATTATTCCCAATCCTTTCTGCTATTTTGCAGGGATTAACACGAGAACAGTCAACGAATTCCTTCCGAATAAGGATCAAACAAGGTCGAACCTGTTTCACTGTCGAAATCGATTCTCCTCGATCTTTAACTCCCGAACTCTGATCTTCACTCTCCACTGATTCTCAGCTAGCAGTATTGTAAAGAAACTGCTGGCAATGACCTTTTAACTTTAGGCATTAGATAAAACTTCATCTTTCAACTAAACTGCATCATAACATTAAATCACGCAGTGGCATGAAGTCAACATGGCAAATCCAGCCACGAACTGCCCCTCCTCACAGGGAGGGGTCCTCCTTTTATACCCTGTAAAAAAAACCTGTCACATGACCTCTACTGGCGGGAAAATGACGTCACTCCACCATCACAAGACCATTACCTCAAGTCCAGTATAGCTTCAATCCCAGTCACGTGACAAGGGTACCACTGTCACGTGTCACGAGTACATAACACAACTAAAAAGCAATATGGAGAGAAAAGATGAAATATCATTGTAAGCTAGCCAATAATATAAAAGGATGCCTTCAGTTTTTACAGGTATATAAAGGATTAAAAAGAGGCAAGAGTGGATATTGGACTGCCAGAAAGTGACACTGGGGAAGTAGTAATGAAGGACAAAGAAACAGCAGACGTATTTGAAGTATTTTGTGTCGGTCTTCACTGTGGGAACCACTAACAGTATGCTAGAAATTCGAGAGAGTTGGGCAGCAGAACTGAGCGTCATTGCCATACTAAAGAGAAGGTGCCTGGGAAACAGAAAGGCCTAAAGGTAGTTAAGTCAGATGGACTACACACCAGGGTACTGAAAGAGGTAGCTGAAGAGATTGTGGAGTTATTAGTAAGGATCTTTCAAGATTCACTGGATTCTGGAATGGTTCCGGAGGACTGGAAAACTGTAAATGTCATTCCATTCCTTAAGAAAGGAGAGAAGCAAATGGCAGGAAATTATAGGCCTGTTAGCTTGACTTTAGTGGTTGCCAATATGTTGGCCTCCATTATTAAGGATGAGGTTTCAAGGTTCTTGGAGGCAGATAATAAAATAGACTGAAGTTACTACAGTTTCCTTAAGGGAAAATCTTGCCTGACAAATCTGTTGGAGCTCTTTGGGAAAATAACAGGCAGGATAGACAAAGGAGAATTGACGATTGTTGTTTACTTGGATTTTCACAAGGTCTTAGACAACGTGCTGCACTTGAGGCTGCTAGACAAGATAAGAACCCATGGTATTACAGAAAAGATATTAGCATTGCTAGAGCATTGGTTGACTGGCAGGAGGCAAAGAGTGGGAATAAAGGGAGCTGTTTTTGGCTGGCTGCCAGTGACTAGTGGTGTTCCACAGGGGTGTGTGACAGGACCACTTGCTTTCTCGTTATATGTCAATGATTTGGATAATGAGTTGATGGCTTTGTGGCTAAGATTGCAGATGATACAAAGATAGGTGGAGGGGCAGGTGGTGTGGAAGCACGAAGCCTGCAGAAAGACAGATTAGGAGAATGGGCAAAGGAGGGGCAGATGGAATACCGTGTAGGGAACTGTATGGTCACGCACTTTGGTAGAAGGAATAAATATGTAGATTATTTTCTAAATGGGGATCTGCAAAGGGGCTTAACGAATCCTTGAGCAGGATTCCCAAAAGGTTAACTTGCAGGTTGAGTCAGTAGTGAGGAAGGCAAGTGCAATTTCAGCAGTTACCTCAAGAGGACCGGAATATCAAAGCAAATGTGTAATGCTGTGGCTTTTTAAGGCATTGGTCAGACTACATTTGGAGTATTGTGAGCAGGTTTGGGTCCCTTATCTGAGAAAGAATGTGCTAGTGTTGGAGAGAGTCCAGAGGAGGTTCATGAAAATGATTCTGGGAATGAAAGGGTTACTCTATGACGGGCATTTGATGGTTCTTGCCCTGTACTCACTGAAATTCAGAAGAATGAGGGGGGATCTCTTTGGAAGCTATCAGATATTGCAGAGACTAGATAGAGTGGATGTGGAGACAATGTTTACTATAGTGGATGAGTTTAGGACCAGAAGGCACAGCCTCAGAATAGAACAGAGATGAGGAGGAATTTCTTTAGCCAGAGATTGTGAATCTGGGGAATTCATTGCCACAGGCAGCAGTGATGGCCAAGTCATTGGATATATTTAATGTGGAGGACGATAGGTTCTGGATTAGTATGGGCATCAGCAGTTCTGAGGAGAAGCTAGGAGAATGTAGTTTTTGGACAATAAATCAGCCATGATGGAATGGTGGAGCAGATGTGAGGGGCTGAATGGCCTGATTCTGCTCCTATTTCTTATGTCCTTCTAGGAAACATGAGAACCGTTGACAGGCAAAAGAGAGCAGAGGCAGTGAGAAGTTTGTTGAGAGGAGTGTTACTGGTTTCAAGGACTCTTCATCTCATGTTTTTGATATTGCTTTTTTACTATTATTATTTTTTCTTTCTTTTCATAGTTGCACATTTCGTTGCCTTTTGTGCAGTGGTTGCGCATCCTGTTGGTGTGGTCTTCCATGATTCTGTTATGATTATTGGATTTATTGAGTATGTTCACAAGAAAACGAATCTCAGAGTTATATATGGTGACATATATGTACTTTGATAATAAGTTTACTTTGAACTTTGAAAATGTGCAGAAGGTAGAAGAACGATGATCATGGTGGCCAAGTGGATTGGCTGGGAAGTGGACTTTAAGAGCTCCTGCACCAGGGGCTCACTGACCTTCCTTCAGTGGGAGTAAAACATCTGTTTGGCGAGACACGAGTTAGGAATCCTGACAACATGACCTATTTATCAGGGCTGGTGTTCATGTTGGCTTCCTCCAGTACAGGTCAGTTGGTGCATCTGACCTTCCACATAATCCTGAAAATGAGGAATCCCGGAGAGTAACCCAGGCATGGAGGAGAGTACAGGCAGCAGATAACCTGAGACAGGAGTGGGACTCTGAGAGAATCCAGCCTCTACTTTGCTGCTGTTTCACATTGTGTAAGCAACCCAATTCAATCCAGTTAAATGTTTCCAATCCTCTAACCAGCAAGATAATTGACACAGAGCATTGGGGTATTCAAAATGCAATTAGATTGAGATAATGGAGGAGCTAATGTACCAGAGGGAGAGGCTTCAAATAGCCTTGTCTAATCCCTGACTTCTCATCTTTATGT
The DNA here is from genome assembly GCF_048418815.1 of Hemitrygon akajei. Lineage (NCBI taxonomy): Eukaryota > Metazoa > Chordata > Chondrichthyes > Myliobatiformes > Dasyatidae > Hemitrygon > Hemitrygon akajei. The sequence continues at coordinate 32,665,321 of NC_133154.1, forward strand.
GGGGACATTGCAGAACTAGATTGTTAAATAGCGCATTTAAGGTAGATTAAAATTAAAATTACTCTCTTAAAGTACAACAATGCTTAAAGACAATGGGATATCACTACAAAATGAGTTATGGAAAACTGTTCATGTTTGCTTCTTTAAACATTCTTGGGGCAGCACGGTAGCCTAGTGGTTAGCACAGCGTTTTAGAGTACAGGCAACCCCGGTTCAATTCCCACCACTGCCTGTAAGGAGTTTGTACATGGGATCCCCCCCCCAGCTGCTCCGGCTTCCTCCCACAGTCTAAAGATGTACCAGTTAGCAGGTTAATTGGTCATTGGTCCTGGGGTTAAATCGGGCGTTGCTGGGCAGCGTGGCTCAAAGGGCCAGAAGGGCTCTATTCTGTGTTGTATATACAGCATTGTACACACACACACACACACACACACACACACACACACACACACACACACACACACACACACACACACACACACACACACACACACACACACACCAAATCAATCATTTTCTTCTTAAAATCCTCAGTGAGAAGTGGGGACCTTTATTTCCGCCCTGGAATCAGAGGGATGTTGGAGGTATTGGGCAGAATATTACATCTAACATTTCTATCCATTTTACACTTGACTTTAAGCTTCCCCTATGCCCCACCCCAACCAACCACCCTCACCTCTGATTCATCTGAAGAGTTCAAAAACAGCTTAAAAATAACTTCAAAGGGCAGGTGAAGATCAAAGTGGCAAGAAGTGAATAGACCAATTACCTTTCTTGAAAGGACTGGCTAACTGTTTCCTATGGACATCACTGACAGATGAAAGAAATAATGGAAAATAACACACAAGAAAATGACAAACTCAGTTGGAGGCAAATGTACAAGATACTTTTGCAAAGATTATACCTTTAAAATACAGTTTATAAAAGCATCCATAACTTTACACTAGCTGCACACCATGATTTGCATTTGAATTAGATCTATTTTCAGATAAATCCCGCAGAGCTACGCAGGAAGTTGGTAAAATTTTACTTCATGCTTTACTTTGTAAGAATTAATTACCCTTACCCTTCCTCCCACCTATTTACCCTGAAGACACCAGGCTGGTACTGTTCCATGATGACCTCTTGTTTCTGGAGGGGACTTTTATTTTCTACAATAAAAAACATATTTAATATTCATGATCAAATTATGCTAATATATGGTTAACATAATTAATATAGACATATTAAACTTTATCATATGTGGGGGTGAATTTGAAATTCGTTTTGCCAGAAGGAAGAGTTTGAAAATTGGCTTGCAAAATGTGAAATGAAAGATTCAAATTCTTTTATTTATCACGTGTACAACCTACAGTGAAATGCATTGTTGCCGTTAACAACCAACACAACCTTAAGGTGTGCTAGGGTTATTCAGTGAAGCTGGCTCTATTGCAGAGAAGATTCGGGTGGTTTAAAAGAGGTGTTCAGAATTACAAGGGGCTGGTTTGAACAGGTAGAGGGAATGTGATTCCCATGACCTGGTGTGTCAATGACCAATCTGGTGCCCACACGTTCAGCAGAACAACACAAAAATCAGCAACAACAACAACAATACAAGCCCCTTTTCTTCCTTCCAACTCCTCACCCAATCACTCAAACACTCAAACGGGTAAGCCTCCTACCGCAGGTAGAGGGAACCACACACACACACACACACACACACACACACACACACACACACACACACACACACACACACACACACACACACACACACACACACACACACACACACACACACACTCCCAACACCAGGTTGTGGGACCTGATTCCCATACTAACCTCCTTGGGGACTTCAGCCTCCAGTGGACTCCGCAAGTAAGGAGAAGGCCAGCCTATCTAACCCGAGAGATCTTTATGTTATGAAAGACTTTGTAGAGCATTGTAGATTCAATCAGTTCCATCATGGGCACAAGACCTTCACCACTGAGGACATCTTCAAGGTGCACTGCCTCAATAAGGTGGCATCTATCCTCACCATCAGGGACGTGCCCTCTTCTGAATACTACCATCAGGAAGGAGGTGCAGGTGACATCTTCAAAAAGCAGTGCCTCAGGAAGGTGGTATCCATCATTAAGGACCTCACCATCTGGAACGTGCCCTCTTCTGGGTACTACCATTGGAGAAGAGGTACAGGAACTGAAGACCAACTCTCAATGGTCTAGAAATAGCTTCTTCCCCTCTGTCATCAGACTTTTGAATGCTCGATGAAGCCATGAAAACTACTTTGTTATTCCTTTCCTTGCACTATTTATTTTGCATTTATTGTAATCTCTATGTATTGTACTGTACTGCTGCTGCATTTGTCAGTGATAACAAACCTGATTCTGGTTCTGACAGGGTAGATGTAGACCAGCAATTTCCTTTTGCAAAATCTAAACAAGGATTAGGGATCAACTTTATCCACCATATACATTACATGTGTTAGAAATTTTTAGTGGTCAGGGCCAGGCATGCACACAAATGAACCTTCAATAATTCTAAAATATAAACATTTATATAAAAAATAAAGTTGAGGATAATGTACAGATGTTGAATAAAATGTGCATAAATACATAAATGGCAGCAAGTATTTACAATGTAAACAGTATTATAAAGAGTGGTTTAAAGTGTTTACAGTGCAGTGCAGTTGCGGGGTAATAGGTGAGTGAGTGTTGACTAGAATGGTTGATCGGATTAATTGCTGAGTGGAAGAAAATTTTAAGATGATGTGACATTTTTATTTTAATAGCCCTTTGCACTTCCCAGAAGGGAGCTTTTGGAAAAGACAGTTGGCAGAGTGGGTATTGCCCACAACAATATTTCCTGCCTGTTTCTTTGCTCTGGACACATAGAAATCCTACAGTGACGGTAGTCTGCAGCCAGTGGCCCTTTCAGTTTGTTGTAGTTTTTGGATATTGTGAGAGGATGCACTAAAGAAAAACTTTAGGCTCAACATGGCTTTGTGAGATATCTCCAAAAGCTCACTTTGAATACTTTAAGCATTTTCTAAATCACTCCCTTTCAAGATCTCCAGATGTTCTCATTACACTGCCCTTTCTGCTTAGTCTGTAAATGTTTCATCACACCGTACCCTTGTTCCTTGTTTGAAAGCTTCTGTTAAATTGGCTGTTACCACCCCTTCATTTCACATTACAGCACACTGTATTAAAAAAGAATTGACATTCCTCCCTCAAACTTCTGGCACTTAAATAATTGGTTCTGATACCCCCAGGTGATGGGAATGGGGTTTCACTACTTACTCAAACCAGCCCCTTGTAATTTTGAGCACCTCTTTCACGCCACCCTAATCTCCTCTGTAAAAGAGCCAGCTACATTGAGCAGTACATTTCCTGCAAATCAGTTTGAAATAAATTTGCTTTTGGTTCACCAGTGGCACTGGTAAAGATTTGCCTTTTATCGGGTGATTTTTTAAATATATGGCTGACATCAATTCCATGGTTGAGTGCTACTCCGGAGGAGGTTTAAAGGGCGCTGAGAGTTAACTGCTTGGCAAGGTCTCAACTCACACATGGAGCAGACTGATTTGGATCTGGAGATGATGTTGTCCAGAAGGTTCTTCAAGAATAAGGAATCGATCTTGTGGTTACAGTCATTTTATTAGGTGTTTATAACAGAGAGTAACAGTAACTAACTCACTCTACTCTGAGAAAGAACAGAAGACAAACAGCAAAGAGGCCGTGGTTATCTTGTACTGAGGATTAGTTCAGACCACACAGATCAGGGAATTCCTTAGTAAAAACAGCCTCCGAAACAGTTTGCTTTTTGGCATCACACAGGCTGCAGATGAAGAAGCTGCACAAAATATGGCCTGAAATATCGATTGTTTATTCCTCTCCATAGATGCTGCCTGACCTACTGAGCTCCTCCAGCACTTTGTGTGTGTTGCTCTGGACTTCCAGCATCTGCGGAATCTCTTGTGTTGATAAAAAAAAACAGAAGCAGCGATATTACACACTACTGAAAATCCACTGAATATTTACAGGTTTTAATAAGACATATAAGCAAGCATATTTTGTGTAATCATAGTTGATTTCTTCAATCACTTGCCCCATCATTGAAATGCTTCCACAACTATGGACTCACATTCAAGGACTCTTCAACTCATGTTCTGGATATTTATTTAATATTTATTTATTTATTTACCCTTTTGTATTTGCATAGTTTGTTGTCTTTTGCACATTGGTTGGGGGCAGTCTGTCATTAATTCTATTGTGTTTCTTGGATTTACTGTGTATGTAAACAAATCTCAGGGTTGTATATGTTGACATATACAGTACTTTGATAATAAACTTTGAACTTTCCTGTCAGCTTGAACCATTCTGGCCATTCCCCTCTTAACATCTCTTAAAAGTCCCTAATGTATCTGCTTATACTACGAACTACCCCAGGCACTGCATTCCTGCCACCCACTGCTCTCTGTGTAAAAAGCTTGCCCCTCGTATCTCCTTTGAACCTTAGATGCTTGCCCTCTGGTATTAGTTATTTCAACCCTGGGGAAAAAATTCTGTTTGACTGCTCTGTCTATTCTCTTATAATCTGATAAACCTCTATCAGATCTCCCCTCAGCTTCCACCGCTCCTGAGAAAACACCCACATTTGTCCAATCTCTTGTTATAGCACAGGCCCTCTAAATCAGGCAACATCACAGCAAACCTCTTCTTCACTCTCTACAAGCCTTCTGAAAATAGGATGACTAGAACAGTTTCCAATTTTTAACTTTTCAAAAAAAAATTCAAGATACAGCACAGAATAGGACCTTCAGCCCTTCAAGCCAAACAACCAGAAATCCCCGATTTAATCCTAGCCTAATCACAGGACAACTTACGATGACTATTTAACCCACTAACTAGCATGTCTTTGGAATGTGGGGGGAAATGGGAGCACCCAGAGGTCCAGGTATTTGTCATTCCTGCTCAACATAAGATGAAAATTTCATGTGAACTGTACATACATGTTTAGGTAGCCATAAAGCACCAATGGGGTTCTTCATGTGTCCCACCTGTTTTTCCCCCTATGGCTAACACTACCAAAGTAGGCTCCATTGTTGGGGGTAATTTATCTGTGGTGGCAATGAGAAGAAGACATGTCCCAGGTGATGAAGGTCATCAATGGTGGATGCCGCTTTCTTAAGGACTTGCCTCTTGAAGATGTTTTCGATGGTAGGGAGCTTTGTTCCCATGATGGAGCTGGCTCAGGCTACAACTTTTCAGTCCAGCCTCCATACCAGGCAGTGATGCCACCAGTCAGAATGCTCTCTGGTATGCTTGTAGAAACTTGCTAGTGATTTTGGTGACATGGCTTTTGCAGATAACATAAGGAATGAAAGGGTTAAAGTATGAGGAACATTTGATGGCTCTGGGGCTGTACTCACTGGAGTTTAGAAGAATGAGGGAGGATCTCATCAAAACCTATCAAATGTTGAAAGGCCTAGATAGAGTGGATGTGGAGAGGATGTTTCCAATGAGTCTAGGACCAGAGGTCTAGGACCAGAGTCTAGGACCAGAGTCTAGGACCAGAGGTCACAGCCTCAGAATAGAAGGACGTCCCTTTAGAACAGATATAAGGAGGAATTTCTTTAGCTAGAGAGTGGTAAATCTGTGGAATTCATTACCACCAGATGGAGGTGGGGGGTCAAGTCATTGGGTATATTTAAAGCAGAGGTTGATAGGTTCTTGATTAGTAAGGGTGTTAAAGGTTACAGGGAGAAGACAGAAGAATGGGGTTGAGTGGGATAACATACCAGCCATGATGAAATGGTAGAGCAGACTTGACGGGCTGAATGGCCTAATCCTGCTCTACGTCTTATGGTCATATAGTCTTAACACTAAATATCTCCCATGGACATATAGTCTCTTGGTCCTTGATGTTAACTGGGCATCAAGGAGAAAACACTCCAGTGGTCATAGCCCACACCAATCTTTGTGGCAGTTGGAGGTTGTTCATCCAGCTTCAGCGCAGGGTCCTGGGCCATTCACCTTCAGCTGCTTCTTCAGTGAACTTCCTTCCACCCTATCATCTGAAACTAGGATGTTTGCTGGTGCTTCACCATACTCAGTTTCGTTTGCAACGCACATGCATGTCAGCAATGAGATCTAGAATGTATTTGGGTCTGGGCTGATGAGTGGAGAATAGTTTTTGTGGGAGGGGCGGAGGAATAGGGCTGGCTTTCCTGTCGTTCTGTTGTTGCCTGCGTGGTCTGGACATTGTGGGCGTGCTACATTGGCACCAAGAAGCAGATGTACTGGAATCTAGCATGTCCAGATTTCAAAGGCCCGATGTCTGCGGCTCTCCAATTCTGGGCCAGGCACTGCAGATTGGAGGCTCGGTGATGTCCTGTCCTGGGGGTGGAGGCCTGTCCGTGTGTGGGAGGAAAGTGGCCTGCTTTGCTGCTGATGATGGTGTTGCTTGTGTTGTTCTGCTGAACATCGTGGACACACTATGCTGCTACCGGAAGTATGTGCCGATACTTGCAGGCTGCCCCCAGAGCATCCTTGGATTGTGTTAGCTGTCGACACAAGTGACTCATTTCTCTGTTTGTTTTGATGTGCGTGTGATAAATAATTCTGAATCTGATTCTGATTCTGAATCTGAAATGGCACGTGTAAGCCCAGGCAAGAGGCCTTTTCCAATTAGCATGAGTCGGCCCAACTATTCTCGTCTCACAGTGCCGTCACATAATCAAAAATGAATAAAGTTCGGGTTGATGCATGAATAATGATTATTCTGTGTGAAGTGCCTGAGTGTTACTGACATCTATAGATCTTTGCCATTGCAAACTGGGCAACTGACAGCGAAAAACAAGAACTTGTCAGAAATCATTTCAGAGAAAATGCTTGTGCAACAACTGATCTGATTGAAATATTTATGATAATGAAAGGCTTTGACAGGATAGAGTAGATGTTTATGACTATGAGAGGCTATCAATATGAGACCATTATTAATAATTTCAGTGGGGGATTTTGAAGAAACTCCCTTACCACAGACTGTGAATCCACTCCCGCTATTACCACTGTCTTTCACCTTGTACATTTTGCCAACAAACTCAAAGATAAACCTACTATCAAATTATGTGTGCATTACCATATACCACCTTGACATTCATCCTCTTGCAGGCATTCACAGGAAAATAAAGAAATTTGAATTGAATTTGGTTTATTGTCATTTAGAAACCACAACCGCAATGCAGTTAAAAAATGAAACAATGTTCCTCCAGAATGATATCACAAAAACACACGACAAAACAGACCACCAGAAAATCCACATAACGTTTGGCAATCCTCAAATCCGGAGTCCGGAGAGGCCGCTGCATATTAATATCACGCTACCATCTTAGCTTGTTCCCCGGAAAGGAGCTCCAAATCCACCAGACAAAACAAGACTACCCAGACACATCAAGTCAAACCAACTCTACCACCCAACAAACCAAAAACTAAAGCTACAAGACCTACACAAAACCACATAGTTACAACAGTGCAAACAGTACCATAATTGATAAAAAAAACAGACCGTGGGTGCAGTAAAAATAGTCCAAAGATGTTAAAAGACTATAAGTTTGAAAGAAACCTTCACACAGTTTCCACAAATCCTCAGGGTCCCGATAGACTTGTCATCCCACGCTGGTGGCAGAAGGGAATACCCCCGCTATGGACTTCCACGGTGCCACCAGATTCAGCCTCGCAGACGCAGCACACAATGAAAGCGCAGCTGAACCCAGCCTCACAGACGCAGCATACAGCGAAAGCGCCCCGAACGCAGCGGACTCCGAGTCCGTTGAACCTCCAAGCCTCTGACCATCCCCTCTGGCACAGCTTCTCTGTGCACCATCCTCTGCCGAGCGCACTACAACGCCCCCGCCACCGGCCACCGGCAACGCGACCCCGAGGACTGGGGGCCTGTTTTTCCCAGCAGAGACCCGGACCTCACAACAGCAGTAGCAATGAAGAAGGCCTTCCTGGAGATTTCCAGATGTTCCTTCATGCTCCCACGTCCATTTTTCTTCAGATTAGGATTGTGCACGGCACCCCACTTGACAAATAGCAGATATCAACTCCGGAGAGGCCGCTGCAAACTGCGTCGCGCCGTCATCTTGAAGTAAATACAATAGAATTTACAAAAAGTTATACATGAACAAACTGTGCAAGTGAAAATAAAACTGGGTATATGGGTTGGAACAAGTCCTTGAAAATGAATCTGTAGGTGATGGAGCCAGTTCTGCACTGAGGCGAGTGGAGTTATCCATAGTGGTTCAGGAGCTTGATGTTTGTGGGGTAATAATTGTGTTGTGTGGGGCTGCTGGTGTGGGGCGTAAGGCTACTGTACCTTCTACCTGATGGTAGTAATGAGAAGACAGTGTGGCCTGGAAGGATGGGGTCTTTAATGATGGATACTGCTTTCCTGTGGCAGCGTTCCATGTAAGTGTGCTCACTGATGCTCATAGGCTAATGTAATCCGAAGGAAAAGCATCTCATCTTCTGACTAAGCACTATGCAGCTCTTGGGAGTCAATATTGAATTAAGCAATTTGAGATAATTACCTTTCCCCGCTTGTATTGGAAATGAGTTCAGATGTAAAAAAATCAACCACGTACAATATTAATTTTTTTTTCCCTCAGCCGGTGCTGCCTGTTTTGTTGAATATTTCCAGCATTCTCCTTTATTTCAAGTGTCCGGTCTATTGTATCTCACAGTTTCAGCATGTTTCCCCTCCCCCCCATCTCTCTAATTTCCATTTCTCCTCCTGCGATTAACAGGCACTCATTGTCCTTTCCTATTTGGCACAAACAGGGTCAGTGATTGTGTCTCCTGGACAGTCCTGGTCCATTGAAGAGTGGGATAGAAGCTGTTCTTGAGCTTGGTGGTGCATTTCTGAGCTGGTCAAATGTTTGTACCTTCTGTCCGATGGAAGGGTGGAGAGGAGAGGATTCCTAGTGTGAGAGCTGGCTTTTGTGATACTGGCTGCTGTTCTGAAGCAACTTGGAGAGTAGACGGAGGGAAAGGTGTTTTCAGGATGGACTGAGTGAGCTGTGTCCACAACTTTCTGCAATTTCTTGCAGTCACAGGCAGAGAGCATAGAATGCTTACAATGGAGGATCGGTAAAAATTAGTGAAGGTTGGTGGGAACGTACCGAATTTTCATAGCTTTCTGAGGAATTAGTAGTCATCTTACAGCAGCAGTACTTGGCAATACATGAAAAATATTGAGGCCCTCTGTTGATCAGGGTCATCCGTGGATATCACGTCCCAGCTGTCCATGTGATATGCAAGCTGGGGTAGTACGATATGGAGAGCAAGCCACAGGCTCCCCCTCTCCAGAGGTTGGTGGTGTTGTAGATAGTGTAGAGGATTGTCGAAGATTGCAGAGAGACATTGATAGGATGCAGAAGTGGGCTGAGAAGTGGCAGATGGAGTTCAACGCAGAGAAGTGTGAGGTGGTATACTTTGGAAGGACAAACTCCAAGGTAGAGTACAAAGTAAATGGCAGGATACTTGGTAGTGTGGAGGAGTAGAGAGATCTGGGGGTACATGTCCACAGATCCCTGGAAGTTGCCTCACAGGTAGATAGGGTAGTTAAGAAAGCTTATGGGGTGTTAGCTTTCATAAGTCAAGGGATAGAGTTTAAGAGTCGCGATGTAATGATGCAGCTCTATAAAACTCTAGTTAGGCCACACTTGGAGTACTGTGTCCAGTTCTGGTCGCCTCACTATAGGAAGGATGTGGAAGCATTGGAAAGGGTACAGAGGAGATTTACCAGGATGCTGCCTGGTTTAGAGAGTATGCATTATGATCAGAGATTAAGGGAGCTAGGGCTTTACCCTTTGGAGAGAAGAAGGATGAGAGGAGACATGATAGAGGTGTACAAGATATTAAGAGGAATAGACAGAGTGGACAGCCAGCGCCTCTTCCCCAGGGCACCACTGCTCAGTACAAGAGGACATGGCTTTAAGGTAAGGGGAGGGAAGTTCAAGGGGGATATTAGAGGAAGGTTTTTCACTCAGAGAGTGGTTGGTGCGTGGAATGCACTGACTGAGTCAGTGGTGGAGGCAGATACACTAGTGAAGTTTAAGAGACTACTAGACAGGTATATGGAGGAATTTAAGGTGGGGGGTTATATGGGAGACAGGGTTTGAGGGTCGGCACAACATTGTGGGCTGAAGGGCCTGTAATGTGCTGTACTGTTCTATGTTTTCCATGCAGATGATGAACCCAAAGGAACAGCAGAGACCGATACAGCTTGGCACCAGCAGCATCGAAGGAGTTGCCAGTCAGCTTTGCCAGTCAATGTAGGACAGGCTTAGAGACTCCAGCTCTGGATTTTTCCTTGGGCTTAACTCCCAAAGCTTTCCAGATGAGTGGGTATAGCCACAAGGCAGTGGAGGTTTGAAATCAGAGATTTCCTTCTCCTAGGTGAGCTGCCAACCACGACTAATGAGCTTCATCTGCCCAAAAATATAAACAATATATACATATTATAATATAAATTATAAAAATACATTAAATTATAACTATGTAAATGGTTGCTGAGATGCGTCCAGTGTGGCAGTGTAGTGGCCAGTGCTTGTCGCTCTCACTTTCAGCTTCCACCGCTGGCTAGCAGTCTTTCGAAAAGGGGAGCTGAATGTGTAAGTCTCTCCCTGCCAGTACACAGCCTCTCCAACAGCAAGCCTCATGCAGTGCCTCCTCACTGGTGACACACGGAAACCGAACTCCTTTTGGACTCAGGCTGAACTACAGAGGATGGGGAGGAGGTCTGTCCCCTGCACACGTAGCATGCAGGCTCATGTGGACACGCCCTGGTGCTCATGATGCTCCGGGTAACTAACCTTGTGGGCAGCCTCAGGAGAGACGAAGGCTACGGGAATAAATCCAGACAGCAGATCCAGAGTGGAGCCCCTAAGGCGCCTGGACGTCGTTGAACATCCTTCCAGAAGCTCCTGCAGCAAAGCTGGTGCATAAGCTTTCCTTTGGCCCACACTGGTGAGGGCAAGAAGGGGACCTTGACGACTGGGCATCTCAGGATCTCCATACCCTCCACCCCAGCTTGTGATGACGATTATCATCACCCATTGTCCTATGATGGATGCTAACCATATAGTTAATTCACCTACAAGTTTATAGATGAAAATAAGGATTTATGGAAACAAGGGTATAATGTAAGGATGAACACACATTATATTTTTCCCAGGGAAGAGGAAACTCAAAATAGGGGGCATAGATTTAAAATGAAAGGAGAAAGATTTAAAAACAACCTGAGAGGCAAATTCTTCACATAGATGACGGTGCCTAAGTGGAGGAGCTGCCAGTGGTCGAGGCAGGTACACTTTAAAAGACATTTGGGTTAGTACATGGATAGGAGGGGATTTAGAGGGATATGGGCCAAATATTGGCAAACGGGACTTGCATGGTCGGCATGGATGAGCTGGGCCGAAGGGCCTATTTTTGTGTTCTATTGCTCAATGACTCTAAGAGTTATTGTTGGCGGATTGGCGAAGGGTGAGTAGGGGTTTGCATGGTGCCAATTTTGGTGCTGGAAAAGCTTCTCAAAGCGACGATAAACGGATAGAATTGGTGGATGACAACCACTAGAAGAAAATAAATTTGTGCTTGTTCTGGGCGCAGGTGAACAGTTCAAGTGCAAAATTTTCATCAGAACTCTCAGATGGGATTCATTTCACCCGCGATCACTCCTCCCACTCATTATCTTTCATTAAAGCAATTCCATTTTGAACGAGGAGGATTAAGTTGGATTCTGTTCTGTGGAGTAGCTATTGAAACTGCTACAGGTGTTATCCCAGATACTGACGGACTAGAAAGTACTGTTCGTTTGACAAGGGATGATGTTTTCGCTGAAAGATTAATTCTGCGATACAATTGCTACAGGATTACTAGAGCTGAGGATTACCAGGAGGGACAGAACAGCGTGAATTTAATGTGAAGCAGCACTTCAATATAATGCTCCTGTTCTATCTAAGCCATATTAACATATTACATGAGAGAGAAGACTGTCTCCTCAGGGTTGCGCTCAAGTTCCCGAGCAGCAGCAACAATATCTTCTAGGTACCTTGAAGATTCAAGATCGTTCCTTGTCATGATTGGCTGGTTAGATATTTGCATAAACGAGCAGGTGTGCCTAATAAAGTGGACACTGAGCATACTTGTTCACCAGCGTGGGGCTCTCAGACCTAATGTTCCCAGGCTCAACATTCAAAATTCAAGATTCAAGATTGTTTATTGTCATTCTTCAATACACGAGTGTAAAGGAGAATGAAATAATCGTTACTCCATATCCAATGCAGCATAAAAATACACAAGAACACAATAAAATAATATTAACTTGCACAAAATGCAGGATGAACTCAGCAGGTCAGGCAGCATCTGTGGAAATAAATAAACGGTTGACCTTCAGGCCGAGACCCATCATCAGGACTGAGAAGGAAGGGGGTAGATGCCAGGGTATGAAGGGTGGGGGAGGGGAAAGAGGATAATTAGAAGGTGATAGGTGAAGAAGCTAGGTGGGTGGGAAAAGTCAAGAGAATAAGGAATCTGATAGGAGTGGGCCAGAGGAGAAAGGGAAGGAGGAGGGAAAACAGGGTGAAGTAATAGGTCTGAGAGGGGAAGGGAGGAGGGGGAGAATTTTTTTTACTGGGAGGAGAAAGCGATATTCATGCCATCAGGTTGGAGGCTACCCAGATGGAATATAAGGTGTTTCTCCCCCACCTTAGCATGGCCTCATCTTGGCACAAGAGAAGGCCAAGGGCCAACATGTCGGAACAGAAATGGGAATGGGAATTAAAACACTTGGACACTGGGAAGGTCCACTTATGTTTGATGGAGCGGAGGTGCTCGACGAAGTGGTCCACCAAATTACATCGGGTCTCACCAATGTAGAGGAGGCTGCTTTGGGAGCATTAGACACAGTAGTCAACCCCAGCAGATGAAGAGAAGTTCGCGGCCGCTCCAGGATGAATATTTGTTATCTGTCAAGTAGGATGCCATGTACAATCCTGATTTGATGGAGACGGACGTGAGAAACACGGAGGAACGTCTGGTGAAACTTCTGAAATGCCTGTTTCGCTGCCGCTGCTACTGCGCGACCGGAGAAATCTCTGGGAGGAAGGCCCCGAATCCTCGGCTTTGCCTGCTGCTTGGCGGCCGGGGCCGGGGTCGAAGCACTCGGCAGGGATGGTGCTCGGTGTCGGAGGGCTGGTCGGAGGCTTGAAGTTTTCGGACGGACTCGGAGTTGGCTGTGGTCGGAGCTCCCAAAGTGCTGTATCGGCAAGCTGTGGCACTGGAGGTTCATGGCAGGAAGAGTTTTTCTTCCTTCTACCGTCTGCGTGAGATGATGGGCTGTCGAGGACTTTGAGACCTTTTTTTTTACCGTGCCCATGGTCTGCTCGTATCAAATTATGGTATTGCCTTGCACTGTTAGAACTATATGTTATAATTATGTGGTTTTTGTCAGTTAGTCTTGGTCTGTCTTGTGTTTCTGTGATATCATACTGAAGGAACATTGTATCATTTCTTAATGCATGCATTACTAAATGACAATAAATGAGGACTGAGTGTCCTCACAATCTAATCTAATCTAATTCACAGGAGGAGTGTTGCCTCACCTTGAAGGACTGTTCGGGGCCCTAAATGGAGGTGAGGGAGGAGGTGAATGGGCAGGCGTAACACTTTGACTGCTTGCAGGGATAAGTTCCAGGAGGAAGATTTGTGGGGAGAGACGAATGGACAAGGGAGTCACTGAGGGTGGTCCCTGTGGAAAGGGGAGAGGTGGGAGGTAAGGATATTTTCAATGGTAGGATCCCTTCGGTGATGGTGTAAGTTCAGAGGGTGATGTGTTGGATGTGGAGGCTCATGGGCTGGTAGGTAAGGACAAGAGAAGCTCTATCACTATAAAGGTGGCAGGAAGATGGAATGAATGAAGATTTTCAGGAAGCAGAGGAGATGCAGTTGAGAGCAGCATCAATGGTGGAGGGAGGGAAACACGGTTTTTGAAGAAGGCAGACAACTCCGATGTTCTGGAATGGAAAGCTACATCCTGGGATCAGGGGACATGAAGAAACTGAGTAAAGGGAATAGCATTTTTACAGGAGACAGGATAGGAAAAGCTATAGTCAAGATAACCGTGGGAATCAGTAGGTTTATAAGAGATGTCGGTTGACTGTTTGAAACAGTGGTGTTGAGAAAGAGGAAGAAGGTGTCAGAAATGGACCAAGTGAAAATGGTAGGGAGGCAAAGTTGACGAGCTGGGCATGGGTGCATGAAACAGCACCAATGCAGTCATCATTGTAATGGAGGAAGAGTTGGACAGTATTACCATTGAAGACTTGGAATGTGGACTCACAAACACAGGGAAACCTCGAGACATAGACTGTTCTATGTAGCCAACAAAAAGGCAGGCATAGCTGTGGCCCATGGGGGTGTCCATGGCTAACCCTTGAGGCTGGAGGAAGTGGGAAGAGCCGAAGGAAAAATAGTTGAGGAGGAGAACCAGTTCTGCCAGGACAGAGGAATGTGGTGGATGGGAGTTGGTTGGTTCTTTTGCCAAGAAAGAGCGGAGAGCTTGACGCTTTCTAGAAAAGGGTTTCCGCTCAAAACATCGACTGCTTATTCATTTCCATTGATGTTGCCTGACCTGCGGAGTTCCTCCAGCATTATGTGTGCCTTTTGCTCTGGATTTCCAGCATCTTCAGACTTCCTTGTGTTTATAACTTATTTAGAGAGTACTTTTCATGCAAATAATGTAGTTCAAATTGTTTTTCAATGGGATAAAGTACAAACTTAAAAATAAAAGACAAAAAGATGTTAGCTAAAAGCAAGGTTAAATAAAGTCTCAGGGTTGTATATGGTGACATATATGTACTCTGATAATAAATTGAACTTCGAACTTTGAATAGGTTTTGAGCTGGTGTTTAAAAGTATCAAGTGAGTCTGCATCCATTACATATTTTAGGTATTGACTTCTATAGACTAAGAAAAATACAAAAAACACAATAAACTTAAAAGCAATCTATAAAACACAATGTACAAGAAACTGAGTTTGGCCGCATATACGTAAGATTAGCTTATACACAGAGACTAATTGTATGTATATAAAGTACCACTAGGTGCAGGGGTATCTATATGTAAGGTGACGCTGACAGGGAATGACAAAGTGACTCTTGACAAGAGAAACTCTTCTACTGTTGGTACACTCTTTGGTGTCTTAATGAAGGGCTCTGGCCCAAAACATAGACTGTCCATTCCCTCCATTGATGCTGCTAACCAGCTGAGCTCCTTCAGATTCTTGTGTGTGTTGCTCTGAATTTCCAGCATCTGCAGAATCTCTTGTGTTTACGAGGGGTGATTGATAAGTTTGTGGCCCAAGGTAGAAGGAGTCAATTTTAGAAAACCTAGCACATTTATTTTTCAACATAGTCCCCTCCTACATTTACACACTTACAGTGGTTGTGGAGCATACGGATCTTGGACCTCTAGAAAGTGTCCACAGCAGGGGTGATTGATAAGTTTGTGGCCTAAGGTAGAAGGAGATGAGTTATACAGTTCTCATTACAGGCACATGCAGGTCAACTCTGAGTGATTATGCAGAAAGTTTGAAGTTAATAACTCATTGGTTAATAATTCATCGGGGTGATTGATAAGTTTGTGGCCTAAGGTAGATGGAGATGAGTTATTAACTTCAAACTTTCTGCATAATCACTCAAAGAGTTGAACTGCACGTGCATGTAACGAGAGCTGTATAACTCATCTCCTTCTACCTTCGGCCACAGACTTATCAATCACCCATCTGTGGACACTTTCTAGAGGTCTAAGATCCATATGGTCCATGACTAAGTGTGTAAATGTAGGAGGGGACTATGCTGAAAAATAAATGTGCTAGGTTTTCTAAAATTGACGCCTTCTACCTTAGTCCACGAACTTTTATCAATCGCCCCTCTTATTTTCTAACCCCAAGTAGTTTAACCGCACAATGATTGCTATTCAGCCCATTAAAGGCACAAGAGTCTGCAGATGCTGGAATAAGGAGTAGCAAACAATATTCTGAAGGAAATCTGCAGGTTGGGCAACATCTATGGGGGGAAGAGAATCAATGAAGTCTCGGACCAAGACCCTATATCAGAATGGAGACAAGTCTCCCCAGTCCTGATGCAGATTTTCAATGCAAAACGTCAGCAATTCCTTACCTCCCATGGATGCTGAGGTCCTCCAGTAGACCTACTCTGGCTCCTATTTGTTATGATATGGGCTGCATGGTCAGTATGGACGAGTTGGGCCGAAGGGCCTGTTCTCACGCTGCATTGGGTCTAAGTGTTCTGAGATCTTTCACAGGAAGGTTGCCGACAAAACCAATCAAGTGATTTTAAGTGCCAGAAGGAGTGAATGGGGAAGATAATCTAGAATTTTATTAAAGAAGAGGTAGAGGTTTAGATGAGGCCTCCAGGACCTAAGGTCCTGGCAGCTTAATTCATCGTGCCAGAAGTAGAGAAATTACTTTCATGGACAAACTAGAGTCCAAAATTAGAGGAACACAGACATGTTGGTTGTAGAGCTCGAGAAGGTTGCAAGAAAAGAGATGAGAGAGGCCTCGGAAAGCTTGAAAACAAGGAAGAGATTTTTTTATATTGAGGCATTGCTCAATGGGGAGACAGTGGGAGTGATGACCTTAGAGGAGAGAATGTGGGTGAGAACAGCATCCTGTATGAGCTAATATCAAGGGATCAGAGTTTTGGATGTTTCGAAATCAACGTAGAGCAGAATAAATAAGAGACATTGAGAAAACTGGGTTATGAGTCTACAGACAGGCGTTTCCACAGCAGGTTAGATAGAAACATAGAGACATAGAAACATAGAAAATAGGTGCAGGAGTAGGCCATTCGACCCTTTGAGCCTGCACCGCCATTCAGTATGATCATGGCTGATCATCCAACTCAGAACCCTGTACCTGCTTTCTCTCCATACCCCCTGATATGTGTTATACTGTGTTATGAGTCTATTTGAACATAGATGAGGCAGAGGCATGGAGCCGTTGATGGTACAGGATTGGTATCTGGTGGCCTAGTGATGGCATCCAGATGGAGCCTGAATTTGGCTTGCAGTTAAGTGATTGCTGTCAGTGTCAAAAGCTTTTATAGAATGGATTCGGGTGAGTGACTGTGGACATGATTCCTTCACAACTTCTACTGTGAACAGCTGTCACCACCACCAGGATGCAGGGATAGAATGGTTCTCCCATTGTGTGCACACATGGTGAATTCTCTATCTTATCATCGGGGGGTATATGTTTCTCCCATAAATGTATAAGTCAACATACATAATGAAGGCACGCTGTAATTCAACCCTCCAGCCAGTTGTGGGGCTATTGGACAAAGGGCTACCCCAAAGCCACCTCAAGTGGAGCCAAGTATTTTGCCTCATCGTAGAATTTCACAACAGCTGCTTTACAGGAAGACTTCCTCCGTATGGTCTGGGTCACATCTTCTTCCAATGTCTTTCCCTCTCAGTGCTGAAGAAGTGCCTCGGCCCGAAACATCGACTGTCTACTGTTTTCCGTAGATGCTGCCTGGCCTGTTGAGGTCCTCCAGCATTTTGTATGCTGCTGCTTTGGATTTCCAGCTTCTGCAAATTTTCTCTTGGTTGCGTCTTTCCTCTCATCTTATTAATATGCTTTCATCTCATTGATCTATCTTCTCTTCAAATCCTGGATGTCCCGATATGCAAACAAGCTGATACTCTTCTCTCCAGTTGAAGGACTTAAATCTAAACCTTTAATTGCTTTTATTGTAGCAATCTTTCTTTTACAGCCCCCCCCAACCCTTTAATTTGCATGCCACAAATTACAGCATTTTCTCTGGGTCTGCCCCATCAGGGTAACCCTCTGAATCCTTTCCTCAGGAGGAAATGGACCAGCTTGACCAAACTTGCAATTTATATTTTTATTTATTGAGATAAAGTGTGGAATAGGCTTCTCTGGCCCTTTGAGCTGCAATGTTCAGCAATCCCCGAGTTAACCCTGGCCAGATCATGGGACAATTTACATTAACCAATTGGCCTATCAACAGTACGTCTTTGAACTGCAAAATGAAACCGGAGCGCCTGGAGAAAAACCATGCATTCCACGTGGAAAATATGCAGATGATGTCAGAATTGAACTCTGAATTCTGGCACTCCAACCTGTAATAGTGCTGTGCTAACTGCTATGTTACCTTGGTGCAATAAGATTGGGATGGATTTAAATCAGATGAGATAGGATTTCAAACTGGAATGGCCACTAGAATGCCACTGGGAGTGGTTTACCTATCCCTTTGTACATCTTAACCACTTCTTTCCACCAGAACACCACTGGGAGAGGTTGAAGAATACGTACACAACGCTGGAAGAACTCAGCAGGTCAGGCAGCATCCGTGAGAAAAAAGTAGCCAACATTTTGGGCTGAGACCCTTCATCAGGAAGCATTTACCTACCTGGGAGAGGTTTACCTACCCACTTTGTATGCCAATTCCTGGTCAAAGACATAGTGCAGGGACAAGGGTTAAGTGAAAGGTCAAAGGTGAAGAGCAGAGTTGAAGGTGCAAATAAAGATTCAGTAGAGAGGGCAGGTTCAGTGGGTTCAGGGAGGCTTCAGAAATGAGGTCACAGGTATAAAGAACGGTTAAAGGATGGGACAGAGTCAAAGGTACAGGCAGGTCCAAAGGTCTAGGTGGAGATCAGAGTCAATAATAGAGTCAAAGACACATGGCAGCGAAAGAGATTTATTTCAGGGACAGAGATTCATGGCAGGTCAAAGATATATGCAGTCATTTTCAATATTATCTCTTGGATAGATGGTTTCTTCCACTGAGGTTATTAAAAATGTAACAGTGTTATGAAAGAATCAATATTTTATTAATGCACTGTATCTGTATGACAGCTATTAAGTTAAAAACCCACAATTCTTGCTCTAACCAGTTAATTCCAATTCATTGACTATCCCATTTGCCAAGAAACCTCACCTAGTGGTAATCACTTAATAGGAATTCATACTGAAATACTCGGAGACATGTTCTAAAAGAACATCTGGGGTCTCCTACATACTTTGTTCTGGATTTTTGCATATTCTTACTGGTGCAGCATGTAAGGGCTCTAACCTCTGTTTGTCTTTGCTTGTGCTTAGCACAGATTGCGCTTGACAGGAGCTGACTTATTTGAGTTACACAGTCAAATGTGCACTTGGAGAGTAATTCAAAATCTGCGCTCTCTAGACCTAAATATCACAAATAATGTTCTGAATCTCAAGTTCAAGTTTGTTTATCGTCACTTCAACTGTACACATGTATGCCCCCAAATGAAACTCCTCTGACCAAGGTGCACACGGCAATACGTGTAACTCACACACGTAACACATAACGTAATATTTCCGCAAATAAATTAACTAATAATAAGGTGCAAGTTAAAAAGTAAACAGTATAGCATGGCTGGTGCTTCATACGTGCTGAGACCCGAGTGGTAGCAGGGAGTGCAGTAGTCTCATGGCCAGGGAGAAGATGCTGTTCCCCACCCTAACGGTCTTTGTCCTAATGCTACGGTACCACTTGCCTGACGGTAGGGGCTCAAAGGGATTGTGGGACGGATAAGAGGGATCATCGACAATGCTAAGGGCACTGCGTATGCAGCGATCCTGGTAAATATCTTGGATGGATAATAGAGAGACCCTGATGATTCTCCTCGCAGTCCTCACAGTCCTTTGTAGGGTCTTGCCAGGAGTGAAGGTAGGCAAAAGCAAAGACTTCTCCATCTCATCTCAGTCATTAAGCAGAGTTATGTGTCAACTGTGCACACAAGAGGCGCAAAGTTCAGTCTACTCAGAACAGTGAATTATACCCCAGCCTTAAGGGCATGCTATTACATCGAGTGCAGAAATCTATAATTCATTTTTACAGACAACAATTAATGCTGGGTCAGATGCTAATTTTAACTTTGCCTTTATTATAGCATTAAGGAATATGGAGAAGAGGCAGTCATGTGGGAATTGATCACAAATCAGCCATCACCTCTTGAATGATAACCAACCTCTCCTTGGCCTTAAGCACAAGAGATTCTGCAGAAACTGGAAATCTTGATCAACACACACAAAATGCTAGAGGAACTCAGCAGGTCAGGTAGCATCTTTGGAGAGGATTAAACTGCCGATGTTTCGGGACCAGATCCTTCATCAGGACTGATGAATGCCTCAGTCCAAAATGTTGACTATTCTCCATAGATGCTGCTTGACCTGCTGAGTTCGAACATAGAGTGCAGCACAGTACAGGCTCTTCACATGCTGATATTTTAACCTGCTCCACGATCAATCTAACCTTTTCTTCTCACGTAGCCCACCATCTCTCTTTCATCCACGCGCCTAAGAGTCTCTTAAAGTATCTGCCTTTATCCCAGCAGCACATTCCACACACCCGCCACACTCCATATAAAATAAACCACCTCTGCCATCACCCCTTATACTTTCCTCCAAACACTTTAAAGTGAAGCCCCATCGTATTAGCCATTTCCACCCTAGGAACGAGTCTCTGGCTGTCCGCTCAATCTGGGTCTCTTATCATCTTGAACACCTCTATCAAGGTACCTCTCACCCTCTTTCACTACAAAGAGAAAAGCCCCAATTTACTCAGCCTCTCTTCATAAGACATACTCTCTAGTCCAGGCAGCATCCTGCTAAATCTCCTACTCACCCTCTCTAAAGCTTCCACATCCTTCCTATAATGAGACAACCAGAACTAAACGCAATAATCCAAGTGATGTCTAATCAGGGTATAACACAGCTCAAAATTCAAAGTTCAAAGTAAATTTATTTTCAAAGTGTATATATGTCACTATATACAACCCTGAGATTCATTTTCTTGTGGGCATACTCAATAAATCTACAGAATAATAACCATAACATAATCATTGAAAGACCACCTAACTTTGGCATTCAACCTGTGTGCAAAAAACAACAAACTGTGAAAATACAAAAATAATAATAATAAATAAATAAGCAATAAATATTGAGAACATGAGATGAAGAGTCCTTGAAAGTGAGTCCATTGAATGTGGGAACTTTTCAATGGTGGGGCAAGTGAATTTGAGTGAACTTAACTCCTGAACCTGGTGGTATGAGTCCTGAGGCTCCTAATCTTCCTCCTGATGGCAGTAGTGAGAAGAGAGCGTCCTGGGTGCTGGGGGTCCCTAATGATGGATGCTGTTCCCTGCAACAGCTTTCGATGTAGACGTGCTCAATGGTCGGGAGGGCTTTACCTGTGATGGAGTGGGCTGTATTCACTATTTTTTGTAGGATTTTTTCATTCAAGAGCATTGGTGTTTCCGTACCAGGCTGTGATGCAGGCAGTTAATATACTCCTCACTACGCATCGATGGAAGTTTGCCAAAGTTTTAGATGTTATGCCAAATCTTTGCAAGAAGTAGAGGTGCTGTTGAGCTTTTTTCATAATTGCACTTATGTGCTGGGCCCAGGGCTGGTCCGCTGAAATACTAACACTGATGAATTTAAAGTTGCCGACCCTCTCTCCCTCTGATCCCCCGATGACGACTGGCTCATGGACCTCTGTTTCCTTCTTCTGAAGTCAATAACCAGCTCCTTGGTCTTGCTGACGAGTAAGAGATTGTTGTTGTGGCACCACTCAGCCAGGTTTTCAATCTCCCTCCTATATGCTGATTCATCACCACCTTTGATTCGGCCTACGACAGTGGTGTCGTCAGCAAACTTGAATATTGCACTGGAGCTGTGCTTAGCCACACAAGCATAAGTATAAAGAGAGTAGAGCAGGGGTCTAAGCACACAGCCCTGTGGGACACCTGTGCTGATGGAGATTGTGGAGGGGATGTAGTACTGACTGGGTCTGCAAGTGAGGAAATCGAGGATCCAATTGCACAAGGAGGCATTGAGGCCAAGGTCTTGGAGCTTATTGATTAATTTTGAGGGGATCACCTTGTGCATCTTGAGCTCAGTTTTCCAACTAATGAAAGCCAATGCAGTGTACGCATCCTTAGCCACCCTATCGACTTCCACGGCAACTTTGAGGGATCTATGGATGAGAACTTGGTGATGGAAGCTGTTGTTTCTCTTTCAGCACAGAGCCAAGTTTCATAAGTTTAAAAATACATTTATAATGAAGCATATACAACTCTGAGTTTCATCTTCCTGCAGGCACCTACAAATATTGAAACACAATGGGACCTGTTTATATTGAAACTTCACGCAACTCAGACTATCAAACGCCCAAAGGTCGGAAAAAAGAACAACCCGTGCAAATAACAAAAAGCGAGCAGTTAACAGACAAAACATTAAACATCAAAGCTCAGAGGTAACAAAAGTAAGGCCACTGCCTCGAGCTGCTGAGGAATTGAAGCTTGCAGCATGTGAACCAAGAGTATTGTCTCTCACAGAGAATTCCTCCCATTGTGTGTGCGTTGTGTCATTAGTCTTACCCTCCATTTATTTTGTTTTGACCAGTCATCTGCGGAGATGTGGGTCACTTACTGTACCACAAAGAAAAACCAAGGCATCAGGAACATTGGAACATCACCCCCTATAGGTTCCCCCCTGAACTGCATGCTCAGAAATACATCCCTATTATTGTGGCAAAGTCTGAGTGGTCTCTGTGCGGAGTATCTTCACAGCAGTGGTTGGCAATGTGGCTCACACCTTCTCTGATCTGGGTGATAAATGTTGAATTTACCAATCACCCTGAAGAATGAAATAAAAATGTACAGGCATTATTGACACTAAACTAGCAAGAGAGTTTAAACATTCCTCGGTTGGCTGCTCTGTCATGTAGAATGCTATACGGGAAGTAATTGTGAATTGATTATACACTCTACAACTCAATCCGTTATGATTTCTTAACGGAAACAAAATAGCTGACTTTGTTCCAGCTTAGATAGTTGCTACGCAGATGGGGTGGAATGATAACTTAGATATTAGTGCATCATTTTATTGCGCCAGTGATCCCTGATCAGGTTCAAGTCCCACCACTATCTGTAAGGAGTTTATACATCCTCTGTGCCTGTGTGGAGAACTCATTTCCTCCGAGTGCTCTGGCTTCCTCTGTTGAGCATCTCTCCACTAAGTCTCACCAAACGCAACACCAACACTGAGTGGATCTATATCAAACGGCTTTGTTACTTGCAAGGGGAACGTTCATCTTCACTCCATCAAGGGTGGTAGGGGACTTCCAACACACTATTTACAATGTGTTCCTTTTATACATAAGAACGAGACAAGGTTACTCTACCTAGTGAGCTCAGTCCTTCCAACTCATTTATTGCAATCTGTCATCTGCAGTTGACCTAGCTCTACTACTTCCTTATTCTTGCACAACATTCAGTACATTGTGTGCTTGCAGTCACCTATTCCTTTCATAAGTACATTTTTTGTGGTTTCCTCTTGCTACTTTAGTCACGTACATAAATTGTAACATATTAGCTTAGCACTCTGGGATTTGTACAATTCCATGTTGTCACATCAAGTGGTTACAAAAAATACAATGTTGAATACATTTTGCCAAACCTCACACATTCCAAAGATGTATGGTCAGCGCTACGCTGGAAGTGTGGCAACATCTGTCTCAGCACAATCTTCTGATGCAAGTGACGTGTTTCACTCTGTTTCAGTTTTGATGTGCATGTGACAAATAAAGCTAACCTGATTTATGTCATAAGTACAGAAGTAATATTGTGCGTCACTGAAATCCCACAATGAAATAGAGAACCATGTGTTTCAGCGAAATGAAGGAACCCAAGGAAATGGGAAATGGTGCATCTTTTTATCTTCTCTGACCATTAGGATTATGTAAGGTTTGACCCCCAACCCCTACTCCATGACCAAGAGGCAACTCTATTAAACATTGTCCCACACAGTTAGTTTGATATCCTGGATAATTTTATTTATTTTATTTCATTTAGAGAAACAGCATGAAACAGGTCCTTCTGGCCCTTCAAGCTGCACCACCCAGCGACTCCCAGTTTAACCCTGGCCTAATCTCAGCACGGTTTACAATGACCAATTAACTTTTGGACTGTGGGAGGAAACCGGAGTACCCGGAGAAAACCCACACATTCCACGAGGAGGACATGCAAACTCCTTACTGAGGATGCCAGGATTGAACTCTAAACTCTGGCACCCTGAGCTGTAAAAGTATCGCGCTAACCGCTACACTACTGTGGCACCCATCCTGTTCGCTCAGTCTATGCCTCCTAGCATCTGTCAATTGAGTAGAGAGCAGAAACTTTTCCTAGGGCAGAGATTGCTAAGATGAGGAAGAATAACTTTAAGGTGATTGGAGAAAAGTAGGTTTTTTTTTACACAGTGTGGCGGGTGCATAGAACACACTGCCAGGGGTGGTGGTAGAGGCAGATACATTAGGGACATTTAAGAACCCCTTAGATAAGCAATGGATGATAGGAAAAGGAGGGCTATGTAAGAGGGAAAGGTTAGATTGATCTTAGAGTAGGTTAAAATGTTGGCACGTCATCATGGGCTCAAGGGCCTGTACTGTGCTGTAATGTTCTGTGTTGTATATAATATTCTTGACTTGTCTTCAGTACTGTAAGAGAATGCACCTTCTCAGCTACCCTGTTTATTGATTACTTTCCAAGGCAGGGAGGTGGATGGAGCAAGTAATGGCACAATAAGATGTATATGCCTGGAGTCTAATCCTTTAATTCATGATAGCAGAACACAAAGAGCCAAAGGCAAGATTTAACTATTGACATCTTTCAAATTAGTCATTGATTAAGGCTTTTAAAAGGACCAAGGAGCGGATTAAAAATTGGATTCTACAAACCCCTTCCAGTCCAACGAGGCGGATTTCCTTACTTGTGATGGAGTGTGTCGTAATAAAGATTCTGATTCTATTTCCATTAGATCACTGAAGAAACAAAGAATAAATGTCTTAAGGCTCTTTACAATTAGGTGTTTCTGAAGTGCAGTCACTGTAGACAATTTGTGCACAGTCAGCTCCTGCTGTTTTAATGAGCAGATGATCTGCCTCATAGTGATCTTGGTCGCAGGAAAAATACCATGCAGAATGCTGCAGAATTTTACTCTTTCTTCAAGCTGGTGTGTTTTATTGCCCTTTTATTGCCTTTCTTAGTCTTCAGGTAGCAGGTAAGACCAGGTGAGGGGTTAGGTAGGTGGGTGGGGGAAGGGGGTGGTTGAAGTAAGAAGCTGGGAGGTGATAGGTGGAAAAAAGTATAGGGCTGAAGAAGCAGGAATCTGATAGGACAGGAGAATGGAACATGGGAGAAAGGGAAGGAGGAGAAGTACTGGGGGAGAAGAAAAGAGGTAAGAGGGGAGTCAGACTGGGGAATAGTAGAGGGAATAATTACCAGAAGTTAGAGAAAGAACTTACTTCTTTCCCCCTTCCCTCTTCTGCCATTCCCCACTCCATCTTCGGTAAAGCAGTCAGAATGAAAGGCGCATACGACAAGGCTCAAGCAGAACTTTTGTTCTTGAATGGTCCCTTAATGATGGCCACAGTAGTATAGCAATTAGCATGACACTATTACAGCTCCGGATGTTGGAGTTCAGAGTTCAATCCTGGCGTCCACTGTGAGAAGTTTGTACGTTCTTCCAACGGTGATTCATTTGAAGGTGTATGACGGACTGCTCAGTGGATGTGACAATGCCCCTGTTTCCTCATAAGCGTCACCACCACGGTGGTGTAGCAGTTAGCATGATGCTATTACAGTTCAGGATATCGGAGTTCGGAGCTCAGTTCCTCTCCATGGAATGCATGGGTTTTCACCCGGTCTTCCAGTTTCCTCCCACAGTCCAAAGACACACCGGTCAGTAGGTTAATTGGTCATTGTATATTGTCCCGTTGGCACGTGGCCAAGTGGTTAAGGCATTCGTCTAGTTATCTGAAGGTCACTAGTTTGAGCCTTGGCTGAGGCTTGCGTGTGTGTCGTTGAGCAAGGCACTTAACCACACATTGCTTTGTGACGACTGGTGCCAAGTTGTATAGGTCCTGATACCCTTCCCTTGGACATCGGTGGTGTGGAGAGAAGAGACTTGCAGCTTGGGCAACTGCCGGTCTTTCATAAAAAAAAAACCTTCCCCAGGCTTGCGCCCTGGAAACTTTCCAAGGTGCAAATCCATGGTCTATTGAGACTAACGGAGGCCTACATTGTCTCGTGATTAGGCCAGGGTTAAAATCAGAGGTTGCTGGGTGGTGTGGCTCGAAGAGCAAAAGGGCCTATTCTGTCATGTATCTCTAAATAAAACAAACAATATGATAAGGTAGCCTCTTGACTTCACAATCTTCTTCATCTCCTTGTCTTCATTGTCTGCCTTACTACACTTTCTCTGTAACTGGAACCCTGATTCAGCTTTCCCTCCTTCGTACTATCTTGAGGTGCTGATGTGATGCAATGATCCGTATGGGTTGTATGCAAAGCTACTTGGTGATTATAATAAAATAATTGGCCAGTTATCTTCTGGACATGCACCATGTAAATGTTCCCCATGCCTCCTTCCAGTTTAAGATGGTGCTGGTGAATCTTAGCAACTCCTGGCTGGTGGCCGATGAAACAAGGAAAACAGCTAAACATTTTGTTAATCCCACTTTTTAAATGCTCATCGTAAACATTAGCCTGGAGCTTCCCTTTGGGCTTGGAGGCAATTGTGGCAGGACTGAGGCGAGGCAGATAGCAAGGAGGACCCAAGGTTCAATCGATTTAAGTGCCGGGCTGAATCGACAAGGTTGGATAGAGGCTGAATTGAGGTGTTGAGGTCCAGGCCCAAGAGTGTATCGAAGCAACTGAACCTGGTGTTTGGACGATGATTTAAGCACCATGCCGAATTGGAAAGGTTGGGTACAGGCTGAATTGAGGCATCGGGTTCAAGGCCCAAGAGTGTAATAGAGCAACTGAACCTGGTGTTTGGACGATGATTTAAGTGCTGGGTCAGATTGAAAAGGTCAGGTTGTCGGCCTCCGAGACGAGGGCCTTCACTCTGCTCCTCAGCTCACTGCTCCGCTCTGTGCTGGACTGCATGGACAGACTCTCTTAGTCTACTTTAGCTCTGAATGCTATTCGCTTGCCTTTATTGTTTGCATGATTTGTTTTTTTCTCTATCTCTGCACATTGGGTGTTTGATGGTCTTTCTTTGATGGGTTCTTTTGAGTTTCTTTGTTTCATGGCTGCCTGTAAGGAGACGACTCTCAAGGTTGTATAATGTATGATGTTTGATAATAAATGTACTTTGAACTTTGCACTTATCCATGTTACCCATGCAGGTGAAAGTCAGTGCCATGCTTCTCAATGTTGAGCCATCTCCCAGGCATCGCTCATCATTCCTCGACTGATATTGCCCTCCTGTGCCAAGGTGCTATCTGCCAAACTCCAAGACAAATGTTATCACGAGCTGACAAACCAGAGTGCCCAGATAATATAAGACATCCCACACACACTCCACCTTCCACACATACCAACCCTCCTTATCAGTACAGCGGATGGACTGGTGGTATTGTCAAATGGAATGTAAAGATTATTAAATGTATTTTTGTAAACCTGTTACTTATTATTAATGAGTAATCAGACACACAAGCATTGCAACACTGGGGAGTTAAAGGGGGGAATATTTTATTTTATATTCACATTGGAAGCAAAGTTTTAACCAGGCCCATTCATTAAACCCAATATTAGAGTGAAACTTCTGACCGTCACCTGGCACCAGGCCTCCAAGTTTGGTAAAGTTAAAGACTAGGGCAAAGTTTCGAATCAGAATCAGTTTCATTATCGGCAAAACATGTCATGAAATTAAAAAAAAAAGCCTATGAATTATCATTTAAAAAAATATAAAATTAAGTAAGCAGTACAGAAAGAGAGCATAAAGAATGAGGTAGTGTTCATGGGTTGGTTCGTTGTCCACTCATAAATTTGATGGCAGAGGCAAACGTTCCTCCCCATCTTCATTCTGTGCCCTATGGTATGATGTGGGTGATCATGGTCTTGGACCTTGATTGTTCTCGGCAACTTTTTCTACAGAAATGGTTTGCCATTTCTG
This sequence comes from Hemitrygon akajei, assembly GCF_048418815.1. Taxonomy (NCBI): domain Eukaryota; kingdom Metazoa; phylum Chordata; class Chondrichthyes; order Myliobatiformes; family Dasyatidae; genus Hemitrygon; species Hemitrygon akajei. The sequence continues at coordinate 32,693,404 of NC_133154.1, forward strand.
CGTAATATCTTTACAAGATGGTTGACCCCAACCATCATCAATGCTCTTCAGAGGTTGTCTGCCTGGTGTGAGTGGTTGCATAACCAGGATTTGTGATATACACCAGCTGTTCATGTGGCCATTCAGCACCTTCACAAGATCCTGATCAGGGACCAAGCAGGCGCTACACCTTGCCCTAGTGTGGCCTTCGAGATAGTGGAGGGAAGGAGTGTCTTGCACCACCTTTGGTAGCGATGTATCCCCATCTTCCCACCCAAGAAGGGGAAGAAGTTGTCCATAAAACATTGAATGTGTGTCTGCAAACTGCAGTCTCTTAGAGTCACCTCCTACAACCACCACAGAGGAGGCCCCAGAACCTGAGATTGTTTCACAGCCACAAGTCTCACCTGCCAAGCAGAGTGATCCCCCTTGTCAGGAAAGACACCATCCCACAAGCATCAGAAATCCTTCACAGCTTTTAAATCTTTAGGCCTGAATAAGACAAGTTAAAATTTACTATGCTGTGGATGTCTGTATATAATAGTTGATTTATATAATATACTGTGTATATAGTTGATACTGCAGGAAGTGGTTCTGATGTAGTAGCCTCCTTTCTTCTTCTCCTTCCTTTTTCTTCTAGTTTGTGCATCTTGATCTTGGAAAGATGTATTTAGTTCACTGGAGTATTCTCTTATTAATCCCTCTATTGCTCCCTTTACAATCTGATCTCTCCTCTTGGTTTCCATATCCACAACATCATCTGACAAATTCTCTGTTTTTGAATCTCCATTGACTCCTTTCTTTTTGGCCTTCCATTCACCCAGCTGGTCATTGGTCTTTGGAGAGAATGGGCAATTTCAAGTTCCTGAGTGTCGATATCTTTGAGGACCTAACCTGGACCCAACATATTGATACAGCTGTAAAGAAGGCAAGACAGCGACCATATTTCATTGGGAATTTGAGGAGACTTGGTTTGTCAACTAAAACACTCAAAAACTTCTATAAATATACTCTGGAGAGCATTCTGATTGGCTGCACCACTGTCTGGTGTGGGGCATCCATCATTAAGGATCCCCATCACCCAGGACATGCCCTGTTCTCATTGTTACCATCATGAAGGAAGTACAGAAGCCTGAAGGCACACACTCGGCAATTCAGGAACAGCTTCTTCCCCTCTGCCATCCAATTTCAAAATGGACATTGAACCCGTGAACACTACCTCACTACCTTTTTATTTCTGTTACTTTGCACTACTTATTTTAACTTAACTATTTAGAACATAGAACTAGAAAACCTACAGCACAATACAGGTCCTTTGGCCCACAATGCTCTGCCAAACATGTAGTTACTTTAGAAATTTCCTAGGGTACCCATAGCCCTCTATTTTTCTAAGCTCCATGTACCTATCCAGGAGTCTCTTAAAAGACCCTATCATATCTGCCTCCACCACCATCGCCGGCAGCCCATTCCACGCACTCACCACTTTCTGTATAAAAAAACATATCCTCTGTGCAACTTCCAAGCACCTTAGAACTGTGCCCTCTCATGTTAGCCATTTCGGCCCTGGGAAAAAGCCTCTGACTATCCACACGATCAATGCCTCCCATCATCTTATACACCTGTAATCGGGTCACCTCGCATCCTCTGTCCATTTAATAGATATGTACATACTTAATGTAGCTCAGTTTCTCTATATATTTATTTATCTATCATGTATTTCATTGTACTTTTGCCGCAAACTTAACAAATTTCACGAAATATGCCGATGATATTAAATCTGATTCCGATTCTGAGCTACTTTTAAAAGCAGTTTTTTGTCTCCCACTGGAAGCTCATGCAATAGCCTAATGAATGAAGAGTATATTCTGTTTTTTTTATACTCAAAAAAGCTGAGTGCTTGCAACTTTCCTGAAGCTCCTTGAACTCTCTTCCAGCTTAAAACCAAGCCATATTTTGCAAGTAACTGCCTGATTAACATATCAGAAGCTTTCTCAGATATGTTGCCTACAAAAGCCATTGTAGTTGGACAACTTTCAGAATTCCTCTGAGTAGCATGGTCCTTTCTTGGATCAATATAATTTTCAAGCAGAAGCACAAGGGTGGAATGACACCTATTTGTCCTCTGTTGGGCAACAATTCATGGTGTACAGCATTGAGTCAATATTGGCATCATCCAGTACCTTTCTTAATTCACTTTGTTGGCTGCATTGTTGAGGAAATGGCATGCAAATGGAGGATGGATTTCCAATCAAGCTGTAGGTGTTTCAGCTAATCACACCCCCACAATGCTGGTCCTTCTGTTTTCACCTCATACAAGTTCAATTTGGCTTGTTGGTTATTGTATTTCACAGTTACAAATGCCATTTGTCATTCCCACAGGAGTAATCTTTTCTCTAGTTCTTAGTTGGATGTCTGCAGACTTCAGTTTGGTATCTTTGAAATGCTGTTGAAACTCATTTTGTGGAACGACCGAAACAGCTGAACCAGTGTCCAATTCCATTTTAATTAGTTTGTCGTTCACTTCTGGTGTAAGCTATATTGCTTGTTTATTATGCGTTTTCACACTGTCGATCTCAAGGCTAGCCAATCCTGTGTCACTATCATCACCGCAGGGGTCGGTGTTGGGACCCCAACTCTTTACAATCTATATTAATGATTTGGAGAAAGGGACTAAGTGCAACGTATCGAAGTTTGCTGATGACACAAAGATGGGAGGGAGTGTAATGAGTGCGGAGGACATTGAAACCCTGCAGGGGGACATAGATAGGCTGAGTGATTGGGCAGACATTTGGCAGATGAAATATAATACTGACAAGTGTGAGGTCTTGCACTTTGGCAGGAAATATAATACAGCAAGTTATTATCTAAATGGAGAGAAACTGGAAAGTGCTTCTGTGCAAAGGGATCTGAGGGTCCTGGTGCAGGAAACACAAAAAGTTAGTATGCAAGTGCAGCAGGTGGTCAAGAAGGCCAATGGAATGCTGGCTTTTATTGCTAGGGGAATGGAGTATAAGAACAGGGAGGTCTTACTGCAGTTGTACCGGGTATTGGTGAGACCACACCTGGAGTACTGCGTGCAGTTCTGGTGTCCATATTTAAGAAAGGACATACTGGCTCTCGAGGCAGTGCAGAGAAGGTTTACTAGGTTAATTCCGGGGATGGGTGGGTTGATGTATGATGAGAGGTTGAGTAGATTGGGACTCTACTCATTGGAGTTCCGAAGAATGAGAGGCGATCTTATTGAAACATATAAGATTGTGAAGGGGCTTGATCGGGTGGATGCGGGGAGAATGTTCCCAATGATGGGTGAAACTAGGACTAGGGGGCATAATCTTAAAATAAGGGGATGCTGTTCCAGGACTGAGATGCGGAGAAATTTCTTCACTCAGAGGGTAGTGGGGCTGTGGAATTTACTGCCCCAGAGAGCTGTGGAAGCTACTACACTCAATAAATTCAAAACGGAGATAGACATTTTCCTGGATAAAAATGGCATTAGGGGATACGGTGAGCGAGCAGGTAAGTGGACATGAGGCTAGGTTTAGATCAGCCATGTGATCTCCTGGACCAGTTTTCAATAGCCTGGATGGGTCGGAGAGGAATCTTCCAGATTTTTTCTCCTCAATTGGCAACTCGGTTTTTTTCCCCCGGGTGATCACATGGGTTTGGGCGGGATGAATAATAAAATAAAATGGGTGGCATGGTGCCCTGTTGGTTGGCACTGTTGCCTTGTGGGATTCGGTGAAAACTAGAGTTAAGATTGGATCAGCCATGATCTTGTTGAATGGCGGAGCAGGCTTGAGGGGCCGATTGGCCTACTCCTGCTCCTATCTCTTATGTTCTTATGTTCTTATTATTAGATTTTTCATCAACAGCATGCAGATTAGTGCTCTTTTTGAAACCCCAACTTGACATTTTAACTTTTTCTCTTCCCTGAGCAGCACATTTACTTCTGTCTGACCGACTTGATCTTTGTATGTGTCCTATTTTGTTGCATTTCAACTTTAAGTCTGCATTGGTCTGGTGCATGTGAGCCCCTAACACAACGGTAACACAATTTGTTTGGCCAAGTTGGTTTCTGTTTGGATGCTGTAGTTTTGTTCATGTTCTCTTTCATTCTTGACTGCAACTTTACTTTACCTTATTGTCACTAAACAATTGATCCTAGAATGTACAATCATCACAGTGATAATTGATTCTGCGCTTTGCGCTCCCTGAAGTACAAATCGAAGTAAATATAATAAAAATTTAAATTATAAATCATAATTAGAAAATAGAAAAGGGAAAGTAAGGTAGTGGAAGTCAGGTCCAGATATTTGGAAGGTACGGCCCAGATCTGGGTCAGGATCCATTCAGCAATCTTATCACAGTTGGAAAGAAGCTGTTCTCAAATCTGGCCGTACAAATCTTCAAGCTCCTGAACCTTCTCCCGGAGGGAAGAGGGACAAAAAGTGTCCTGGGTGGGTTGTGTCCTTGATTATCCTGGCAGCACTGCTCCAATAGTGTGCGGTGTAAAGTGAGTCCAAGGATGGAAGATTGGTTTGTGCGATGTGCTCAACTGTGTCTCTGTCTGCGGTTTCCATTGAAACAGCGATTTCAACTGCTCTTTTAAATGTAAGTTGGGCTTCAGTTATGAGCCATTTTTGAATGCTTTCTTGAAAGATTCCACAAAGTAAATGGTCTCTCAGCACATTATTTAGCCCAATACCAAACAGGCAACTTCTTCAATTCAGCCACATACACTGAAATGGACTCCCCTTCTTTTTAATTCCACTGATGAAACTTAAAGCATTCTGCAATCAATAATGGTTTCAGTTCAAATGTTCCTGCAATACTTTTACAATAGAAGCAAGGATCATACAGGCTGGTCAGGTTGGAGCAGTCAAATTTTGAAGCTAACTGTATACCTTTAAACCCAATGTGCTTAGCAAAATTGGCACTCACTTTTTATTGGCTGTGTCATTTGCTTCAAAATACTGTTCCAATTGCTCAGTATGCATGAGCCAATTACCCATTGTATAATTAAACTCATCAATTTTTCCAGTATGTCCAGTCATTTTCTAGCTACTTCTGCTCTTTTTTTAAGATTATGACCTGGCCGAACTCTTTATGAACCCTCTACTTACTGTCTTTTTTAAAAACTCGATTATGTCTTCCCTTACGAAGAACACACGCAGTGTTGCCTTTTTAAAAAAACCTCAACATTCCTTGCTGCATTTTATTTTAGTTTGAATGTCTCACTGTGCTTCAATAGATTGGTAGCCATATTGGGTTCATTTTAAAAATACCTCATTGCCAATGTTATATTTCGTAACTTCAAAACATTAAACTAAATCAAAGGAAGACAAGACAGTCCGAAATGTGGGTCTAACTTTGTAATTACTAAAGCAAGGCATGCACATATCTTGTGGTAGCATGATGACGTATGTAATTCATGTATTTATAAATATAACCCAGAATGAATTATTTAAACAAACAAGAATGCTTAATCAGGCAATATATGTACAAGATTACTCAAATATTACTGAAATATTAAATGCACAAGACTTTCCTCCTCCGTCGTGAGCTCAGAGCTCCATCACAGTGATCCTTCTATGATGGGCTAGAGAACACAACTTTTTTCTCAAAGCCCAGTGCTTGTTATGGCCACAACATAAATTACATTCTAGCTCACTGCTGGGCCTTGCCAAGTGCTGGGGCAGCCTGCACAAGCTGTCAGTGCAAATGCTGAAGAAATAAAGCATTGAGCTGAGAAAAAAAAAATGCCACGAGCAGGTGTCCATAGCTCATGCACACTTTGAGTGAATACTAATGCAGGAAAATGGAGAATTCCACAACAAACCCTTTGGAGTTCTCTTGGCATACTCAGCACATCGTTCTTCATGGCTTGTACAATGTAGACATTTTACTGAGCTGGCCCCTGCTGCCAGAATGGGATTCACTGTCTTCTAGAAAAAGAAGAACTTTAAAAGTTTGGTGCATCCGTGGGGAAAGAGTGAAGAGCTAATAGGATAGCTCGACAAAATGAGAAATGAGACAGTAGGGATTCAAAACTATCAAAGATGCATTAGGGACACTTAAGAGACCCTTATATAGGCACATGGATGAAGGAAAAATGAGGGTTATGTTGGAGGGAAGGACTAGATTGATTTTAGAGTAGGTTAGAAGATTGGCACAATATAAAACCATTACACCATAAGACTTAGGAGGAAATTAGGCTATTTGGCCCATCGAGTCTGTCTACCGTTCCATTATGGCTAATTTACTATCCCTCTCAATCCCATTCTCCTGCCTTCCCCCTGTAACCTTTGACCCCTGACTAATGAAGAACCTGTCAGTCTCCACTCTAAGTATACTCAATGACTTAGCATCATGGCCGTCTGTGATTACACAGATTCGCCACCCTCTGGCTAAAGAAATTCCTCCTCATCTCTATTCCAAAGGGACGTCTTCTATTCTGAGGCTGTGCCGAACATGATGGGTCAAAGGGTCCATCACATGCTGTAGTATTCTATATTCTGTGCTTTCTATCTTCATCTTGAATGCATTCAATTGAGTCTGCACAGGTCCATACATAACAAAGAGGATTGCAGTGACTTTCAACCCACTGTGTAAAGAATTTATTCCTAAACTGAGTCCGAAGTGGTTTTCACCTTATCCTGAAATTGCACTACCTGGTTCAAAACTATCCAGCTGGAGAGTAAGCCCCTTGCTCTCCAGCCCTCCTCGGATCACAAACGCAAGAGATTCTGCAGGCGCTGCAAATCCAGAGCAACACACACAAAATGTGGAGGAACTCAGCAGGTTAGGCAGAATCTATGGAGATGAATAAATAGTCAATGTTTCAGGCTGAGACCCTTCTTCAGGACTAGAAAGGGTGGGGGAAGATGCCAGAATAAGAAGTTGGCGGGAGGGGAAGGAGTACAAGCTGCCAGGTTGTAGGTGAGACCAGGAGAAGGGGAAAGCCTTTCAATGGTTTACCTCTTCCACCCATCACCTACCAGCATTTATTTCATCTGCCATCTCCCACCCACCTACCTCCCCCCTCACCTTCTCTCCGTGACCTCATGGATGTCCTCTGGGTGCTCCAGTTTCCTCTCACATTCCAAAGACATACAGTTTAACAAGTTATGGGCATACTATGTTGATGCTGGAATCTTGGTGACACTTAATGTCTGTTCCCAGCACAGTCCTCAGACTCGTGGTTTGACATTGAAGCCAATGACACATTTCACTGTATGCTTTGATGTTTCGGTGTACATCTGACAAACAAAGCTAATAATCATAAACCTGGCCAAACGACTTTAAAATATCATTATTGTGTCTGTCTCAGCCACTTCCTCTGGCAGATCACTCCATAGATACTCCACGCTCTGAGTGAAGAAATTGACCCTTATTCACTTTCTCCCCTCTAACCCCAAACTTGTGCTCTCCAGGTCTTGATTGTCCATCTCTTGTGGGTATTCACCTTATCCATACTACCCGTGATTTTGTACACCTCTATAATAATTGTGTCCTACTTTGCTTCGAGCCTGTTTAACCCCTCTCTAAAAACATGTCCCTCAAATCCCTGCAATGTCCTCGTACATGACTGGCGTAGGGTTTCGATAGTTCCTTTACTCCCAGAGATGCTGCTCAACCTGCTGCGTTCTTCCACCAGATTGCTTGTTGCTCCTTGCATACAAGTTGGTAAGAGGAGCAGACCGAGTGGGCAGTCAGAAACTTTTCCCAGGCTGGAAAAGCCTAATACCCTGGTGTTATTTTCAGGTTATTATTATTAGTATGAAATATTATTATTATTTCAGACTATTCCAGTAGTGATAAGGATCTATATGGTGTAAAAGATGAATAAACTCTTCTTGGGCTTCTAGCAAGTTACAGATATCAATTACAATTGACATTTCGGTGATGAAGTCTGCCATATCCTTCAGGGATGATTCCTGGTCATGTCTAGTTTGGTGGTACTTAATAATCCTGTCATTCCTCTCTCCCTATTGGTTAGCCCTCATCTAATCAGGTTTCCGCTCTCCCACCTTGTTCACAATTGAATTCCAGTTCTTACTTTGAGCAAATGTTTAGTATTTTAATGGTGGTTAGTTTTGTGGCTTCCTGGAGATTTACATAAATATTGTGGTGTAGGCCTAACTGTTTAATGCTAATGTTTATTGACTTTGGGATGATATCAGTTGTAGATGTTACTACTGGGACAATGTTTATCCTGTTCATGTTCCATAGTCTTTCAATTTCCTCTTTTAATTCAGCATATTTCTGGTGATCTGAATATTATGTGTGTTTAGAATGGCTATAAGTTGTTCTCACCTGCATATACTGTATTATTATATCTGGATAGTTATTATAGATAGTTGTAAATATGGATCAGTCATAATATAGTTTGTAGGTTTCTGAGCCTAAAACTACATCAGGCTTGTATTTATAGTAGGGTATGGTGTCTTTCATAAGTTTGTATTTTAAATCAACATTTTACTGAATGAGATTTGCCACTTGATTATACCTGTGTAAGTAATCAGATTGAGTTAAACTGCTACAGGATCCCATAAAGTGTTGGATTGTTTCTGGCTTCTCGTGGTACTTTCTTCAGTTATCATCGTGAATTTGTTGGTCTTTTATTATAACGTATATCTGCCAATATATTTTTATTATAATTGGGCATAATTTTAAGGTGATTGGAGGAAAGTACAGGGGAGGGATGTCAGTGGTAATTTCTTAACGCCTTGCCATTGGAGGTTGTAGAGACAGATACACTAGGGACATTTAAGAAACTCTTAAATGGATGATTTAAAAATGAAGCAGCTGTGTGCCCAGCCGGTGGTGTAGTGGCATCAGCACTGGACTTCGAGGTGGATGGTCCTGTGTTCGAATCCAAGCAGGTCCCAACCTGAGCGGAAGAAAGGCATGGCAGTCTACGTATCTTGCCATGAAAACCCTATAACTACACGATAATGTGACAGAACTCAACAACATGTGGGAGGGAAAGGTTTGATTGATCTTGGAGTAGATTGAAAGATCAGCACAGCATTGTGGTCAACACAACATACTATGTTCTAAATTTCCTCTGCACTCTGTCCAGCTTAACAATACGATGGAAATTGAACAGAATATTTAAAATGTAACCAGAGTCTTGTATAGTCTATATAAATAAGACCCTCCCTAAATGTGAACTCGTTACCACCGTTTTTAATATCCTAAGTTAAATCTGAAGAGGACAAAACTGTTTCTGAGAAGAAAACAAACTTTATATTTCTGTGACAGAGAGACATCTTTAAAATGCCCGACGATGCTTGTAAATGTTTATATTTTGTACAGACTTCACAGGTAATGTGCGAGTCACAGGCACATGATGTATCCCTGGATTAGGAAGTACAGTACTATGCAAAATCTTAGGCACCCTAGCTATATATATGTGCCTAAGGATTTTGCACTGCACCATATGTATCAGGAGATACACAGGACAGATGCAGGCATAACTTGTGTATTGATTTCTTTATAGACCATCCAGGATTTACTGTTCTGGAAATGAACTAGTACTATTAACTTTATTGCCATTCTTTCCTGGAGATTCTGGCCTTTGTTTCCTTGGCCTATGATAATATTGAGCCTCTGGGCACTTTCAGTTTGCTACCAAATTAATGCTAAAATTCATATCTTGGGTTCTCCATTCCCCACCTCATCCCTCCCCTACAATCCCTTCCAGTCCTCCAACTCTGCAAGGTCTCTGCACTCTTCCATGCCTAGTTTACTGGGCACTACAGTTTAAACATTCCATCCTTGGAAGACAGTGCCAAAGGGTTAAAACTCAAATCGAGGGAATATGACCTTTGAATTTGAGTGAGTCCATTAGGACAAGGTGCTGCGGAGAACCTTCGTACATTGAGGGTGGTAGAACGTGGAAGGCTTCCCTGCTGTTTTTATGATTAAATAAATAGCAATGAATAACAAGTTCCTTTTCCCTCGAGTGTTTCCCAGCTTCCCCTTCAATGCCTCAGTGATATTTGCCTCAAACTCTGCACACCATAGCTCATCTCAATCACATTGCTCCTCCTATTGCATCTATTAGTGGCTTTTGTTGAATTACGCCCACAGTTTAGAGTCTTTGGGAAGAAGGTACAGGAGCCTTAAGTCCCACATCACCAGGATCAGTTATTACCCTATGACCATCCTGAACCAGTGTGGACAACTTCACTCACCTCAACACTAAACTGATTTCACAGCCTATGGACTCACTTTCAAGGACTCTACAACTCATGTTCTCAGTATTATTTATTTACTTATTATCATTATTATTATTATTATTATTGTATTTACACAATTTTTCTTCTTTTTTGCACATTGGTCATTTGTCAGTCTTTGTGTGTAGTTTTTCATTGGTTCTATCGTATTTCTTTGTTTTACTGTGAATGCCTGCAAGAAATTGAATCTCGGAGTAGTACATGGTGACATACACTATACGTACTTGGATAATAAGTTTACTTTGAACTTTGAAGAAAGTGCCACTTCTGCCCCACTACCCATGTCCTCATACCTCAACTTCATTCTACTCTCCTTGGTTCCAGCTCTTACCAACTACATCTGCACCACTTCCCATGCTCTCAATTTTCTCTGTTGCTTTCTCAATAAAAAAACCAGCCAATTCCCCTCCACCACCATCCTCCTTTGTCTTGCAGAACTGCTCCTCTCCCTAAACAACTTTTCCTTAATCTTCTCCCACTTTCTCCAGACTCGAGGGGTAGGTATGGGCACCCACATGGACCCCAGCCATGCCTGTCTCTTCATTAGCTACGTACAGCAGTCCATGTTCCAAGCCTTCCCTGGTAATGCTCCCCAACTCTCCCTCTGTTCCATTGAAGACTGCTTTGATGCTGCTTCATGTACCCGTGCAGAGCTCGCCAATTTCATCAACTTTGCCTCCAACTTCCACCCTGCCCTTAAGTTCACTCGGTCCACTTCTCATGCCTCCCTCCCCTTTCTTGATCTCTCTGTCTCCATTTCTGCAGGCAAATGGTCAACTGACATCTTTTATAAACCTACTTATTCCCACGGTTATGTTGACTTTAGCTCTTCCCAGCCTATCTCCTGTAAAAATGCCATTCTCTTTTCTCAGTTCCTTCGCTTCTGCCACATTTGTTCCAAAATGTGGCTTTCCTTTCCAGGACATCAGAGATGTCCTCTTCTTCAAAGAACAGGTTTTCCATCCCTCATCCGTTGATGCTGCCCTCACCTGCCTCTCCTCCATTTCCCGAACATCCTCACTCACCCCATCTTCCTACCACCTTAACAGTGATGGAATTCCTTTTGTCCTTAGCTACCACTCCATGAGCCTCCACATCCAACACATCATCCTCCCCAAATTCTGCCATCTCCACAGAGATCCTACCACCAAACATATCCTTACCTCACCCCCCCTTCCGTTTTCAACAGGGATTGATCTCCCTGTGATTCCCTTGTCTCCCCACTAATCTCCCTCCTGGCACTTATCCCTGCAAGTGGCCAAAGTGCTACACCTGCCCATTTGCCTCCTCCCTCCCCTCTATTCAGGGCTCCAAACAGACCTTCAAGGTGAGGCAACGCTCCACCTGTGAATCTGCTGGGTCGTCTATTGTGTCCTGTGCTCTTGATATGGCCGCCTCTACATTGGTGAGACCCAAAGAAAATTGGGGGATCGCTTCATCGAGCACCTCCACTCCGTCCACCTGAAGTGGAATTTCCCAGTGGCCCAGCATTTTAATTCCAATTCCCATTCCCGTTCCGACATGCTGGTCAATGGCCTCCTCTTGTGTCAAGGCAAGGCCACCTTCAGGGTGGAGAAGCAACATCTTATATTCCATCTGGGTAGCCTCCAACCTGATGAATATTGCTTTTTCCTTCTGGTAAAAATAATTTCTCCCCTTCTTCCTCTCTTATTCTATTCCCCACTCTGGCCTCTTACCTCTTCTCACCTGCCGATCACTTTCCCCTGGGTCGCCTCCTCCTTCCCTTTCTCCCATGGTCCACTCTCCTCTCTTATCAGATTCCTTCCTCTCCAGCCCTTTACTTTTCCTACCCACCTGGCTTCACCTATCACCTTCCAGCTATTCTCCTCCCCCTACTCCCACCTTTTCGTTTTGGCATCTTCCTCCTTCCTTTCCAGTCCTGAAGAAGGGTCTTGGCCCTGAAAGTCAACTGCTTATTCCTCCAGCATTTTGTGTGTGTTGCTTTGAAGAAAATGAATCTCAAGGTGGTATGTGGTAACATATACATTCTTTGTTAATAAATTTAATTTGAATCTTGTACTTTTCCCCAATCCCAGGGAAGCTCTGACTGTGGAGCAACAGGAGATCAAGTCTAGTTTCTCTGAGTGCTCTGGTTTCCTCCCATCATCACCAGGTGCCGTGCCCAGTCTGAGCTTTGACTGCCATGGCCCACACTCTCCTGTTTCGGGTCAAGTGGATCAATTCATTGGTATTCATTTCCAGTTCTCTGGCTGCTGTCTCCATCATCATTTGTCTCTGCCTTCCTCTTGCTTTCTTCCCTTCAATCTTTCCCATAATCACCGTGCATTCTAACTCCTCTTCTCTAATCACATGTCCGATGAAGTTACGTTGCCTTTTCATGATCTCATACATTATTTCTCTTTTGTGCTTGCTCTGTTCATGACATTCTAGTTAGATATTCGTTTCATCCATGATATTCTTTGCATCCTCCTCAAAAACCACATCTCTGCTGCTACAATCCATTTCCTCGTGTTTTTAGATATTGTCCAACATTCTGAACCATATAACATAACTGGATAAACGTAACATTTCAGTGCTCTGAGGCGGGTTGTCATGCCTAGTTTAGTGTTGGTCAGTATACTCTTCATTCTCGTAAAGGTGTCTTTTGCCGTCCCTATTCTTCTTTTGATGTCCATGTCGCATCTGCCATCTGATGTCACCCAGTTTCCTAAGTAGCAAAAGTTCTGTACTTGTTTTATGTCTTCCCCGTTTATTCTCAGCCTGCAGATAGGATTCTCCTTTTTGGATATCACCATACATTTCGTCTTTTTGCAATTGATAGATAGACCCATTTTTGCACTTTCTTTAACAACTTTATCAATTAAGTTTTGTAGTTCTTCCTCCGTACTTGCAATTAACACAGTGTCATCCTCCCACTTCCCCAAAAAAATATGCTGGTTGTCATTGTCATTGGTTCCTGTCAGATGCCCCTGGTGAAGGTTGCAGGTAGTCTGGGTTGATGGGCATGTGAGAGAGAGAATGTGTCACAGGAACACAAGTAGGGTTATGTTCTGAGAGCTGATATAGGATTGCTGGATTCCTGTATCATGAGAAGATATGAGAATATGGAAAAAAAGGTGAGAATATGAGTTATTGAAATTTGCTGTGAACCTTTCAGTTTATCTCTTTCTTCATTTCCCACCAGCACGTCCTGGCGGAAAGTACAACAGGTATAGAATTGTGAAGAATTAAGTTGCTGCTGCGATATCCCATTAGATGCTGAGGGGTTGTGAGGGCAGAGAGCCGGAATTGAGAGTGACCCCAGCGTTTGTAGGCAGGCTCAGAATTAGCTTGACTCTTCAACGTGGACTGCAGTTTCCTCAATGTATTCAGCACTGCACTCTGTTGGAGGAGAGGAGTCTTTGAAGGGATGTAATTGAAACTGAAAAGATTGAATGTAGAACAGTGCAATGCTGGAACAAGCTCTTCAGACCATAATGTTGTGTCAGATTTAATTAAACTAGTAATTAAATCCCTTAACTTCAATAATCCCTTCAATAATCACCTCCTCCACCCTGCCACTGCTTTCCTGGCACTTTCTGTATAAAAAAAGACTTGCACTGACCATCACTTTTAAATTCCCCCCCCCCCGTCTCACCTTAAAAGTATGCCCCTAGAATTAGACATTGACTCTGACTACTCTATCTATGCCTCTTATAATCTTAATAATCTCTGTCAGATCTCTCCTCTGGTTTTACCACTCCAGAGAAAAAAAACCCAAGTTTGTGTCCAGAGTAGCATACACAAAATGCTGAAAGACCTCTGGCAGTATCTACGGAGAGGAATGAAGTGTTGATGTTTCCCCAGAGCACATGTCCTCTAAACCAGGCAGCATCCTGGTAAACCTCTGCTGCACCCTCTCCCAAGCCCCATCAGCCTTTCTATAACGGGATAACCAGAACTCAGAATCCGAATCAGAATCAGCTTTACTATCACCACTGTACGTTATGAAATTTGCTAACTTAGCGGTAGCAGTACAGGGATAATATAGAGAAAAAAAAGTAAATCAATTACAGTAAGGATATATGTGTATTAAATAGTTAAATTAAAAATAGTGCAAAAACAGAAATAATATAAAAAAGTGAGGAAGGTTCAATGTCCATTTAGGAATCGTATGGCAGAGGGGAAGAAGCTGTTCCTCAATCATTGAGTGTGTGCCTTCAGGCTTCTGTACCTCCTTTCTGATGGTAGCAATGAGAAGAGGGCATGTCTTGGGTGACAGGGATCCTTAATAATGGGCAGCGCCTTTCTGAGGCACCGCTCCTTGAAGATATCTTGGATACTGTGGAGGCTAGTACCCAATATGGAGTGGACTAATTTTACACTGGTGTTAAACACTGAGCTATAGTCAACGAACAGCATCCTGACATAGGTGTTTGTATTGTTGAGATGATCTTGGGCCATGTGAAGACCCATTGAAATTGCATCTGCTGTAGACCTATTGTGGTGATAGGCAAAATGCAGTGGGTCCAGGTTTTGCTGAGACAGGTGTTGATTTTAGCCATGAGCAACCTCTCAAAGCATTTCATCACTGTAGATGTGAGCGCTATTGGGCGATAGTCATTAAGGCAGCTCAAACTACTCTTCTTGGACATTGGTATAATTGTTGCCCTTTTGAAGCAGGTGAGGCTTCCAACCATAGCAGTGAGAGGTTGAAAATGTCCTTGAATACTCCCGCCATTTGGTTGGCACAAGTTTTCAGAGCCTTACCCCAGGTACTCCATCAGGGCCTTCTATTGAAAGCAATACTCCTGATGCGGCCTAAAATCAGAATGAGAGTCAGGGTTATTATCGATGACATAAACTGTTTTTAGCAGCAGTACATATACATATACATAATTTAATAAGGAATATGAAAAAAAGTGCAAAAAGAGAGCAAAATAGAGAGGTGGTGCTCATGGATACATGGCCTTTCACAGTTCTGATGGTGGAGGGAAAGAAACTGTTCATAAAACAAATTCTTAAAATGAAGAGATAATGCAAGAGATTGATTAAGCTGGTCCAGACACATTGGAACTCCGCCATGGCCAGAATGAGGAGGGTTGAACATGGAGCTAGTAACCCCATCCTGTAACCCAGAGCTACAGAAATGCTAACAGAAGCTCCAAAGACCTCATCCCTGAGAGAGGAGGCATCTTCTCTGAGAAGACGTATGTAGTCATGTGGTAAAGCAGTAGCCACAGGGCCAATCAACCTTTTGCCCAGGGCAGAGGACTCTGGCCAGCTGCTGTCAGTGGCTTATGTCCCTGTAGGGATGATGGGGAGAAGAAGAAGAAGGAGAGGTGAAGAAGAAGGAGAAGACACATTGAACCAAAGGTTCTTCATCAATAGGAGAGTGCATTTTGAGTTCAGGAAAACTAAGGTGAGGTATGAGAGATGACTAGGCCTCACCATTCAATGTCCTAAAGGACTAGGTGTAGTTTCAGTGTGCTCAAGATATTCCTTTGTACTACTGTAAAATGTGGTAAGAATTAACTGATCAAGATCAAACAACGTACAGTTACAGTTTAGTTTTGCCACCTTTGAAATGTTTGATGCCAGCTGTTGAATTAGGCCTAAATATAACCTGCTTGAATATGAATCAAACCCTGCTGCCTAAAATTAAAAAAATCATTAAATGCTGGATGCACTCAGCAGGCCTGACAAGATTTTTTATTTTTTTGGAGAAGGAAAAAGAATGAAACATTTCAGATCCTTAAGCTTTCATCTGAACTGAACGAGTGAGAAAGCAAGCCTGATGGTGGAGAAAGCACGGTGAAGGAACATCTGAGATGTACAGAGAGTGGCCACTTTATTAAATACACCTGTACACCTGCTTGCTAATGTAAATATCTAAGCAGCATCTTGTGGCAGCATAAAAGCACACAGATATGGTCAAGAGGTTCAATTGTTGTCCAGACCAAACATCAGAATGGGGAAGAAATGTGATCTGAGTGACTTTCTCCATTGAATGAATGTTGGTGCCGGACAGGGTGGTTTGATAATCTCAGAAACTGCCGAACTCCTGGGATTTTCACACACAACAGTCTTTGGTATTTACAGAGAATGGTGTGAAGAACAAAAAACTTCCAGGGAGTGGCAGTTCTGTGGGTGAAATTGCCCTGTTAATGAGAGAAAAGTCAGAGGAGAATGCCTAGACTGGTTCAAGCCAACAGGAAGACGACAGTGAAGTGTTACAACAGTGGTGTGTAGAAGAGTATCTCTGAATGCACAGAACATCTACCCTTGAAGTGGATGGGCTACAACGGCAGAAGTCCGTGAACGTACACTCAGAGGCCACTTTATTAGGTATAGGAGGTTAGGTATAAAGTGGCCACTGAAATTAATGGGGACCAGAAGTTCTCGAGGTTATGCTATTGCTTTTCTGCCAGTGACAGTTGTGCCATCAGTGAACCTATAGCTGGCGTTGGAGCTGAGCTCAGCCACACAGTCATGAGTGGGCTAAAGATGCACCCTCGAGGTGGGCCCGTGTTGATTGTCAGCGATAAGATGATGTTATTTCCCATCCAGAGTGACTGCTCAAAGTTCAAAGTAAATTTATTATCAAAGCAGGTATATGTCACCATAACCTATCCTGAGAATCATTTTCTTCCAGGCATTCACAGTAGAACAAAGAAATACAACAGAATCAATGAGAAACCATACACAAAGACTGACAAACAACCAACGTGCAAAATAAGACAATTTCTGTATATATAAAATAATAATAATTAATACAAAAAATATCAAAAACGCATAATAAAAGACCAACAAATTCTAGATGATAAGTGCAGAAAATGACAAGAGAAACCAGAAACAATCCAACACATTACAGGATCCTGCAACAGTTTAACACAATCTGATTACTTACACAGGCACAATCAAGTCGCAAATGTCATTCACCAAAATCTTGCTTTAAATTACAAACTCATAAAATACAAACTATATCTTACTATAAATACAAGCCTGATTCCGTTTTAGAGTCAGAGTCTTACAAATTATATTGTGGCCGATCCATTATTACAGATAGGACCATCCATAACAACCATCTGGATATAATATTACAGGATAAAGAAGCAAGAACAACTTACTTGCCAGATATAGCCATCCCAAACACCCATACACACTGAACACCTGAAATATGTTGAATTAAAAGAGGAAATCGAAAGACTATGGAACATGAACAGGGTATACATGGTCCCAGTAGTAATATCTAGAACTGGCATCATCCTGAAGTCACTACACATGAACATTAAGCAATTAGGCCTACAGAGCAATATTTATGTAACTCTTCAGAAAGCCACAATACTAACCACCACTAGAATAGTCCGACAGCTCCTAGCAATTGAGAAATGAGTCTGCTTGGCTATGCCCCTACCTCAGGATTTACCAGCTTAAGCTGAGAAAAAATAAAAATGCAATATTAATAAGCGAATAAATAATACTGAGAACATGAGTCCTTGAAAGTGAGTCTATAGGTTATGGAATCTGTTCAGTGTTGAGGTGAGTGAAGTGACCCACGTTAATTCAGGAACCTGATGGTTGAAGGAAATAACTGTTGCTGAACCTGGCGGTGTGGGACCTAAGGCTGAAGTACTCCTTTCCTGATGGCAGCAACAAGTAGAGAGCATGGCCTGGATGATAGGATTTCTTGATGTTGGATACTGCTTTTTTTGTGCCAGCTCCGCTTAATGGTGGGGAGGGCTTAACCTGTGATGGACACCAATTTATGTAGGCTTCTTAGTCCATGGGCATTGGTATTTCCATGATGCCCTTGGTCAGGATACTTTCCACTGGCATTTCAGCAAAGAGCCTATTTAACAATAAATGGAATCTATTTCACAGCACAATCTACCTTCCAGCAGAGTCCATTTTGCAGCATATAGAGTCTGTTTTATAGCAATGCATTTTCTGGCTAATAGCAAGCAGTCAGATACTCTCCACTGTGCATCTATAGAAGTGTGTCAGTTTCAGATGACTTGCTGAATCTGTGGCCATGCCTTCACTCCTGAAAGAGTTACAACAGCCGACAGCACAAGGGACTTGAGTCAGTTCCACTGGAATAGACACTGTTGTTAAACTTGACTGCTTCACCGATTGTCTCACTCCGAACATCTATGCTAATTCACTTCCCTCGGGACTAGTCCCTTTGATGCTGTCATCACTGTGGAGGGTTTAACAAATTTGTGGAAGCAGACTTGTTTGAATATAACGGATGTCAACTTGCAATCAGAACTGTTTGCAGCTGGATCTAACCAGAGTACGAAAGGGAAATTACTTTTTATGAAGAACAGCAATAGGCGAGCACTTATAATTCATTTCCCATCCATTTGTGATGAGCAACGGTGTGGTCTTTCTGGTTGACTGACAACCAGGATGATATCGTCAGTATATTTCCCAGAACCTGTCATTGCTATTCTACAGAGCCACATACTAATGGACTGCTTAGTTTATTTATGTGAGCTACAATATCGTAAGAGAAACATATTTACTTCCACATTGCGATTCTTGCAGTCGCTTGTTACTTGCTGCTGTGCTCATCCCTTGAATGTGTTCTTGTTCGGATCAGACGTTGGTGTTAAACTCCTCCAGGTAGTGTCGACAGCTTTCTCAAGCTTCAAGAAGCGCAGGAAGGGCTTTGTACATTTCTAAAACCCTTTTGTGTTGTCGCAGAGTCCTTTGGAGCCACTGAAGAGTTGCTGCTCTTGCAATGTGAGAAACGTGTCAGCAATCTGTGCATGATAAGCTCCCAAATATAGGAAGATGATGGACTGATAGGTTTATACATCATGGAAGCAGGCCTGGCCCATCTTGTCCATGCTAACTAGCATGGACAACTAGTTAATACTGTTTCAGTGGAAACAAGGAAAAGAGAGATCACATTTCACCAAATATGTGGTGACAAATGCAGACTATCCCCAGTGCTTCCTTGGGCGTGTTGATTGCTAATGGAAATAAGATGTTTCCACTGTATATTTTGATGCACATGTGATAAATAACCAAAGCTGAAACCTGAAATTGCATTCTCTCAGCGACCATTGCTGCCGTCACCTGCTCTTTTCCTTCTACATCCTATCACAGATTCTTCCTTTAGTTGGACATCTACCTTTCTCCCTCCCTCCCACTGGGCAGAAAGCACCTACCACTCAGCTCAAGGACAGCATCTACCCCACGACTCTTGGCCTTAGTTGATAAAATGGACATTTTACCTCACAATCTACCTCTTCCTGCCCTTGCACCTTTGGCTGCCTGCACTGCACTTTCTCTGTAGTTGTAATACTTTATTCTGCATTGTGTTATTGTCTTCCACAAAGCACTGATGTGCGTTCTAGTTTAAGGTGGCCTTGGTAAACCACAGCAATAACTTGAGGGTAGCAAACAAAACAATAAATTACTATATTACTCACACTTTTTCTCAGATACGATCACTGCAATCACTAGCCTGTAGTTCCTCTTTCGGAGTTGAGGTGCCTATGTGAGCTGACATTCTTGCAGTGTGAACTGAAACCTCGAAGGTGCAGGACGGTTGCGGTATGGCATGTACAGGCCGAATCGAGGCAGCTAGGCCCGAGCATGAGAGCGGGGTACGAGCCAATGTGTGGCCGTTGCTGGAGTGGACTTGGAGGCAAATCGATGCGGCAGAACCAAGGTCAGGCAAGTGGTGTTGAGAGACCAGAGATTTGGTCAAATTTACTGGTGGGACGAATTGGAAAGGTCGGGTGTGGGCCAAGTTGAGGCAGTGGGACCCTGGTCCAAGAGTGAGGAACGACCCAAGATTTAGACGGTTTAAGCGCTGGGCCAAGTTGAAAAGGTCAGAGTGTTGGAGCTGGAGGTGACAGATGAGGTTTGACTCATCTCTGCACTGAACTGAGGCTGTGGCCTGCAAACAACAGGCTCCTGGATCAGCTGTAGTGATGACTGGCTTCATGGCTGTGGCTCACTTTCGTGACCTTTAGTTTGCTTACTTTTACTGTTTGCACAGTTTGTTTTTTTCTGCACATTGGGTGTTTGACAGTTTTTTTAATGGACTCTATTGGTTTCTGCATTTTAAAACCATAAGATCCAGGAGCAGAAGTTGGCCATTTGGCCCATAGACTCTGCTCCACCAGGAGGCTGATCCATTTCCATATCAGCCTCAATCTCCTCCTTCTGTCTGTCACCCTTCACACCCTATCTAATCAAGAATCTATCAACCTCTACCTTAAATATACTCAGTGACGGCCTGCACAGTGTCCTGTGGTGACAAATTCCATAGATTCACCACTCTCTGGCTAAAGAAATTCCTCCTCTTCTCCATTCTAAATTGGCATCCCATTATTCTGAGGTTGTGTCCTCTGGTTTTATACTCACCTACCACAGGAAACATCCTCTCCACATCCACTCTATCGAGATCTTTCAACATTCAAAATTCATTTTGTGGCTGCCTGTGAAGAGACAAATCTCAAGGTTGTACATAGTATACATACTTTGATTAATAAATGAGCTTTGATGAAATGATCTGTATGGATGGCAGGCAAAACAAAAATTTTCACAGTGCTTTGCTACACATGACAATAATATATCAATTCCAATTCTAAATTCATCTCCATAATTTCAATTTCAAATCTGATAAAGACCATTGATCTGAACAGCTCTCTCTGCTTTTCTCTTCACTGATGCAGCCTGACTGTTGAATATTTCAAACATTCTCATTTCTTAACTTCTATTTTATTCATGTTTGACTGAGGGATGAACATCTGTCCCAAAGCATTGGTTAGAGCTCAACGAATCACTGAATCCTTAAGGCATGAAAGGAGATCATTTGGCCCATCATGTTTGTCCTAGCCAACATACTTGAATTGCAGTGCTATGTAAGCATTAATTTCGTTCAATGTTAACATTCATTTCGAGAGGACTGGAATATTAAAGCAACAATGTAATGCTCAGGCTCTATAAAGCATTGGTCAGATTGCACTTGGAGTATTGTGAGTAGTTTTATGCCCCTTATTTAAGAAAGGATGTGCTGGCATTGGAGAGAGTCCAGAGGAGATTCATAAGAATGATCTGGTGAATGACAGGGTTAATGTATGAGAGTGTTTGATAGCTCTGAGCCTGTATTTGATGGAGTTCAGCAGAATGAGGGAGGGATCACATTGAAACCTATTAAATATAGATAGAGTGGACGTGGAAGGGATGTTTCCTATAGTGGAAGAGTCTAGGGCCAGAGAACATAGCCTCAGAATAGAAGGATGTTGCTTTAGAACAGAGATGAGGAAGAGTTTTTTCAGCCAGAGAAAATCTGACCATTCATAGCCACAGAGGGTGTGGAGGCCATGTCAGTGGGTATATTTAAAGCAGGGATTGATTGATTTTTGATTAGTAAGTGTGTCAAGGGCTACAGGGAGAAGACAAGAGAATGGGGTTTAGAGGGATAATAAATCAGCCATGATGAAATGACAGACCAGACTCGTTGGGCCGAATGGTCTAATTTTGCTCCTATGCCTTATGGCCTTATGGTCCTGTTTAAACATAGCAACGAGTTTCTGCCACCCCTTCCTTTTCAGTAAGTTCCAGACCCCCACTACAGTGAAAACAGTTTACCTCACCTCCTTTCTAATGCTCCAGCCAATTACTTTAAAACTGCCCACTTGGCTCAGGGTAGCAAATTGCTCCAATTATCTCGCCACTCACAATTTTATGTAATTACCTCTCCCTCAGCCTCCTCACTTCCAAAATAAACAACTATAGATAATCCAATCATATCCAATCTTTCCTCATCACAGTAATCTTCCGTTTCAGTAAACATCTTCACAAATCTCCTGTGCACATTGTCAACCCCTGTGTGATTTAGTATTCTATAGTTATGGTAAAAACTCCCTGCAGTTACATTCTGACCTTTGTTTAATAAAGGAAAGCATATTTTGTGCATTTTGATTATCTTGTTGACACACCCTGACAGTTCTCCGGATCTGTGGATGAATGTACGGAGAACCTTATTCTCCTCTGCACCACTGTCATCGCCCCTTTTATTGTCTATCCCCTTTCCTTACTTAACTTCTCTTATTGCGTTGCCTGGCAATGAAATTCCATTGGTTTCTCCATTGACTCTGTTTACACTTCTGTCTGCCTCGGGAAAGCAGCCAACATCAGCAAGGACTCCACCCATCCCATTATTCTCTTTTCTTCCCCCCACCCCTTCATCAGGTAGAACATACAAAAGGTTGCGAACAGGTAATACCAGGCTCAAGGACAGCATCTGTACCACTGTTATCAGGCTTTTGAATAGTCCTCTCATAAACTAAAGATGATTTCTTGATCTCCTAGTCTACTCTCATAGGGCTATTGTCTATCTGCAGTGCAGTTCCTCTGCAACTGTATCACTGTATCTGTGACACTTTCTCTGTAAATGTTACACTGTAACTGTATCACTGTGTTCTGTAACACTGTAAATATATCACTGTATTCTGTAACACTTTCTCTGTAAGTGTTACACTGTAACCATATCACTGTATTCTGTAACACTTTCTCTGTAAATGTTACATTGTAACTGTATCACTGTGTTCTGTAACACTGTAAATATATCACTGTATTCTGTAACACTTTCTCTGTAAGTGTTACACTGTAACTGTATCACTGTATTCTGTAACACTTTCTCTGTGTCTGTAACACTGTATTCTACATTCTGTTTTGTTTACATAGAACATTACAACACGACACAAGCCCTCTCCCCATTATGTTGTACTGATCTTTTAACTTACTCTAAGATCCATCTAACCCTTCCCATGCACATAATTCTCCATTATTCCATTATCTTTGTGCCTATCTAAGATATTATTAAATGCCCCTAATGTAGTCGCCTTTACCACCAGCCCTGGTAGGTATTTTATACCCACTACTTTCTGTGTAAAGAACTTAACCTCTGACATCCCCCTTATACTTTCCTCCAATCATCTAAAAATTATGCCCCCTTTTATTAGTCACATGAACTCTGGGAAAAAGTCTCTTGCTCTGAACTTTGTCTATTCCTCTTATCATCTCGTACACCTCTATCAAGTCACCTTTCATCCTCCTTTGCTTCAAAGAGAAAAACCCTTACTTGCACAACCTATCACAAGATCACAAGACAAAGGAGCAGAAGTAGGCCATTCGGCCCATCGAGTCTGCTCCACCACTCCACCATGAGCTAAACTATTCTCCCATCTAGTTCCAATTTCCAGCTTTTTCCCCATATCCCTTGATACTCTGACTAATTAGATACCTATCAATCTCCTCCTTAAGCACCCTCAATGATTGGGCCTCCACAGCTATATGTGGCAACGAATTCCATAAATCCACGACCCTCTGGCTAAAAAAAATTCTCCTCGTCTCTGTTTTAAATGGGTACCCTCTAATTCTAAGACTGTGACTTCTTGTCCTGGGCTCACCTACCAAGGGAAACAGCCTTCCCACATCAACTCTGTCCAACCCTTTCAACATTCGAAATGTTTCTATGAGATCCCCTCTCATTCTTCTATTCTTCTTATCCTCATAAGAAATGCTCTATTATCCAGACAGCATCCTGGGAAATCTCTTCAGCAGTCTCTCGAAAGCTTCCACATCCTTCCTATAATGATGCAACCGGAACTGAACACAATACTCCAAGCGTGTTTTAACCGGCGTTTCCTAGAGCTGCAAAATGACCTCGTGGCTCCTGAACTAATTGAACTGTAGCTGGATGCTTTACCGAGGAAACAGGAAACATAGATGTGGTCTTTGACAGAGAGGCTAGTTTTGTGATGGACTAAGCTTTGCCCACAACCCTCTGCATCTTTTTTCTGGTCTTGGGCAGAGTAGTTGCCATACTAAGCTGTGATTTACTCTCCCTTTGTTCTTCTACTCTACTGTTCAATGTTTTAAGGACATTGAAGTCTATTATCACATCCAGATTGAAAGAATAGGCTTGGTATCCTGGGACCCACTGTGTTTCTCTTGCTCAATTAACTGAGCTTAAGCATTCAAGGCAGCCACGTAGTAACACTTCCCTTGTATAAAAATAAGTCTTCTGCATCATAGTGGGTTCTAAATTAAAAGATTCACACTTAATCTTTTGTGAAACAGAAACAGAAATGACTAAACACTTAGCAGGTCAGGTAGCCTCTGTGAAATGAGAATCTGAGACCACTTCAGGAGGAAGGATTTTTCTGACAGAGCTGAGGAGATTGAGGCACTTGAGAGGTGTTCATTTCCTGCCAGAGACCCTTGTGCAATTCCTGCCGGTGACCCGGGTTCAATTCCCGTCAGTGACCGTGTGCGATTCCTGCCGGTGACCCGGGTTCAATTCCCGTCAGTGACCGTGTGCAATTCCTGCTGGTGACCTGGGCTCATTCCCACCAGCGATCCAGGTTCAATTCCTGCTGCTGTCTGAAAAATTGCAGACAAGTTTGAATGATCATAAAAAACAAACTGGAACTCTATGCAGAAACCCTTGCATTGTGCACGTAGGGGGAGAGGTACAGCAAATCAAAATCTGTAATTCACACAACAGAATGAGAAAGTTAAATGCTAACCTAGTGTCTACACCCAGAATTATACTTAAACAACAGTTATGTTTAACTAGAAATTAGACCAACCATTTAAAATGGATATTAAGCCTTGAAAGACGAATACTCTTTTAAAATTGCAAAATGTTAATGTGGTTGTTTTTCAAATTTTGTAATTTCAATTAAATCTTGCACAGTTGGCTTAAACAATGAATTAAGTGGTATAATGGGCATATATTGCTATTAATCATGATGTAATTGGTGTTGGGCACATCAGTTTTTAACTGCCTTATTACCAGGGAGCCACAAGATCTCCTGCCGTGCAGTGTTTTGTGAAATGCTTCCACTGAGAGCCATTCAGGAAGAAAGACATGGATGAACGATACAATACCTTTCCGGGGATTTTGCTGAAGGAAGGGGAAGGAGGGGGATGAATTCTGGAAGCCCCGAACAGTGGTTCATAAGAAGGTGTGTGACGGACCGCTCAGTGGTTGTGACAATGCCCCTGTTTCCTCAGATGCGTCACCATCACGGTGGCGTAGCGGTCAGCATGATGCTATTATAGCTCTGGACATCAGAGTTTGGAGCTCAGTTCTGAGTCTGTATGTCCTCCCCACGGAATGCATGGGTTTTCCACCGGGTCCTCTGGATTCCTTCCACGATCCAGTAGGTTAATTGGTCATTGTAAATTGTCCCCTGATTAGGCCGGGGTTAAATCGAGGTTGCCGAGTGATGTGGCTTGAAGGTCTGGAAGGGCCTATTCCGTGCCATGTCTCAAACTAACCACCGCGCTGTTTTAATAGTGCTTAATCAAACACCCTTCTCTTCACTGTGGGGGGCAAGATTCCTAATTAGGTGATGTAATAGAGGCCTGACCAGTGACAATCTTCCTTGGCACTTCAAAACTGTGGACTTCAGTCAACTTGGGAGGAAGATTAGATATTAGTAGTTGCCCTGATTTGCTATCTTCCATCAATATTTAATATCTAAGAAACTCTTAGAGAGGCACAAGGATAATAGAGAAATGGAGGGCTATGTAGGAGGGAAGGGTTAGATTAATCTTATAATAGGCTAACAAGTCAGCATGACAATGTGGGCCAAAGGACCTGTGCTGTGCTGTAATGTTCTATGTTCTATCTTCTATGTTGATATATCCAATTTAAGACGCGTCTATATGTCTTAATGACTACGTCTATATGACTACAAGACATAGGAGTAGAATTAGGCCCGTTGGCCCATTGGGTCTGCTCCACCATTCCACCATGGCTGATTTATCATCCCTCTCAACCCCATTCTTCTGACTTCTCCCTGTAACCTTTAATGCTTTTACTAATCAAGAACATCAACCTTAAATATACCTTATGGTTTGGCCTTCACAGCCATCTGTGGCAATGAATTTCACAGATTTACTGCTCTCTGGCTAACGAAATTCCTCCTCATCTCTGTTCTAAAGGGATGTCCTTCTATGAGGCTGTGTTTCATGTTTGATTATTAGCATCAGAGTAGAAGAACATCCCGTTAGAAATGAGATGAGGATAAAGTTTTCATTGGGGTATTTAAAGGAGAGGCTGACATCTTGTTGGTTAGTTAGAGCATCAAAGATTACGGGGATAAGGGAGGAGAATTGGGTTGAGAGGGAAAATAAATCAGTCATGATTGAATGGTGGAGGCTCTCGATGGGTCAAATGGCCAATTTTTTCCTATATCTTATGATCTATAATAAACCAATTCCAATTTCAATTCCATTTCTAGCAAATGCACCCCCTTGCTCTTTCCCCATATTACATATTCTTATACAAGATTGTGTGAGGCCATTCAGCCCTTTGAGTCGATGCTGAAACCTGGGAGCTACAATGGCTGCTTTCTTTCTCCCTCTGAACATCTGAGTCTTGATGAAGGGTTTCCACCCAAGAAATTGACCATCTTCCATAGATGTTGCCTGACCTGCTGAGTTCCTCCGTCATTTGTTATGTGTTTACCTCTGGATTTCCAGCATCTGCAGAATCTATTGTGTCTCCTGTACGAATATTATTCCAGTTTCCTTTTGGAAGTTGTGATTGCAATTGGCATCCTTGATTGAGTTTCAGCTTTGCCCATGGTAGAGGGGAGAGGAAAGAATGGTCGAGATCATTGATTATGTCGGCTGCTTTCCCAACACACAGAGAGAGCCAAGGGAGAGAGTTTGCTTTGTATAATGGACTGTCTCACTGCACTGTCTTGCAATCTTATGCCATACCGAGCTGCAGCACATCTGGATGGGATGCTCTCCGTGACTTTCTGTAACAATGGGTAAGAGACAATAGGCATTTCTACAACCTCCAGGGTACATTGCAATCTGTGCTAGACTTAGGAAATGTATCAACAGAAAACATAGGAAGTTCTGCTCCAGTCTGTGCACAGTAACATCTCACAGAGTGTGGCAAAGTGTTTTGGAGAAGATAATTGACCAATAATACTGGAATATTGTTCTGTCCCAGAGAGATTTTCAGAAGGCAGAGGGGGGCTCAGTTGAAGTTCTCATCCAGAGCACATTAAACAGTGTTGCTCTCCCTCAGTACTTCACTGGATGAAAACTAGTTATGCCTCACTTTATTCTGCATTGTTATTGTCTAGCTCAAAGCACTGTGCACTGATTTGACCTGTAGAAATGAATATTATTGTCACATGTATCTTGGTGTCCGTGACAATAAAAACCAATACCAAAACCGATACCATTCAAGAACTCGTAACAGTGGAATAGACACTGTCCGTGGTCCTGGTGATATGTGATCTCAAGCTTTTACCTAATGGGAGAGGGGAGAAGACAGTGTAATGGGGTGGGAAGTGTTCTTGACTTTGTATATACAGTTAGCCCTCCTTATCCGCAGATTCCGCATGCGCAGATTCAACCAACCACTGATTGGGAAATCCCGGAAGTTCTCTCTCCAGCACTCGTTGTTTGAGCACGTACAGACTATTTTTTCTTGTCCTTATTCCCTAAACAATACAGTATAACAACTATTTACATAGCATTTACATTGTATTAGGTATTATAAGTAATCTAGAAATGAGTTAAAAGTACAGGCAGTCCCCGGGTTATGAATGAGTTCCATTCCTGAGTCTGTCTTTAAGTCCGATTTGAAGTCGGAACAGGTACATCCGGTATTATTTAGTGTCAGTTAGTCAAACGTTTTTCTTAGTATATAGTATATATTTTACCTTTCTATGCATATAAAACACTTAAGAAACATACGTATTTCAATAATTAAACCACTGCGTTGCTTAGTAATAATTGTAGCTTTCATCAGAGCAGGGCCTTTCACGTGCTCCATTAAAATTGTTCCGATCGTTGACCAGCTGTAGCCTTACACTTTTCCAATGACCGATAGCGTTTCACCTCTTTCCGATCGCTTTATTACTTCCACCTTATTTTCAATCATGATTGTGATTATTTTCGTGAACAGAAACACTGCGGATTCAGAGCTGCACTGCCAGGTCCTAATGTCCACCGCACTAAACATGTTAAATAATGTCTGGGGTTCCGCTGGGTCCTTAAGACCACCACACTGAGCCAGGTTAAATAAGGGACTTGAACATCCATGTTTTTTGGCATCCGCGGGGAGTCTCGGAACTAATCCCCCGTGGATAAGGAGGGCCGACTGTATCTACTAATCCTGGAACTCCAAACCATGGTGGTGACAGATTCACCACAGTGACAAAACAAAGACTATCTTCTCAGAGGTACCATCTAATGTGCTCTGGGCCACCAACTCAGGGGGAATCTCATTACAACCTACCAAACGTTAAAAGGGCTGGATAGAATGGACATGGACAAGATGTTTCCATTAACAGCAGAGTCTAGGATCCAAGGACACAGCCACAAGAATGCTAAGAGGTAGAATTTATTCATCTGGATGGTAGCAAGTCTGTGGAATTCATTGCCATGGATAGCAGTGGAGGCCACATCATTAAGGCAGAGATCAATGGGTTCTTGATTGGTGAGGGGAAGAAGGTAGGAGAACAGGGTTGAAAAAAGTATCAGCCAGGATTGAATAGCCAAGCAGTCCCAATGAGCCAACTAGCCCAGTTCTCCTCCTGTATTTCATAGTGAGGGGGCCTATGTGTCAGTATCATTCAGGGGCAAAGTAAGATTGGAGTTGTGGTGAAGGTTCTCCAGTGAGTGACATGCAAAAATGTGTCAGATAAAACTGAATCCTCATAGTCTTTACTGAGTAAGAATAAGTTGATCTTCAAATGAAGCTAGTTTGGAAAAGATTTCTGAAAAGACAGACATGACATCAAAAACAGAATGGCTTTCATAAACTACATGAAAGGACCACACTGAGTGAGCTGGCATTGAGGGGCTTGAGGCCAAATATGACATCAAAACATGCCAGTCAATGCCAAGGAAGTGATGTTCTTTGTTGAATGCAGATGGGTTTCTGCTTTTGCCAAGTTCTATTTTTGTATAAATCCCTGTTTTTGTCTTACTGTTTTGTTTTAAAGAAATCACTGTCAGATGCTTGCTGTGATGTGCTCGAGAATAACAAATGCAAATGCGTACATCTATATTCTCCTATTCTACTTCCATAACTCTCTCATGGTGCTTGAGAATGAATCACAGATACTAAAGCATCTCCTTTTCAAATTCATGTGCAGGATGTGCATATTGCTATAGTGCCCATCCCTATGTGCTTCTGGGAAGGAGGTGATGTGACGTTTTCTTTGAGTGTTCGAGTCCTGGTGAAGGTTCTCCCAGTGTTGTTGGAGAGAGAGAAAGTCCCAGCATCTAGAACCACCAGTGACATAGGAACAGCAATGTACACTCAGTGGCCACTTTATCAGGTACTTACTTGTCATGGTCTTCTGCTGCTGTGAACCATCCACTTCAAGGTAGGCCATGTTGTACATTCAGAGATGCTCTTCTGCACACCACTGTTGTAACGTGTGGTTATTTGAGTTACTGTCACCTTCCTGTCAGCTTGAACCAGTCTGGCCATTCTCCTCTGACCTCTCTCGTTAACAAGGTGTTTTCATCCACAAAACTGCGGCTCACTGGGTGTTTTTATTTTTCATGGCCAAGGGGTTCAGGCCAAACATTAAAATGATTGTTGGTGCCAGATGGGGTGGTTTGAGTATCTCAGAAACTGCTGATCTCCTGGAATTTTTACACACAACAGTCTCCAGAATTTACAGAGAATGGTACGAAAAACAAAAAAAGAAAGCGTCTAGTGAGCAGCAATTCTGTGGGTGAAAATACCTTGTGAATGAGAGAGGTCAGAGGAGAATGGCTATACAGGTTCAAGCTCACAGGGAGGTGACAATAACTCAAATAACCACATGTTACAACAGTGGTGTGCAGAACAGAATCTCTGAACACACAACACATTAAACCTTGAAGTGGACGGGCTACAGCAGCAGAAGACCACGAACATACACTCAGTGGCCACTTTATTAGGTAGAGGAGGTGGCTAATGAAGTCACCACTGAGTGTATTTTTCACTCACAATGATATGCAAACAGAGAGGCAAATGCAGGTGGCAATTAAGTCCTGTGCCTGAAGTTCTCGCCCTTCTTGAAGGTAGAGGTGACTTTGGGATGTACTGCTGGAATAACCTGGGCATGTATCTACAGTGGGTAAAGTTGGATGAGAAAGTTAATAAGTTTGCAAATTTGGTGGTGCAGAAGATCACCAAAGGATACAATGGGATAGAGATCAGATGCAGATAATGGGTGGAGAAATAGCAGATGGACTTTAACCCGGTCAAGTGTGAGCTGTTGCGCATTGGGAGGTCAAATGTAAAGGGACAGGACACAGTTAACGACAAAAACTTTAACAGTGTTGACAAATGGAGAGATCTTGGTGTCCAAGTCTATAGCTCCCTGGCTGCCTGGATTAATAGGGCGGTGAAGAAGGAATATGTTACAGTTACAGAAGAAGTACAGTACAGGAAGACAATAAGGTGCAAGAGCCATGAAGAGTTAGATCAGGAGCTCATCTACATTGTCAGACAGGTCGCAATGTACCTCATTCTGATCCTGCGCTTCATCATTTCCCTGTACTCCTCTTTTTCAGTTGCTTTTATACTTTATTCTTCATTGTTATCATTTTACCTTATTCTAGCTCAATGCTCTGTATAATGATTTGATCTGTATAAATAATAAACCAATAAATTTCAAAGTAAATTTATTATCAAAGTTCATATATGTCACCATACACACCCCCGAGATTCATTTCCTTGCAGGCATACTCAATAAATCCATAATAGAATAATAACCATAATAGAATCAATGAAAGACCACACCAACTTGGGCATCGAGCCATTATGCAAAAGACAACAAACTGTGTAAATAGAAAAAGAAAGAAAATACTAATAGTAAAGAAATAAGCAATAAATATCGAGAACATGAAAATAGGTCCATAGGTTGTGGAAACAGTTCAATGTCTGGGCAAGTGTAGTTATCCCCTTTGGTTCAAGAGCTCGATGATTGAGGGGTAATAACTGTTCCTGATGGTGTGAATCCTGAGGGTTCTGTACCTTCTTCCTGATGGCAACAGTGAAAGGAGAGCATGGCCTGGGTGGTGGGGCCCCTGATGAAGTGACAGTGTTTCATGTAGATGTGCTCAATGGTGGTGAGGTCTTTACCTGTGATGGACTGGGCTGCATCCACTACTTTTTATAGGATTTTCCGTTCAAGGCCATTGGTGTTTCCATACCAGACTGTGACACAACCAATCAATGTACTCTCCAGCTAAAGGTTTTAGACATTATGCCAAATCTACAGAAACTCCTAAGGAAGTGGGGGTGTTGCTGTACTTTCTTTGTAATTTTCACCCATGTGCCAGTCCCAGGATGGGCCCTCCAGAGTTGCTGATCCTCTCCACTGTTGATCCTCCAATGAGGACTGGATCATGGACCTTTGGTTTCCTCCTCCTGAAGTCAATAATCAGCTCCTTGGTCTTGCTGACATTAAAAGGTTGTTGGTTTGGCACCACTCAGCCAGATTTTCAAACGCTGATTTATCACCACCTTTGTTTCGGCCTGTGCAGTGACATGGCCAGCAAACTTGAATATGGCATTGGAGCTGTGTTTAACCATACAGTCATAAGTATAAAGTGAGTAGAGCAGGAGGCTAAGCCCACAGTCTAGTGGTGCACCTGTACAGATGGAGATTGTGGAGGAGATGTTGTTGCCAAACCGAACTGACTGAGGTCTGAAAGTGAGTAAGTTGAGGATCCAATTGCAGGCCAAGGTCTTGAAGCTTACTGATTGGTTTTGAGGGGATGATGATATTGAATACCGAGCTGTAGTCAATAAAGAGCATCCTGATGTATGAATTTTGCTGTCCAGATGTTCCAGGGTTTAGTGAAGAGCTGTGGACCTGTTGCTCTGGCAGGCAAGTTGGAGCGGGTCCAAGTCCCTGCTCAGTACGGGTAATTTTTAAGGACTTTTAACAGTGGGATAGGAGCCTAGTGGTATGCAGTCTTAATCCTTTGCCATCGGGAAAGGGGAGAACAGGGCAGGAAGGGTCTTTAATTATATTGGCTGCTTTCCCAAGGCTGTCTAAGGTGTGACAGAGTTACTTGAAGGGACCATCAGGGTGGCATGCAAAGGAATGCTTTCCAATATACAGAGGTAAGGATTCAAAACTCAGAATCTTTTAAACAAAATTCAGCAGCGTAAGGAGAAATTGGTAACTGGTTATCATTGTCACATGTACAAGATACAGTATATTTACACAAATGGTAGACTAAGGGCATTTTATTGTCTCCCTACCCCCCCCATTCACATCAGTTCTCTCCACAACGGTGACAACTTGCAGCAGCTAATTAACCTGCAACTTGCATTTCTTCAGTTAATGGCTCCATGGCATTAAAAAGGTTGGGAGCCCCTGGTCTAGGAGATGACAACCACACGTTTAACACATTTAGAACATGCTAACCCCACAGAGCCAGCCCCAGAGATCAGGATTAATCCTGGGCCAGTGGAGTTGTGAGGTAATGGCAGTACCAATGTGCCGCTGTGCCGCATCTATTGATATGGAGACAGAAAGGTCCAATGTGCCTTTGGATTAAAGGCACCCTGGGATGGGCATCAAGTGGCAGCATACCAGTGATTAACTCTATGTGGAGAGGATGTCTAAAGTCCAGCCTGTTGGTTGGCACAGATTTTCAGTGTCCTACCTGGTACACCATCAGGGTATGATGCCTTGCAAGGGTTCGCCCTCATGAAAGATGCTCCGACATCAGCTCTGAGCCAGAGATCACAGGGTCGCCAGATGCTACAGGGATTCGCACAGCTATACTTTACTTCCCCCTTTCAAAGTCTGCATAAAAGATGTTCAGTTCGTCAGGGAATTAAACATCACAGCCATTTATGAAGTTAATTTTCAACTTTAGGAAGCAATGGAAGTTAGAACTCTACATTTTAGGAAAAGCTTCTTTCCCTCTGCCATCAGATGTTTTTTTGAACAGTCTACGAACCATGAAAATTGCCTCACTAATTTTAGACTACTTACTTATTTATATGTTTGTTTGTGTGTGTGTTTATATATATATATATATATATATATATATACACGTACATGTGCGCATGTATATGTGTTTATATACATATATATCTTACTGTAATGTATATTTCATGTATTGCAGAGTACTGCTGCCGCAACATAAATTTCAAGTCACAAGTCAGTGAGAAGCCTGATTCTGATTCTAAATATAAAAGAATATATTCTAGTGAAGACACACAAACAAGACAAAATCTGCAGATGCTGGAAGTCTGAACAGCAAACACAAAATGCTGGAGGAACTCAGCAGGTCAGGTCAGGCATTTCAGTCCAGGTGAAGGGTTTTGACCCAAAACATTGACTGTTTACTCTTTTCCATAGATGCTTTCTGGCCTGCTGAGCTCCTCCAGCATTTTGTGTGTGTTGCTATTCAAGTAAAGAGTGTTGAGGGGAAGTTGGGCACAAATTCATCACAGGTAGATGAGTATGTTGGTCATCTTGTTATAGGAATGATGTCATTAATGTGGAAAGAGTGCAGGAAATACTTATGAGAATGTTAGTAGGAGTCATGGTCCTAAGCTATAGGGAGAGATTGGGCAGGCTAGTAGTTCACTCTTTGGAACGTAGGAGACTAAGAGGGTAACATTTGCAAGTGCATCAAATCATGGGGGTAGGGGAGGCATAGATAGGGTGAACTCACACAGTCTTTTTCTCAGGGATAGGGGACCGGAAACTAGCCTGTCAGCCCACAGACTAGCTTAGGTAGGCACAGTGGCCAGCGTGGTTGCTGTTGTGTTGTTCACTGAGTGACAATGGGATAGAGGGGCATCGTGATAGAGTCATAGAACACAACAGCACAGAATCAGGCCCTTCAGCCCATCTGGTCCATGCCAAACTATTAATTTGCCCAGTCCCATCGACCTGCACCTGAATCATGGCCCTCGATAACTCTCCCATCCATGTACCTATCCAAACTTCTCTTAAATAGAAGCACCAGGTTCAAAGACAGTTACTACCCCTCAACCATCAGGCTCTTGAACATAACTACACTCACTTACCCATCCATTGAGATGTTCCCACAACAAATGATCTCACTTTAAGGACTCTTTATCATGTTATCTCAAGTTCTTGTTATTTATTGCTATTTACTTATATTTGCATTTATATTTGCACAGTTTGTTGTTTTCTGCACTCTGGATGATCTCTCGTTGATTCTGTTATCGTTACTCTTCTATAGACTAGGAAAATAAATCTCAGGGTTGTATACGGTGACATATATGTACTTTGATAGTAAAATTTAGTTTGAACTTTGAACATCCACCGCTTGCCCTGACAGCTCGTTCCACATTCTCACCACCCTCTGAGTGAAGTTCCCCTTAAACATTTCACCTTTCACCCTCAACCCATGACCTCTAGTTCTCATCTCACCCACCATTGGTGGAAAAAGCCTGCTTGCACTTACCTTATGTATACCTCTCGTAATTTCGTATACCTCTATCAGATCTCTCCACAATCTTCTACGTTCCAGGGATAAAGTCCTAACCTATTCAACCTTTCCTGTAACTCAGGTCCTCAAGTCCCGGCAGTATCCTTGTAAATTTTCTCTGCACCTCTAGGTTAAACATCCCTGCAAAGCACTGGAAATCCTTCCCTCAAGGATAACAGTCTCCTTCCAGTTCAGATGCGAACCTTCCCACTTAGATCCCACTTAGTTGACAGGTTGGAGGCTGATGTGGAGGATAAAAACCATCAGAGAACAGAGGGGATAAATGGCCTCTTTTTGCAATAGAACTTCATTATAGTTCAATCATAGGTTATTTTGAATTTTGTGATTACATTATAAAGGCCTGTCTCCACTGTGCAATGTAATGCCTCGTAATCCTTCGTGTCCATGTTATCTTGCTCCATCTGCACAGGAAGGTGCCAGTAATTTCACAAATATAATTCATTTCTAGTTGATATATCGGTTCCTATAGTGAAAGCAGCAGGCTATTTTCTTTGTAAATGAAAAGAGCCTCTTTTGATAACATTGCAGTTATCTTCAAAGCTAACAAGATTTGCGCATTATATTAAAAAGAGGCCATGTATGTCAAAGCATTATGTGACAGGCAGTTCAAGTTTAAAGTTTGGGTTGAATTGGATTTGTAAGCCTAGATCTAATCTTAGGGTGATTTACCAAAGATCCCCTTTCCTCTACTATTGATGCTGCCCTAATCCACATCTCCAAAATTTCCCAGACATCCGCCCTTACCCCATCTTCTCACCACCCTAACAGGGATAGAATTCACCTTGTCTTTGTCTACTGCTTCACAAGTCTCTGCATCCAGCACATCATTCTCTGTAAATGTCCTCCCCTATCAGATTTCTTTGTTCTTCAGCCCTTTACCTTTTCCACCTTCCCGCTCCCCGTTTCTTACTTCATACCCCTCTCTCCACCTCCTCACCTTCTCCCTCACCTAACACCTCCCAGATTGTCCTCCTACCCCTCCCCTCACCTTCTGCTCCCTTCCTTTCCAGTTGAGATGAGGGGTCATAGCCTGAAGTATCAACTATTTATTCCCCTCTATTGATGCTGCCTGACTCACTGGGTTCCTCCACTATTTGTGTGTTGTTCTTAATTTTTGCTATACTTTTATGTTCTGACCAACAAGGGAATGTCCCATAGCCTCATTATTCACAACACATTATACAGATTAAGAAGCTTAATGTGCTTGTAATTTCCTCCATTAATCCATTTGGGACTCACCCTTTCAGAATAATTCCCTTTGATCTACACATTGCTCTCCTCCCTTGTTCTCTGGCTGAAAACTAACTCATTTTTCTCTTTTTCCCAGATCCGAACCCTTTGGCCCACAATGCATTTGCTGCATAATGCCAAATTAAACTAAATCTCTTCTACATGTCCAGGATCCATATCTCCACCCCCTGCACACTCACATGCCAATTTGAAAGCCTCCTGAATACCACAATTACATCTGCGAATATTGCACCCATGATAGCCCATTCCAGGCACCTATAACTTTCTGTAAAATCTGCCCCACAAATCCCATTTATACTTACTCCATCGCATAGTAAAGGTATAGTGTGATATTATTAGAGCTCGGAGTGTCAGAGTTTGGAGTTCAATCCCAGTGTCTGCCTCGTGGAATGCATGTGTTTCCGCCGGGTGCTCTGGTTTCTTCCCACAGTCCAAAGACACAATGGTTAGTGGGTTAATTGATCATTGTAAGTTGTCCTGTGATTAGGTTAGGGTTAAATTGGGGGTTGTTGGCAGCAACATGGCACGAAGGGCAGGAAAGGCCTATACCATGCTGTGTCTCTAAATAAATTAATAAATATTGGAAAAAAAATCTGTGACTGTCTGCTCGATCTGTGTATCTCATTATTTTAGAAATATCCATCAGGTTTCCTCTGAACTGCCGATGCCACAGAGAAAATAATATGTTAGTTCTACTGCTCCTTGTAGGTAATACTCTCTAATCCAGGCATCGTCACAGTGAAGCACAGGAGATTTTGTAGAAGCTGGAAATCTTCAGCAACACACACAAAATGCTGGAGGAACTCAGCAGGTCAGGCAGCATCTACGGAGACGAATAAACAGTTGACATGTTTGGGCCAAAATGCCGTGGTGAATCTCTTCTAAACCATCTCCAAAGACTCCACATGCTTCCTGTAATATTTCTTCTTCCTTTCCAAACATGATGCCTGACTTGCTGGCTGCTTCTGGCATTCTCTGTATGTTTTATTCCGTTTGAAAGCGAATGTGACCAACCAGCACAGTTCAGTTAAAACATCGGGGGATGTGAAACGTACAGGAACTGCGAGAAACTAAGAGAAAAGAAATACATAGATAATTGGCTGCTCATGAAGGGGAGTCTATATGTTTTTCCTCTTTGGGGAAAACTCGACATGAAGGAATGACACCGAATGCTCCCATATGGTTATAATTTCACTTTCTGAATTAGCTGATGATCTGTAATGAGGTAAACAGTTTATCAATAGGGCAAGGATTTCCCTTTTCACCTATTGCAGTGCGATTGATTTGGTGGTGCTCTGCTTCAAAAAACTCAGTGTTAATAAGGCCACTTACATTAAGAGATGCTCTTGATTCAGAGCTTAGGCAGAGCCACTCGAGGAGATGCAAACAGATATGTACTCTCAAGCACCAACTCTGCCCTCAACGTCTTGATGGTTCAAAGTTCAAAGTAAATTTATTAACAAAGTATGTACATATATGTCACCATATATAACGCCAAGATTCATTTATTTGCGGGCATGCTCAATAAATCCAAAATAGAACAATAACCATAATAGAAACAATGAAAGACTGCACCAGCTTGGGCGTTCAACCATTGTGCATAAGAAGACAAACTGCAAATACTAAAAGGAAGAACTAATAATAAATAAATAACTGAGCAGTATATCAAGAACATGAGGTGAAGAGTCCTTGAAAGTGAGTCCATAGGTTGTGGGGACATTTCAATGATGGGGCTGGTGAGGTTGAGTGAGTTATCCCCTTTTGTTGAGGGGGTAATAATTTTTCCTGGACCTGGTGAGGTGAGTCCTGAGGCTCTTGTAACTTCTTCCTGATGGTAGCAGTGAGAAGAGAGGTGTTGGGGGGCCCTGATGATGGATGCTGCTTTCCTGTGATAATGTTTTGTGTAGATGGGCTCAATGGTGGGGAGTGCTTCACCCATGACAGACTGAGCTGTATCCATTAGATTTTGTAGGATTTTCCCTCCATAGTTGGTGGTGTGTTTGATGACACCAGTGCTTTGAGAACACACAATAGAAAGAGGCTATTTGGTCCATTGTGCTCATTCTGACTCTTAGAAGGAGCTTTCCAAAGAAACTATCCACTCTTTGAGACTTTGCTTCTAGTCCTGAAACCTGTTTGTTTTTCCTCATTCTAGACTTGTAACTTCTGTTTGTTTACTCCAGATCTTGACAAACCCACTCTTCACTGCTTTCTTATTAAAAACTCCTGCCCCTCCATCACAGTTCTGTCCACCATTCCTACTAACTACCACCCCGGCAGAGAGCTCCCTACGCCATCACCACTCTCTATGTGAAAAAAAAAACTACCTCTAACATCACCCCCTATACTACTTATGCTAGCCATTTCTACTCTAGGGAAAGTCTCTGGTCTGACTCTATCTATGCTTCTTATCATCCTGTACACCTCTAATCCTCCATTACTCCTAGCTCACTCAACCTATCTTGTAAGACATGCTCTGTAATCCAGGAGCCTGAAAGCCAAAACTCTTTGTTTTAGGAACAGCTTCCTCCCTCTACCATGGGTTCTGAACGGTTCACGAACCCATGAACAATACCTTGTTATCCATCTTTCTCACTATTTATTTATTTTTGTAGCCTATAATTTTTATACCTTGCACTGTACTGCACTGTCACAATATTTGTTAGAGATAATGAACCGGTTCTGATTTTGATGCACTGAGGTACAGTGAAAACTTCATTCTACCTGCAATCCATACAGGTTATTCATCACATCAGTACCTCAGGATAGCACAAGGGAAAAGCAATGCCAGAACGCAAAGTATAATATTGCAGTTCTGGAGAACGTGCAGAGCAGGCAGTCAATAAGGCCATGATGAGGTAGATTGTGATGTCAAAAGCCCATCTTACCCCAGGGGACTGTTAAAAGTCTTATGGCAGCAGCATAGAAGCTGTCTTTGATCCTGGTGGGAGGTGCTTTCAGGCCTGATGGGGGAGCGGAGAAGAGCGAACGTTCGGGGTGAGTGCGGTTTCTGATTATGCTGGCTGTGTTACTGAGGCAGTGAGAAGTGTAAGCTTTGCTAAGATTCAGCAGGTGTTTTGCAACAGTTTCCCTTTGCAGGCAAGAATGTGGAATTGTGATTACAATCAGATTAATCACGGTTTTGAAGGAAGAAGCAGTTTCGAGGAGGTGAATAGTCTTCTCATGTGTATTCATGCTCCTTGTAACCTGCCTCATTGGCCAAATCGCTGTTAACATCATGCCTGCATCTTTGTGCAAATTTAGTTTTAATTATATTCCTTGGAAGCACCCTGGTGCTGTATAAATGGAAATTGTTGTTATTCTGTTGTTATTTAATGCCATTTGAAAGATAACATGAAACCATTTGCCACTGTCCTGTCAGGTAATTCTTTCCAGAGCAGAAATTTCATTGTGAAAATTCTCATCTTCTGCTAGCGAAAACTGGTGATTCGTGACCTTTCTTGTAGAATTATCAAGTAATACAGGATGGAAATAGACCCTTTGGCCCCCAAAGTCCATCCTAACCATCAGCCATCCACTTCCACCAATCCTATGCTAGTCCCATTTTAATCTGAAGTATTTGTTGTAAACACAGTCACTTTTAGCCAGTTTGAGTGAAAGTTTCACAAGATATTTTTTGCTTCAGTTGTAGGGAACTGAGCTTAATCCTGACCTAGGCTACTGTCTTTGTGGAGTTTGCAGGGTTCATCTGTTAATTACCCATACTGTAAACTCGAGGGATTCTGGTAATCTGGAGAAACACACACAACATGCTGGAGGAACTCAGATGACCAGTTAGCATCTATGGAGAGGAATGAACATCAGTGTTTTAGGCCGAGACACTTCATTTGGGCACTTATTATGTCCCCACCAGCACACCTCAAAGTCTCCCACTCACTAGCACCCCTCAGAATCTACCACTCACCTACACGTGAAGCCAATTGACTTCCCAACCCTCCTGTTTTTAGGTAGGGGGAGGAAATCAGCAGAACTGGAGGAAACTCACGAGGGCACAGGGAGAACATTCAAACTCCACATAGACAGTGCTGGAAGTCAGAACTGAACCTGCGTCACTGGAGTTGTGAGAGACAACAGGTCTGCTAGCTGCATCACTGCCCCCAAGACTAAACAGGCCTGAAGTCAAATAAGTCCAACTTTGTGGCAAAGTTCTCAGTAATTTTCATAATTTAACAAGGACCAATTAGACAATTAGCTCCATAAGAACTCTTTCAATGTGGCCCTCAGCATACTGTCCAGATTTTAAATGAGATTCAAGGACAAATGTTGGGCCCATCTATTGCAATGCCTGGGTTCGAACCAAGTATTGATATAATGGGTCCAGCCATCAACCAGGTCCTCAGATAGAGGAAAGAAATGAGAAGAGAGAGAGAGAGAGGGATTGGAGTTACATAGAATATAGAACATTAAAGCACAGAACAGGCACTCTGGCCCACGATGTTGTGCTGACCTTTTAACCTACTCTAAGGTCAACCTAACCCTTCCATGTTAGAAGTAGCCTTCCATTTTTTCTATCACTCATGTTCCTATCTAAGAATTTCTTTAAAGTCCCTAATGTATCTGTGTCTATCACCACCTCTGGCAATGCATTCCACACACCCACCACTCTCGGTGTAAAAGTTCCCATCCCTGCTTTACATCCCTCCAATCACCTTAACATTATACCCCCTCGTATAAGCCATTTCAACCCTCAATCTGTGTCTCTTTTTGTTTTGTACACCTGTCGGTCACCTCCTTAGCTCCATTCATAAGTGTTCAGGACAAAGCCACGAGGAATCAATTGGAATTGAGAG
Source organism: Hemitrygon akajei (assembly GCF_048418815.1). Taxonomy (NCBI): domain Eukaryota; kingdom Metazoa; phylum Chordata; class Chondrichthyes; order Myliobatiformes; family Dasyatidae; genus Hemitrygon; species Hemitrygon akajei. The sequence continues at coordinate 32,734,181 of NC_133154.1, forward strand.
GAAAATGAGGGAAAAACAGTCAACTGAGTGGAGAATGATCTTGTCAGGAGAGTCCTTGGGTGGAGTTGAACAAGGGAGGACAATCCGAGTGGGAGGATGGTAGGAACGAGGCTTGTTTTGCTCAGTGTTGTCCTGCCGAGCACTGTTGATGCCAGAATGTGTGGTGACACTTGCAGTCTGCCCCCAGCACAGCTACAGATGTGCTGGTTGCTAACACAGATGACGTGTTTCACTGCATGTTTCCACGTGCAGGTGGCGAACAACTTGGAATGTGACTGTGTTCCCTGAACCCAGTCAGCTAAATAGTCCAAATTCAGCCACAGCCTCAGTATAATATCAAGCTCGAAGCACAGTCATCTCTCTCGTCCTTAATACATTGCAAAGTGCTTTGGGTACAATGGCTTTGAGCTTCAAGATTGACTTGCTATAACTCATTTCCAATCCTATTAAAAATGAATTCTCCATCACCACAGTCTTTACTCCTTGCCTTTCCTGCTCTGTAATGCCATCTATTATTCATGTTTATTGAAAATGCAAAGAAAGTCTTGCAACATCAAAAATAACCTTTCTCAATTCGTGTTTGCCTTGGTGACAATCAGCTGGGAGAGACACGAGACAGTGAGCTACCATTAGCTTGAAGACATTGACCTCGTCACCCCTGAATTATTTAGTTTGATTCAATGTAATTAGGTTTGAAGGCAGAGTAAGTAAGGCAAGCCGTGTATTTTCTAGTCAAATGAGGCGAGTTTGACCGAGGCATGCAAAATTGTGAAGGGTAAATTTTGTAAATGCAAGCAGGCTTTTTCCACTGAGGTTGGGTGAAATGAGAACTCGAGGTCACGGGTTAAAGGTGAAAGGTAAAATGTTTAAGGGGGACCTGAGGGGCAACCTCTTCACTCTGAGGGTGGTGAGAGTGCGGAATAAGTTGCCAGAGGACGTGGTGGATGTGGGTTCGGTTTCAACATATCTGATCAGGTACATGGATGGGAGGGTTATTGAGGGCTATGGTCCAAGTGCAAGCCGACTGGACTTCACAGGTTAATGGTTTGCCATGGACTTGATGGGCCGAAGAGCCTGTTTCTGTGCTGTAGTGTTCTATGACTCTGTGGCTCTAAAACCAACCATTTGGACCAGATTGAATGAGCAAGTTTCAATCTGGTGACCACCCATTACAGTTTGACTTCCCATTCACCTAACCTTCCCATCATCTCCCTCTAGTTCTACTCCTCCTTCCCTTTCTTCAACAAGCTACTGTCCTCTCCTATCGGATTCCTTCTTCTTCAATGTTTCACCTTTCCACCTATCATTTCTCAGCTTCTTACTTCCTCCCCACCCACTCACCTTCCCCCTCATCTGGCTTCACCAATCACCTGTCAGCTTGTACTCTTTCCTTTGTCTCCAGTCCTGATGAAGGTCAACTGTTTATTCCCCTCCGGAGATGCTGCCTGACTTGCTGACTTCATTCAGCATGTTCTGTGGATGTGCGTGTTGTTCATGATTTCCAGCATCTGCACAATCTCTCGTGTTAGCCGGAGAAACTGGATGCACTTATTGCAGGTGTAGTCATCAGGAACACCGGCGGTCTCCCTACCTTCCCACATCCTACAAGAGGAACATTCCACTATCCTGTCTCTCTGATAGAGAACCAAAGAAGGGTCTTGGCCTGAAACATCAACAGTTTGCTCTTTTCATAGATGCTGCCTGACATGCTGAGTTCCTCCAACATTTTGTGTGAGTTGCTTTAGATTTCCAGATTTTCTCGTGTTACTGATTCCACTATCTTGCCTGGCACCTCTACTTTTCCTAACTGATGACTATAAAGAAGGAAAAAACAATAAACTGTTGGGGAAAACAATCTCTACTTACAGCTTTTTATTGCCTTCTCAGACTGAAGCCTCTCCTTGCTAAAACCTCAAAGAGTTGAAGTATCTAAAACTCCACTCTAACTCTGACAGCTCTAATGATGGCTGCTCCACTTGCCCCGCCTTACTTTAATTTGTTCTTGCCAATCAATCCCAAATGCCGATTGGGCTCTACTCAAGGCTCCAAAGTGCCGTGATTCACTGCCTTTTCTACTCAATTGGCAAACCTGAGTGAACCATGTCTTCTCAGGCTTCTGATCTCTCACTGGGCGCTGCTCAAATCTCCAAACTCCACTCCCTTTACTGCTCAATCGCCATTTCTTTTGCATGTTAGTTGTTTGTCAGTCTGTGCAGTTTTTCACTGATTCTATTGTATTTCTTTGTTCTGCTGTGAATGCCCACAAGAAAATGAATCTCAGGGTTATATTTGGTGACTTGTATGTACTTTGGTAATAAACTTGCTTTGAAATTTGAACTTTATAATCAGTGGCTGGAGGGAAGCTGGGTGCCTATAGCATGATTGAGTCTAATGGTACAGAAGAAGGTCACTCAATACACCATCTCCAAGCCAGATGAAAGGGCCTCATCCCACCGTCCAGTAGCAGCTCCATAATTCTCCAGGTGGTAGCTCTTACAGATCATGTTCAGAGCACTACTCTCTCTATGAGTCAGGGACTCAAGAGACTGCAGATGTAAATAAAATTACTTTGAACTTTGAAGATTAGAGCTGTAGCGGTTACGTTACTGGTAGTTCTAATTTTCAATGTTCAAAGTTCAAAGTAAATTGGTGGCTGGATTACTCTGTGAGTGACGTAATTTCAAATTACAGTAACTTATAGAAAATAAATAGAGGGAGGTGGGGAGGATGTCTTTCCCTGAGCCCTGACTTGTCCTAGAGACTTCACAGTGTGAAATACTGGAAAACAAGTGAGCTGGAGCACCTTTCATTAATCAGAGTTAGGATACCAGTTTGCATGAGTGTAGGCTGAGTTTGCAGCACCACAGTCTCTTTTCATGGATGACCCACACACTCCACTCATACTAGCATGGGAGAGGAGGCAGAGATTTGAGGATGATTGGGTTAGCGTAGAACAGTGATACTGGGGAAAGAATTGTGTCTTCACCAAGGGGAAATGGCTACTCCAATATCAATTCTTTATGTTGGTACAGCTCCGCTACCGAGATGTTCTGAAAGCACTTGAACAGTGCAGTGTAATTACAAAAATTGCCAGATTCCGGCATCTGATGTCTGTTAGGACTTCTAGTCTTTATTCTTCATCTTAAGCCCATCACCCCTTCAAAGGGCATGGGCTGTCAACAGCAGCTCACCAGAGTCCTTTGTCCTGGGCCAGTCTTTCAAGTTGTGGCCCATCTTCCATAATTCTTCCTCTCCCAGGGGTTTCCTGTAGCTCTGGGATTTTAGCTCTGTGGTTGCTAGCCCCATACTCATTCCACCTCCCTTCACAGCCGGGCTTGGAGCTGTCTGGTGTTTGCCCTCCTTTATTGCAGGACAGGGGGTTTCTAGGTTGGTAAATGCACCAAAGCCCAGGGGTTCAAATCCCTGCAGTTGTGCAGCACAGTCTCCCGATGCAATAACCAGTCTGTGCAGAGCTTTCTGTTCCCAGGCAGTGCAATGGTCAGAATACATGTGTGCTGGGTGGTGGGTGGGGATCGGGGTGCTCCTCAGTTACCAAGCTTCACAACAGCCGGGTTGCCCTCTGTTCACTTACCTCTGTCCATTTCTGATTCAGATTTCAGATTTATTTATCACGTGAAATGCAGCGTTTGTGTTAACAAGCAGCACAGCCTACGGAGGTAGCCTGAAAGTTTTGCCACACAATCCAGCGCCAACACAGCTTGCTGACAATATCAGAATCAGAATCAGACTTTAATCGCCAAGTACCTATGCACATACAAGGAATTTACTTCCGGCAGATGTTGTCTCTCTGCTCATAACAATAATAATGATAAATATAAATGAAAATATAGATTATACATACAGGTAGTGCAATCCAAGTAATAGTTAGCCGACAGTTAACCGGCAGTTAACTGTTCAGCAAAGTGACCACAGTAGGGAAAAAACTTCTTCAGTGCCTATTAGTCTTAGTCTGGAGGGGTCTGAAGCGCCTACCAGACGGAAGCAGATCAAACAGTCCGTGCGCAGGATGGGAGGAGTCCTGCAATATCGACAAAGTGAAGCAACTGCAGCAAAAGTTCCTGACCCTACACACACACACACACACACACACACACACACACACACACACACACACACACACACACACACACACACACACACACACACACACACACACACACACACACACACACACACACACACACCTACCTCTAATCCTGGGAGAGGGTTTTCAGTGCCTCTGACCTCCAGACTCTCAGATTCAAAACCTGGTCTATGTGTGCATCACTTCTTCTGACTTCACTCAATCTGCCATCGAGGAAATCTTCAAAAAGGCAGTATCCATCATTAAGGACCCTCACCCTGTGGGACATGTTCCCTTCTCAATGTGTGTAGTGTGTAGGCCTCTGTTAGTCTCGATAGACCATGGGTTTGTGGCTTGGAAAGTTTTTCCTGGGCAGGGTTTTTTTTTAATGGAAGACCGGCAGTTGCCCAAGCTGCAAGTCTCCCCTCTCCACACCACCAATGTTGTCCAAGGGAAGGGCATTAGAACCCATACAGCTTGGCACCGGTGTCATCCCAGAGCAATGTGTGGTTAAGTGCCTTGCTCAAGGACACACACACACAGCCTCAGCCAAGGCTCGAACTAGCAACCTTCAGTTCACTAGACGAATGCCTTAACCACTTAGCCACATGCCAACACAATACTACCATCATGGAGGAGGATCCATACTTGATGATTCAGGAAGAGCTTTTCCCCCTCAGCCATCAGCTGGAAAGGTCCATGAACAATACATCGGTATTCTTTTCTCTTTGCACTTTTTTTTTGTAATTTGTAGTAATTTCATGTCTTTACGTGGTACTGCTGCCACAAAATAACAAATTTCACTTCATAATATGAATTTGATTCTGATTCTGATGGAAACTGGCTGCAGTGAGCAGGCTGGCCAGATGCTGTAAATCTGACAAAGCAGAAAAGGGACTGGAGGAACTCGGCAGGACAGGCAGCATCCGTGGAGGGAGATGGACTGTCCATGTTGGGCTGAGGACTTTAATCAGGACTGGTGAAGGGGTGGACAGCCAGAGTAAAAAGGTAGAGGGAAGCAGTGCGGTCAAAACCAGCAGGTGAAAGGGTGATACGTCGACGCAGGTGAGAGGGGTGATGGGGTGCAGAGGAACAGGGGAGTGATGGGGTGCAGAGGGGTGACAGAGTGCAGAGGAATAGGGTGGTAGGGTCCAGAGGAATGGGGGGTGATGTGCAGAAGAAGGGAGGGGTGATAAGGTGCAGATGGACAGGGGAGTGATAGGGTGCAGAGGAATAGAGGGGTGATGGGGTGTAGAAGAAAGGAGGGGTGTTAGGGTGCAGAGGAATAGAGGGGTAATGGGATCAGAGGAATGGGGTGATAGGGTGTAGAGAAATAGAGGGGTGAAAGGGTGCAGAGGAGCAGGGGTTGATAGGATGCAGAGGAAGGGGGGTGATAGAGTGCAGAGGAATAGGGGTTGATAGGGTTCAGAGGAAGGGAGGAACAGGGGGTGATAGGATGCAGAGGAAGGGAGGGGTGATAGGGTGCAGAGGAATAGAGGGGTGATGGGGTTCAGAGGACCAGGGAGGGTGTTAGGATGCAGAGGAACAGGGGGTGATAGGGATATAGAGAAAGGGAGCAGTGATAGGGTGCAGAGGAACAAAGGGGTGATGGGGATGGAGTGGAAGGGAGGGTGATAGGATGCAGAGGAACAGAGGGGTGATGGGGATCAAAGGAAAGGAGGGTGACAGGTTTCAGAGGAACAGGAGTGATAGAGTGCAGAAGAATAGGGTCTGATAGGGTGCAGAGGAAAGGAGGGTAATAGAGTGCAGAGAAAGAGAGGGGCAATAGGGTGCAGAGGAAGAAAGGGGTGATAAGGTTCAGAGGAACAGGAAGTGATAGGTTGTAGAAGAACAGGGTGATAGGGTGCAGAGGTACAGTGGGGTGAATGGGTGTAGATGCCTCCTATCTTATTTCCATCCAGTTGAAGGTTCTCAATGTGAAACATTCACTATCCATTTCCTGACAAATTTCTTGGCCCAGAAAGTCAACTGGTTATTCTTTTCCATAGATGCTACCTGACCTATTGAGTTTCTCCAGCATTTTGTGTGTGCTGCTGTAGATTTCTAGCATCTGCAGGATCTATTGTGTCCATTTCCCTCCACCGGGGTGGGCAGCCTGACCCATTGAGGGCCCCAGTGTCTCTTGCGAGGCAACGAATTGGCACCGTCTTTACCAAGCAGGGATAGTGGGACCAGGGTGGGAAGATGCTGTCACTGTATGAATGCTTGCACTTGTATGAAAATGCATTTGTTGATTTGCAGCAAAGAAAATTTGAGAATGGCTTCAGGGAGCTTTGATTTGACGTTGAAGGTAGGCAGTATATAGTGTCTGGTGAATAATGAAAAGCTAATCTGACCTTTACAGCAGAATAGTTAACATATTAACATTTGCAAAGGTGAGAAATATGTAGCAATGGCCTTTCTAAGTGTGGATTGCCTCAATGGACTTAAAGCTCTGCATTTCAATTAGCCAGACTCTTAAATGTCTTAAAAGGCTATTGAGGATTGAGTGCAGGGTCAGAGTTCAACTTTGGGAAGGAACATCAAATTCAATTCAGCTTAGAGTGCAAGTTATATTCTGTATATTCAGCAATGAAAGAGAGTTAAGGGTGAAAGTGTTTTGACCATTGCTTAATGAAGTGTTTAATTGCTGTAGTAATAAGGACTTCGTCACCTTCAATATCTTTTATTATTTTTCCAATCATTGCCTCTCCTATTCACAGTTACCAGTAAACCTTATCACAAGCTCAGGTGGGATATTCCAGCACTCAGAAGCTTACGGCCGGATCTGGACCAGCTGGAAAAGAAATGGGCTGAAAAGTATCAGATGCAATTTAATGTAGACAAGTATGAGGTGCTGGAATTCGGGAGGAGACACTGGGATAGGGCTTACACTGTGAACAGCAGGGCACTGTGGAGTGCGGTAGAATAGGGGGATCTTGGAATACAGATCCATTGTTCATTGAAAGTGGCATCACAGATAGACAGGGTTGTAAAGAGTGTTTTTGGCGCATCGGCCTTAAATCAAAGCACTGAGTACAGGAGAAGGGATGTTACATTGGAATTGTATAAGGCAATGGCAAGGCCTAATTTGGAGGCCAAGGCTGGCCACCTACCTACAGGAGAGATGTAAATAAGGCTGAAAGGGTACAGAGAAAATTTACAAGTTGCTGGGACTTGGGGGCCTAAATTATAGGGAAGGGTTGAATAGGCTAAGATTTTATTCCCTGGAATTGCGAGGAGATTGAGAAGAAATTTTATAGAGGTATATAGAATTATGAAGGGTATAGATAGGGTAAATGCAAGCAGACTTTTTCCACCGAGGTTGTGTGTGCTTGGAACTAGAAGTCATGAGTTAAGGGTAACAGGTGAACTGTTTAAGGCGAACTTGAGGGAGAATCTTCTTCATTCAGGGGTGGTGCAAGTGTGGAAAGAGCTGCCAGCTGAAGAGGTGGATTGGGGTGCGATTTCAACGTTTAAGAGGTTTGGATAAGTACGTGGGTGGGAGGGGTATGGAGGGCTATGGTTCAATGGGAGTAGGCAGATTAATAGTCTGACACTAGATGGGCTGAAGGGCCAGTTTCTGTGCTGTAGTGTTCAATGACTCGCTAAAACTTCCTCCACCAGTGCAAAAGTAGAAGGGCTCAGTAATAAATCGAGTGGTCAGTCATCAGCTGTGGAATGAGATACAACTTATTTCAGGCCAATGGATAGAGAAGGAGGGTCAGGCAGCATCTCCAGAGGGGAATATCTGGTTCATGTTTTAATAAAAGCCCCTTTCATTTCGACTTTTTCCTTTGCTGCTGGATGAAAATCTGGGAACGTCCCAAAAGTACTGAGGAAGACTCTTCACCACACAGACAGCTGCGGTTATCGAAGATTAAGAGGCCTAGATAGAGTTGATGTAGAGAGGCTGTTTCCTATAGTGGAAGAGTCTAGGGCCAGAGGGCACAGAGAGTGGTGAATCTGTGTAATTTGTTGCCATAGACAGCTGTGGAGGCCAAGTTATTGAGTATATGTAACACAGAGATTGATAGATTCTTGATCAGTCAGCGATTACGTAGCTTATGGGGAAAAGCTGGAAGAATGGGGTTGAGAGGGATAATAAATCAGCTATGATGGAATGGCAAAACAGATTTCATGGAATGAATGGCCTAATTCTGCCTCTATGTCTTATGTTTTTAACTCCATAAGACATAAAGATAAAAAAATTAGCTTTATTTATCACATATAATGCATATCAAAATATTAAAACATTTGCCTCTTAGAGAAGACATAACTTTTACATAATTCTTTTCTCAATTTCTCCTTCCTGTACAATCCTAATGTCCCTTGATACTCTATACACATAAACATACTATACTCTGTGTACAGTACATACAATCATGGCCACTTTATTAGGTACACCTTACACCTGCTTGTTAATGCTAATATCTAATCAACCAATCATGTGGCAGCAACTCAATGCATAAGAGGATGCAGACATGGTCAAGAGGTTCAGACCAAACATCAGAAGGGGGAAGAAATGTGATCAACGTGATTTCGACCATGGAATTATGTTTGGCACCAGACAGGGTGGTTTGAGTATCTCAGAAACTGCTGATCTCCTGGAATTTTTTGCACAACAGTCCCTAGAGATTGCAGAGAATGGTGTGTAATACAAAAAAAAATCCAGTGTGCAGCAGTTCTGTGGATGAAAACGCCTTGTGAACGAGAGAGGTCAGAGGAGAATGGCCAGACTGGTTTAAGCTGACAGGGAGGTGACAGTAACTCAAATAACCACATGTTACAACAGTGGCGTGAAAATGAGCATCTCTGAATGCACAGCAGCAGAAGACCATGAACATATTGTACACTTGGTGGTTACTTTATTAGGAGGTACCCAAAAATGTGGTCAATGGGTGTATTAATGCAGTGGTGAGGATATCACCATCTCGAAGTATCTTACTGAAAATGAAGTACCTTAGCGTCTAGTCCCTGTTATAATGTAGATAGCAGGAAGATTTGAGATCTTTTCTATTTGTAGCCACTTTTCCAATGAAGAAGGACCTGTGTTTTAGTGTGTGCTCCCTCTACAAATTCTACTTGACCTACAGAGCATTTAGAACTACAGAACCATAGAACATTACAGCACAGAAACAGGCCTTTTGGCCCTTCTTGGCTGTGCCGAACCATTTTTGTACCTGTCCAAGTTTTTCTTAAATATTAAAAGTGCGCTTGCTTTTACCACTTCATCTGGCAGCTCATTCCACACTCCCACCACTCTCTGTGTGAAGAAGCCCCTCCCCCAATGTTCCCTTTAAACTTCTCCCCTTTCACCCTTAACTCATGACCTCTGGTTTTTTTCTTCCCTACCCTCAGTGGAAAATGCTTGCTTGCATTCACTCTTTCTATATCATCATAATTTTATATACCTCTATCAAATTTCCCCTCGTTCTTCTACGCTCCAGGGAATAAAGTCCTAACCTATTCAACTTTTCTCTGTAACTCAGTTTCTCAAGTCCCGGCAACATTCCCTTTCTATTTTTATTTCAGATTTCTAGCATCTTGAGTTGATCTACTTTCATTTTATTTCTCTATCTATTTATATATTTATTAATTAATTTATTTGTTATTTATATATTTATTGAGACACAGAGTGATTAAGCCCTTCTGGCCCTTTTACCCCAAATTTAAATTACTCGGCCTTTCTGGTCCAACAACACTCAATTTAACCCCAGCCTGATCATGCCCACTCCATGGAGGTTCTCAATGGGGCAAAGGGCAGTACTGGGGAAGAAAGAGGTAGATTACTCATGGACAATAATATCTATGGGCATCCTGGAGAATAATGGAACCATTGACTCATGCAAAAGTGAACAGAGACGTACTGTATACCTCTTATGATGCCCATTCACTCAATGGTTAAAACCAAAGTGAGCACCATGTGAATTTCTTTCTGTATTATGTGAAAATTATACATAGCCCGTCACACTTCATCCAAATAAATAGCTGCCTTCATTAAAAATTTAGCATTCGCCATAACCTTTCAGGGCTACTTGCAGAAAGACTGAACTACCTGAGATGTGTGTAAAGGCAGAAGCTGGTGGGAAATGCAGCCTGTTTCCTGATATAGGTGCAGCACTCGTGTGGCTAATAGAGTCACCCCCTCACAGTTCCAGAGAGCCTGGATCGAGAACTTGATGCTTGTAGGAAGTGGCTGTTCCTGAACTTGGTAGTGTGGGACTTCAAGATTCTGTACTTCCTGCCTGATGATAGCAGTGAGAATGCACGACGGGGATAGTGGGAATCATTGATGATAACAATCATCAATCATCATTGATTAGAAGCTTGATGATACTCTGGATATCTGAGCATTTTTATTGACCAAGACGGGCAGGGCTGTGTCCACCATCCTCTCCAACCTCTTGTGTTCCCGTGCATTGGAATTACTGTACCAAGCTGTGAAGCAACCAGTCAGGATACTTTCATCAGCAAATCTGTTGAAGTTAGAGCATTTGGCGACATGCCAAATCTCTTTAAGCTTCTTAGAAAGTAAGAGGTGCTGACATGTATTCTTCATGAATTGCATCAGTGTGCTGGTCATAGGAATGTGAAGCTGCTGATTCTCTCCACTCTGACCCACTAATGAGAACTGGTTCATGGCTTCATCAGCTTTTTGGCTCAGGGATTCTCTTCGCATCGTCTGTCCTGCTGGACGTGTCCCACAGCCTCACTATTTGCAACATAAACACATACGAGAAAGCTAATGTATTTATAACTGGCTGAATATCCCACATAGACTAACTTTATCAGAGATACTCCTTCTGGTCTACCCATCCCCCAATGCCTCTCCTATTGAAAACAATATTTTTTTTCTCTCAGTTCCAGACATGAAATATTCACTGTTTCCATCTCTGCATTTGCTACCTGAACTATTGAGTGTTTCTAGACATTCCTGTCTTTAGCTCAAATTTCCCGTATCTGCAATACTTTTAATTTCCTTGTTCTGCTGATGGTCTACTCTACCATCATTTTCCCCATGCTTGTATGATGTCTGAAGCTATGGATACCCATTCATTGTTATTAGCCAATGATGTTGTAAAGCAGGGGTGAGCATTTTTCTCAATGAAGGCACGGACCTCAGTAAGAAGCATGTCAGTGTGTTTGGGCACAGCAGGGTGTCAAAAACAAGGTGTTAATGAATGGGTAACCCAGCTCAAGGTCCATCAGAGTGCCTGTGAGGGAACATTCATGAGTCTTTCTGCATGCATGAGCTGTTTCCCGCTGTCCATTAATAATTCACTCTTAGGTCATAGCATATTGTCCAGATGTGAACATATCCTGCTGCCAGAGTGAGACAGCACTGTACAAATCCAACAGCTTTCTCCTTTATTTGCTTGGCTTCCCTCTGATAACTGAGGAAAATTTGTTAAGGGAAAATAAGCCCATATTGATTACCACACACATGTGAGCTGAAATGTTCTTTCATTCAGGCATCAATTACCTAATGCGTTGTGGGGCTGTGGGTAGGGGATTTTGTTGTGATTACTGCCGTGGTTTTATTGGACGTAGGGAACTTAGGTTGAGTCTACATACACAAGGAGCTGCAGCAAGAAAGCAGCATCTGTCCAGAGCCCACAATACCCAGGTCACGCTCTCTTCTCACTGCTGCCACTGAGGTCCCACACCACCAGGTTCAGGAACAGTTATTACTCTGCAATCATCAGGCTTCAAAACCAGCATGGATAACTTCACTCACCACACCTCTGAACTTTAGGTCCCAGGCCACCAGGTTCAGGAACAGTTATTACTCTGCAATCATCAGGCTTCAAAACCAGCATGGATAACTTCATTCACCACAACTCTGAACTTTAGGTCCCACACCACCAGGTTCAGGAACAGTTATTACTCTTCAACCATCAGGCTCCTGAACCAGCGTGGATAGCTTCACTCACCCCAATACTGAACTGATTCCACAATGTAGAAACATAGAAAATAGGTGCAGGAGTAGGCCATTCGGCCCTTCGAGCCTGCACCGCCATTCAGTATGATCATGGTTGATCATCCAACTCAAAACCCTGTACCTGCTTTCTCTCCATACCCCCTGATCCCTTTTGCCACAAGGGCCATATCTAACTTCCTCTTAAATATAGCCAATGAACTGGCCTCAACTGTTTCCTGTGGCAGAGAATTCCACAGATTCACCACTCTCTGTGTGAAGAAGTTTTTCCTCATCTCGGTCCTAAAGGGCTTCCCCTTTATCCTTAAACTGTGACCCCTCATTCTGAACTTCCCCAACATCAGAAACAATCTTCCTGCATCTAGCCTGTCCAATCCCTTTAGAATTTTATACATTTCAATAAGATCCCCCCTCAATCTTCTAAATTCTAGTGACTATAAGCCTAGTCGATCCAGTCTTTCTTCATATGAAAGTCCTGCCATCCCAGGAATCAATCTGGTGAACCTTCTTTGTACTCCCTCTATGGCAAGAATGTCTTTCCTCAGATTAGGGGACCAAAACTGCACACAATACTCTAGATGCGGTCTCACCAAGGCCTTGTATAACTGCAGTAGAATCTCCCTGCTCCTGTACTCAAATCCTTTTGCTATGAATGCCAACATACCATTTGCCTTTTTCACCGCCTGCTGTACCTGCATGCCCACCTTCAATGACTGGTGTACAATGACACCCAGGTCTCGTTGTATCTCCCCTTTTCCTAATCGACCACCATTCAGATAATAATCTGTTTTCCTGTTCTTGCAACCAAAGTGGATAACCTCACATTTATCCACATTAAATTGCATCTGCCATGAATTTGCCCACTCACCTAACCTATCCAAGTCACCCTGCATCCTCTTAGCATCCTCCTCACAGCTAACACTGCCGCCCAGCTTCCTGTCATCCGCAAACTTGGAGATGCTGCATTTAATTCCCTCGTCTAAATCATTAATATATATTGTAAACAACTGGGGTCCCAGCACTGAGCCTTGCGGTACCCCACTAGTCACTGCCTGCCATTCTGAAAAGGTCCCATTTACTCCCACTCTTTGCTTCCTGTCTGCCGACCAATTCTCTATCTGCATCAATACCATACCCCCAATACCGTGTGCTTTAAGTTTGCACACTCATCTCCTGTGTGGGACCTTGTCAAAAGCCTTTTGAAAATCTAAATATACCACATCCACTGGCTCTCCCCTATCCACTCTACTAGTTACATCTTCAAAAAATTCTATAAGATTTGTCAGACATGATTTTCCTTTCACAAATCCATGCTGATTTTGTCTGATGATTTCACCTCTTTCCAAATATGCTGTTATCACATCTTTGATAACCAACTCTAGCATTTTCCCCACCACCGATGTCAGACTCACCGGTCTATAATTCCCCGGTTTTTCTCTCCCTCCTTTTTTAAAAAGTGGGGTTACATTAGCCACCTTCCAAACCTCAGGAACTAATCCAGAATCTAAGGAGTTTTGAAAGATTATCACTAATGCATCCATTATTTCTTGGGCTACTTCCTTAAGCACTCTGGGATGCAGACCATCTGGCCCTGGGGATTTATCTGCCTTTAATCCCTTCAATTTACCTAACACCACTTCCCTACTAACATGTATTTCCCTCAGTTCCTCTATCTCACTAGACCCTTGGTCCCTTACTATTTCTGGAAGATTATTTATGTCCTCCTTAGTGAAGACAGAACCAAAGTAGTTATTCAATTGGTCTGCAATGTCTTTGTTCCCTATGATCAATTCACCTGTTTCAGACTGTAAGGGACCTACATTTGTCTTGACCAATCTTTTTCTTTTCACATATCTATAAAAGCTTTTACAGTCAGTTTTTATGTTCCCTGCCAGCTTTCTCTCATAATCTTTTTTTCTTTTCCTAATTAAGCCCTCTGTCCTCCTCTGCTGGTCTCTGAATTTCTCCCAGTCCTCAGGTGTGCCACTTTTTTTTTGCTAATTTATATGTTTCTTCTTTGGACTTGATACTATCCCTAATTTCCCTTGTCAGCCATGGGTGCACTACCTTCCCTTGTTTATTCTTTTGCCAAACTGGGATGAACAATTGTTGTAGTTCATCCATGTGATCTTTAAATGCTTGCCATTGCATATCCACCGTCAACCTGTATCATTTGCCAGTCTAGCTTCGTCTCATACCTTCAAAGTTACCCTTCTTTAAGTTCAGAACCTTTGTTTCTGAATTAACTATGTCACTCTCCATCTTAATGAAGAATTCCACCATATTATGGTCACTCTTACCCAAGGGGCCTCGCACGACAAGATTGCTAACTAACCCTTCCTCATTGCTCAATACCCAATCTAGAATGGCCTGCTCTCTAGTTGGTTCCTCGACATGTTGGTTCAGAAAACCATCCCGCATACATTCCAAGAAATCCTCTTCCTCAGCACCCTTACCAATTTGGTTCACCCAATCTATATGTAGATTGAAGTCACCCATTATAACTACTGTTCCTTTATTGCACGCATTTCTAATTTCCTGTTTAATGCCATCCCCAACCTCACTATTACTGTTAGGTGGCCTGTACACAACTCCCACCAGTGTTTTCTGCCCCTTAGTGTTATGCAAATCTACCCATATCGATTCCGCATCCTCCAGTTTAATGTCCTTCCTTTCTATTGCGTTAATCTCCTCTCTAACCAACAATGCTACCCCACCTCCTTTTCTTTCCTGTCTATCCCTCCTGAATATTGAATATCCCTGAATGTTGAGCTCCCATCCTTGGTCACCCTGGAGCCACGTCTCTGTGATCCCAACTATATCATATTCATTAATAACTATATACACATTCAATTCATCCACCTTGTTACGAATGCTCCTCGCATTGACACACAAAGCCTTCAGGCTTGTTTTTACAACACTCTTAGCCCTTATACAATTATGTTGAAAAGTGGCGCTTTTTGCTTTTTGCCCTGGATTTGCCTGCCTGCCACTTTTACTTTTCACCTTACTACTTTTTGCTTCTACCCTCATTTTACACCCCTCTGTCTCTCTGCACTTGTTCCCATCCCCCTGCCCCATTAGTTTAAATCCTCATGAACAACAGTAGCAAATGCTCCTCCTGGGACATTGGTTCCAGTCCAGCCCAGGTGCAGACTGTCCTGTTTATACCTGTCCCACCTCCCCCAGAACTGGTTCCAATGCCCCAGAAATTTGAATTCCTCCCCCTTGCACCATTTTTCAAGCCATGTATTCAACTGAAATATCCTCCTATTTCTACTCTGACTAGCACATGGCACTGGTAGTAATCCAGAGATTATTACCTTTGTGGTCCTACTTTTTAGTTTATCTCCTACTCCCTAAATTCACCTTGTAGGACCTCATCCCATTTTTTACCTATATCGTTGGTAGCTATGTGCACCACGACCACTGGCTGTTCACCCTCCCATTCCAGAATGTCCTGCAGCCGCTCAGAGACATCCTTGACCCTTGCACCAGGGAGGCAACATACCATCGTGGAGTCTCGTTTGTGGCCGCAGAAACACGTATCTATTCCCCTTACAATTGTATCCCCTATCACTATAGCTCTCCCACTCCTTTTCCTTCCCTCCTGTGCCGCAGAGCCACCCATGGTGCACTGAACTCGGCTGCTGCTGTCTTCCCCTGATGAGACATCTCCCCCAACAGTATCCAAAACAGTATATCTGTTTAGAAGGGAGATGACCTCAGGGGACTCCTGCACTACCTGCCTACTGCAATGCTCTCTAGTGGCCATCCCTTCCCTTTCTGCCTGTGTAGCCTTTACCTGCAGTGTGGCCAACTCACTGAACGTGCTACTCACGACTTTCTCAGCATCACGGATGCTCCAGTATGAATCCAATCGCAGCTCCAGACGCTCAATGCGGTCTGCCAGAAGCTGCAGCTGGACACACTTCCTGCACACATAGTCGTCAGGGATGCTGGAAGTATCCCTGATTTCCTACATGCTGCAGGATGAACAAACCACAGGGCCGATCTCAGCTGCCATGACCTACCCAATACTTGCCTCAACTTTTGAAACTTTCTCCTTTGAAAGGAACTTACCTGGCCTTACCTCATTTGGAGTGAAGCTTGTCCTCAGCCTCTGCTCGCCGAAGCGTCTCAAGACAAAGCCTTTCTACTCTGTCTCCCTCTACTCTGTCGCCTTACAACTTACAGACTCAGTTTCAAGGGCTCTACAACTCATGTTCTCAGCATTATTTGTTTATTTATTCACTTATTTGTATTCGCACCATTTTTCTTCTTTGCAACACCAGTTGTTTGTCAGTCTGTTGTATTTCTCTATTCCGCTGTGAATGCCCACAAGAAGATGAATCTCAGGGTAGTTTCTGGTGACATATACTTTGTACATACTTCGATAATAAATTTACTTTGAACTTTGACCTTGATAAACAGCAGCCAGTGGAAAGCTCTGGTACCTGTAGCACAATTAAATCTCCCAGCACAGAAGGAGGTCACTTAGCACACCGTCTCTAGTCGGATGAAAGGGAGCTACAGTACTGTGCAAAATTCTTAGGTACCTATATATATAGCTAGGGTGCCTAAGACTTTTGCACAATACTGTATTTGTCAATGTGAAGTTTTTAAATCTGGTGGAGCAAAGGATGTTGGGAATGGCAACGGTGGATTGTCGCCGGAGGGGTGTGGGACAGGTGGCAAAGAAGGAGTGCCAGGGGCGGTGGGTGGTGTGGGTGCAGACATACCCAGCCCTGAGAAACCAGGCAAATTCATTTGATTCTGAATAATTGCTTTATTGATCAATACAGAATGTCTCTCTGGTGCTTCCTGCTCCCTCTCCTCTCCCTTTCCCTTCTCCCACCAGTGATTCCCCTCTCCCTGTGCTCTTTCCAATCTTAGTTCACAATAGATACCAATATCAGATGCAGGTTATAATCACGCACATATATCATGAAAGTTGTTTTCTTTTTGCGGCAGCATTACATTGCAATATATAAAATTACTATCGTACCATGCAAATTCTTAAGCACTCTCTCTCCTCCTCCCTTCCTCTCTCCCTCTCTGTCTCGCTCTCTCTCTCTCTCTCTGTCTCTCTCTTTCTCCCCTCTCTCTGTCTCTCTCTCTTTCTCCCCCCCCCTCTCTCTCTCTCTCTCTGTCTTCCTCTGTCTCTCTCTTTTTCTCTCTCTCGAGCAACACCTGTAGGTTGGAAAGAACTGTCAATGTTTCAATACTTTCCATTTCTTCCTGCAAATGCTGTACGGCCTGTTCAATTCTTCCAGCAGATTCTTTGTATCTCTGTTTGTGAACCGCTCTTTATCTGACCAAAGGGGGAGTGCAGACAGAGCTTCACTCTTTTCAACCTGTCTCCATTGTCTGATATACGGGGAGGTGTCCAAGGAGCTTCATGCAGATTGATCCCTTGTTGGGCAAAGTGGCAACGCGTTCATTTCTGAATCTCCCTTGATCCAATGAGCCCCTCAATGTCCCTGGAAGATATAACTTTTGCCTTCCTTGCTGAGTGATGATTTTAGATTTCAATGTAGAGAAATAGCATGGTTACAGGCTGTTCCGGCCTAGTGAGCCTGTGACGACCAGTTACACCCATGTGACCACTTAACCTATCAATCTGTACGTCTTTGGAACGTGGGTGGAAGAATTGAGCCCCACAGCAGCATAGTGGCTAGTGTGACGCTATCACAGCTCGGGGTGTTCTGGAGTTCGAAGTTCAATGCTGGCACCATCTGTGAGGAGTTTCTACGTTCTCCCCGCGAACCATGGGGTTTCCTCCGAGTGCTCTGGGTTTCCTCTCACAGTCCAAAGACTTACCGGTTAGTAGATCGTTGTAAATAGTCCTGTGAATAAGTAGATGTGTTGCTGGGTGGTGTGGCTTATTGGGCTGAAGGGCCTGTTCTACCCTTTTTAAAAAATAAAAATGTAGAAACTGGAGGACTAGGAGGAAACTCCCACGGTCATGGGGAGCACAAACCCCTTACAGAGAGTGGTGGGGATTGAATTTAGGTCACTAGCGCTGGATTATGCTCATGGCTACGATACCATTCCGTCATGCGCAGAGTTCATTCACTGAAACTCGGTTCTGTGATGGGAATGTTAACTCATGATCTTCATTAATGAGCAGGGTGATGTGAAAATTGCTGTTGTTTTACTCCACGAGTAATTCTCAACCACAACTGCTGGGTGTCAATGATACAAATTGAAATTGTCATAGCAACGTAAAACAGCTCAGAAAATAAATACAAGCTTCCTCCGTCTTAGCTTAGGGATCAGGGTGACCAAAGGTGGAAGGCATAGTGGTGGAAAGGAGAATATTCATTCAGTCAATAAAGTATTTTGTGTGCGTTGCCTCAATCATACCGCTGGCCCTGTAAAGGGTTGCACTAAATGGGTGCTACTGTGCTGTCCAAAGTATATCCAATAACCTGAGCAGTCACCCCAGGCCTTGTACACCTATACCTATACTCAAAACCACTTGCTCTGAAGGCCAACATACCATTTTTCTTACAGACGCAGAGTTACAATAGACAATAGGTGCAGAAGTAGACCATTCGGCCCTTCGAGCCTGCACAGCCATTTTGAGATCATGTCTGTTCAATTCCTATCAATACCCGGTTCCTGCCTTGTCCCGATATCCCTTGATTCCCCTATCCATAAGATACCTATCTAGCTCCTTCTTGAAAGCATCCAGAGAATTGGCCTCCACTACCTTCCGAGGCAGTGCATTCCAGACCCCCACAACTCTCTGGGAGAAGAAGTTTTTCCTTAACTCTGTCCTAAATGACCTACCCCTTATTCTCAAACCATGCCCTCTGGTACTAGACTCTCCCAGCATCTGGAACATATTTCCTGCCTCTATCTTGTCCAATCCCTTAATAATCTTATATGTTTCAATCTGGTCCCCTCTCAATCTCCTTAATTCCAGCGTGTACAAGCCCAGTCTCTCTAACCTCTCTGCGTAAGACAGTCCAGACATCCCAGGAATTAACCTCGTGAATCTACGCTGCACTTCCTCTACAGCCAGGATGTCCTTCCTTAACCCTGGAGACCAAAACTGTACACAATACTCCAGGTGTGGTCCCACCAAGGCTCTGTACAAATGCAAGAGGATTTCCTTGCTCTTGTACTCAATTCCCTTTGTAATAAAGGGCAACATTCCATTAGCCTTCTTCACTGCCTGCTGCACTTGCTCATTCACCCTCAGTGACTGATGAACAAGGACTCCAAGATCTCTTTGTATTTCTCCCTTACACCTTACTTCTCTACACCATTCAGATAATAATCTGCCTTCCTGTTCTTACTCCCAAAGTGGATAACCTCACACTTATTCACATTAAACGTCATCTGCCAGGTATCTGCCCACTCACCCAGCCTATCCAAGTCACCCTGAATTCTCCTAACATCCTCATCACATGTCACACTGCCACCCAGCTTAGTATCATCAGCAAATTTACAATCCACAGCAACACACAATGGAAGAACTCAACGGGTCAGGCAGCATCTGTGGAAGGAAATGGACAAGGAGTAGATTGGGACAACTTGTTTTATGGGAAGGATGTGTTAGAGAAATGGAGGTCATTTTAAGGTGAAACTTCGAGGGTCCAGAATCTTTATGTTCCTGTTAGGTTGAAAGGAAAGGTTAAAAGTTTGAGAAAGCCATGGTTTTCAAGGGATATTGGAAACTAGGTTCAGAAAAAGAGAGATATCTACAATAAATATAGGCAGCATGGAGTAAATGAGGTGCTTGAGGAATATAAAGAATGTAAGAAGAATCTTAAGAAAGAAATTAGAAAAGCTAAAAGAAGATATGAGGTTGCTTTGGCAAGTAAGGTGAAAATAAATCCAAAGGGTTCCTACAATTATATTAATAGCAAAAGGATAGTGAGGGATAAAATTGGTCCCTTAGAGAATCAGAGTGGACAGCTATGTGTGGAGCCAAAAGAGATGGGGGAGATTTTGAACAATTTCTTTTCTTCAGTATTCACTAAGGAGAAGGATATTGAATTGTGTAAGGTAAGGGAAACAAGTAGGGAAGTTATGGAAACTATGACGATTAAAGAGGAGGAAGTACTGGAGCTTTTAAGGAATATAAAAGTGGATAAATCTCCAGGTCCTGACAGGATATTCCCTCGAACCTTGAGGGAAGTTAGTTTAGAAATAGTAGGGCTCTGACAGAAATATTTCAAATGCCGTTAGAAACGGGGATGGTGCCGGAGGATTGGCATGTTGTTCCATTGTTTAAAAAGGGTTCTAAGAGTAAACCTAGCAATCATCGGCCTGTAAGTTTGATGTCTTGGTGGGTAAATTAATGGAAAGTATTCTTAGAGATGGTATATATAATTATCTGGATAGACAGGGTCTGATTAGGAGCAGTCAACATGGATTTGAGCGTGGAAGGTCATGTTTGACAAATCTTATTGAATTTTTTGAAGAGGTTACGAGGAAAGTTGACGAGGGTAAAGCAGTGGATGTTGTCTATATGGACTTCAGTAAGGCCTTTGACAAGGTTCTGCACGGAAGGTTAGTTAGGAAGGTTCAATCGTTAGGTATTAATATTGAAGTAGTAAAATGGATTCAACAGTGGCTGGATAGGAGATGCCAGAGAGTAGTGGTGGATATCTGTTTGTCAGGTTGGAGGCCGGTGATTAGTGATGTGCCTCAGGGATCTGTACTGGGTCCAATGTTGTTTGTCATATACATTAAAGATCTGGATGATGGAGTGGTGAATTGGATTAGTAAGTATGCAGATAATACTAAGATAGGTGGCGCTGTGGATAATGAAGTAGGTTTTCAAAGCTTTCAGAGAGATTTAGGCTGGTTAGAAGAGTGGGCTGAAAGATGGCAGATGGAGTTTAATGCTGATAAGTGTGAGGTGCTACATTTTGGTCGGACTAATCAAAATAGGACATACATGGTAAATGGCAGGGCAATGAAGAATGTAGTAGAACAGAGTGATCTAGGAATAATGGTGCATAGTTCCCTGAAGGTGGAATCTCATGTGGGTAGGTTGGTGAAGAAAGATTTTGGTATGCAAAATATAAATCAGAGCATTGAGTATAGGAGTTGGGATGTAATGTTGAAATTGTACAAGGCATTGGTAAGGCCAAATTTGGAGTATTGTGTACAGTTCTGGTCACCGAATTATAGGAAAGATGTCAACAAAATAGAGAGAGTACAGAGAAGATTTACTAGATTGTTACCTGGGTTTCAGCACCTACGTTACAGAGAAAGGTTGAACAAGTTAGGTCTTTATTCTTTGGAGCATAGAAAGTTGAGGGGGGACTTGATAGAGGTATTTAAAATTATGAGGGGGGTAGATAGAGTCGGCGTGGATAGGCTTTTTCCATTGAGAGTAGAGGAGATTCAAACAAGAGCACATGAATTGAGAGTTGGGGGCAAAAGTTTAGGGGTAACACGAGGGGGAACTTCTTTACTCAGAGAGTGGTAGCTGTGTGGAACGAGCTTCCAGTAGAAGTGGTAGAGGCAGGTTCAATATTGTCATTTAAAGTAAAATTGGATAGGTATATGGACAGGAAAGGAATGGAGGGTTATGGGCTGAGTGCGGGCCAGTGGGACTAGGTGAGAGTAAGCATTCGGCATGGACTAGAAGGGCCGAGATGGCCTGTTTCTGTGCTGTAATTGTTATATGGTTATATGGACAATCAACATTGTGGGTCTTCATGAGGACTGAAAGATTGAGGGCAGATAGTCAGCATAAGGGGTTGGAGGGGAAGGGTAGAGTTGACCTTTCTTGATCTTGTCCTGATTTTCACTCAAAACGAGGGGCCTTGGAATGAAATATTGGCCCTTTAATCCTCTCCACAGATGCTGCCTGCCCTGCTGAGTTCGTCCAGCATTTTGTGCGTGTTGCTCTGGGTATCCAACATCTGCAGCATCCCTTGTTTTGATGATTTATTGTCCCTCCTCAGAAGCTGTCTGACCAGCACACCTACATCGTTGTCAGCACACGCAGTAAGCCACCGAAATCATGAGGCAGGCGCGCATTGTCAGGGTGCAAAGTAATCCCGTGATTCTTCTCATCCAGACTCGGAAATCTGCGTTTCCACCCAGATCACGAACGCTCAGGAAATGGAACTGCAGCCAAACTGTGAGGATTTACTGAGTTTCCTTGGTCGCTGCCTACTGCTCTGTTCGAGGCCCGGTCCTTCATCATCACCTGATCAGAAAGCTTGAACTGCTTCCAGAAAGTGCCGCCCACGTACCGTAATGGGAATTAAATGCTCTAACAAAATCACCAGAAAACAAAGTACAAATATGCAAGAGAGTTTGGATGACTTCCTACTGAATGAATTTTGCGCTCCTCGCCACCCATGAAGTCCTTTAAACTGCATCTACATTGGAAACAAGATGACTGAACGTTTCCAACTACTGGCTTTGAGACCCTGATTACCATTAGACTAATTTCAGGTGGCTAATCAATATGTATTTATTTTAGTCAGTTAGATTATGTACATATAAATGTGTTTTATTTTGTACATAATATTTCCCCCGGGTTCAGAATAAGATACACTCAGTGGCCACTTCATTAGGTACTTCTGTACATCTGCTCATTAATGCAAATATCTAATCAGCCAATCACGTGGCAACAACTCAATGCACAAAAGCGTGCAAAGGTTCATTTGCTGTTCAGACCAAACGTCAGAATGCAGAAAAAAAGTGACTTTGATTGTGGAACGATTGTCGTAGTCAGACAGGGTGGTTTGAGTATCTCAGAAACTGCCGATCTCCTGGGATTTTCACGTACAACAGCCTCTAGAGTTTACAGAGAACATGCAAAAAACCAAAAAAAAAATCAAGTGAGCAGCAGTTCTGTGGCTGAAAAAGCCTTGTTAATGAAAGAGGTCAGAGCGAACGGCCAGACTAGCGCAAGGTGACAGGGAGGCAACAGTAACTCCAATAAACACGTGTTACAACAGTGGTGTGCGGAGGAGCATCTCTGAATGTACAAAACATTGAACCTTGAAGTGGATGGGCTGCAGCAGCAGACGATCACGAATATACACTCAGTGGCCACTTTATTGGGTACAGAAGGTATCAAATTAAGTGGCCATCGAGTGCAGATTAATGGAGCATGTTTCATATCACAGGATATCCTAAAGCACTTCAGTGACATTTTGTTTGGTGACTGTGGGCTTTGTGGAATGTAGTTCAGAGCCATCATGAAATGGTGGATCAGAGTCAATGGGCCGAATGGCCTAATTCTGCTCCTGTGTCTTATGGTTTTATGGTCTCACGATCTAACCGGGTGACCAAACTCAACATCCAATTGGATGGACCTAATAGTCAGCTCTTGCTTTTTGTAATATCCATGAAAATCTCTGACAGTGCAAAAGGTGAGACAAAACAAGATTGCATGTTGTACAAATTGGAAGACAGTGGGCCACAAAGCCTTAGATATGGAAGAACTGTCAGCCGTCCAGAAAAGTGGCAAATGGGATTTAATCTATGAAGACGATATACGGTACATTTGGAGAGGTGCAACATTGCAATGAATGGAAGGCTTCTAATGGTGTGGAGGAAGAGTAGGACCTGGGAATAAGTGTCCACAAATTCATAATGGTAGCTAAACAGAGCAGTGTAGTGTTTATAAAGGTATTAGTTTCATCCCTTCTTGGGATACGGCTCTGCCAGGAAAGACAGCATTTATTGCCCAACCCTAAACTTCTTTGAGAAGGTGTTGGTGAAGAGATTTTTTGAATCTCTTGGCCTGAAGCGCCAACTGTTTATTCCTCTCCTCCAATGTTCCTGAGCTGCAGAGTTCCTCCAGCAGTTCTTCTGGTGAATGTGCTTCCCCAGTGCCTTGGAGAGGACATTCTGAGGTCTGGATGGAGTAATGGAAGGAAGTATGAGATTTGAGGGATGCAGGTTTTCTGCTGCATCTGCAGGTGGAGATTTTGAATTTAGCAATGCTGCTGAAATAGTTTGGCCAGTGCATCTCCACATACTGCAGCTCATAAACACTGGAGATTCAGCAGATGCTGAAAATCCAGAGCAACACACACAAAATGCTGGAGGAACTCAACGATTCAGGCAGCATCAATGGAGGCAAATAAACAGTTCGAGTAGGCTACGGTCAATTATGGAAAACTCTGAACATCCTCTACATAGCACCATCCAGAGACAGAGAAGCAGTTTCAGCGACAGGTTACTATCGATGCAATGCTCCTCAGACAGGATGAAGAGGTCAATACTCCCCAATGCCATTAGGCTTTACAATTCAACCGCCAGGACTTAAGAACTTTTTAAAAGCTATTATTAATGCTTTTTGAGATAGTGATTTAGATGCATATCATATTTTTTACTGAGTTAAGTATTGTATGTTATTAGTTTTGCTACAACAAGTGTATGGGACATTGGAAAAAAAGTTGAATTTCCCCATGGGGATGAATAAAGTATCTATCTATCTATCTATCTATCTATCTGAACTGTACCTGGACTTCCTGCAGCTTCTGTGCCCCAGTGAAAAGCGGAATGAGGATTTCGATGGTTGATACGGTGCTTATCAGGCAGGCTGCTTTGTCCTTAGTAGTATCGAGCTTCTTTAGTTTTGTTGACGCTGCACTCTTCCAGGCAAGTGGAAAGCAGAACCAGAATCAGGTTTATTATCACTGATGTATTGTACATATATTATGAAATGTGTTGTTTTGCCGCAGCAGTACAGAGCAGCACATAAAAAACACTGTCAGTTACAATAAGTAACGTATATAAAGATATATTAATATATATATGTGTAGTGCAAAAAGAGAGGTAGTGTTCGTGGGTTCATAGACTGTTCAGGAATCTGATGGTAGAGGGCAAGAAGCCATTCCTAAAGTGTATGCCCTGTGCCCGATGGTAGTAATGAGAAGAGGGCACGTTCTAGGTGGTGGAGGTGATTGGGCGTGGTGCCTTCAGGCTCCTGTACCACCTCCACAATGGTAGTAATGAAAAGAGGGCACGTTCTGGGTGGTGGAGGTGATTGGGCGTGTGCCTTCAGGCTCCTGTACCACCTCCACAATGGTAGTAATGAGAAGAGGGCACGTTCTGGGTGGTGGAGGTGGTTGGGTGTGTGCCTTCAGGCTCCTGTACCACCTCCACAATGGTAGTAATGAGAAGAGGGCATGTTCTGGCTGGATGATAGATACCACCTTCTTGAGATGGTGTCCTCGATGGTGGGCAGTCTGCTGCCCATGATGGAGGTGGCTGAGCTTAAAACTTTCTGCAGCTCTGTCTAATCCATCTCCAGACGGTGAAGCAAACAGTTAGATTCCATCGCACTCCCAACCAGTGCCTTGTAGATGGTAGAAAGGCCTGGATTATCAGCAGGTGAGTGATTCAACACAGGATTGCCAGCCTCTGAAGTCCTGGTATTGAGGTGACTGGTCCAGTTGAGATTCTAGCCTGTTCAGACTCTAGTCTATTCTGGGGTTTGCTAACAGGTGTAGACATAGTTCCCAAAGGGTTATTTTCAGAAGTGATTGGACTCTCTTTTTATTGATCATTGACTGCACGTATTCCCAGTTAACATCTGTGTATTTAAATCCTGCTTCCTGTACTTTACTTTGATCTTGTCAGTAGCAAGAGTCTCTGTGTATGCTTTTTCTGTGTTTTTGATGTCTGCTTACTGCCTGCCATTTCTGGATCATATTTGTGCATCAAGTTCTTGGATTACTGAATTTGAGTTTGGATTATTGCATTTTTGTGTTGGGCTTTTTGCCTGGTTTTGCCCATCCTGACTAAAAAGTAAAATGTGCTTTTGAATCTGCACAGCAACTCCTGTCTGCATCGTGGTTTCTGCAATTGGGTTCACTCATAGTCCTCAGTTGAGGCAGTGTGCTGGACCCGAGTTTGATTCCAATTAGGCCATTTTCCTTACAGCGAGACTGAAGCACGTCATGGACCCAGAGGCCATGAGATAAAACCACCTCATCCTGGCCCATCCTGGTCTTTGCTGCTATCCCCAGTCAAGATACTATGATGGGCAAGCATGAGCAGGCTTTGGCTACTAGGAATGAGCAACTTTACAACTCCTCCCTCGGAGTGTCAGACACCTTGTGCCAATAGGCTGGTCCTGGACTTATTTCCACTTGGCATGACTAACTTACTATTTAATTAGTTATTTATCGCTATATTTCTTCACTATTCTTGGTTGGCGCGGCTGTATCGAAACCCAATTTCCCTCGGGATCAATAAAATCTGTCTGTCTGTCTGTCTGTTCACCTGAGTTCTAGCCTCTCCAGTAGCCCAATCCATCACCTGGATTGCCAGCTCCTCAAGGGCCTTCAGCTCATCCCAATCCAGAGGTTTCTGGATCTGAGCCATGCCTGCCGGCTTCCCAGAGGTATAATGGGAAGCGGAGTGTTAAGAGTTCCTCACTAAATGCCCCCTCACATTAACTTCCAACCAGCTACTTCCCCACAGACAAGATAAGATAGGCTATCTTATCTTCTCCACATAAGATAGGCTATGTGGTGACCTTGCTTACTGGGAAAGCACTAGCTTGGGCTACCACCCAAGGACAACAGGGACCTCTCTACTTCAGTTTCTGAGCCTCCGTGGATGAGACGTGGAGGACTTTGAATCACCTGGTCAGCAGTCGTGAAGCAGCCACGTGACTCCTCCAGCTTTGTCAGGACAGCCTCAGCATCGCTGGTCGTGTCGTCTCCTTTCGCATCCGGCTGCAGAGAGCCAGTGCAACTCAGAAGCGCTCACCGCTGCTTTCAAAGTGGACGTTCAGATGGCAGAAAGATGAGTTAGCACTCAGGCACCCTGATAGACCTTTCCATTCGACCTTCATGAGCAATGGAGGGAACGGTGTTCTGCTCCTAATACCCCCGAGACCAGAGCACGGACATTACTACCTCCACCAGAAGACCCCCAGGTTTCCACGGCCTTGGGAATGCCAATGCGGTTAGGAGGAATACGACCCCCCCAGGCTGAGTGAAGCCATAGGATGAGGACTAAGTGTTGCCTCTGCAGGAGAGATGACCTCTTTAACTCAACCTGTCATGAGCTATTGTGAGGAACACAAGCATGTCCAGAGGATGAATGTCTGTGATGGGATCCTCCTTCACTCCCTAGTCCTCAGTCACTGGCGTCCTGCTTCCTATCTCCATATCCTGGGAGAGCCAACAGCACACTCTCCAGGCCCTGGTGGACTCCACTGTAGCAGGTAGTTTCATGGACATTTCTCTTGCGAAGAATCTTCTCATCTCTCTTACCGGTCTGGAGTCCCCATTGGTTGTAACTGCCCTAGATGGGAGACCTCTGGGTAATGACAATGTTCGTCACCACACTGTCCCCTTGCGGCTGTCCATTAACAATCATCATGAAGATATCCGGTTTCATCTCTTCCACTCCCCCAAATTCCCTGTTGTCCTATGATTTCCATGGTTAACGCCACAACGCACACATTGACTGGTCTACCAGAACTGTAATTGAGTGGGGCCCTATGTGCCATGCTGCCTGCCTCTTCTCCATACTTCCTACATCTCCAGGAATGAGTGCCAGTTTGGATACCAGCCTCCACCATCCCAGGACCAGGAAGCTGAAGTGGCCGTGGCCTCAGCACAGTTCATTCAATGCTGCCGGCTGACTTGGAGGAAGGTCAGGTCAGCTTTTCAGCGTCAATTGCTCCAGGCCAATCGTCGGCACAGGTCCACACCATCTTATTGCCCTGAGTAAAAGGTTTGGTTTTCTACCTGGGATCTTCCTCTGCAGGCAGAATCTTGCAAGCTGGCTCCCCGGTTAATTGCCCCTTTCAAGGTGTTAAGGAGTGTCAGTCCTGCTCCCTCAGTTGATGCGGATTACCCCCACCTTTCATGTTTCCCATCTCAGGCCTGTGGTCACCATTTCTCTGGCTTCTGCTGCAAGCCTCCCCCAGTCCATGGCTCACTGATGGTCAGCCTGCAAGCTCAGTCCGCCGCCTGCTGGACTCTCACTGGGTCCAGGGGTGCATCTAGTATTTAGCAGACTGGGAGGGTTATGGGCCTGAAGAATGTTCTTAGTTTCGGCATGGGATATATTGAATCCTGATATCATTCAGAGTTCCATTGCAGCCATCCTGATCTTTCCCAGGAAATGTCAGGAGCTGCTCCAAGGGGAGATGGACCTGTTAGGACTCTCGGCTATTCCAGCATTGACCAGCAGGGGCAGACATAGTTCCTTAAGGTTTTTCAGAACTGATTGTATTGTTATTGATCAGACTGCACGTTCTGAATTCACACCTGTTTCTAAATCCTGCTTCCTGTACCTTAATTTGCTCAATCTTAAAGTGTTATCCTGTAAGTAGCAAGAGTCTTTAGTATTATTTTAGTCTTTTCTGTTTTTTGATGTCAGGATCTTAATCATACATCAAGATCTTGAACTATTGAATTTGTGTTTGGATTACTACATTTTAGAGTTGGACTGGTTACCCGTTTTTTTGCACATATTGGCTAAGAGAAAGTAAAACTTTCTGAGTTCGATTCCCGATTGGGCCATTTCCCTTATATAGCCAGAGCTGACCTTCAGGATGACAATGGGGCACTCAGGAACGGTTATGCTATTGAATACCAAGGATAAGTGGTTAGACTGTCTCTTGCTGGAGATAGCCTAGTACATGAATAGCTCTCATTGCTTCTGCTTATCCACCCGTACCGGGACCTTGCTTTGGCATCTCAAGAATGTTGGCAGAATTCAAAGGCTTGAACAACAGGGAGAGTTGGACAGGCGAGGACTTTAGACCTTGCCACCTTATTATGGCAGCTCAGTAGCCTAGCGACACATTACAGCAGTAGGATAGCAGTTCATTTCCTGTCACTGTCTGTAAGGAGTTACATAAGAGCATAAGAAATAGGAGCAGGAGTAGGCCATCCAGCCCATCGAGCCTGTCCCACCATTCAATAAGATCGTGGCTGATCTGTCCGTACACTCAGCTCCATCTACCTGCCTTTTCCCCATAATCCTTAATTCCCTTACTATGTAAAAACCTATCTAACTGTATCTTAAATATATTTAGTGAACAAGCCTCAACTGCTTCCCCAGGCAGAGAATTCCATAGATTCATCACTCTCTGGGAAAAACAGTTTTTCCTCATCTTCTCCCCTGAATCTTGAGGCAATGTCCCCTAGTTCTAGTCTCACCTACCAATGGAAACAACTTTCCTACTTCTATCTTATCTATCTCTTTCAAAATTTTGTATGTTTCTATAAGATCTCCTCTCATTCTCGTGAACTCCAGAGAGTATAGTCCCAGGTGACTCAATCTCTCCTCATAGGTTAACTCTTTCATCCCTGGAATCAACCTGGTGAACCTCCTCTGCACTGCCTCCAAAGCCAGTATCTCCTTCCTCAAGTATGGAGACCAGAACTGCACACAGTACTCCAGGTGCAGCCTCACCAGTACCCAATACAGTTGCAGCATGACCTCCCTGCTCTTGAATTCAATCCCTCTAGCAATGAAGGCCAACATTCCATTTGCCTTCTTAATAACCTGTTGTACCTGCAAGCCAACTTTTTGCGATTCATGCACAAGCACTCCCAAGTCCCTCTGCACAACAGCGTGCTGCAATCTTTCACCGTTGAAATAATAATCTGCTCTTCTATTATTCCTTCCAAAGTGGATGATCTCGCACTTTCCAGCGTTGTATTCCATCTGCCAGACCTTGTGGTTCTCCTCATGATCTCAAGGGTCTCTTCTCGGTGATCCAACAACTGGTTTCCTCCCACATTCCAAAGACGTGGCTTATTTTTAATGAGCTCTGGGTATGCTATATTAGTAATACTTCTGGGCTGCCCAGCAGAAGCCTCAACTGATTTAATTTGATGTAAACTACATTTCACTGCATGTTTTGATATACGTGTTACAAATAAAGCTAATCTTTAAAAAAAACTTCAGTGCAGAAGACTGACCTAACTGATAAGATCATGAGGGCAGAGATACGCTGCAGTACCTTCCTCAGGAAAAGGGTAGCAAGTACAAAAAGGCATGTGTTTAAAGTGAGAGCAAGAAGATTTAAAGGGACCCAAGGGTGACTTCTTCATGAAGAGGCTGATGATTAGGTGGAAGAGGAAATGGTTGAAGCAGATACAAAAACAACGTTTAAAAGATATTTGGATAAGTACGGCCAGGAATGGCGGCAGAGACAGATAATTTAGGGACATTTAAGTGACTCTTAGGGAGGGAGGTGGTTGGTAGAAAAGTGGAGGACTGTGTGGGAAATTAAAAGTCTGGCACAACTTCATGGGCCAAAAGCCCTGTACTGTGCTGGATAGGAAAGTTTTAGATGTATATAGGCCAAAAACAGGCAAATGTCAGAAGGTGAACACCTTGGTTTGCATAGACAAGATTATTTCCGTCTTGTCTAACTCTGATTTTATTCTCAGTGGCCATTTTATTAGGCACCTCCTGTTCCTCATAGAGTGCCCACTGAGTATGTATCTTGGTCCCCTGCTGCTGTAGACCACCCACTTCAATGTTCAACGTGATGTATGTTCAGACAGGCTCTTCTGCACACCACTCCTGTAACATGAGCCAGTCAGGCCATTCTCCTCTGACCTCTCTCATTGGCAAGATATTTTCACCCACAGAACTGAAGTTTACTGGATGCATTCTCTGTAAAGTCTAGAGACTGTTGTGCGTGAAAATCCCAGGAGATACTCAAACCACCCCATCTGGCACCAACAATAATTCCACAGTCAAAGTCACAAAGCCATATTTCTTCCCCATTCTGATGTTTGGTCTGAACAACAACTGAACCTCTTGACCATGCCTGCATGCTTTTATGCATTGAGTTGCTGCCGCATGATTGGCTGATTAGATACTAGCATTAACGAGCAGGTATACGGGTGTACCTAATAAAGTGGCTACTGAATGTGGACGTTTGACACATTGGCAGTATCTCATTGCGCTCTGCTATCTCCTATTTTCGGTTTACATTAGGAGGGACGCTGATGAGGCTGTTCAGGAAGGGAACTGCACTCTGTTAAATATATCAATAGAGTGATATGGCACAGAATGAGGCCTTTCGGCATATTGAGTCCGTGCCAGCCATCAGAATTAATCCTACCCTAATCCTGTGTTTGTTGCGGCAATGCGATTGGATGGTTAAAGAGCAATAAATTCCTTGTAATATTTATCTTATTTTGAAGCATTGTTTGTGGAGTTAGGATGCAGCCCAAAAAAAAATCAATGCCTCCTGTCTTTGGACTGTGTTGCAGTGGTATAATTATACAGAATTACTCAACAGTGACACATCTGCAGCCCGGGCTGGATGCGTTTTTTTTAAACTTTCTTTTGAGCAAAAGTAAGATACCTTCTAGAGAAACAGCAGATTTTACAAAATAAATTCCACTGAGTGACACGAAGGCTGTCCCCTCACAATTTTGCCCAGTGTGGGTGGAATATATTGACTGTGGAAAAAGAGCTATATTTTCTGTAATCTGCCGTTATGCTGATGTTGTCCTTATTTAGAATTTATTGATATACTTTCTTCCACTGTTCTCTGCTTGCTGAAGTGTGAATTTCCCTGTAAACTCACTCTTGCTTAAGTCTTGAACATCGAGTGTTCCACATTCCTCCGTAGATGCTGCTTGACTTGCTGAGTAACTCCAGCATCTTGTGTTGCTCCAGACTGATGTCCTTTGTGTCTTCTTCCCCAAGTTTTTACAGGTATCAGTTACCTGGCCCAACATCTCCTGACATGTGAACATAAAGTACACTGCAGATGCTGTGGTCAAATCAACACGTACAAACAAGCTGGAGGAACTCAGCAGGTCGGGCAGCATCCGTGGAAACGAGCAGTCAACGTTTCGGGCAGAGACCCTTTGTCAGGACTGAAGAGGGAGGGGGCAGGGGCCCTATAAAGAAGATGGGGGGAGGGTGGGAAGGAGAAGGCTGGTAGGTGCCAGGTGAAAAACCAATCAGAGGAAAGATCAAGGGGTGGGGGAGGGGAAGCAGGGAGGGGATAGGCAGGAGAGGTGAAGAAGGAATCTAAGGGAAAAGCACTATGTGTAGTAGAAGAAGGCAGAATCATGAGAGAGGTGATAGGCAGCTGGAGGAGGAGGCAGAGTGAAACTGGGATGGGGGAAGGGAGAGGGAGGGAATTACCGGAAGTTGGAGAATTCGATGTTCATGCCAAGGGGCTGGAGACTACCCAGACGGTATATGAGGTGTTGCTTCTCCAACCTGAGTTTGGCCTCATCATGGCGGTAGAGGAGGCCATGTATGGACATATATAATCTCCTGATGTGGTTCAGAATGAATTTTTTCTTAATGATGGAGGCATGAAAGATGGCAAATGCTGGAACCTGGAGGAAAATGTAAAGTCCAGCAGCAGTTCAGAGGAGCCGAGACGTCAACTTTCCATTTCCCTGTATGGATGCTGCCTGCCCCTTTCTGTGTTGTTCTTGATGATTCCCTCGTTAACCGTGCTAGGAGCTCAGAGCCTGCCATGGGAGTGTGATGGCATAGTAGCATAATGTTTAGTGTAATGCCTCACAGTGCCAGCAATTCCTACTGCTGTCTGTACGGAGTTTGTACATTCTCCCAGTGGGTTTCCTCCGAGTGCTCCGGTTTCCTCCCACGTTCCAGAGGAGTTTGTGTGAGTAAGGTTAGTAAGTTGTGGGCATGCAACGTTGCTACCAGAAGTATGACAACACTTGCAGGCTGCCCCCAGCGCATCCATGGACTGTGTTGGTTGTTGAAACAAATAATACACATCACTGTTTGTTTTGATGATTCGTTGTACATATAGTAAATAAAAACTAATCTTCGAGATGCTGTTGTATCAAATCTGTGTTCCTTTGTGGAATCGGAGTCCTAGAGTCATAGGGAACAGAAACAAGCCCTTCAGCCCAACTCATCATTGCCAACCAAGATGCCCATTTGCCCATTTTTGCCCATCTCCCACTAAATCTTTCCTAGCAACACTCCTGTCCAAGTGTCTCTTGTGTTATTATTCTACCTACCTCAAACACTTTCTCCGGCAGTTTGTTCCATGTATGTGCCGCCCTCTCCGTGAGAAAGATGTTCTTCAGGTCACTTCTAAACCTTTCCCCTCTCACTTTAACCCTGTGTCCCCTAGATTTTAATTCCCTTTTCCTGGGAAAGGGACTGCGTGCCTTCACCCTGTCTGTGCCCCTCATGATTTTATACATGTCCATAACATTCAGTCTCCTAGACTCCAGGTTATAACGTCCTGCCGAAGGGTTTTGGCCCGAAACGTCGACTATACTCTTTTCCTAGATGCTGCCTGGCCTGCTGAGTTCCTCCAGCACTTTGTGTGTGTTGTTTGGATTTCCAGCATCTGCAGATTTTCTCTTGTTTATAAAGTCCAGGCCTACTTATCCTGTCCCTGTAACTCAGGCCCTCGAGTCCCGGCAACATCCTCATTGTTTTGCACTCCTCTCAGCTTAATGACGCCTTTCCCATACAGGGACGGCCAGTCGTGTAACGGTTAGCGTAAGGTGTTGCAGCGCCAGCGATCAGCGATTGGGGCTCAGTTCCTTCGCTGTCTGTAAAGAGTTTGTACCTTCACCCTGTGACCACATGGCTTTCTTCCAGGTGCTCTGGTTTCCTCCCACATTCCAGAGACGTACGGGTTAGGGATAGCGAGTTGTGGGCGTGCGATGTTGGCGGCAGAAGCGCGGTGACACTTGCGGGCTGCCCTCAGCCCATCCTCGGACTGGCACAAACGACACATTTCACTGTATCTTTCAATGATAGATAGATAGATAGATAGATAGATAGATAGATAGATAGATACTTTATTCATCCCCATGGGGAAATTCAACTTTTTTCCAATGTCCCATACACTTGTTGTAGCAAAACTAATTACATACAATACTTAACTCAGTAAAAAAAATATGATATGCATCTAAATCACCATCTCAAAAAGCATTAATAATAGCTTTAAAAAGTTCTTAAGTCCTGGCGGTAGAATTGTAAAGCCTAATGGCATTGGGGAGTATTGACCTCTTCATCCTGTCTGAGGAGCATTGCATCGATAGTAACCTGTCGCTGAAACTGCTTCTCTGTCTCTGGATGGTGCTATGTAGAGGATGTTCAGAGTTATCCATAATTGACCGTAGCCTACTCAGCGCCCTTCGCTCAGCTACCGATGTTAAACTCTCCAGTACTTTGCCCACGACAGAGCCCGCCTTCCTTACCAGCTTATTAAGACGTGAGGCGTCCCTCTTCTTAATGCTTCCTCCCCAACACGCCACCACAAAGAAGAGGGCGCTCTCCACAACTGACCTATAGAACATTTTCAGCATCTCACTACAGACATTGAATGACGCCAACCTTCTTAGGAAGTACATTCGACTCTGTGCCTTCCTGCACAAGACAATGTACGTGCGTGCCACAACTGAAGCTAATCTGAATTGACCTTCATCGTAATGCATTGGACAGCTGGTGAGAAAGGTCAAGCCCCCATATGAAATACACACCTGTGGAGCTGCACTGAAGTCCAGGACTTGGCATCCAGGGGCTTCCCCTCCACAGTTGCAGAGATGTCTTGGAGCTATATGCACAATGGAAAAAAAAATCTTTAATAGCCCTACGGGATTTTCAAATTGATGCCTGTAAAATAGGACGGCCTGTGGCTTGATATGTTTTATTGTATTGATTTGCAGCTGATCTCAATTCTAGTTATCTGGAAGCCAGCCAGTATTAGAGATGGGCTAAATCTCTCCACAAAGTATTAAATCTATGCTGCTATTGTGAAGCACAGTAGGTCATCTTCAGAGAACCCACAATCATCATTTTCCCAGTTCCTTCAAATCCTTTGCATTATTTTTTTATTTTATAATGGCTGCCAAGTCACTCCATTTTTTATATTCGAGCTGTTGTCAGCAGCGCTTGAGAATTTATAAGTAGGATGCATTTTATTGCGGTTAAGAAAGTTAATAAGGTGTGTGTGTGTGTGTGTGTGTGTGTGTGTGTGTGTGTGTGTGTGTGTGTGTGTGTGTGTGTGTGTGTGTGTGTGTGTGTGTGTGTGTGTGTGTGTGTGTGTGTGTGTGTGTGTGTGTGTGTGTGTGTTTGCTACAAAGTGTTGCACAGTTTGTTGCCTTTTGCACACTGGCCGAATGCCAAAGTTGATGCAAATGTCATTGATTCGGTTGTGGATATTATGCTAAGGATTTATAGAAATGAATATCAGGATTACGTAGGGTGATGGATGTGTACTTTGATGATAAATTTACTTTGAAATTTGAACTTTGAATCACACTGTGTTCATACATCTGATTCTTCCCCTGAGTCTGTGTGTGTGTGTCTCTGTCCCTTTGCCCATTTTTTCCTCTGTGTGTCTCTGCCCCTTTGCCTGTCGTTCCCTGCCTATTAACCTGTTTGTCTACTTTCGTCCACAGCTGAGTTCTAACTTGACTTCTGTTTCTAAATCCATTCAAAAATGTGGGGATGTATTTCTGAATGGTTGCGGTATCTTTGGGATTCACTGCCCTAGGGAGCTAGAGTTCTGGAGTCGTTGAATATTGCATGCATTCAAGATGAGAGGGAATCTGCTTAATGGGACCTGTGGGCTTTTTTACAGAGGTGGTAGGTGGCTAGAATACACTGCCAGGGTTGGGCGTGCTTGCAGATGCGATAGAGCTGTTAGAGACTTTTATACAGGCGTGTGGCTATGTTGAGATTGGAAGGATATGTGTGCAGAAAGGATTAGGTTGACATTGACTTGTATGTTTGGCAGAGCTCAACCTTTGGGCTGGAGGGTCCGTTCCTGTATAATACTGCTCTGTATTGTATATCGAGGGTGGAGATGGACAGATACTGCACTTGAACCAGGAAGATATGAGGGGAGAGACTTTTTAAGATAAAAGAAAGCTATCAATGCTTACAGTAGGATTTGGACCGGCTAGAGATAGGAACTGAAAAATGGCAGATGGAAATTAAGGCAGACAATGTGAGGTGTTGCACTTTGGGAGAACAAACCAAAGTTGGACTTGCACTGAGGAGTGTGGTAGAACTGATGGATCTGGGAAGACAGATCCATAATTCCTTGAAAATGGCATCACAAGTAGATAGAGTCATACAGAAAGCTTTTGGCACATTGGGCTTCATAAATCACAGTGTATACAAGAGTTGGCATATTATGTTGAAATTGTATAATATGTTGGTGAGGCCTAACTTGGAGCATTGTGTGCAGCTTTGATCCCTACAGGGAAGATGTAAATAAGGCTGAAAGAGTGCAGACAAAATTTAGAACAATGCTTCTGGGAATTGAGGACCTGAGTTTTAGCGGAAGGTTGACTAAGACAGAACCTTATTCTCTAGAATGTAGAAGATTGAGAGGAGACTTGACTGAGGTATAGAAAACTGAGTGATATAGATAAAGTAAATGCAAGCAGGCTTTTACCAATAAGTTTGGGTAGGACTACAAATAGATGTCATGGGTTAAGGGTGAAAGGTGAAATATTTAAAGGGAATCTTGGGGGAAATTTGTCACTCAGACTGTGGTGAAAGTGTTTTAATGAGTTGCCAGCAGAAGTGGTGAAGGCGGGTATAATTTCAACGTTTAAAAGAAGTTTGGATAAACATATGAATGGGAGGGATATAGAGGCAGTGGTCCAAGTGCTGGGCCATGGGACTACACAGAGTGATATCTAGGCCTGGATTAAATGGGCCAAATGGCCTGTTGCGATGCTATGACTGACAGTGAGAATCTGGTGTTGAGGTCAGGATTGGACAAGCTGTGATCTCATTAAATGGTGGAAGATGTTCAAGGGGTTGACTGACCTACAGCTGCTCCGCTCTGCAAGGGGAGTCCACTCATTGGTCCCACATCCATTAACCCTCTCAGTGGTTTTCTGGGCACGTGAGTGGAATTGCTGCCAGAGAGTTTCAGAGAAAACCCTGTTTCAGACGAATCTACTGCACAAATAAAGGCAGAAACAGCCACACTGGATGGTCAAACAATCCTGGCTGTTGTTGACAGTGGGCCAGATTGGCAGGGGAAAAGCTTTGCCAGTTTTCCTGACCCTTCAAAGGCACATGTGGAATCTTTCCAGTCCTCTTTCCGTGCGTAACTAAGTCACAGATCTGCATATTTATTAGATTTTAATCCTTAACGAAGCAGATTTTAATTCAGTTTCATTGTATTTGTCACATGTACATCGAAACATCCAGTGAAATGTATTGTCTGAGTTAGCAGTCAGCAGTGACATGCTCTACATTTTCTTGTCAAAAAACAGGACACTGGAAGAACTCAGTGGGTCAAGTAGGATCCGTGGAGACAAAAGGTATAATTCAGTGTTTCAGATCGAGACCTCGTATCAGAACCATGACAGAAGAGTAAAGATTGCCTGTATCTAATAGTACTGACGGAGGTAGACAGAGTCTGCCAGGTGATAGGTGGAACCAGATGGGGAGAGGGGATGATTGGCAGATGGAACTAAGTGGGGGAGGGATGTAGACAGAGTCTGCGAGGTGATAGGTGGAACCAAATGGGGGGAAGGGATGATTGGCTGATGGAACAGGTTGGCTGATGGGGGGCAGTGAGAAAGATGAAGTTGGTTGTAGTCCCACCCAACTTCAGTAGAAAAAACTTGCTTGCATTGCCCTATCTATACCCCTCATAATTTTGTATACCTCTCCTTTCAATCTTCTACGTTCCAAGGTATAATGTCCTAATCCATTCACTCTTCCCTTGTAACTCAGGTCCTCCAGACCTGGCAACATCATTGTAAATTTTCTCTGTACTCCTTCAACCTTGTTTACATCTTTCTTGTAGGTAGGTGACCAAAACTGCACACAATACTCCAAATCAGTCCTCACCAACATCTTGTACAACTTCAACATAAGATCCCCATCTCCTGTGCTCAGCACTTTGATTTATGAAGGTCAATGTGCCAAAAGCTTTCTTTATGACCCTATCCACCTGTGATGTCACTTACAATGAATTATGGACCTGTACTTCCAGATCCCTTTGTTACACCACTCTCCTCAGTGTTCTACTGTTCAGTGTAAGACCTACCCAGGCTGGTCCTACCAAAATGCAACATCTCACACTTGTCTTCCTTAATTTCCATCTGCCATTTCTCAGCCCATTTTTCCAGCTTGTCCAGATCCTGCTGCAAGCCATGATCGCCTTCCTCATTGGGAGTGTAGGACTAGAGCGCACAGCCTCCGAAGGGTGTCCCTTTAGAACACAGATGAAGAGGAATTTCCTTTGCCAGAGGGTGGTAAATCAGCGGAGTTCATTGCCACAGATGGCAGTGGATGCCAAGTCACTGGTATATTTAAAACAAAGGTTGATAGGTTCATGATTAGCAAGGGCGTCAAAGGTTATGTGGAGAAGGCAGGAGAATGGGGTTGAAAGGGGTAATAAATCAGTAATGATGGAATGGCAGAGCAGACATGATGGGCTGAATGGC
The DNA here is from genome assembly GCF_048418815.1 of Hemitrygon akajei. Taxonomy (NCBI): domain Eukaryota; kingdom Metazoa; phylum Chordata; class Chondrichthyes; order Myliobatiformes; family Dasyatidae; genus Hemitrygon; species Hemitrygon akajei. Next base: position 32,772,588 of record NC_133154.1, read on the forward strand.
CTAATTCTGCTCTTGTGTCTTATGCTGGAGCAGCTCAACAGACTGAGCAACATCTGTGATAGAGGGCAGGAATGGTCCACACTTTGGGTTGAAATTCTGCATCCTATCTTGATGTAGGTTTTCGACCTGAAAAATTGGCCATTTGTTTCCTCTCCCACAGATGCTGTTCCAGTCAGAGTTCGTCCAGCAGACTGCTTGCTGCTCTTTGTCCATCAGCAGCCTTTAATGTAGCCTTTCAACTAATTAATAGTCTCCTCCCGGTCCGCCGGAAATCTAATAACCAGCTTTATTTAAGAATGATTCGTACATCAGTTGAGACCGCTATTAACTGTCACACCAATCCATTCAGGCCCCAGTGGAAAAAGACAGATATTGCTGGCTGGCTTCACTTCAGCCGATAAACCTTTTCAAGAGCACTAAATGTAATAGCGACCAAATTAGACTTGCTTGCATTCGTGTTCGGTGAGACATTCCGAGTTCTGATCTCCATTAATTCAGAGAAAATAAGAAGCATAGAGACTCACTGGAGTAGACTGCAGTATTTTCCATTGATATGGTGAGGGGAGAAATTCACTGAATTCGACTTTCTCATCTGGAGCTGGCTGATGTGATCGATAAAGCGCTGTTAAACGTCAAGGAGAGTGCCGGAGTGAAGGGTGCGGCAAAGCAAATTGAGTCCAATCGAATGAAGAATGGATTACACCTAAAACTCAATGATCAATCCATCTTGTTGGTAGATCAATCAAATACAATTAGAGAGAGAGAGAAAGTATAAAAGACAAGGTAAATTATGTGAAATACAGAAGAACGAAAGGGTGCACCAGGGTAGAAGGGGAGGACGTATCCACTGGAAGCAGCTAATGTTCTGTTAATCATTGGCTTTTTATCTTCAGGGTTCAAGGCTGCTTAGTGTCACTTCCAGTACACAAGTATAAAGGGGAACCAAATAATTGTTACTCTGGATCTGAAGCAGCACAACAAAACAACATCATTTTTTTTACAACACACAATAAATATAAATACATAAGATAGCTTGTATACATAGATTGATTGTATAAAGTGACAGGAGTGTCTGTACATGAGATGACTTTGACAGGAAATGATAAAGGGTGTGGAAGGGTGAGTTTTCGGGTGGAGGCGCTGATCAGCATTACTGCTTGGGGAGAGTTACTGTTTCTGAGTCTGGTGGTCCTGGCGTGGATGCTACGTAGCCTGCACCCTGATGGGTGTGGGACAAGCAGTCCATGAGCAGGGTGGGCAGTTTTGACTACCCGTTGTAGAGTCTTCTTGAATGATGGGTGCAAAGGGTCACACCTCATTCAGTTTCCTCACCCTTCTTCTCTTTGTAAACTCCCCCAGGTTTAAAAACCTCCAAAGCTCTACAAGAAGTAATGGACACAGCCCAGTCCATCACAGGCAAAGTCCTCCCCACAACTGAACACATCCACGTGGAACACTGTCACAAGACAGAAGACACAGCAACGCCTCTGCTTTCTTAGAAGTTCATGCTGATTTGATACACCATCTAAAACTTTGATAAACTTCCAAAGGTGCACAGTGGGGAGTACCCTGGCCGGTTGCATCACAGCCTGGTGTGGAAATGCTAATGCCAAAGAATGGAAAAGCCTACACAAATCTGCTTGTTTGTTTATTTATTAAGCTACTGTGCAGATTAGGTCTTCCCACCCCTTTGAGCAACACTGCCCCGTAACCCTGTTTTAAACCTAGCCTAATTATGGGACAATTTACAATGACCAATTAACCTATCAAATGGCATGTCTTTGGGCTGTGGGAGAAAACTGGAGCACTCAGAGGAAACCCATGCGGTCACGGGAGAACATACAAACTCCTCTCAGACAGCGGTGGGAATTAAACCTGGGTTGGTGGTACTGTAAAACATTGCGCTAACCTCTATACTACCGTGCTGCTGAACAAGAAGTGGTGGGTAGAACTCAGTCCACCCTAGGCAAAGCCCTCCCTACCACTACGCACATCTACAAAGAATGCAACACAAGAAAGCTGTATCCATCACAAACAATCCCACCACCTAGGCCATGCTCTCTTCTCTGTGCTGATATTGAGAAGGAGGTACAGGAGCCTTAGGCCCAACCAGCAGGTTAAAGGAGAGTTATTATCCTTCAACCATCAGGCTCCTGAACCAGTGTGGATAATTTTACTCACCTCAACACTGAACTAATTCCACAACCTATGACTCACTTCCAAGGACTCTACAACTCGTTCTCAGTACTAATTATTTCTTTTATTTGCACAGTTTGTCTTCATTTGCACGTTGGTTGTTTGTCAGTCTTTGTGTGTTTTTTATTGATTCTATTGAAATTCTTTGCTTTCCTGTAAATCCCTGCAAGAAAGTGAATCTCAGGGTAGTATATGGTGACTTTAATAGTCAATTAACTTGGAACTTTGAATCATGGATTCATACTGGATTCTTCATGTCTTGGTGCACTAAATCTGCACCAAACATCCGGCACCCAATGTCCCTAATTCTACATCGATCCCAGTTATTGTTCCCACAACATACCCATCTTCTCCAGATTCTCCCACTCACCTGTGGACAAGGGCAAATTACAGTGGGTTGTTGACCTACCTACGTGCACACCTTTGGGATATGAGAAGAAACTGGAGCACACAGAGGAAACGTGTGCCCTCAAGGGGAGAGCGTGCAAACGCCACATCGACAGTACCTGCGGTTGGGATCAAACCTCAGTCTCTGGCACCATGAGGCAGAAAACATTTGGGGTGGACCACAGCCCACCTCAAATCAACAGCCAGTTTGGTTATTGCTGTGGCATAAGGGAATGCAATGGCCAAAACTGGTTCTGGACACAAGATGAGCCATCACACTGTGCTCATGAACAGAATATGTAAACATAGACATAAAAAGTCAAATTGGAAATAAAGACAAAACTCCCCAAAAATCTCATAACAATTTACTGTGATCTTCTTCTCCCAGATGAAATAGAACAGAACTGTCCTTCTAAATTACTTTGATAACACTATGGGTATTGGTTTAGTATTGTCACAAGTACTGAGATACAGTGAAAAGCTCGTCTTACAGATCAAATTGAGGTAGAACAAGATCAAGCAACACCAATGCAGAATAAAGTGCAACAACTACAGAGAAGGAGCAGTGCAGGTAAATACTGAGGTGCAACTTAATGAGGTAGATCGTGAGGTTAAGTGTCCATCCTTTCCTACCAGGGAACCACTGTAACAGCTGAGCAGAAGCTGTCCTTGAGCCTGGTGGTGGGTGCTTTCAAGCTTTTGTATCTGCTGCCTGATGGGAGGGGGGGAAGAGGGAATGTACTGTATAGGGTGGGTGGGGTCTTTGATTATTTAGGCTGATTTAAAGCAGAGAGCAACATAGACGGAGTCCTTAGCAGGGAATTCGGTTCTCACACTATGCTGAGCTTTGTCAAAAGCTCTCTGCAGTGTGTAGTCCTAGGAACTTGAGGGTCTCAACTCACTCAACCTCAACGTTGTTGATGTAGGCAGAAGCACGTGTATTCTCCCTAACCCTCATCCCTACCTCCCACTTCTTCCAGAAGCCAATGACCAACTCTACCGTTTAATTACCCTTGTCGAGTCAACTGTAAATTAACAGCGTATCATCCCTGCCAACATGAAACTCCTGAACAGATGCCCCTCTAGTGACTGCGAGCATCCAAAATGGTGTGCCTCTGTAGCTCTAATCCTCTTCTTCTGACATTTTATGCACACTTTTAAATAATTGCCCAGTAATTTGATTAATTTTGGCTCACTGCACACGTAGTGTATAGTGCTAATGCTCAGTTCGGTCTTCCGCAAGAAGTTGTGGAATTGAAGAATGTGTCTAAAACAACTCCTTAAGCAGAATCAGGTTTATTATCAGTGCCATATGTCGTGAAGTTTGCTGCTATGTGGCAACAGTACAGTGCGAGACATAAAATGTACTACAAGTTACAAAAATAAATGAATATTGCAAAAGATTAGTAACAAGTCAGTGTTCATGGGCTCGTGAACCGTACAGCAAAGGGGAAGAAACTGTGTCTGAATCATTGAGCATGTGCCTTCGGGCGCCTGTGGCAGTGAGGTGAAGGTCCCAGTTGGTGAAGGTTGTCAATGATGGATGCCACATTCTTGAGGCACCACCTCTTGAAGATGCCCTTGATGATGGGGAGGGTTGTGCCCGTGATGGAACTGCTTGAGTCTACAAGCTCTTGCAGCCTCTTCCGATCCTGGGCTTTGGAGCCTCTGTACCAGACAGCGATGCGACCAGTCAGAATGCTCTGCACTTGCTTCAGTGAGGTTTACACTCAGAATCACATACCAGGACCCATATGACTCCCAATGATGAAGGATGCTGACCTGAAGCCTTATCTCTGCTTGACCTGCAGAGATATTCCTGTTTAATAGAACACAGAGCATTACAGCACTGTACAGCCCACAATGTTGTGCCAACTTTTTAACCTACTCAAAGATCAATCCCTTTTACATAGTCCTCTGTTTTTCTATCCTCCGTGTGTCTATCTAAGAGTCTCTTAAATGTCCCCGAAATCAAACTGTTTCCATTTCAGCTTTGCAGCGTTTACAGTTTATTTGATTTCCAGTTGAATGCTGCTTTCCCTGTGTTGAGTGTCAATGAGTCAATGCTCATACCCAAAGCTTCACTAACAGCCCCCGTATCCAGGAGGTGGAGAAAACCTGCCTAGAATATCAGTGAGATCAATGCCAGGAGGGTGTCAGTTGTGTTCAGAAGCCACTAGGACCATCATGGGAAGAGTCTTAACTTTGTTTGTCTCCTCCACATTCATCCCGACAATGAAGAGTGATATCACGTTGGGGTGAACTACTCACCACCGACTGCATTTGTAGTGGATTCTTTCAGTAAGTGGATGAGGAAATCATTCATTTAGGATCAGTGGAGATGGGACTTGTACAGCAGGATATGAAGGATTATTATGTGTCATCTGTGATCCCACAGCTAATTATGTTGGTGTTAAGGACCAGAGTGCAGAGAATATTGCTTTGATTACCCTAGGGTCTATGATTTAGCAGGCTCGTTATGAAGAGCTTCTCTTGATCCCTGAGTCCCTTATTGCATTTGCAGTTGATGCCTCCCTCTTGTCTTGTAGGGGATAAAGGCTGCAGGAGTTGTACTGGCTCGTCTCCCTACATCAGTACCTCTCTACCTAATACAGTCACCACAGAGTGTATGTTCTTGGCTTCCTCCTGCTCTAGCCCATCCACATGAAGGTTCAACGTGTAGCACGTTCAGAAACGCTCTTCTGCACCCCACTGTTGTAGCGTGTGGTTATTTGAGTTCCTGTCACCCTCCTGTCAGCATGAACCAGTCTGACCATTCTCCTCCGACCTCTCTCATTAACAAAGCTTTGTCATCCTCTGAACTGCCACTAGCAATCATTCCACAGTCACAGTCACTTAGCTCATGTTTCTACCCCATTCTGATGTTTGGCCTGAACAACAACTGAATCTCCTGACCATGTCTGCATGCTTTTATACTTTGAGTTGCTGCCACACGATTGGCTGATTAGATGTTTGAATTAGTGAGCAGGTGTGTAGGTGTACCTAATAAAATAGCCACCGCATGTCACACAAGGGAGGATCTTTGGGCTAATTACTGGGATGAGAGGGTTGTCCTGCTAAGAGTGATAAAATAGTAGCACATTCAAAATGCTTTCGGAGCTCAGCAGGTTAGGCAATATCTATGGAGAGGGATAAAGTTTTGACATCAACGAGATAAAATAGTTTGAGCCTGTATTCAGAGATCAGAAGAATTTTTCCACAGGTCAGAGAATCTCAAACAAGGACATGTAACTGCTGGCTGTGGCTAATTGACATACCTAAAAGTTTCTCCTTGCAGAGGAAGAACCTTTGGAACTTCACAGAATCTCTGGAAACTTCCACACCAGCTGGGTGCAAGTGGACCACTGGTACTTAAAGGGGAGTTGATAGATTGAAGAACTGATTTAGATTTATTGATCTTGTACATGGAAACATACTGTGAAATGTGTCATTTGTGTTAACAATCAATAGACCCAAGGATGTGCTGGGGCCAATGAATAGATAAACAGATGGATAGATACTTTATTGATCCCAAAGGAAATGACAGTGTCACAGTAGCACTGCAAGAGCACAGATATACAAATGTTAGAAGAGAAGTAAGAAAAAATAAAGAAACAGTCTAACAGTCTAACATCAAAAAGTCTAACAGGAGGAGGTTCATCATTTTCCCGGCAATAGGTGGACTCATTATAGAGTCCAATGGCCGAGGGTAAGAATGACTTCGTATAATGCTCTTTGGAGCAGTGCAGTTGTCTTAGTTTATTACTGAAAGTGCTCCTCTGTTCAACCAAGGTGGCATGCAGAGGGTGAGAAACATTGTCCAGAATTGATAGGATTTTCCATAGGGTCCTTTGTTTTACCACAGCCTCCAGTGCGTCCAATTTGACTCCTTTAACAGAGCCGGCCTTTCTAATCAGTTTATTGAATCTCGCCGATAGATTGCCATGGGATTGCAGAAATTATTGCCGTTACTGCGCAGGAACCTGGCTTTGAAACAACCCCTGGGTGCCATTGTGTGGAGTTTTCACGTTCCCCCGGTAATGCGTGGGTTTCTTCTGAGTTGCCTGGTTCCCACCCACATCCTGAAAATGCACTGCTGGGTTAACCGCCCTCTACAAACTACTGTTAGCGTAGATTAAAGGCAGAATTAATCAATGGGCCTGTGAGACCGGCATTTTGTCAGGGTGTAGGGAAAATAAATAGAGAGAATGGATTGATGGGGCTGACAGGATTGCTGTCTTGGAGTTAGCGTAGGGCCAATGGATCAAATGGCCTCCTTTTGTACCCTTGTACATATCCAATTAATAAATTTAAAATCCCTTGAAGGGTATCCTAACTCTATCAATATTGAGTCCATCATTGTAGCCTTCCCTTTTCTCTAATGTTTCTGCAAGTCACCCTCCAGCAGAGACACCCTCATTCAATGGGTTGTTTTGGGGACCTTTGGACCTTGTAGATTTTCTTTATACGTCCTTCTCTGCCATTCTCCAGCCCTAGATAATGAGAGTTGTGCCTGGCCACCACACACTAGAATATAGAACAGTACAGCACACTAGGTCTGTACCAGCCACTAACAAATGAAGTGGGGGGTGGGGGTGTAACTTATTGAAACCTATTGAGTGTTGAAAGGCCCTGATAGAGTGGATGTGGCAAGGATGTTTCCTAGATTGGGGGAGTCTAAGACCAGATGGCACAGCTTCAGAATACAGGGACGTCCTTTTAGAACAGAGATGAGGAACATCTTTAATCAGAGCATGGTGAATCTGAGGAATTCATTGGCACAGATGGAGTATATTTAAAGTAGAGGTTGATAGGTTCCTGATTAGTTAGGGCATCAAAGATTATGGGGAGAAGGCAGGAGAATAGGGTTAAGTGGGATAATAAATCAGCTATGATGGAATGGCAGAACAGACTCAATGGACCGAATGGCCTAATTCTGCTCCTATGTCTTACGGTCTAAGCCTCTTCAGCATCCTTCCCAAAGCCCCCACGTCATCCTGAAATGGGACAACCAAAACTGCTAACAATTAATCACAAAAAAAATCTAACACTTCTCAAAATATTAACATACAGTGCGAAAAAAATGAACATCAAGGCAGGAAGAATGTTCTCCTCGTAGGGACTTCATTTATTTCAATAAAATGCCTGTGGCTCCTCACGCTGTATCAGAACAACTTGTGCTCAACTCCAGGCAATCAGTGCCCTTCCCAGGCTGGATTCCTCATTATCTTTGATTCTTCTCTGAAGCTGGGCACTCTGGCAGCCAATGGGAAAACAGGAACATAATTCTTTTGCAGTCAAAATTATATTGCTGTTAGCTGTAAAGGCGGGGTGGGGTAGTGAGAAATTATTCCAGCAAGTAGTTCACTGTCAGTGAAGCTAGAAGCAGATAAACTGCCGATTTTAATCACCCATGATCTTCGACAGGGAATAAGGGATTGGCTGTTTCACGTTGAGATGAAGGGAAATGTCATCATTCACAGGGTAGAAAAGCAGTGACATCATTTACCCCAGACCACTGATCAGAACTGAGATCGATAGAAACCTGGCTTCAGCTCACTGAAGAACGATGCAGAGTGGCAGAGTGTGCCTACAGCCAACACATTGGTAGAGCAATTTGTGGTGACTGATTAATTTACCGAACTGCACACACAAAATGCGGGAGGAACTCAGCAGGCCAGGCAGCAGCATCTGTGGAAAAGAGTCAACAGTTCCGATGAAGGTTCTTGGCCTGAAACGTCGACTGTTTCCTCTTTTCTAGAGATGCAGCCAGTTTGTGTGTGTTGCTTGAATCTCTAGCATCTGCAGATTGTTTGTTGTTTGTGAATTTACTTAGCTGTGTGGTTTTGGGAGATGGGAGGAAGATTAAATACAGTAATAAAAAGGCTGATATACTCACTGAATATCATAGGTATAGGGAATGTAAATATAAAGATGTACAGATTTTTACGGATGGATCAAAGGATCCAGAAACGGGTGCAACAGGGTCTGCAATTGTTGTGCCAAGTTATCAAGTGGAAATTAGCAAGAGAATGCTGGATTGCTTGAGCGTTTATACAGTTGAAATGTTTGCCATATTGTTAGCACTAGAATGGAGTGAGCAGGTTGACTGTAGTAATTTTGTGATATGTAGCGATTCTGTATCGGCCCTTGCAAGTATTAAGGCGGGTACAGCTAGAGGACACCAGGATCTGCTTTATGAAATCCTGTTTGCAAATTCAAGACTGGCTAGACAAGGCAAAAATATCGCATTCATGTGGGTTCCAGCACATTCGGGTATTATGGGAAATGAGACAGCAGATAAGCAGGCAAAAGCAGCAGTCAAAAAAGGATCTGTAGAGGTCAATATTAAACTATCAAAATCAAAATCAGGTTTTTGCGATCTAACAATAGAGCATATCCTTATTTCATGCAGGAAATTTGCACAGGAAAGACAACAAATGCTACAACAATTACGCAAAATAGGACTGGTAGAGAACAGTGTTAAAGGTTTATTGGAATGTGGGGAGAGTGATCGGGGAGGAAATGGTTGTTTAGTTTTTTAAGGGCGACGGGACTGGAAAGACGAATGGACAATGAGGGACAGTAAATCCTGAAGATGGCAGTAATGCAACAGTGTGGATGCCAACTGCCGTAAAAACTCAAGGAAGAAGAAGAAGAAGAAGAAGCTGTAGGCCTGGTGGAAACCTGCTCAGTGACCGAGAGAACGTGCAAACTCTGCACCGACAGCACTGGAGGTCAGGATTGAACCTGGGTCACTGGAACTGTGAGGATGCCGGCTGAGCCACTTCTCAACCCCTCAAGTGCCACCTGTGACTCTCGGAATCCTATCTGATGCTTTACCGGGCAGTACTGTGGCAGAGCCAAAGTGATGAAAGTAATTGCAATAAGCTACTTCCTTTACGGTTTGTTAAAGTATTGCATCACTCATTTTGTTTCTAATTAATGGTCAATTTCTTTCTATGACATGCCAATTACTCTGTGCCTGAGAGACCAAGCTGGAGGCTGTTGGGGGGGGGAGGGGGATTTATGGAGATGATGGGAGGTTATTCCAGTAGGTAGTTCACTGTCAGTGAGCTGGAGACAGATAAAGTGCCGATTTTAATGACCCATGATCTTCGACTGGGAATAAGGGCTCTGCTGTCTCACCTCGCGATGAGGGGAAACTTTGTCACTCACAGAATGGTATATCAGTAGCATCCTTTACCCCAGATCACCGTGGAGACCCATTGATCAAAGTTGAGATCTTTAGATTTAGAATCAGAGTCACAGGGCATTACAATCCAGAATAACACACAAAGGAGCTGCAGGAGGAACTCAACAGGTCAGGCAGCATGTATGGAGAGGGATAAACAGTCGACGTTTTGGGCCAAGACCCTTCATCGTCAAACAGACTGTATGTTCCTCTCCATAGATGCTGCCTGACCTGCTGAGTTCCTCCAGCATTTAGTGCATGTTGCTCTGCGTTTCCAGCACCTGCAGGATCTCTTGTCTAAACTACATCACAGAACCAGGCCCTGTGGCCTACCTAGTCCATGCCGACCTATTTTTGCCGGCCTGGTCCCATCCCCCTGCACCCAGACCATAGCTCTCCATATCCCTCCCATACAGGAACTGTATCTATCCAAACTTCTCTTAAATGTTATCCACCACTTCCGCTGGCAGCTCGTTCCACACTCGTAACAGCCTCTGAGTGAAGAAGTTCCCCTTAACTGTTTAAGATGTTCAAGATGGCGCCAGTGACTAATGTCAACACCCTGCGGACAGCTCACAAAACTGCTTCTTCTTAGCTGCGATCGATCGCAGCCTGTAATTCCCATTTCTGGGCTGACTGACCGATCTAGCGCTTTTGCTGTCTGCTGGGAAGTCTGATGTATTTGAGAGCGCAGCGTGCGGCCATAGTTTCCCAGTGGCCAAATGCGAACCCGTGGCCGGCTCTATTACCCCTCTCCAGTTAATACGTCGAGCAGAATTGAAATGAATGAGAACAAGAGTGGAAGGTGTTTGACCAGTCTCCCCCTCGCTGCTGCCAGGGGAAGGTGCAGAGTTTGATCGCAGCTCAAGGCTGTAGGACCCTGCGCTTTGATGTTTATTACCTCAGTGCTGAACGCACACCGCAGCTGTGGACACATTCTTTGGAGACCTCTGTGGTTCATGTTCCATGTCTTTCTAGCTACTCTTCTTTACTCTCCTTTGATTGATTTGATTGAGGACTTTCGGCGCGGAACTGTTTGTGTGGCTGTGACCTTCTGTCATCATGCTAAACTGAAGTAACTTCATCACTGCTGGATCATTTCAGGGCCTCTGTAATTTAATGGTTAATATTTTGTGTTATTTGTTCACTTTTTGATGTTTGCACAACTTGCTCTTTTTTTGTGCATTGGGTGTTTAATGTTTTCTTTAAATGTGTTCCATGATGTTTCTTTCATTCATGGCTGCCTGCAGGAAGACGAGTCTCAGAATTGTATACTGTATACATACTTCAGAAAATAAATGTACTTTGAAACTTCGAACTTTTAAATACTTCAGCTTTCACCTTTAAACTATGATCGCTCATTCTCGATTCTTTCTCCCTGGGGTTCTGCGTGAGCTGGAGGACCAGCCTTAACACTGCTCTGTGGTAGAGCAGTTAGCGTTATGTTTTACAGAGCCAGTGATCCCAGTTCAATTCCCACCGCTGTCTGTAAGAGTTTGTACATTTTCCCCTTGACCACGTGGGTTTCTGCCAGGCGCTCTGGTTTCCTCCCACAGTCCAAAGAGGTATGGGTTAGTTATGTTTCAGAAGCTGTGGGCATGTTATGTTGGTACTGGAAGTATGGAGACACTTGTGGGCTGTTGCTAACAACTTAGACTCTGTGGTCATTGATGTTTTGACATTTTGATGTACATGTGACAAGTAAAGCTAATCTTCAGAATACAGAGTAACGTGTGAGGGGTATCTGATGGCTCTGGGCCTAGGACCAGAGGGCACAGCCTTAGAATACAAGGATGTCCCTTCAGAACAGAGATTAGAAAGAACTTCATTCACCAGAGGGTGAGGACTCTGTGGAATTCATTGCCACAGTTGTGGAGGCCAAGTCTTTGGGTATATTTAAAGTGGAGGTTGATAGGTTCTTGATTAGTCAGGGCATCATAGGTTGTGCAAGGAAGCAGGAGAATGGGGTTGAGATGGTTAATAGTCAGCCATGATGGAATAGTGACGTAGTCTCAATGGGCCGAAAGGCCTAATTCTACTCCTACATCTTATGGTGTTATACTTTCAAACAGCAAATGGCTTTCTCCAGCTCTGACTTCTGACAACTACTGAGAGGGAAAACAGAACAAACGCTGTGGGGATAAGCAGTGGTTGCGGCTTCTCTTTAAGATGCATTTAATGCGTTTTGTTTTGCTTTTATGAAGTAAACTATTCTTTGCGTGGGTTGAAGATGACATGCTTGGTGTGAAGAAAAATTACAAGTGAAAACCATCGCCAACATAAATAATAGAAGAGAGAAACACACAACAAGCAACAACTTACATGATTACAGATTTTCAATCCTGTCTAAGGTGTGAATCGTATCTGTTCTGTGAATTCATATTCCCCAGGAACCGGAATGAGGTGATGCATCGACACTTTCATTCACTGACTTAAACTAAAAGAATTAAAAAAAATCACAAGAAGAATAGAGCAAATTGACTACTGCAGAGGAAGCCGGGGAGAGGACAGGACAAGGGGGAATCACAGGGAGCAAGGGAGAGGACGGACAAGGGAGAATCACAGGGAGCCAGGGAGAGGACGGACAAGGGGGAATCACAGGGAGCCAGGGAAAGGACGGACAAGGGGGAATCACAGGGAGCCAGGGAGAGAATGGACAAGGGGGAATCACAGGGAACCAGGAAGAGAATGGACAAGGGGGAATCACAGGGAGCCAGGGAGAGAATGGACAAGGGGGAATCACAGGGAGCCAGGGAGAGAATGGACAAGGAGGAACCACAGGGAACCAGGGAGAGGACGGACAAGGGGGAATCACAGGGAGCCAGGGAGAGAATGGACAAGGGGGAATCACAGGGAGCCGGGGAGAGGACAGGACAAGGGGGAATCACAGGGAGCCAGGGAGAGGACGGACAAGGGGGAATCACAGGGAGCCAGGGACAGAATGGACAAGGGGGAATCACAGGGAGCCAGGGAGAGAATGGACAAGGAGGAACCACAGGGAACCAGGGAGAGGACGAACAAGGGGTAATCACAGGGATCCAGGGAGAGAATTGACAAGGGGGAATCACATGGAGCTGGGGAGAGGACAGGACAAGAGGGAATCACAGGGAGCCAGAGAGAGGACGGACAAGGGGGAATCACAGGGAGCCGGGGAGAGAATGGACAAGGGGGAATGCAGAGGGAGCCAGAGAGAGGACGGACAAGGGGGAATCACAGGGAGCCGGGGAGAGGACAGACAAGGGGGAATCACAGGGAGCCAGAGAGAGGACGGACAAGGGGGAATCACAGGGAGCCAGAGAGAGGACGGACAAGGGGGAATCACAGGGAGCCAGGGAGAGAATAGACAAGGGGGAATCACAGGGAGCCAGGGAGAGAATAGACAAGGGGGAATCACAGGGAGCCAGGGAGAGGACGGACAAGGGGGAATCACAGGGAGCCAGGGAGAGGACGGACAAGGGGGAATAATCACAGAGAGCCAGGGAGAGGACGGACAAGGGGGAATGCAGAGGGAGCCAGGGAGAGGACGGACAAGGGGGAATAACAGGGAGCCAGGGAGAGAATGGACAAGGGGGAATCACAGGGAGCCAGGGAGAGGACGGACAAGGGGGAATCACAGGGAGCCAGGGAGAGAATGGACAAGGGGGAATCACATGGAGCCAGGGAGAGGACAGGACAAGGGGGAATCACAGGGAGCCAGGGAGAGAATGGACAAGGGGGAATCACAGGGAGTCAGAGAGAGGACGGACAAGGGGGAATCACAGGGAGCCAGAGAGAGGACGGACAAGGGGGAATCACAGGGAGCCAGAGAGAGGATGGACAAGGGGGAATCACAGGGAGCCAGGGAGAGAATGGACAAGGGGGAATCACAGGGAGCCAGAGAGAGGATGGACAAGGGGGAATCACAGGGAGCCAGGGAGAGAATGGACAAGGGGGAATCACAGGGAGCCAGAGAGAGGACGGACAAGGGGGAATCACAGGGAGCCAGGGAGAGGATAGACAAGGGGGAATCACAGGGAGCCAGAGAGAGGACGGACAAGGGGGAATCACAGCGAGCCGGGGAGAGGACAGGACAAGGGGGAATCACAGGGAGCCAGGGAGAGGATAGACAAGGGGGAATCACAGGGAGCCAGAGAGAGGACGGACAAGGGGGAATCACAGCGAGCCGGGGAGAGGACAGGACAAGGGGGAATGACAGGGAGCCAGGGAGAGAATGGACAAGGGGGAATCACAGGGAGCCAGAGAGAGGATGGACAAGGGGGAATCACAGGGAGCCAGGGAGAGAATGGACAAGGGGGAATCACAGGGAGCCAGGGAGAGAATGGACAAGGGGGAATCACAGGGAGCCAGAGAGAGGATAGACAAGGGGGAATCACAGGGAGCCAGAGAGAGGACAGACAAGGGGGAATCACAGGGAGCCAGGGAGAGAATGGACAAGGGGGAATCACAGGGAGCCAGGGAGAGAATAGACAAGGGGGAATCACAGGGAGCCAGGGAGAGAATAGACAAGGGGGAATCACAGGGAGCCAGGGAGAGGACGGACAAGGGGGAATCACAGGGAGCCAGAGAGAGGACAGACAAGGGGGAATCACAGGGAGCCAGGGAGAGGACGGACAAGGGGGAATCACAGGGAGCCGGGGAGAGGACAGACAAGGGGGTCACATTGGAACATACATTGAAATGCTTTGTTTGTGCCAATGACCAACAGTGTTTGCTGGGGGCAGCCTGTTAATGTCGCCACGTCGAAGCAAACAGTAAATGTGTCGTTTGCGATAAATCAGTTTCCGAGGATTGTGCTGGTGGCATTCCATGTTCACACGCTGACGTAGCATGCCCATGACTCACTGACCCTAACCTATACGTCCTTGGACTGTGGGAGGAAACCAGAGCAGCTGGGAAAGCCCGTGTGGTCACGGGGAGAATGTACAAACTCCTCACAGACTGGTGGGAATTGAGCCGCAATCCGTGATGTTGGCACTGTTTATGCTAACCACTGCACCACCAGATCCGGAGACAATAGGGATTGTCTCTCCTTGTCTGTGCTTCATCTACCTTCTGCTGGTTCATTTCCACAGATAATCATCATCATTATGTGCCATGCTCTATGATGTGGGCGATCATTGGCTTTGACCATGATTGTTCTTGGCAAATTCTACAGAAGTAACTTACCATTGCCTTCTTGTGGGCAGTACCTTTACAAGATGTGTGACCCCCCAGCCATTATAATACTCTTCAGAGATTGTCCGCCTGGTGTTGGTGGTCGCATAACCAGGACTTGGGATATGCACCGGCTGCTCATATAACCGTCCACCAACTGCTTCCTTGGTTTCACGTAACTGTGATCGGGGTGGGGGCTACGCAGGTGCCTCACCCTGCACAAGTGTGACCTTACAGGCTAGAGGAGGGAAGGACTGCCTTACACCTCCCCAGGCAGAGATGTATCTGTATCCCAAAGACAGTAAAGAGTCAAGAATACTGAAGTCTGGTGTCCCTTTTAGCCCGGATCAGTTCATGATGGTCCATGTTCTTCTCCGAAGAAAATTAATAAACCAGGTTAATCCTTTGGAAGCAGCTTGAAGACATTTAAGACCAAAAAAGAAAGGAACAGAATAAGGCTATTCGGCCCATCATGTCTGCTCCACCATTTGATCATAACCCCATTCTCCTGCTTCCTCCCTGTAACCTTTGATGCCCTGAACCTTTAAATATACCTAATCTCTTGTCCTCCACAGCCACCGGTGGTAATGAATTCCACAGATCCACCACCCTCCGGCTAAAGAAGTTCCTCCTCACCTCCATTCGCTGGACTAATGCCTGGAATGAGGAAAGGTTGGGGAGACTGGGTTTGCATCCCCAAGACCAATGGTTAAAGCAGATGAAATGCTGAGGGATCTCAGCAGAGCAGACGTGGAGAACCCTGAGCTGTACAACAAGCTAAAGCTGGGGCCGCCTACTTCAAGGTCAGGGGTCAACCATTGGAGAGAAGACATCATGTCCCCAAGGCTGAAGGGTCTTAGGAACACTAATTGCCAAAGGGCAGTGGTGAAAAGAGTTTTTGAATATTCTTAAGGTAAAGGTAGAGCAAAGTGCATACAAGAAAATGAATTTCAGGGTTGTATATGTGCCATGTATATTCTTCAATTATAAATTTACTTTGATCTTTGAACTTTGGACAGATTCTTGACAAGTGAGGGATGAGAGGATACCAAAGGTGCTTGGAATTGTTTTATTACTTTGTCTTTATCCGGGTTAAAATGAAAAGCTTGTCCCGCATACAGATCAGATTATTACACAGAGCATTGAAGTAGAAAAAGAGAAAAAACAATAAAGGTTGTACTCAGTTCAGCTGCAATCTGACGGAATAGCAGAGCAGGTTCAAAGGGCTGAGTGTTCTGCACCCACTTGTAATTTATATTGGTGCTGGTTTATTATTGTCACATGTACTAAAGCACAGTGCAAAGCTTGTCTTGCACACTTTTCATACAGTGTATTGAGGTAGAACAATAATAGAATGCAGAGTAAAGTGTAACAGTGTGAGATCCCAATGAGGCAGAATGCGAGGCCAGGAGTCCAACTTTGCACAAGAGGTCCACTCAAGCATCTGACGAAAGTGGGATAGAAGTTGTCCTTCGGCCTGGTGGTAGATGCTTTCAGGCTTTGTATCTTCAGCTGGATGGGAGAGGGGAGAAGACAGAACGTCCGAGGCAGGTGTATCTGTGTGTAACCTATAATGGATCACCTGGACACCGTGATGTTTATTACAACACTCCAATTGTTTATTTGGTAGTAGTTAATGATATTAGTTTATGTTCTGGGTATATTTGAGAGCAGCACAGTGACACAGTTTGTAGCACCACAGTCACACAGTGCCAGGGAGCCCGGTTCGATCCCGACCTTGGGTGCAGTCTTGGGCGAGGTCACACTCTCCTGTGGCCATGTGGATTTCCCTTGATCACTCCTATTTCTTCTAACATATAGGGGTTAGGAGGTTGATTGCCTCTAGTGCTTGGGGGTGCGGGGGTGAGATAGAATCAGGAGAAGGGTGTGTGGTTGCTGAGAAAGAGGGAGTAATGTAGGAGCAGTGTTGATGCGGACTTGTTGGTCAGCACAGACATGGTGCACTGAAGAGCCTGCTTCTGTGTTGTGCCAACCCACGATTGTCCACTTGGTGGCCACTTGATGCAAATATCTAATCAGCCAATCATGTGGCAGCAACTCAATGCACAAAAGCACAAAGCATGGTCAAGATGTTCAGTTGTTGATCAGACCAAACATCAGAATGGGGAGGAAAAGACTGTGACTGCTGAATGTTTGCTGGTGCCAGGCAGGGTGGGTTTGAGTATCTCCTGGGATTTTCATAAGTAACAGACTCTAGAGTTTTCAGAGAATGGAGAGAAAAACAAAAAAAAAAATCTGGTGAGTGGCAGTTCTGTGATGAAAATGCCTTGTTAACGAGAGAGGTCAGAGGAGAATGGCCAGACTGGTTCAAGCTGACAGGAAAGTGACAGTAACTCAAATAACCACACGTTACAACAGTGGTGTGCAGAAGAGCATTTCTGAATGCACAACCTGTTGAACCTTGAAATGGATGGGCTCCAGCGGCAGAAGACCATGAAAATAATAAAGTGGCAACTTTATTAGTCGTAGAAGGTATTTAATAAAGCGTCCACTGAGAGTATTTTGTTTACTATATTTAATGGTGCTCTGGGATTGACTCTTTTCAGTAAACCATAAGGAAAGGTTTCCTGCTTTGGATCTTTTCAATGCTAACTGCTGACAAGACATCAACCGTCCTCTCTGCTCTCTCCAGTTCTACCCTCACTTCTTCCAAACACACTGCTCTCCATTCTTCCTGCACTATCCTAACCTTACCCTCAAACCCGATATAAGGGAGATGATGTAGCAGTCTGGCAGACTGACCTCTACCTTGCTGAGGCCAGGCAACAACTCTCAGACACCTCTTACTTACCCTTGAATAGGACCCCACTAAGGAGCATCAGGTATTGTCACCGCACCAACTCTGACCTTATTAGCTTTAGGGATCTCCCATCCACTGCCACCAACCTCATAGTTCCCACAACCTGCACCTTCTGTTTCTACCCAAGATTTCCTGTCCAGGAAGACCCATTGCATCTGCTTGTTCCTGCTCCACTGAACTTATATCTGCATACCTCGACTCAGTTTTATCCCCTCTGGTTCAGTGCCTTCCTATCTACCTCCGTGACACTTCACATGCTCTGGATCTTTTCAATGACTTAAAATTTCCTGGCCCTGATTATCTCATTTTCACCCTGGACATCCAGTCCCTGTACACCCCCATCCTCCATCAGAGGGCCTTAAAGCTCTCCGCTTCTTTCTAGACAACAGACCCAACCAGTTCCCCTCCACCACTACCCTCCTCCGTCTGGTGGAACTGGACTCTCAATAATTTCTCCTTCGGCTCCTCCCACTTCCTTCAAACAATAGGTGTAGCCATGTGCTCTTGCATAGGTCCCACCTGTACCTGCCTTTTTGTTGGATATGTGGAACAGTCTATGTTCCAAGCCTACACTGGTGTCACTTCCCAACTCTTTCTATGTTACTTCGATGACTGAATTGGTGCTGCTTCCTTCACCCATGCTGTACTCATCGACTTCATCCACTTTGCCTCCAACTTAAACCCTGTCCTCAAATTCACCTGGTCCATTTCTGACACCTCCCTACCCTTTCTTGATCTTTCTGTCTCTATGTCTGGAGACAGCTTACTGATATCTTTTATAAACCCACTGATTCTCACAGCTACCTAGACTTTACTTCTTCCCACCCTGTTACTTGTAAAGATGCCACCCCCCCCTCTCAGTTCCTCTATCTCTGCCTCATCTGCTCTCAGGATGAGGCTTTTCATTTCAGAAGTAACTAGATGTCCTCCTTCTTCAAAGAAAGGGGCTTTTCTTCCTCCATCATCAATGCTGCCCTCAGCAACATCTCTTCCATCTCACCCATGTCTGCTCTTACCCCATCCTCCTGCCATTCTACCAGGGATAGGGTTCCTCTTGTCCTCACCTAGCACTCCACTAACCTCTGTGTCCAGTATATAATTCTCTGTAATGTCCACCATATCCAAAGGGATCCCACCACCAGATACATCTTTTCCTTCACCCCCCCACCCCCCCCCCCCCTTTTCTGCTCTCTGCACGGATCACACCCTACATAACTCCCTTGTCCACTGGTCCTTCCTCACTGATTTCCTTCCTGGTACTTACCCTTTCAAGCGGAACAAGTGCCACAGCTGCCCCTACACCTCTTCCCTCCCTACCATTCAGGGTCCCAAACAGTCCTTTCAGGTGAGGCGACACTTCACCTGTGAGTCTGTTGGGGTCATCTGCTGTATCCGGTGTGGCCTCCTGTATATCAATGAGACCCAATGTAGATTGGGAGACAACTTCACTGAGCACCTATGCTCCATTTGCTAGAAAAAGTGGAATCTACTGTTGGCCATCCATTTAAACTTTTCTTCCCATTCCCATTCCAACATTTTAGTCCATGGCCTCTTCTATTGCCGTGATGAGGCCACACTCAAGTTGGAGGAGCAACACCTTATATTCCGTCTGGGTAGCCTCCAACTGATGGCATGAACATTGATTTCTTGAACTTCTGGTAAATGCCCCACCCCTCCTTCAGCAGTCCCCATTCCAGTTTCCCTCTCTCACCTTATCTCTTGCCTGCTCATCACCTCCCTCTGGTTCTCATCCTCATTTGCATTCTTTCATGGTCCTCTACTCTCTCCTTCAGATTCCTCTTCCTCCAGCCCTTTATCTCTTCCACCAATCAACTTCCCAGCTCTTCACTTCATTCCTCTCCATCTTCTGGTTTTACGTATCACCTCCAACCTTATACTTCTTCTTCCCCTCCCCTGACTTCCATTCTTGCTCTGACTTCTCATCTTTTTTTCCAGTTCTGATGAAGGGTCTCAGGCCGAAACATCAACTGTTTACTCTTTTCCATAGATGCTGCCTGACCTGCTGAGTTCCTCCAGCATTTTGTGTATGTTGTATAAGAAAAGGTCTCCTGAATCCTCATGTGGAAATTCAACTCAATTTCTCCCATGATGGAGAGTTGGAGATGGAAGAAAAGGATGGATGGAGTTTAATAGCCTACTCTCTTCATCCTTCAAAAGAACAGTAGAAGGAAATAGAGGCCTCTTGGTTTTGCAAGACCTTGATCAACATCACATACAGTGATGTGCACTTACACTTCTGTAGTTGCCAGTAGGGGGAAGCATTGTTCCCAGAGGTGGAGGTAGATCCTTGGTATCTGTAACCGAGAACAAAATCACCTTGGTTCAGTTGATGGGAGATAGAGAAAATCTGAGGAACATCACCTTCAAACTGCAGTGCAATGGAGCAAGTGGTGCCAGCCTCCTTCCTGTTACTGATTGATAAAACAAATGGTCGTCATTGAATGAAAAACTTGGGTTGGTCTGCACTTGGGGTACAGTGTGAGGTCCCGGCCACTCCATTACAGGAGGGATGTGGAGGCTTCAGAGACGGTGCAGAAGAGGTTTACCAGGATGTGGACTAGATAAGAGGCTAGAGCTATAAGAAGATTTTCAACAAACTTGGATTGTTTTCTCTGGAGTGTCAGATACTGATTATGAGAGGCATAGATGCATTTCGAGATAGTTTAATGTTATTTCTAGTACACAACACAGGTGTAAAGGAGAACAAAATAACTGTTACACTGGATTGGATGCAGCACAAAAACACTATCAGACAAAGAACACAATAATAAGAAACAGAATAAATATAAATACATAAGATAACATATACTTAGATTGATTGTATGGCCATAAAATAATGCTGGCAGAGGAGTTTCTGTATCTTAGCTGACTGACAGGGAATGATAAAGTGGTGGTGGGGGGTGTGGAGGGGTATTTCACTGAATGTTCGAGATCTGAATCTGAACCTCAGATAAGGTAGACTTTTCTTTCCCAAAGGTAGAAATATTAAATACTAAATGGCACCGTATAAGGTTAGAGGAGGAAGTTTTACAGGGGATATAAGAGGCACAGCGAGCGTAAGTTGCCCAGAATGGGGTACCAGAGGCAGTAGTAGAAACCGATACAATAGAGGCATTTAAGAGTCTTTTACATCAGCACATGGATCATATACAGGGAGAAAGTCATACTCAGCATAGGCACAATGGACAGAAAGGCCTGGTCCTTTGCTGGACTGTTCTATGTTCTGTGAAATTGACGTTTTCTGTGCTGAAACATAAGAAAAAACACAGGATGAGACAATAGGACTCTTTGAGTCTGTCCCTCCTCATCAACATTCCTGTCCAGTCCCTGCATCTGCTGACTCCTAAAATTCTCAGCCTTACATCATTGAATGAACTCCCACACCCATCTGGAGCAGAGAATACAAAAGATTTACAGCCCTCTTCATGAAGAGATTCATCCACATCTCATTCCGAAATACCCCGCCCCTTTGTGAGCGTTGAGAGCATGCTATGTCGGAGCCGCAATGTGTGGCGACATTTGTGGGCTGCCCCCAACGTATCCTTGTGTGCTAGTTGTAAATGTAAACAACACATTCCAGTGTACACGTGATACTTAAGTCTGAATCTTGAATCTTGCCCAAAATCTCTGCTGTATTTCCAGACTCTCCTGTCTACAGAAATAGCCTCTTGATGTTTACCCCGTCAATCTCCCTCTGACCACTAGATGTGGCAGTGAGATCACCTCTCATTTTGGGCACCTTATCTAAGAAAGGATGAGTGGACATTGGAGAGGGTCTAGAGGAGATTCACAAGAATGAATAAAAGGGTTAGCGTATGAGGAGCATTTGCTGTCTCTGGGCCTGTACTCGCTGAAGTTTAGAAGATTGTACGGGGATTGCATTGAAATCTATCAAATTCTGTTAGGCCTAAATAGAGTGGATATGGAGAGAATATTTTCAATAGTGGGAGAGTCTAGGACCAGAGGCCACAACCTCAGAATAGAAGGACATCCCTTTAGAACAGTGATGAGAAGGAATTTCTTTAGCTAGAGGGTAGTGAATCTGTGGAATTCACTGTCACAGACAGCTGTGGAAGCCAAGTCATTGGGTATATTTAAAGCGGAGGTTGACACTCCCTTGATTAGCAAGAGAGTCAAAGGTTATGCAAAGAAGGCAGGATAATGGGGTTGAGAGGGATAATAAGTCTGCCATTATTTAATGGCAGAGCAGACTTGATGGGCTGAATAGCCCAATTATGCTCCTATGAATTATGATCTTGTGGTAGTTCTTCTAAACTTCAGGATGCAGTAACCAATCTGCCTCCATCTCTTCTCAGGAGCACATGCACTTTGTTCCAGGAGTCAATCAACTGGACTTGTACTGTTCTAGATCCAGTGAAACTAAACAGTTTACTAATTACAGAGACCAAAACTGTCCACTGGACAATTCTGTATTGAACTTCCATCAAACCTTTGTACAACTAAGATTTTTACTGAGCTGGTCACACCCAGAGAACAGGTTTCCGATAGTAGATGGGTGACCACCAGGAGAAGTAAGGGGAGTCAACAGTCAGTACAGGGTTCCCTGTAGCCATTCTCTTCAGCAACAAGTATACCCCTTTGGCTACTGCTGGGGGGATGACTGTCATAAACGGGGTGTTGGGAATGGACCCAAATGCAAGACACAGACACTGAAGTACTAGGAACAGGACGGGACGGGTCGCAGACTACGCTAGGGAAGCAGGACCAGGACAAGGGACTGGGAACAAGGAGCCTGGGCATGGACTCCGAGCCCGAGACTGGACAAGGACCCAGAAACTGGGTCTTGACTCGGGCTCAGACCCCAAACCAGGCGAAGACGTGACGAGGCCTGGGTTCTTGGAGCTCGAGGCTCGAGTCTTGGGTTCTTGGAACTCGAGGCTTGAATAACTCGGAGGCAGACTAGGAACTGTACATCAACATAGAGCCGGGACTTATCCTTCGACAAGCCAGGACTCCTCTTTAACAAGGCACTAACTCGAGACTGTGTAGTACATGGACATAGAGCCGGGACTTATCCTTCAACAAGCTGGGACTCATCTTTAACAAGACACTAACATGAGACTGGACAGTACATAGACATAGAACTAGGACTTATCCTTCGACAAGCCAGGACTCAACTTTCACTCCACACCAAAGTGGGGTAGGACCATCCGTCAGGTAACAGCAGAACAGCCTGATTTACCCGACAAAGGCAAAGACAAGACAAGACAGATTCCCCCCGCAGGGCAATGGCAGAACGGCCTGATTTACCCCACAGAGGAGAGGACAAGACAAGACAGATCATCCAGCAGGGCAACGGCAGAACAGCCTGACTTTTACCCCACGGGGCGACGACAGGAAGAGGCAAACACTGAAGAACAGACAGTTCCATCTCTACATCGGAGTTGCTCCGAGTTGCAGTTACAGCAAGCAACCTCAGCTGGCTACAGAAACAACCGGATCCCTACCTAGCTCAGAGTGGCTGACAGCCACCCAACTGGCCCGGGAAACAGCTGAATCCATACCACAATGGCAGCTCCGACTACTGACAGCAAGGCTCCATGAAGCAATGGTTCTCCAACACAGCCTAAAGATGGCAAGTGGCCGCTCTAGCCTTCCACCGGCCATTTGCTCCCAGGGAATCTTGACAAGACAACCCCCCAACTCACACTCAATCCCAGGGCCACATATTCCCAGCCCCAAGATGGACCCGGAGTCCAGAGTCTGCAGACCGGACCCTGAACCGGAATGTGGACTTCGGACCAAACCATGACAATGACCTATCAGGACACAGCAGCAACAGCCAGGCCAATGGTACTAGGCCAGAGAAGGGTAAAGTCAGACGGAGTGATAGTCATAGTAGACTTGATGGTCAGGAGACTCTGTGGCCGCAAACTAGATGCCAGGATAGAGTATTTCCTCTAGGACGCAGGGAGCAAGAATATCTCAGAGCAGCCTCAGAAGATTCTCAAGTGGGAGGGTGAGCAGCCAGGAGGTTGTGGGGCATCTTGGCACCAATGATGTAGGTAGAAAAGGGGAAGAGGCTCTGTTCGGTGGGAATAGGGAGTTAGGAAAGAGGTTGAAGAGCAGGACTCCAAAGGTAGTAATCTCTGGATTACTCCCAGTACCGCATGCTGGTCAGGGGAGGAACAGGGTGATGGTACATGAATGTGTGGCTGGGGAACTGGTGCAGGGTGTAGGGTTTCAGATTTCTGGATCATTGGGATCTCTTCTGGGGAAGGTATGACTTGTTAAAAAAGGATGGGTTACACCTGAACCTGAGGTTCAGGTGCACCAGATTTGCTAGATCTGTTTGGGAGGGTTTAAACTAATTTGGCAGGGGCATTGGAATCAGAATGATAGTGCTGAGGATGGGGCAGTTGGTATACAAGCAGATGCAGTGTGTAGTGAGGCTGTGAGGAAGGACAGGAAGATGATAGGACAAAATTGCAGTCAGTGGGATGAGTTACAGTGTATTATGGGGGCAAAATCAAAAAGGGCAATGAAGACAGGACTGAATATGTTACTTTTGAATACAAGCAGTACCTGGAGTAAGGAAGATAATCTTGTAACACAGTTGGTGATTGGCAGGTATGATGTAGTGGGCATCACTGAGTCAGGGCTGAAGGAAGATCATAGATGGGAGCTTAATGTCCAAGGATACACATTGTATCAAAAGGACAGGTAGGTAGGCAGAGAGGGTGAGGTGTCCCTGTTGGTAAAAAAATAAATTAAATTCTTAGAAAGAGGTGACATAGGATAGGAAGATGTAGAGTCCTTGTGGATGGAGTAAGAAATTGCAAGGGTAAAATGACCCTGATGGGAGTTATATACAGGCCTGTGAATGGTAGCTAGGATGTGGGATATACATTACAACGGGAGATAGAAAAGGCATGTAAAAAGTGCAATGTTACAATAGTCATGGTGGATTTCCATTTACTTGGAAAATCAAGTTGCTGCTGGTTCCCAAGAAAGGGTATTTGTAGAATGCCTATGAGATGGCTTTTTGGAGCAGTTTGTGGTTGAATCCACGAAGAGAAAGGCAATTTTGGATTGGGTGTTGTGTAATGAACCAGATTTGATTAGGGAGCTTAAGGTAAAGAAACCCTTAGGAGAGGGTGAGAATAATATGATAGAATTCACTCCGCAGTTTGAGAGGGAGAAGATAAAGTCAGATGTATCAGCATTACAGTGGAGTAAATTGAATTAGAAAACATAGAAAAGCATAGATAACATTCAGCACAATACAGGCCCTTCGGCCCACAAAGCTGCGCCAAACATGTCCCTGCCTTAGAACTACCTAGGCTTACCATAGCCCTCTAATTCTTCTAAGCTCCATGTACCCATCCAGGAGTATATTAAAAGACCCGATCGTATCCGCCTCCACTGGCAGCTCATTCCATGCACTCACCACTCTGCATAAAAAATTTACTCCTAGCATCTCCTCCGTATCTACTTCCAAGCACCTTAAAACTATGCCTTCTTGTGCTAGCCATTTCAGCCCTGGGGAAAAGCTTCTGACTATCCACACAATCAATGCCTCTCATTGTCTTGTACACCTCTATCAAGTCACCTCTCATCCGCTGTCCCTCCAAGGAGAAAAGGCCAGGTTCACTCAACCTATTCTCATAAGGCATGCTCCCCAATCCAGGCAACGTCCTTGTAAAATTCCTCTGCACTCTTTCTATGGTTTCTACGTCCTTTCTATAGTGAGGTGACCAGAATTGAGCACAGTACTCCAAGTAGGGTCTGACCAGGGTCCTATATAGCTGCAACATTACCTCTTAGCTCTTAAAGTCAATCCCACATTTGATGAAGGCCAATGCACCTTCTTAACCACAGAGCCAACCTGTGTAGCTGCTTTGAGTGTCCTATAGACTCGGACCCCAAGATCCGTCTGATCCTCCACACTACCAAGAGTCTTACCATTAATACTATATGAGGGGAGATTGATAAGTTTATGGCCTAAGGTCCATTTTCTCAGACAGTGCTTACTTGCAATTTTTAATTATCTGAAACAGAAATACCACAAAAGTTATTAACTTCAAACTTTCTGCATGATCACTCAAAGAGTTGAACTGCACGTGCATGTAATGAGAGCTGTATAACTCATTTCCTTCTATGTTAGGCCACAAACTTATCAATCACCCCTCGTATTCTGCCATCATATTTGACCTACCAAAATGAACCACCTCACCCTTATCTGGGTTGAACTCCATCTGCCACTTCTCAACCCAGTTTTGCATCCTATCAATGTCCTGCTGTAACCTCTGACAGCCCTCCACATGATCCACAACACCCCCAACCTTTGTGTCATCAGCAAATTTACTAACTAACCCATGCCTCCACTTCCTCATCCAGGTCATTTACATAAAAATCACAAAGAGTAGGGGTCCCAGAACAGATCCCTGAGGCACACCACTGGTCACTGGCCTCCATGCAGAATATGACCCATCTACAACCACTCTTTGCCTTCTGTGGGCAAGCCATTTCTGGATTCACAAAGCAATTTCTCCTTGGATCCCATGCCTCCTTACTTTCTCAATAAACCTTGCATGGGGTACCTTATCAAATGCCTTGCTAAAATCCATATATACTGCATCTACAGCTCTACCTTCATTAATGTGCATAGTCACATCCTCAAAAATTCAATCAGGCTCGTAAGGCCTTTGACAAAGCCATGCTGACTATTCCTAATCATGTTATGCCTCTCCAAGTGTTCATAAATCCTGCCTCTCAGGATCTTCTCCATCAACTTACCAACCACTGAAGTAAGACTCACTGGCCTATAATTTCCTGGGCTATCCCTACTCCCTTTCTTGAATAAGGGAACAACATCCACAAACCTCCAATCCTTCGGAACCTGTCCTGTCCTCATTGATAATGAAAAGATCATTGCCAGAGGCTCAGCAATCTCCTCCCTCACCTCCCACAGTAGCCTGGGGTACATCCCATCCGGTCCCGGTGACTTATCCAACTTGATGCTTTCCAAAAGCTCCAGCATATCCTTTTCCTTAATATCTACATTCTCAAGCTTTTCAGTCCACTGCAGAATTAGAGAGGCTTGAGAGAGGAGCTGGTCAAAGATGATTTAAAGGGGCAATTCGGAAAGTGCAGGAAAGATACATCCCAAAGATGATGAAGTATTCTAAAGGGAGGATGAGGCAAATATGCCTGACAAGCGAAGTCAAAGCGAACATAAAACCTAAACAGAGCGCATATAATATAGAAAAAAAAGTCATGGGAAGGTTGAAGATTGGGAAGCTTTTAAAAACCAACAGAAGGCAACTAAAAAAGTGAGGAAGAGAGAAAATATGAAATATGAAGGTAAGCTAACCAATAATATAAATGAGAATATCAAAAGTTTTTTCAGATATATAGAGTAAAAGAGAGATAATAGTAGATATCGGACTGCTAAAATTGACAGTGGAGAAGTATTGATGACGGACAAAGTAATAGCGAATAAACTTAACAAGTATTTTGTGTCAGACTTCACTGTGGAAGACACTAGCAAAATGCCAGCAGTTCGAGAGTATCGGGGGCAGAATCGAGTGTAGTTGCTATTATGAAGGCGAAGGTGCCTGAGAAGCTCAAAGGTCTGAAGATAGATAGGCCACTTAAATCGGATGAACTACACCCTAGGGTTCTGAAGGAGGTAGTTAAAGAGTTTGTGGAGGCATTAGTAAGAATCTTTCAATAATCACTGGATTGTTGAATGGTTCCACAGGACCGGAAAATTGAAAATGTCATTCTACTTTTTAAGAAGGGAGGCAGAAGAAAGGAAACTTTTGGCCAGTTAGCCTGACTTCAGAGGTTGGAAAGATGTTGGAGTCTATTATTAAGGATGGGGTTTTGGGGTACTTGGAGGCACATGTTAAATAGAACAAAGTCAACATGGTTTCCTCAAGCTCTGTCGGACAAATCTGTTGGGATTCTTTGAGGAAGTAACAGGCAGGGTAGACGAAAGAGAGTCAGTGGACGGTGTTTATTTGGATTTTCAGAAGGCCTTTGACAAGATTCTGCACACGAAGATAAGAGCCCATGGTATTACAGAAATGATACGAGCATTGGCTGATTGGAGGGAAGCAAAGAGTGGGAATAAAGAGATATCTTCTGGTTGGCTGCCAGTGACTAGTAGAGTTCCACAGGGATTGGTGTTGGGATTGCTTCTTTTTGCATTTTATGTCAATGATTTGAATGATGGAATTGATGGTTTTGTGGCCAAGTTTGCAGATGATAAGAAGATAGGTGGAGGACAGGTAATGTCGAAGAAGCAGGGAGGCTGCAAAAGGATTTAGAATGGGAGAATGAGCAAAGGTGGAAAATAATGTAGGGAAGTGTCTGATCATGCACTTTTGTGGAAGGAATAAAGGCATGGACTATTTTATAAACAGGGAGAAAAATCAAAATTCAGTGGTGCAAAGGGTCTTGGGAGTCTATGTGCAGGATTCTCCAAAGATTGTGTTGTTGGTGAGGATGCGATGTTACCATTCATTTCAAGAGGACTAGAATATAAAGGCAGGGATAATGCTGAGGCTTTATAAGGAATTGATCAGACTGCACTTGGAGTATTGTGAGCAGTTTTTTAGATAGATAGATAGATAGATAGATAGATAGATACTTTATTCATCCCCATGGGGAAATTCAACTTTTTTTCCAATGTCCCATACACTTGTTGTAGCAAAACTAATTACATACAATACTTAACTCAGTAAAAAATATGATATGCATCTAAATCACTATCTCAAAAAGCATTAATAATAGCTTTTAAAAAGTTCTTAAGTCCTGGCGGTAGAATTGTAAAGCCTAATGGCATTGGGGAGTATTGACCTCTTCATCCTGTCTGAGGAGCATTGTATCGATAGTAACCTGTCGCTGAAACTGCTTCTCTGTCTCTGGATGGTGCTATGTAGAGGATGTTCAGAGTTATCCATAATTGACCGTAGCCTACTCAGCGCCCTTCGCTCAGCTACCAATGTTAAACTCTCCAGTACTTTGCCCACGACAGAGCCCGCCTTCCTTACCAGCTTATTAAGACGTGAGGCGTCCCTCTTCTTAATGCTTCCTCCCCAACACGCCACCACAAAGAAGAGGGCGCTCTCCACAACTGACCTATAGAACATCTTCAGCATCTCACTACAGACATTGAATGACGCCAACCTTCTTAGGGCCCCTTATCTAAGAAAAGATGTTCTGGCATTGGACAGGGTCCATAGTAGCTTCAGGAGGATGATCTCAGGAATGAAAGAATTAACATATAAGGAGCGTTTGATGGCTCTGGGCCTTACTTGCTGGAGTTTAGAAGAATGAGGGGGGAGGGATCTCACTGAAACTCATCGACTATTGAATGGCCTTGATACTGTGGATGTGGAGAGGATGTTTCCTATGAACACACACAAAATGCTGGAGGAACTCAGCAGGCCAGGCAGCATCTATGGAAAAGAGTAAACCAGTAGTTTGTGTGTGTTGCTTGGATTTTCAGCACATCTGTAGATTTTCCTGTGTTTGACGATGTTTCTTATAGTGGGAGGATCTAGGACTAGAGGGCACAGCCTCAGAACAGAGGGCCGTCCATTTAGAACAGAGATCAAGAAGACTTCCTTTAGCCCAAAGTCGTGAATCTGAGGAATTCATTATCACGGGCAGCTGTGGAGGCCAAGTCAACAAGTATGCTTAAAACAGAGGTTGATAGGTTCTTGATTAGTCAAGGTGCAAAAGGTTATGGGGAGAAGGCAGGAGATTGGAGTTGAGAGGGGTAATAAATCTGCCACATTGGAATGGTGGAGCCAGACTTGATGGCCCAATTCTGCTCCTAGGTCTTATGGTCTTAATTCATTCAACTATGTTCAATACTATATTGTTAATGTCGTATCTATTAGGCCACGCTTGGACTCAGTTGTATTCATTTGTGGTTACCTCATGGTAAGAAGGATGTGGAAGCTGTAGAGAGGGTGCAGAGGAGATTTGGCAGAGGATGCTGCTTGACACGTCTTATGAAGGTAGGCTGAGCGAGCTAGGGAAGGAAGATTTAAGGTGACTTGATAGAAGTGTACAAGATGATAAGAAGCATAGATTGAATGGACAGCCAGGGACTTTTTCCCAGGGCAGATAGGCTAATACTAGGAGGCATAGTTTGTAAGGTGTTTGGAGGAAAGTATGGGGTGATGTCAGAGGTCACAGAGAGTGAGTGATGGTAGAGGCAGAAACATTAGCGCATTTAGATAGGCACATGGATGATAGAAAATGGAGGGCTATTTCAGAGGGAAGGGTTAGATTGATCTTAGAGTAAGTTAAAAGATCGGTGGAACATCTTAAGCTGAATGGGCTGCACTCTACTGTAACGTTCTGTGTTCTGTTCTACATATTTTCACTTCAGCTCTCTTATAAGAAAGACCTTTACCGACACCAAACTGATGTAACAATCATAACCAGAAATATAGAGGTTTCATTTGGGAGATTAACTGAACAAGTAAACGGCAGATGCTGGAAATGTGATAAAAAAAGATGGAAAATGCTGAAAAGACACAGGCAGCAAGAGAGAATTAATTGACATTTCAGGTCGAAAACTGTAATCAAGAAAGGGAAAAAAGTTTCAGTAGCAGAGTTGGTGGAACAAAGAGAATACCTCTGACAGAGTGAGATCAAATATGTTAATGCAGCAGTTTTAGAATCAGATTAAATCTCTATCTGTGTGAGTTGCTAATGCTGCATTACATTTAGGGTTAGGGTTCCCAGAAAGCCAATCTATATGAAAAGAAGCAGGAAAATCTAAATTCAAAATGATGCCAAGCGAAAATAGCCAGTTCTGATTCAAACACAACGGAAGAGTGAATTACTAAAACTTTCGGAACTCATTATTGAGTCAGGAAGGTTGCACAATGCCCAGGCGGAAGATGAGGTGCTGCTCCTCAAGACTGAGCTGAGCTTTTTGGTAACAGGTCACAGACAGACAGCTCAGAGCATCATAGAGTCATGGACATATAGTGCAGAAACAGCCCTTCACCCAACATGCCCGTGCCGACCAAGCACCCAGCTAAGCTCGTGTTTGTCCCATATCCCTCTAAACATTGCAGGGTGGCATGGTAGCACAGCAGTAAGTGTAACGCTTTGTAGTAACCATGATCCAGGTTCAATTCCCGCCACTGCCTGTAAGAAGTCTATATGTTATCCCTTGGGGGGGTTTCCGCTGGGTGCTCCAGTTCCCTCCCACATCCTGAAAATGTACAGGTTAGTAAACTGCGGGCATGCTATGTCGGTGGCTGGAATCATGGAGACACTTGCAGCCTACCCCCCCGGTGTAGGTCCTTTCCACAAATGGAGACATTTCACTGTATGCTTCAATGTACATGTGACAAATAAAGCTGATCTTTATCTTTAAAACTTTCCCATCCATGAACTTCTCCAAGTTTCTTTAGTATTTTGTTATTGTGTCTTCCTCAACACCTCCTCTGGCACCACTCACCAAGAAATTGCCCCTCAGGTCCCTCCTAAACCTTCCCTCACCTCCTTAGTTTAAACTGGGCAGGGAAGTAAAGAGGGTGATGCTTTAGATAGGTGATAAAACCTTTAAGAAAGAACTTTTTAATCATTTGCTTGTAAAATATGCGTTCACATCAGCTCATGTTAATCAATGCTAATGGTAATCCACAACAGACTGAATCTCCTTCCCTCATAAGGTGCCTCAGGTCATGAATACACATTACTTCATCAGCAAGGCATAATTGGTGTGTGATTACCCACCACTAGAAGAAAGGTGTGATTACCAGCAGCCTGTCACGCAATGATTGTTCCAGAAAGTTTGCTGATCAAAGAAATAGACAAGAAAGCAGTTTGAGACAAACAGACAGGGAGGGGTACCAACCTCCACTGTGTTTTTTTGTGTGACTGGGATGGTGCGGTGTGGCCTCCTCTACACTGGTGGATTGGGGATTGCTTCGTTGAGCACCTTCACTGTATTCGCCGCAACAGACAGAACTTCCCAATGGCCATCCACTCTCCCTTTCCAACATGTTGGTCCATCGCTTTCTCTACTGCCACAGCAAAGCCACTCTCAGGTTGGAGAAATAACAGCTCACGTTCCATCTGGTTAGCCTCTAACCTGTCTGCGTAAACATCGATTTCTCTAACTTCCATTCATTACTTTCACCTTCCCCTTCTCTCTTTTTCCATTCCACACTCTGGCTCCCCTCACACCCCATCACTACTCCTCAACTGCCTATCACCTCCTCTGGTGCCCCTCCTCCTTCCCTTTCTCCCATGGTCCACTCTCCTCTCCAATCAGATTTCCTCTTCTTCATTTATCTTCCACCTATCACCTCCTAGCTTCTCCCTTCATCTCTCCCTCCCCCACTCATTTACCATCCTCCCACGCCTGACTTCACCTATCACCTGCCAGCTTGTACTCCTTCACCTCCCCCACCTTCTTATTCTAGCTTCTTTCCCCTTCATTTTCGGTCCTAATGAACGGTCTTGGCCTGAAACACCAGCTGTTTATTCCCCTCCACAGATGCTGCCTGACCTGCTGATTTCCTCCAGCATTTTGTGTGTCTTTGCCCAGAATGTCGGGTCTTTATTCCTTTCCACTGATGGTGCCTGGCCTGCTGAGTTCCTGTAGCTTTTTGTGTGCGTTACTCAGCATCTACTCAAATCTCTTGTGTTTGGGATGTTTTGACCTTTGGGTGAGTGAGGGAGGGAAATCGAACTTAGCTAATTCTAATTTTGAAAAGCGTAGGGAAGTGAATCGGGGAGCAGAGTGAAAGCTTGTCTGAATAACTGGCCACTTTATTGGTATTGTTTTACTATTGTCTCATGAACCAAGGCACAGGGAAACACTTTTGTCAGCTGGCCAGACAATGGGAGTTAACAGAAAACCACAAGAGAGCAAATAGCTTAGCAGCTGCACTGGAAATGCAGAGCAGGTCATCAAATAAAGTTTAAGCATCATGACAGTCAACTTGGGAAATCAAGAGTTCGACTTTTTTTGTATGAACTCTTTATCTATTGAAGAGCCTGATAATCATAAGACCATAAGGCATTGGAGCAGAATTAGACTGTTTGCCCCATCAAGTTTGCTCTGCCATTCCATCATGGTTGATGTATTATCCCTTTCAATTCCATTCTTCTCCCTCTCCCTGTAATCCTTGATGCTCTTACTAATTAAGAACCTATCAACCTCTGCTTTAAATGTACCCAATGACTTGGCCTGTGGCAATGTATTCCACAGATTCACCACCTTCTTCCTAGTTCCCAGTCCTTCTTAGTCTCTATTCTAAATGGACATCCATCTGTTCTAAAGCTGTGCCCTCTGGTCCTAGACTCCCTCACTATAGGAAACATTCTCTCCATGTCTGCTCCTTCTGGGCCTTTCAATATTTGATAGGTTTCAATGAGATTCCACCCCCCCCCCCCCGACCATTCTTCTAAAATCCAGTGAGTACAGACCCAGAACCATCAAACTCTCCTTATATGTTAACCCTTTAATTCCATGGATCATTCTTGCAGGTCTTGCATTCTCCTCTGGACTGCCACTGGATGTCAGCACGTTTTGTCTTAAATAAGGGCCCAAAACTGCTCACAATATTCCATCTGAGGCCTCCCCGGCACCTTATAAAGCCTCAGCAGCACACCCTTCCTTTTATACTCTAGTCCTCTCAAAATCAATGCTATTTTGCATTTGCCTTCCTTACCACTGACTCAAGCTGCACATTAACCTTTAGAAAATCCTGCATGAGAACACTCGTCCCTTTCTGATTTCTGAATTTACTCCCCATTTATTCCTTCTGCTAAACTGCACTTCCCTACACTATATTCCATCTGCCACTGCTTAGTTCATTCTCCTAATCTGTCTAAATCCTTCTGCAGTCTCCCTGCTTCCTCCACATTATCTGCCCCTCCACCTATCTTCATATTGTCCCCAATAACAAGATAGAAACATGTGGCAGCAAATCAGTCCTTTAACAGCTGACAACTTGCTCCCCTATCAATCAGTGTCTATCAGGGTAGGCTCCATGAATTTCCCCTTCCATTAAAATAATTTAGAGTTGAGCTGAACATCTTTCCCAGAAGCCTATTGTGACAGGCGTGATAAAGAGTCAATGGCCAGAGGCTGTAATTAAGTTGGAGATGTGAAGCCACAGTGGGCTGACAAATCGTTCCCTCATTACTTAGTTGTGTCAGACAGCAATAAATTCTTTTTTAAACTATTTTTTTCAGAGTGGTGGAATTACAAAATTGCGTATCTTAACAAGAATTAATGTAAGTTGGCTTATCCAAGTATCTTGAGAAATGCGTTTTTCTTACAAGGCATCTTTGATGACCACAGCATGTTCCAGAGAACTGTAGATCCAATTAAGTATTTGCAAGGTGAAGCTAATGATACCCTAATGTTGGAAGCGCAGCTTCCAATTTGTGCACAGCAAGCTCCCACACAGAGCAATAGCATAATAAACAGATAATTGGGAATTTTGGTTTTGTTAAGCGAGGAATTAATGTGGGCCTGCAGAGATAACCCTTGTTCTGTTCAGAATCAGAATCAGTTTGTTATCACCACCATAATGTATGTCCTGAAATTTGTTGTTTTGTGGCAGTAGTACAGTGAAAGACAAAAAACAAATTGTAAGTTACAATAATCAATAAAATGGTTAGTGCAGAGGAGAATTGACAAGATAGGTCAACAGGTTCATGGACATACATTGTGAACTTCATTGGTTTGAGGCAGCAGTACAATGCAAAACATTAAAAAATTACTATAATTAGAATAAAATTTGCAATAGATAAGTAGTGCAAAAGAAGAAAAGTGAGGCAGTGTTCATAGTTCTTTCAGAAATCTGATAGCAGAAAAGAAGAAACTGTTTCTAAAATGTTGAGTGTGGGTCTTCAGGCTCCTGTACTCTACCTCGTCTCTGATGAGTGTCAAGATCTCTGAGGACCTAACCTGGTCCCAACATATTGATGCAGCTATAAAGAAGGCAAGACAGGGACTGTACTTCATTAGGAGTCTGAAGAGATTTGGTATGTCAACAAAAACACTCAAAAACTTCTATAGATGAAACATGAAGAACATTCTGACAGGCTGCATCACTGTCTGGTATGGAGGGGCTTCTGCGCAGGACCGAAAGAAGCTGCAGAGGGTTGTAAATTTAGTCAGCTCCATCTTGGGTACTAGCCTACAAAAGTATCCACAGCATCTTCAAGGAGTGATGTCTCAGAAAGGCAACGTCCATTATTAAGGACCTCCAGCACCCAGGACATGCCCTTTTCTCACTGTCACCATCAGGTAGGAGGTACAGAAGCCTGAAGGCACACGCTCAGCGATTCAGGAACAGCTTCTTCCCCTCTGCCATCCGATTCCTAAATGGACATTGAACCTTTGGACACTAGCTCCACTTTTTCAATACATATTATTTCTGCTTTTCCACGATTTTTAATCTCCAATATACGTATACAGTAATCGACTTATTTATTTATTCTTCTGGATTAGGTATTACATTGAACTGCCATTGCTAGGTTAACAAATGATCACGACACATGCCGGTGATAATAAACCTGATTCTGATTCTGCTGGTAATGAAAAGAGGACATGTCCTGCATGGTGAGGGTCTTTAAAGATGGATGGCCGCCTTCTTGACACACCACCTTGTTGGTGGGTGAGCCTGTGATTGAGGGGCTGCCCCTACAACCCTCTGCAGCCTCTTTTGCTCCTGGAGCCGCCGCACCGGGCTATGGTGCGACCAATCAGAAAGCTCCCCACCGTGCACCGGCAGCAGTTTGCTCAGGTCTTTGGTGAATGCTTTGTGTCCCGAGGAAAGAATGCAAAATGTCAGTGTAGCATCTTAATCAGAGCCCCTGGACTCAGCAGCCTGGCACTCCACAGGACGGCAGTGGACAGTCAGCCTGCCCCACCATTGGCTACATTTACATGGAACCTGCCAGATGAAAGCAGCAGCCATGATCAAAAACCCTCATCATCCAAGCCATGCCCACTTCTTGCGACTAGCATTAGGCAGGGGGTACAGAAGCCTCAGTATCAGGGACAGTTATTACCCTACAGACACCAGGCTCCTGAACCGACGTGGATAACTTCACTCACCCCTACACTGAACTCATTCCATGAAAAATGGACTCACTCTGAACGACTCTTTACAACTCAAGTTCTCAGCATTATTTTAATTGCACAGTTTGTCTTCTTTTGCTTATAGGTTGTTGGTCAGTCTTTTTCTGTTTATGTATGACTTTTTGTAAAATTCTGTTGTATTTCTTTATTCCCTGTGGGTGTCTGAGAGCAAATGAATCTCATCAGTAAATTGATAATAAATTTACCTTTAACTTCAACATGCAAGTTAAATATGAGAGAGGTAAGAATGGTGCAGACTGAACTCTACATTCTGCTTTCATTTCACTACTGTGATGATCTTGTGCACAACATGATCTTCCTGGATGCATCCAATCAGACGCTTTCCACTGCATCTCAGTACATCTGAGAATAATAAGCCAATCCCATCCAGCCCTGCACCGAGCTTTCTCAAGGCTAGATTCCTTTGGACCCCAGTGGGTATCCATGTACATGAATATAGTGGATATGGCCCAGTCAACCACAAGTAAAGCCCACCCCACCGTTGAAAGCATCTCCAAGGACCAGTGTTGCAGGAAAACAGCATCCATCATTAAGGACCTTCATCATCCAGATGATGCTCTCTTCTCACTGCTGCCATCAGGAAGGAGGTACAGGAGCCTTAGGACCTACATCATCAGATTCAGGAACAGTTATTGCCCCTCAACCATCAGGGTCCTGAACCAGCACGGATAACATCACTCACCTCAATATCGATCTGATTTCACAACCTATGAACTCACTTTCAAGGACTCTATAATTCATGTTCTCAATACTATTTGTTTGTTTATTTATTATTATATTGTTTTTCCTTTTGTTGCCTTTACAGATTGGTTGTTTGTCTGCATTTGTGTGTAGTTTTTCATGAATTCTACTGTATTTCTTTGTTCTACTGTGAATGCCTCAAGTAAATGAGTCTCGGGGTAGCGTAAGGTGACATATATGCACTTTAATAATAAATATATTTTGAATTTTGATTACTTCACCCATTTCATTTTACCCAAGGATGGTCGTGATCGTTAGACATTACCATTTTTCCTACTGGGATGGAATGAGGGCATCATAGGTGTATCACCTCTCAAAGGTCAAAGTACGTTTATTATCCAAATACGTATACATTATCCAACCTTGAGAAACCTGTAAGAAAAGAGCACCAAACCCCACTGTGCAGAGAGAAAAAAAAATCAAATCCTGCATACAATAAAAGCAAGCAAATAGCACTCAGAACAAAAGTGAGTTTATATACACAAAGCAATTCCATCAGTCCAAGACTCCACTAGTTTCCATGTACCCTTTTTCTAGTCAGGAATGCCCCTTATCAATTCCCCTTATTCTCCCACCAGGGGCAATTAACAGCAGCCAGCCAGGACATCCTTGGGATAAGTCATGTTCACTGGGGTACTGACAAAACAATCAGTCACAGTATACAACGCAGAATGAAGTCCTTCAGCCCACAGAGTTTGTGCCAACCATTTATGTTAATCCTACATTCATCCCATTTTTCTGTTCTTCCCACATTCCCAGTTTCTATGAATCACCTACATGCAAGAGACACACGGAGAAGGCATAAGCTCCACACGGATAGTATCCGAGGTGGGATTTGAACCCGGATGTGAGGCAGTGGCTCTACCACTGTGCCACCAACTGAGGGACATTCACAGAGAGCCACATATCTGCTTCTCAACACGGACACCATTCTGATGGTTGGAAACTGATCACTCCCGTCTCCCTGTGGTTGACTCAAAAAACTAATGTCAAATAAAAAAAAGGGGTAAATGATTAGATGAAGTATGTCAGACAGGAACCATGGACAAAGAAACAAAATTAACATTTCAGATTGATACCTTTCCATCCAAGCCCCTCCCAACTTTCTGATCTGCTGATCCTTCCAGTGGTTTTTATTTTAGATCTCCAGAGTCTGCCGTATTTTGCTTTGGTTGAAATGTTGCCGATAATAGAGCACTATAGAAATGGTCATTTGGCCCATCTAGTCCATGCTGTACTGTTATTCTGTCAAAGTTCAAAGTAAGTTTATTATCAAAGTACATACATGTCACCATTTACTGCCCTGAGATTCATTTTCTTGCAGGCATTCACAATAGAACAACGAAAACTGCACACAAAGACAAACTGCAACTACGAAAAATGAATAATGATAATAATAAAAAAAATACTGATTTGTAGAGTTCTTGAAACTGAGTTCATAGGTTGTGGAATGATTTCAGTGTTGAGGTGAGTGAAGTTATCCATGCTGGTTCAGGAGCCTGATGGTTGAAGGGTAGTAACTGTTCCTGAACCTGGTGGTGTCAGTCTGAAGGCTCTTGATGGTAGTAGTAAGAAGAGTACATGGGCTGGATGGTTGGAGACCATGATGATGGATGCTGCTTTCTCGTGGCTACATTCCTTGTGGATGTGCTTAATGGTGGGGAGGACTTTTCCTTGTTAGTATTTCAGCTAACTTTGTGTCAATATTTCACTCTTTCCTGCTGCTTGGCTCCTGATTTTATTTTGGGTATAGAGTTTTAGTCATACATCATAGTATAAGATCCCTTGACCCATATGTACCCATGCCAACCAAGATGTGTATTCAACAATGTCTAATCCCATTTCCCGGCACTTAGTCAATAGACCTCTAATTTCTGGACATCCATATATCTGTCCACTTACTTTTTAACTGTATCAAACGTATCTGCCTCAACCACTTCCTCTGGAAGCTGATTCCATGTATTTCCCACCCACTGGGTAAAATAATTTAACCTACAGGTTTCTATTATACTTTTCAGCTGTAACTTAAAACTATGTCCTCTAGTTTCTGACCCCCAAATCCTGGGAAAAAACAGCACTCAACCTCTCTATGTTCCTCTGGATGTTAAATACCTCCATGAGATCACCCTTCAGTCTTGGATGCTGCAAGGAGTAAAGGCCCAGCCTGTCCAACCTCACCTCTGAGTCCTGGCAGCATCCTTTTACATACATTCATTTTGCATTATATTCAGTTTAATCAATCCTTCCTGTAACAGGGCGATCAAAACTGAACAATGCACTCCAAGTGTGACCTCACCGGTGTCTTGCACAATCACTGTCTCCCAGCCTCTCTCTTTTCGATGTCCTGATTGGTAAGGCCAGCATGTCAAAAGTAACACACCAGATGCTGGAGGAGCTCAGCAGGCCAGGCAGCATCTATGGAACGGAATAAAGAGTCGATGTTTGGGGCCGAGACCCTTCATCAGGATTGGCTGATGGAACGAGCATGCTAAAAGACTTCTTAAATGTGCTTCAAAGGTGCAAAATAACTCAACAGAGAAACAATAATATGAACAATTTTCCTACATAACAAGCCTCAAGATAAACATCTTCTTACTTATGCAGCACACATTCAGCGTATATTAAATATCTTATTTACCAAAATTTAATCTTGATTACATGCCATTCATCATATAATCTATAATTACTACACTGCACCTAAATAGTAATTGAAGCAAACCTGTCTCTAATTCACCAATTTTAAGCTGATAGTTAAGGATTTGATGTGGTACTGGGGTAGCAGTGCAGGGATTAAGTACCATCATTTAAATGTCAAGTGATGAGCCCAGATCTTCATTTAAACTCTTCTCGCATAGCTTAATGTGTTATCATCGTAATTACTCTTGTAAGCCCTGAGCTGTATCTCTGACAACTCCAGTAGAAGCCATGGTTTACCACATTGTTAAAGTCTCCGATCGGTGATTGCTATGTCACCGTGCCTCCCATTACACCTAAGATTTAAGACCATAAGACTTAGGAGAAGAAGTGGGCCATTCGGCCCATTGAGTCTGCTCCCCAATTTCATCGTGGCTGATCCATCTCCCTCTCATCCCCATTCTCCTGCCTTCTCCCCAAAAGCTTTGACGCCCCACCTAATCAAGAACCTATCAGCCTCTGCCTTAACTACCCGCAATGACCTGGCCTCCACAGTCGCCTAATCTGTCTGCAACCTCCCTACCTCTCAACAATACTGCCCCTCCACCTATCTCTGAATTGCCTGCAACTTGGCCACAAAGCCAGCAATTCTGTCATCCAAATCCTTGACATACAACATAAAAAGAAACTGTCAAAACACTGGCCCCTGAGGACTACGACTACTCTTGCAGTTTCTTAACTCTACCCACATGTCTTCTACATCTGCTGATCCTGTGTCGCCTCTTTCTGACTGCACTTGTACATAAGGGGAGGTGTCACAGGCGTG
Source organism: Hemitrygon akajei (assembly GCF_048418815.1). Classification (NCBI taxonomy): domain Eukaryota; kingdom Metazoa; phylum Chordata; class Chondrichthyes; order Myliobatiformes; family Dasyatidae; genus Hemitrygon; species Hemitrygon akajei. The sequence continues at coordinate 32,812,696 of NC_133154.1, forward strand.
CTTCACTGGACAATGCGGATTATCATTTGTGAGTACAGTGTCTGTTGTCACCATTTCCTTCTCCTTTAGGAAAGCCACCTCACACCACTGCCTTTCTTCCTGATCTGTAGTGATGAGTTCAAGGAGTGGTCTCGGGTTCGATTAAAACTTCCTTGTCATCACTGTTATGTTTTGTAACCTCAAAACATCAAACTATTTGAAAGAAAAACAAAGGAGTCGTGTGCTTTGTACCTTTTTACTTTTAGTGAGGTGCATCGTGGTGGCATCGTGGTGTACGCCACTCACGCACAATACTTTTACAATACACAATGCTTAATCAAACAATATCACTCAAATATTACTGCAATATTGCAATACACAGCAGCTTTCTTCAATCCTATACTCTTCTCTAATATGTACTCCCTAACAAGTTAGCATGCACACACACACACACACACACACACACACACACACACACACACACACACACACACACACACACACACACACACACACACACACACACACACACACACACACACACACACACACACACCAGGCATCTTCCTCTTTCTCTCTCCCTCTCTCCCTCTCTCTCTCACACACACCCATACATATATACACATACTCACACTCTCTCTCTCTCCCTCTCTCTCTCTCTCTCCCTCCCTCCCTCTCTCTCTCTCTCTCTCTCTCTCTCTCTCTCTCTCTCTCTCTCTCTCTCTCTCTCTCTCTCTCTCTCTCTCCCTCTCTCCCCCCGCCACCCCCCCCCACCCCCGCTCTGTAGCCTAGGCAGACGGACAGACAGACGCCTTTGCCTACACCCAACTGCTCCAGTGAAGCCGTGTGGAGTTTAATTCTCAGTCATCTTTGGGATACACACTGGTGATCTTTTGGTAGAAGGTTAAAAATCACAGGACATTTATTCTGTGGGAATGAGAAACAGGAAATGAACCCAGTGTGTTAAAGCAGCTCTTCAGCAGGTTAATTTGTTAGGGGATGTAAAACAATTTCTTTTCAAGGGATAAGGAAGTTTATAAACCAGTTGCAGGGATTTGAAGAACAACGTTACCACAGTGGTAATACACTGAACCTATGTGAAGGGGAATAAAATGATTGGAAAGATGAGCATGCTGGTATATTCTTCTGGATTCTGTTAGTTATTTATATCTCCACTGAGTTGTCACAGTAATCATCAAAATGGGAAAAAGGAAAATACATAAAGTTTGCATTCAATATGATGATACTCGTACATAAAATCATGACAACATTTTAGAGTCAAAGAGCAATACAGTACAGACACAGGCCCTTCAGCCCACAATTTCCATGCCAACCACAGTGTCCACAAAGCTGGTTCCAATTTCCTGCATTCAGCCCATCTCTCCCTAAGCCCTGGCCCTCCCTGTACCTATCGAACTGCTTCGTAAATCATACTAATGTTGCCTGGAGGCCTGTTGTGGGATTGAAGGACTGTCTGTGTGTGTGTGGGTGGGCAGGAGGAAGGAACATGGCTTGTTTTCGCTGCTGTTGTTTTGATGCTTGTTGTGTTCTGTGTTTTTTTTTTATCGAGCATTGCGTGTGTGCTGTGTTAGCACCAGAATGTGTGGCGACACTTGTGGGCTGCCCCCAGGTTGTGTCGCAAATGTCGCATTTCACTGCATGACCAGAAGACCATTTGGCCCATCGGCTCTGTTCCGCCAATTCACCATGGCTGACCCACTTCCCCTCTCAACTCCATCCTTCTGCCTTCTCCCCATAGCCTTTCACATCCTGTTGAATCAGGAACCTATCAACCTCTGCTTTAAATGCACCCAGTGACTTGACTTCCACAGCCGTCTCTGGCAATGAATTCCATAGATTCACCACCCTCTGGCTAAAGAAATTCTTCCCCAACTCCATTCTAAATGGACATCCTTCTGTTCTGAAGCTGTGCCCTCTGGTCCTAGACTCCCCCACCATAGGAAACATCCTCCCCACATCCACTCTATCTGTGTCCTATGGTCCTAGTCTCCCCCACCATAAGAAACATCCTCTCCTCATTCACTCTATCTGTGTCCTCTGGTCCTAGACTCCCCCACCATAGGAAACATCCTCTCCATGTTCACTCTGTCTGTGTCCTCTGGTCCTAGACTCCCCCACCATAGGAAACATCCTCTCCTCATTCACTCTATCTGTGTCCTCTGGTCCTAGACTCCCCCACCATAGGAAACATCCTCTCCATGTTCACTCTATCTGTGTCCTCTGGTCCTAGACTCCCCCACCATAGGAAACATTCTCTCCTCATTCACTCTATCTAGGGCTTTTTAACATTTGATAGATTTCAAAGAGATCACCCCTCATTCTTCAGGGCCTCTTTTGGAACCCTCAGATAGAGTCCATCTGATGACTTAAATACTTTCAGACCTTTCAGCATCCCAAGCACCTTCTCCCTAGTAATAGCACTTACCTCTGTCCCCTGACTGTCTCGATCTTCTGACATACTGCTAGTGTCTTCCACGGTGAAGATGGATGCAAAATACATATTTAATTTGTCTCCCATTATTACCTCTCCAGTGTCATCTTCCCGCAGTCCAATATCTACTCCTGCCTCTCGTTTACTCTTTACATTTCTGAAAAATCTTTTGGTACCCTCTTTGATATTTTTGGCTAGCTTACCTTCATATTTCATCTTTTCCCTCCTTGTGGCTTTTTAGTTGCCTTCTGTAGGTTTTTAAAAGCTTTCCAATCTTATCATACGTCCCCTCTTTTGCTTGAATGTTGCTTTTGACTTCCCTCGTCAAACCTGGTTGTGTCACCAGCCTTTACGATACTTCTTTGGGATGCATCTGTCCTGTGCCTTCCAAATTGTTCACAGAAACTCCAGAAAATCCATCTTTCGATATCGTACAGTGATAAGTAAATCCGAATCTGAGCTATTGTACCTGCCTGAACCACATCCGCTGGCAGCTCATTTCATAAACTTGCCATCCTCTGCATGAAAAAGTTGTCCCTTGGGTCTGTTTGAAATCTTCCCCCTCTCATCTGAAACTTATAGGCCCTAATGTTTGTCTTCCCTACCCTGGGGAAAAGACTGGTACTATACAACCTCTCATGATTTAAAACAATTCTATAAGGATACCATTCAATTCCCTCTATTCCAACATTGAGTGGTGTGGTGTGTGTGTGTGTGTGTGTGTGTGTGTGTGTGTGTGTGTGTGTGTGTGTGTGTGTGTGTGTGTGTGTGTGTGTGTGTGTGTGTGTGTGTGTGTGTGTGTGTGTGTGTGTGTGTGTGTGTGTGTGTGTGTGATCTGATTAATGCACAGTACACTGAGATAGAACAAGGTTTTTCAATAACAATGCCGAACAAGAGTTACAGTCACAGAGAAGGTGCAGTGCAGGTGAACAATAAGGTGCATGATCATAATGGAGTAGATCAGAAGGTCAAGAGTCCAACTTATTGTACTAGGGAACCATAGTCTTATAACAGTGAGGTAGTAACTGAGCTTGAGCCTTGGTGGGACGTACTTTCAGGCTTTTTAACTTCTGCATGATAGGAGAGAGAAGAGAGGAGGTGCAAGGTGGGTGGGATCTTTAATTATGCTGGCTTTTGTTTACTGAGGCAGTGAGAAGTGTAGACAGAGTCTACTGTGGAGAGGTTGGATTCGCCAATGTACTGTGGTCATGTGCAGAGCAATTGCCGTGCCAAGCTGTGATGCACAAAGTTAGGATGTTCTCTACGGTGCGAAGAGAGGAAGTGGTGAGAGTCAACGGGACGTGCTGAATTTCTCTAGCTCCTGTGGAAGTCGAGACGCTGGTGAGCTTTTCTCGTCTTGGTGTCTACGTGGTTGGACCAGGAGAGGCTGTGGGTGATGTTCACACCCAGGAATTTGAAGCTTTCGACCCTCTCAACCTCAATGCCGTTGTTGAAGAAGGGAGCATGTATGCCACCACTCCCTTCTTGAGTCAGTGACCAGCTCGTTTGTTTTGCTGACATTGAGGGAAAGGTTGTTGTCATCGCTCCATGCCCCTAAGCTTCCTGCACTGTGACTCATTGTTATTTGAGTTGAGGCCCACTACAGTGATATCATCTGCAAACTTGTAGATGAAGTTAGAGTAGAATCTGGCCAGCAATTGTAAGTGTACAAGGAGTAGAGTAGGAGGCATCAGAGTCTAGATCTTGGCAGAGGCATTGCTGCCTATTCTTACAGAATACTAATGCCTAGAAAATTCATTTTACACATTTTAACATTGCTGTAATGTTCATCGAAACACTGTTTAAATCTGCTGTCTGGTTCTCAGAAGTGAATGCCAACAGACACCCTGAATTCATCAGCTAGCTGTCTTCAAAACATTACATCAGTGGTGAATCTGGAGGAGTTTAATTAATCTGGACAAGTGATTTGATGGTAACCTTTACAACCTCAAACACAATGAGGATCTGCGAAACTGGATCATGGATAAAGTCTGACAAAGCATAAAACACAACAGTCAAAGTGAGGAACACACACACACAAAATGCTGGAGGAACTCAGCAGGTTAGGGATCATCTATGGAGAGGGATAAACAGTCGATATTTCTGGCTGAGACTCTTCATTAGGACTTAACAAGCAGTGGTGCAAACAGTTAGAAATTGCTGGAGACTTTGGTGAAATACCAAATCTCCTAATGAAGTAAAGACACTGGCAAGCCTTTGTTGTAATTGCAGATTAAAAACGGAAGGGATTCTGCAGATGCTGGACATCCAGAGCAAATAAATGCTGGAGGATCTCAGCAGGTCAGGCGGCATCTGTGGAGAAGAATAAAGAGCTGATGTTTTGGGCAGATACCCTTTATTCCTCCCCATAGATGCTGCCTGACTTGCTGAGTTCCTCCGCCATTTTGTCTGTGTTAAAATTAGTGATTTCATAGATGTGATCAGCCTGGGAGAGATCCTTTGAGATCTTGACACCCAGGAACTTGAAGCTGCTCACGCTTTCCACCACTGACCCCTCAATGAGGATTGGCGAAAGAAAGTTAAGTTGTCACCCAGGACACGAGGGATGATTGATTCCCCTGCTCTGCCCTAGGGCAGACAGGACCTTGAATTTATGAAAAATGTTTGAGACACTCAATGTGTTAGACAGCATCCCTGGAAGGTAACAGTTTAGGTCAAAGAACTTTTGCAAGGTCTCGAACTGGTTTTTCCTATTGTCAGTTCGTAACTTCTCCAGTCAGGGTTCTGAGTAGAGGAGCTGGAGCGTTATGTTCAGCTGTAGAAGACATTGGTGAGGCCACACTTGGAGTTTGTGCACAGCTCCAGTTATCTTTTTATCATCACTAAGCAGGAGAGGATGCAAAGAAGATTGTGAGAATGTTGCCAGGGTTTGAAGGAGTGGTGGGAAGGTTTGGACTTCATTTCTTGGAGGGTGAGAGATTGATGAGTGACCTTAAGAGGTGTATAACACCATAAGGGGCATAGATAGGGTGAATGCACATAACATTTTTCACAGGACAAGAGCCAGAGAGCAAAAGTTTAAGGTAAGAGGGGAAGATTTATAAGGAACTTGGGGGCAACTTTTCCACCAAAGGAGTGGTGTGTATATGGAATGAGCTGCCAGAGGAAGTGATTAAAGCAGGTACAATTGCAATCTTTAAAATATATTTGGGCAGGTATATGAGTAGGAAATCATAAACACAGGAGATTCTTCAGATGCCGGAAATCCAGAGCAAAACCCACAAAATGCTGGAGGAATACAGCAGGTCAGGCAGCATCTACGGAGAGGAATATACAGTCAATGTTTCGGGCTGGGACCCTTCATCATGACTTAATGGAAGGCGTTGGCCTAAAATTAACTGTTTATTCATTTCCAAAGATGTTGCCTGACATGCTGAGTTCCTCCAGCATCCTGTACCTGTCTTCTGCCAGGGGTAAGAAAAGTTTAGAGAATGTGGGCCAAATGTGGGCAAATGGGAATAGTTTAGGTGGGCACATTGGCTTGCATGGACTAGCTGGGCCAAAAGGCCTGATTCAATGTTGCACAACTCTGTACCTCTATAAATAAACACATTCATTCATTTTAACCCTCCATTTTGCCTGTGATTATGTCCCTCTCAATTTGCAATTAAGACCAAAAAAAAAACAATACTTTATTCAAAGTAAACATTGGCAAGAACTTATATCGAAGGATGATAAATGTTTGAAATAATCTCTTGGACAAGGATCTGGGAAATAGGATATAGTTGGATATTACGCTGCTGGGTTAGTGTACTGCAGGGAAAAGCTCTGATGTGCTAAATGGTTTGTTGATGTGCTAAATGTCTCGAATTTTTTTTCTCCCTTTATGAGACCTGACTTCAGAAAACTGTCAATGTTGTCACACTGCATGTTGTTTGGAAATACCATTTGCCTTTATGTTAGGAGACTGAAATTAATCCTACTTTTTCATTTTGAGATCACGTAACTGTGTTTTCTCAGTTTCTCAACACCTCAGTGGAGCCCTTCAATGGAAAGTTCTGGAAGGCCAATTGTTATTCAGACCAAACATCAGAGTAGGGAAGAAATGTGATCTGAGTGACTTTGACCGTGGAATGATTGTTGGTGCCAGATGGGGTGGTGGGAGTATCTCAGAAACTGCTGATCTCCTGGGATTTTCATGCACAACAGTCTCTAGGGTTTACAGAGAAAAGTGCAAAAAACAAAAAAAAAAACATCCAGTGAGAGTCAGTTCTGTGGGCTAAAATGCCCCGTTAATGAGAGCGGTCGGAGGAGAATGGCCAGAGTGGTTCAAGCTGTCAGGAAGGTGACAGTAACCGAAATAACCACATGTTACAACAGTGGTGTGCAGAAGAGCATTTCTGAATGAGTATGTTGAACCTTGAAGTGGATGGGCTACAGCAGCAGAAGACCGTGAACATACACTCAGTGGTCAGTTTATTAGAGAACTCCTGTACCTAATAAATTGGCTACTGAATGCACATTGCAGAATTGGATGTTTGTAGAACCATTACAGCAAGTTCAACTAGTGTCTGAAACAGACTGAAGTACAATAGAACAAGCCAATTGAAAGAACAGGTGAGGTGTGCTGTCAATGGAACAGGCGAGTTCTGCTGTCAATGGAGCAGGTGGGGTGTGCTGTAATTGGAACAAGTGAGGTGTACTGTCAATGGAACAGGTGGGGTGTGCTGTCAATGGAACAGGTGAGGTGTGCAGTCAATGGAACAGGTGAGGTGTGCTGTCAATGGAACAGGTGGGGTGTGCTGTCAATAAAACAGCTGGGGTGTGCTGTCAATGGAACATGTGAGGTGTGCTGTCAATGGAGCATGTGAGGTGTGCTGTCAATAAAACAGCTGGGGTGTGCTGTCAATGGAACAGGTGAGGTGTGCTGTCAATGGAACAGGTGAGGTGTGCTGTCAATGGAACAGGTGAGGTGTGCTTTCAATGGAACAGGTGAGGTGTGCTGTCAATGGAACAAGTGAGGTGTGCTGTCAATGGAACAGGTGAGGTGTGCTGTCAATGGAACAAGTGAGGTGTGCTGTCAATGGAACAGGTGAGGTGTGCTGTCAATGGAACAGGTGAGGTGTGCTGTCAATGGAACATGTGTGGTGTGCTGTCAATAAAACAGGTGAGGTGTGCTGTCAATGGAACAGGTGAGGTGTGCTGTCAATGGAACAGGTGAGGTGTGCTGTCAATGGAACAGGTGAGGTGTGCTGTCAATGGAACAGGTGAGGTGTGCTGTCAATGGAGCATGTGAGGTGTGCTGTCAATAAAACAGCTGGGGTGTGCTGTCAATGGAACAGGTGAGGTGTGCTGTCAGTGGAACAGGTGGGGTGTGCTGTCGATGGAACAGGTGAGGTGTGCTGTCAATAAAACAGGTGAGGTGTGCTGTCAATGGAACATGTGTGGTGTGCTGTCAATAAAACAGCTGGGGTGTGCTGTCAATGGAACAGGTGAGGTGTGCTGTCAATGGAACAGGTGTGGTGTGCTGTCAATGGAACAGGTGTGGTGTGCTGTCAATGGAACAGGTGTGGTGTGCTGTCAATGGAACATGTGAGGTGTGCTGTCAATGGAACAGGTGTGGTGTGCTGTCAATGGAACAGGTGTGGTGTGCTGTCAATGGAACAGGTGTGGTGTACTGTCAATGGAACAGCTGGGGTGTGCTGTCAATAAAACAGCTGGGGTGTGCTGTCAATAAAACAGGTGAGGTGTGCTGTCAATGGAACAGGTGAGGTGTGCTGTCAATGGAACAGCTGGGGTGTGCTGTCAATGGAACAGGTGAGGTGTGCTGTCAATGGAACAGGTGAGGTGTGCTGTCAATGGAACAGGTGTGGTGTGCTGTCAATGGAACAGGTGTGGTGTGCTGTCAATGGAACAGGTGTGGTGTGCTGTCAATGGAACAGGTGTGGTGTGCTGTCAATGGAACAGGTGAGGTGTGCTGTCAATAAAACAGCTGGGGTGTGCTGTCAATGGAACAAGTGAGGTGTACTGTCAATGGAACAGGTGAGATGTGCTGTTAATGGAACATGTGAGGGGTGCTGTCAATGGAACAGGTGAGGTGTGCTGTCAATGGAACATGTGAGGGGTGCTGTCAATGGAACATGTGAGGGGTGCTGTCAATGGAACAGGTGAGGTGTGCTGTCAATGGAACATGTGAGGGGTGCTGTCAATGGAACAGGTGATGTGTGCTGTCAATGGAACATGTGAGGTGTGCTGTCAATAAAACAGCTGGGGTGTGCTGTCAATAAAACAGCTGGGGTGTGCTGTCAATAAAACAGCTGGGGTGTGCTGTCAATGGAACAAGTGAAGTGTGCTGTCAATGGAACAAGTGAGGTGTGCTGTCAATGGAACAGGTGAGGTGTGCTGTCAATGGAACAGCTGGGGTGTGCTGTCAATAAAACAGCTGGGGTGTGCTGTCAATGGAACAGGTGATGTGTGCTGTCAATAAAACAGCTGGGGTGTGCTGTCAATGGAACAGGTGAGGTGTGCTGTCAATGGAACAGGTGATGTGTGCTGTCAATAAAACAGCTGGGGTGTGCTGTCAATGGAACAGGTGAGGTGTGCTGTCAATAAAACATCTGGGGTGTGCTGTCAATGGAACAGGTGGGGTGTGCTGTCAATGGAACAGGTGAGGTGTGCTGTCAATAAAACAGGTGAGGTGTACTGTCAATGGAACAGGTGAGGTGTGCTGTCAATAAAACAGGTGAGGTGTACTGTCAATGGAACAAGTGAGGTGTGCTGTAATAGGAACAAGTGAGGTGTGCTGTCAATGGAACAAGTGAGGTGTACTGTCAATGGAACAGGTGAGGTGTGCTGTCAATGGAACAGGTGAGGTGTGCTGTCAATAAAATAGCTGGGGTGTGCTGTCAATGGAACATGTGAGATGTACTGTAAATGGAACAGCTGGGGTGTGCTGTCAATGGAACAGGTGAGGTGTGCTGTCAATGGAACAGGTGAGATGTACTGTAAATGGAACAGGTGGGGTGTGCTGTCAATGGAACATGTGTGGTGTGCTGTCAATGGAACAGGTGAGATGTACTGTAAATGGAACAGCTGGGGTGTGCTGTCAATGGAACAGGTGAGGTGTGCTGTCAATGGAACAGGTGAGATGTACTGTAAATGGAACAGGTGAGGTGTGCTGTCAATGGAACAGGTGAGGTGTGCTGTCAATGGAACAGGTGAGGTGTGCTGTCAATGGAACATGTGTGGTGTGCTGTCAATGGAACAGGTGAGATGTACTGTAAATGGAACAGCTGGGGTGTGCTGTCAATGGAACAGGTGAGGTGTGCTGTCAATGGAACAGGTGTGGTGTGCTGTCAATGGAACAGGTGAGATGTACTGTAAATGGAACAGCTGGGGTGTGCTGTCTATGGAACAGGTGTGGTGTGCTGTCAATGGAACAGGTGTGGTGTGCTGTCAATAAAATAGCTGGGGTGTGCTGTCAATGGAACAGGTGTGGTGTGCTGTCAATGGAACAGGTGAGATGTACTGTAAATGGAACAGCTGGGGTGTGCTGTCAATGGAACAGGTGAGGTGTGCTGTCAATGGAACAGGTGAGGTGTGCTGTCAATAAAATAGCTGGGGTGTGCTGTCAATGGAACAGGTGAGGAGTGCTGTCAATGGAACAGGTGTGGTGTACTGTCAATGGAACAGGTGAGGTGTACTGTCAATGCAACAGGTGTGGTGTACTGTCAATGGAACAGGTGGGGTGTGCTGTAAATGGAACAGATGAGGTGTGCTGTCAATGGAACAGGTGTGGTGTGCTGTAAATGGAACAGATGAGGTGTGCTGTCAATGGAACAGGTGTGGTGTGCTGTCAATGGAACAGGTGAGATGTACTGTAAATGGAACAGCTGGGGTGTGCTGTCAATGGAACAGATGAGGTGTGCTGTCAATAAAACAGCTTGGGTGTGCTGTCAATGAAACAGCTGGGGTGTGCTGTCAATGGAACAGGTGAGGTGTGCTGTCAATAAAACAGCTGGGGTGTGCTGTCAATAAAACAGGTGAGGAGTGTGCTGTAAATGGAACATGTGAGGTGTGCTGTCAATAAAACAGCTGGGGTGTGCTGTCAATGGAACAGGTGGGGTGTGCTGTCAATAAAACAGCTGGGGTGTGCTGTCAATGAAACAGATGAGGTGTGCTGTCAATAAAACAGCTGGGGTGTGCTGTCAATAAAACAGCTGGGGTGTGCTGTCGATGGAACAGGTGAGGTGTGCTGTCAATAAAACAGGTGAGGAGTACTGTCAATGGAACATGTGGGGTGTGCTGTCAATGGAACAGGTGAGGTGTGCTGTCAATGGAACAAGTGAGGTGTGCTGTAAATGGAACAGATGAGGTGTGCTTTCAATGGAACAGGTGAGGTGTGCTGTCAATGGAACAGGTGAGATGTACTGTAAATGGAACAGCTGGGGTGTGCTGTCAAAGGAACAGGTGAGGTGTGCTGTCAATAAAACAGCTGGGGTGTGCTGTAATTGGAACAGGTGTGGTGTGCTGTCAATAAAACAGTTGGGGTGTGCTGTAAATGGAACAGCTGGGGTGTGCTGTCAATGGAACAGGTGAGGTGTGCTGTCAATGGAACAGGTGAGGAGTGTGCTGTAAATGGAACAGGTGTGGTGTGCTGTCAATAAAACAGCTGGGGTGTGCTGTCAATGGAACAGCTGGGGTGTGCTGTAAATGGAACAGGTGTGGTGTGCTGTCAATAAAATAGCTGGGGTGTGCTGTCAATGGAACAGGTGAGGTGTGCTGTAAATGGAACAGGTGATATGTGCTGTCAATGGAACAGGTGTGGTGTGCTGTCAATGGAACATGTGAGGTGTGCTGTCAATGGAACAGGTGAGGTGTGCTGTAAATGGAACAGGTGAGGTGTGCTGTAAATGGAACAAGTGAGGTGTGCTGTAAATGGAACAGGTGATGTGTGCTGTCAATGGAACTGGTGGGGTGTGCTGTAAATGGAACAGGTGAGGTGTGCTGTCAATAAAACAGCTGGGGTGTGCTGTCAATGGAACAGGTGAGGTGTGCTGTAAATGGAACAGGTGAGGTGTACTGTCAATGGAACAGGTGAGGTGTGCTGTCAATGGAACAGGTGAGGTGTGCTGTCAATAAAACAGCTGGGGTGTGCTGTCAATAAAACAGCTGGGGTGTGCTGTCAATAAAATAGCTGGGGTGTGCTGTCAATAAAACAGGTGGTGTGTGCTGTCAATGGAACAGGTGAGGTGTACTGTCAATGGAACAGGTGAGGTGTGCTGTCAATGGAACAGGTGAGGTGTGCTGTCAATGGAACAGGTGAGATGTAGTGTAAATGGAACAGGTGAGGTGTGCTGTCAATGGAACAGGTGGTGTGTGCTGTCAATGGAACAGGTGAGGTGTGCTGTCAATGGAACAGGTGAGGTGTGCTGTCAATGGAACAGGTGTGGTGTGCTGTCAATGGAACAGGTGAGGTGTGCTGTAAATGGAACAGATGAGGTGTGCTGTCAATGGAACAGGTGTGGTGTGCTGTAAATGGAACAGATGAGGTGTGCTGTCAATGGAACAGGTGTGGTGTGCTGTCAATGGAACAAGTGAGGTGTGCTGTAAATGGAACAGCTGGGGTGTGCTGTCAATGGAACAGGTGAGGAGTGCTGTCAATGGAACAGGTGTGGTGTACTGTCAATGGAACAGGTGAGGTGTACTGTCAATGCAACAGGTGTGGTGTACTGTCAATGGAACAGGTGGGGTGTGCTGTAAATGGAACAGATGAGGTGTGCTGTCAATGGAACAGGTGTGGTGTGCTGTAAATGGAACAGATGAGGTGTGCTGTCAATGGAACAGGTGTGGTGTGCTGTCAATGGAACAGGTGAGATGTACTGTAAATGGAACAGCTGGGGTGTGCTGTCAATGGAACAGATGAGGTGTGCTGTCAATAAAACAGCTTGGGTGTGCTGTCAATGAAACAGCTGGGGTGTGCTGTCAATGGAACAGGTGAGGTGTGCTGTCAATAAAACAGCTGGGGTGTGCTGTCAATAAAACAGGTGAGGAGTGTGCTGTAAATGGAACATGTGAGGTGTGCTGTCAATAAAACAGCTGGGGTGTGCTGTCAATGGAACAGGTGGGGTGTGCTGTCAATAAAACAGCTGGGGTGTGCTGTCAATGAAACAGATGAGGTGTGCTGTCAATAAAACAGCTGGGGTGTGCTGTCAATAAAACAGCTGGGGTGTGCTGTCGATGGAACAGGTGAGGTGTGCTGTCAATAAAACAGGTGAGGTGTACTGTCAATGGAACATGTGGGGTGTGCTGTCAATGGAACAGGTGAGGTGTGCTGTCAATGGAACAAGTGAGGTGTGCTGTAAATGGAACAGATGAGGTGTGCTTTCAATGGAACAGGTGTGGTGTGCTGTCAATGGAACAGGTGAGATGTACTGTAAATGGAACAGCTGGGGTGTGCTGTCAAAGGAACAGGTGAGGTGTGCTGTCAATAAAACAGCTGGGGTGTGCTGTAATTGGAACAGGTGTGGTGTGCTGTCAATAAAACAGTTGGGGTGTGCTGTAAATGGAACAGCTGGGGTGTGCTGTCAATGGAACAGGTGAGGTGTGCTGTCAATGGAACAGGTGAGGAGTGTGCTGTAAATGGAACAGGTGTGGTGTGCTGTCAATAAAACAGCTGGGGTGTGCTGTCAATGGAACAGCTGGGGTGTGCTGTAAATGGAACAGGTGTGGTGTGCTGTCAATAAAATAGCTGGGGTGTGCTGTCAATGGAACAGGTGAGGTGTGCTGTAAATGGAACAGGTGATATGTGCTGTCAATGGAACAGGTGTGGTGTGCTGTCAATGGAACATGTGAGGTGTGCTGTCAATGGAACAGGTGAGGTGTGCTGTAAATGGAACAGGTGAGGTGTGCTGTAAATGGAACAAGTGAGGTGTGCTGTAAATGGAACAGGTGATGTGTGCTGTCAATGGAACTGGTGGGGTGTGCTGTAAATGGAACAGGTGAGGTGTGCTGTCAATAAAACAGCTGGGGTGTGCTGTCAATGGAACAGGTGAGGTGTGCTGTAAATGGAACAGGTGAGGTGTACTGTCAATGGAACAGGTGAGGTGTGCTGTCAATGGAACAGGTGAGGTGTGCTGTCAATAAAACAGCTGGGGTGTGCTGTCAATAAAACAGCTGGGGTGTGCTGTCAATAAAATAGCTGGGGTGTGCTGTCAATAAAACAGGTGGTGTGTGCTGTCAATGGAACAGGTGAGGTGTACTGTCAATGGAACAGGTGAGGTGTGCTGTCAATGGAACAGGTGAGGTGTGCTGTCAATGGAACAGGTGAGATGTAGTGTAAATGGAACAGGTGAGGTGTGCTGTCAATGGAACAGGTGGTGTGTGCTGTCAATGGAACAGGTGAGGTGTGCTGTCAATGGAACAGGTGAGGTGTGCTGTCAATGGAACAGGTGTGGTGTGCTGTCAATGGAACAGGTGGGGTGTGCTGTCAATGGAACAGGTGAGGTGTACTGTCAATGGAACAGGTGAGGTGTGCTGTCAATGGAACAGGTGAGGTGTGCTGTCAATAAAACAGCTGGGGTGTGCTGTCAATGGAACAGGTGAGGTGTGCTGTCAATGGAACAGGTGTGGTGTGCTGTCAATGGAACAGGTGGGGTGTGCTGTCAATGGAACAGGTGAGGTGTACTGTCAATGGAACAGGTGAGGTGTGCTGTCAATGGAACAGGTGAGGTGTGCTGTCAATGGAACAGGTGAGGTGTGCTGTCAATAAAACAGCTGGGGTGTGCTGTCAATGGAACAGGTGAGGTGTGCTGTCAATGGAACAGGTGTGGTGTGCTGTCAATGGAACAGGTGGGGTGTGCTGTCAATGGAACAGGTGAGGTGTGCTGTCAATGGAACAGGTGAGGAGTGTGCTGTAAATGGAACAGGTGTGGTGTGCTGTCAATGGAACAGGTGTGGTGTGCTGTCAATAAAACAGCTGGGGTGTGCTGTCAATGGAACAGGTGAGGTGTGCTGTAAATGGAACAGGTGATGTGTGCTGTCAATGGAACAGGTGAAGTGTGCTGTCAATGGAACAAGTGAGGTGTGCTGTCAATGGAACAGGTGAGGTGTGCTGTCAATGGAACAGGTGAGGTGTGCTGTCAATAAAACAGCTGGGGTGTGCTGTCAATGGAACAGGTGGGGTGTGCTGTCAATAAAACAGCTGGGGTGTGCTGTCAATGGAACAGCTGGGGTGTGCTGTCAATAAAACAGCTGGGGTGTGCTGTCAATGGAACAGGTGGGGTGTGCTGTCAATAAAATAGCTGGTGTGTGCTGTCAATGGAACAGGTGAGGTGTGCTGTCAATGGAACAGCTGGGGTGTGCTGTAAATGGAACAGATGAGGTGTGCTGTCAATGGAACAGGTGTGGTGTGCTGTCAATGGAACAGGTGAGGTGTGCTGTCAATAAAACAGGTGGGGTGTGCTGTCAATGGAACAGGTGAGGTGTACTGTCAATGGAACAGGTGAGGTGTGCTGTCAATGGAACAGGTGTGGTGTGCTGTCAATGGAACATGTGAGGTGTGCTGTCAATAAAACAGCTGGGGTGTGCTGTCAATAAAACAGGTGGGGTGTGCTGTCAATGGAACAGGTGAGGTGTACTGTCAATGGAACAGGTGAGGTGTGCTGTCAATGGAACAGGTGAGGTGTGCTGTCAATAAAACAGCTGGGGTGTGCTGTCAATGGAACAGGTGAGGTGTGCTGTAAATGGAACAGGTGTGGTGTGCTGTCAATGGAACAGGTGAGGAGTGTGCTGTAAATGGAACAGGTGAGGTGTGCTGTAAATGGAACAGGTGTGGTGTGCTGTCAATGGAACAGGTGAGGAGTGTGCTGTAAATGGAACAGGTGAGGTGTGCTCTAAATGGAACAGGTGATGTGTGCTGTCAATGGAACAGGTGAAGTGTGCTGTCAATGGAACAAGTGAGGTGTGCTGTCAATGGAACAGGTGAGGTGTGCTGTCAATGGAACTGGTGAGGTGTGCTGTCAATAAAACAGCTGGGGTGTGCTGTCAATGGAACAGGTGAGGTGTGCTGTAAATGGAACAGGTGATGTGTGCTGTCAATGTAACAGGTGAAGTGTGCTGTCAATGGAACAAGTGAGGTGTGCTGTCAATGGAACAAGTGAGGTGTGCTGTCAATGGAACAGCTGGGGTGTGCTGTCAATAAAACAGCTGGGGTGTGCTGTCAATGGAACAGGTGATGTGTGCTGTCAATGGAACAAGTGAGGTGTGCTGTCAATGGAACAGGTGAGGTGTGCTGTAAATGGAACAGGTGAGGTGTGCTGTCAATGGAACAAGTGAGGTGTGCTGTCAATGGAACAGGTGAGGTGTGCTGTAAATAAAACAGCTGGGGTGTGCTGTCAATGGAACAGGTGGGGTGTGCTGTCAATAAAACAGCTGGGGTGTGCTGTCAATGGAACAGCTGGGGTGTGCTGTCAATAAAACAGCTGGGGTGTGCTGTCAATAAAACAGCTGGGGTGTGCTGTCAATAAAACAGGTGAGGTGTGCTGTCAATGGAACATGTGAGGTGTGCTGTCAATGGAACAGGTGAGGTGTGTTGTAATAGGAACAAGTGAGGTGTGCTGTCAATGGAACATGTGAGGTGTGCTGTCAATGGAACAGGTGAGGTGTGCTGTCAATGGAACAGGTGAGGTGTGTTGTAATAGGAACAAGTGAGGTGTGCTGTCAATAAAACAGCTGGGGTGTGCTGTCAATAAAACAGCTGGGGTGTGCTGTCAATAAAACAGCTGGGGTGTGCTGTCAATAAAACAGGTGAGGTGTGCTGTCAATGGAACATGTGAGGTGTGCTGTCAATGGAACAGGTGAGGTGTGTTGTAATAGGAACAAGTGAGGTGTGCTGTCAATAAAACAGCTGGGGTGTGCTGTCAATAAAACAGCTGGGGTGTGCTGTCAATAAAACAGCTGGGGTGTGCTGTCAATAAAACAGGTGAGGTGTGCTGTCAATGGAACATGTGAGGTGTGTTGTAATAGGAACAAGTGAGGTGTGCTGTCAATAAAACAGCTGGGGTGTGCTGTCAATAAAACAGGTGAGGTGTGCTGTCAATGGAACATGTGAGGTGTGCTGTCAATGGAACAGGTGAGGTGTGTTGTAATAGGAACAAGTGAGGTGTGCTGTCAATGGAACAGGTGAGGTGTGCTGTCAATGGAACAGGTGGGGTGTGCTGTCAATGGAACATGTGAGGTGTGCTGTAAATGGAACAGGTGTGGTGTGCTGTCAATGGAACAGGTGAGGAGTGTGCTGTAAATGGAACAGGTGTGGTGTGCTGTCAATGGAACAGGTGTGGTGTGCTGTCAATAAAACAGCTGGGGTGTGCTGTCAATGGAACAGGTGAGGTGTGCTGTCAATAAAACAGGTGAAGTGTGCTGTCAATGGAACAGGTGTGGTGTGCTGTCAATGGAACAGGTGAGGTGTGCTGTCAATGGAACAGGTGAGGTGTGCTGTCAATGGAACAGGTGAGGTGTGCTGTCAATGGAACAGGTGAGGTGTGCTGTCAATGGAACAGGTGTGGTGTGCTGTCAATGGAACAGGTGTGGTGTGCTGTCAATGGAACAGGTGAGGTGTGCTGTCAATGGAACAGGTGAAGTGTGCTGTCAATGGAACAGGTGTGGTGTGCTGTCAATGGAACAGGTGAGGTGTGCTGTCAATGGAACAGGTGAGGTGTGCTGTCAATGGAACAGGTGAGGTGTGCTGTCAATGGAACAGGTGAGGTGTGCTGTCAATAAAACAGCTGGGGTGTGCTGTCAATGGAACAGGTGAAGTGTGCTGTCAATGGAACAAGTGAGGTGTGCTGTCAATGGAACAGGTGAGGTGTGCTGTCAATGGAACAGGTGAGGTGTGCTGTCAATAAAACAGCTGGGGTGTGCTGTCTATGGAACAGGTGAGGTGTGCTGTCAATGGAACAGGTGAGGTGTGCTGTAAATGGAACAGGTGATGTGTGCTGTCAATGGAACAAGTGAGGTGTGCTGTCAATGGAACAGCTGGGGTGTGCAGTCAATAAAACAGCTGGGGTGTGCTGTCAATGGAACAGGTGAGGTGTGCTGTAAATGGAACAGGTGAGGTGTGCTGTCAATGGAACAGGTGAGGTGTGCTGTAAATGGAACAGGTGATGTGTGCTGTCAATGGAACAGGTGAAGTGTGCTGTCAATGGAACAAGTGAGGTGTGCTGTCAATGGAACAGCTGGGGTGTGCTGTCAATAAAACAGCTGGGGTGTGCTGTCAATGGAACAGGTGAGGTGTGCTGTCAATGGAACAGGTGAGGTGTGCTGTCAATGGAACAAGTGAGGTGTGCTGTCAATGGAACAGGTGAGGTGTGCTGTAAATAAAACAGCTGGGGTGTGCTGTCAATGGAACAGGTGGGGTGTGCTGTCAATAAAACAGCTGGGGTGTGCTGTCAATGGAACAGCTGGGGTGTGCTGTCAATAAAACAGCTTGGGTGTGCTGTCAATAAAACAGCTGGGGTGTGCTGTCAATAAAACAGGTGAGGTGTGCTGTCAATGGAACATGTGAGGTGTGCTGTCAATGGAACAGGTGAGGTGTGCTGTAATAGGAACAAGTGAGGTGTGCTGTCAATGGAACAGGTGATGTGTGCTGTCAATGGAACAGGTGGGGTGTGCTGTAAATGGAACAGGTGTGGTGTGCTGTCAATAAAACAGGTGGTTTGTGCTGTCAATGGAACAGGTGAGGTGTACTGTCAATGGAACAGGTGAGGTGTGCTGTAAATGGAACAGGTGAGGTGTGCTGTCAATGGAACAGGTGAGGTGTGCTGTAAATGGAACAGGTGATGTGTGCTGTCAATGGAACAGGTGAAGTGTGCTGTCAATGGAACAAGTGAGGTGTGCTGTCAATGGAACAGCTGGGGTGTGCTGTCAATAAAACAGCTGGGGTGTGCTGTCAATGGAACAGGTGAGGTGTGCTGTCAATGGAACAGGTGAGGTGTGCTGTAAATGGAACAGGTGATGTGTGCTGTCAATGGAACAGGTGAGGTGTGCTGTCAATGGAACAAGTGAGGTGTGCTGTCAATGGAACAGGTGAGGTGTGCTGTAAATAAAACAGCTGGGGTGTGCTGTCAATGGAACAGGTGGGGTGTGCTGTCAATAAAACAGCTGGGGTGTGCTGTCAATGGAACAGCTGGGGTGTGCTGTCAATAAAACAGCTGGGGTGTGCTGTCAATAAAACAGCTGGGGTGTGCTGTCAATAAAACAGGTGAGGTGTGCTGTCAATGGAACATGTGAGGTGTGCTGTCAATGGAACAAGTGAGGTGTGTTGTAATAGGAACAAGTGAGGTGTGCTGTCAATGGAACAGGTGATGTGTGCTGTCAATGGAACAGGTGGGGTGTGCTGTAAATGGAACAGGTGTGGTGTGCTGTCAATAAAATAGCTGGGGTGTGCTGTCAATGGAACAGGTGAGGTGTGCTGTAATAGGAACAAGTGAGGTGTGCTGTCAATGGAACAGGTGATGTGTGCTGTCAATGGAACAGGTGGGGTGTGCTGTAAATGGAACAGGTGTGGTGTGCTGTCAATAAAATAGCTGGGGTGTGCTGTCAATGGAACATGTGAGGTGTGCTGTCAATAAAATAGCTGGGGTGTGCTGTCAATGGAACAGGTGGGGTGTGCTGTCAATGGAACAGGTGAGGTGTGCTGTCAATGGAACAGGTGGGGTGTGCTGTCAATGGAACATGTGAGGTGTGCTGTCAATAAAACAGGTGAGGTGTGCTGTCAATAAAACAGGTGGGGTGTGCTGTCAATGGAACAGGTGGGGTGTGCTGTCAATGGAACATGTGAGGTGTGCTGTCAATAAAATAGCTGGGGTGTGCTGTCAATGGAACAGGTGAGGTGTGCTGTCAATGGAACAGGTGAGGTGTGCTGTCAATAAAACAGGTGAGGTGTGCTGTCAATGGAACAGATGAGGTGTGCTGTCAATGGAACAAGTGAGGAAAATTGCAAATGTTACTCCACTCTTCAAGAAGGGAGAGAGGCAGAAGAAAGGAAACTATAGGCCAGTTAGTCTGACCTCAGTGGTTGGAAAGATGTTGGAGTCTATTATTAAGGATGTGGTTTCAGGGTATTTAGAGGTACATGATAAAATAGGCCATAGTCAGCATGGTTTACTCAAGGGAAACTCTTGCCTGACAAATCTGTTCAAATTCTTTGAAGAAAAAGCAAGCAGGATAGACAAAAGAGAATCAATTGATGTTGTGTACTTAAATTTTCAGTAGGCCTTCGACAAGGTGCCACACGTGAGGCTACTTAACAAATTATGAGCCCATGGTATTACAGGAAAGATTCTAGCATGGATAAAGCAGTGGCTGATTGCTAGGAGGCAAAGAGTGGCAGTAAAGAGAGGCTTTTCTGGTTGGCTGCCATGACTAGTAATGTTCCACAGGAGTCTGTGTTGGGACCAATTTTTTTTACTTTACATGTCAATGATTTGGATGATGGAATTGATGGCTTTGTTGCAAAGTTTGCAGATAATATGAAGATAGGTGAAGAGGCAGGAAGTTTGAATAAGTAGAGAAGCTGCAGAAGGACAGACAGATTAAGAGAATAGGCAAAGAAATGGCAGGTGGAAGGAATACAGTGTTGGGAAGTGTATGGTCATGCACTTTGGTAAAAGAAATGAAAAGTAGACTATTTTCTAAATGGAGAGAAAATATAAAAATCTGAGGTGCAAAGGGACTTGGAAATCCTTGTGCAAGATATTATAAAGGTTAATTTGCAGGTTGAGTCTATGGTGAGGAAGGCAAATGTAAGTTAGTATTCATTTCAAGAGGACTAGAATATAAAAACAAGGATGTAATGTTGAAGTTTTATAAAGCACTGGTGAGGCCTCACTTGGAGTACTGTGAGCAGTTTTTGGCCCCTTATCTTAGAAGGAGGTTCATGAAAATGATCCCAGGTTTGAAAAGCTTGTCACATGAAGAGCATTTGATGCCTCTGGGCTTGCTTTCACAAACATTTAGAAGAATGAGGGGTGACATCATTAAAACCTATCAAATAGTGAAAGACCTTCATAGAGTGGATGTGGAGAGGATGCTTCCTATGGTGGGAGAGTCTAAGACCAGAGGGCGTAGCCTCAGAATAGAGGTGTGTCCTTTTAGAATGGAGATGAGAAGGAATTTCTTTAGACAGAAAGTGGTGAATCTGTGCAATTCTTTGCCACATGGAGCTGTGGAGGCCGAATCTTTGTGTATATTTAAAGCAGAGGCTGATAGATTCTTGATTGGTCAGGGCAAGAAGGGATAGGGTACAAAGGGTAGAAATTGGAGCTGAGAGGAAAATTGGATCAGCCGTGAAGAAATGGTGGAGCAGACTATATGTGTCAAATGACCGAATTCTGCTCCTGTCTCTTTATGTTCCTATGGAAGTGGAGGAGCTGCTGGGCTTTCTTGGCTGTGGTGTCCACAGTGCAAGCTCAGTGAGGCTTGGATTGGTGATACACACACATAGTGCTGGAGGAACTCAGCAGGTCAGACACCATCTGTGGCAGGAGTTCTTGACCTTTTTCATGCCATGGATCAATACCATTAAGCAGGGGTTCCATGGAGCCCAGGTTGGAAACTCCTGGTCCGTGGAATTGAATAAACAGTGCATGTTTTGGGCCAAGATAACCTTGGAGTAATTGGAGATTACTCCGGCCACATGAAACCAATTTAGTTCAGGAGGCACCAAGGAAAAGGTGAAAAATGTGAGAATGTGAGCCCAATAAAGTCACAGATGTTTAAAAAAACTACACCTAGTCAAAGGTCTCAGAGGATTGCAGCATGCTCTGACTAGCAAAAGGGTATTTGATGGAATCTGGTAGAGGCAATAAAGGACTGCTCCTATTGGCGGAGCACCATAAGACCATATGACATTTCGGGCCAAGGGTGGGCCAAAAACACAGAATAAAGGTGGGTATTCTTGGTGTGTGTTGTATAGAATAGAGGTGATTGGCAAAACAATAAAAAGAGGCAATTTTTCTTAAGCATCCAATGCTAGGACCTGGAATGTCCTGTCATAAGATCAGAAGACATAGGAGCCGAACTTGGCCCATCAGGAAGGAATTTCTTTAGTCAGAGAATGGTAAATCTATGGAATCCATTACCACCTGTGGCTGTGGAAGCCAAGTCATTGGGTGTATTTAAAGTGGAGGTTGATGGTGTTTTGGTTAGTCAAGGTGTCAAAGGTTACAAGGAGAAAGGAGGAGAATGGGGTTGCAAAGGATAATAAATCAGCCATGATGGAATGGTAGAGCAGACTCAATGGGTCAAATGGCCTAATTCTGCTCCTATATCTTATGGTCTAAATGTCAATTTATTTCATGCTGTTGAAAACAAAATGTAGGTGTGATCCTTTTTCTGATAAAGTCCTGTCAGTAATTTGTTGTTTGTCTTATTGATGCAGGGTTTATTGATCACGATACGTTTGAATGGCCTGGAGCATCTCGCTTCTGAATGAGAATCCAGAGAGTGAACTATTGTTCAAAAGAATGGGCTTTTGAAGAAGTGAAAATATCCCCGGAGCATTGAAGAAAAACCTCGATTCCTTCTTCTTCATTCACCTTTTATTTGTCAAGTGCTTCCATTTGTAAAAAGCAATGAACACAGATATGACAGGAACTGATCCATTGCTGTTGGTTATATTTAAAACTAATAGTAGCCACTCCTCACTACTAGAACTGTGTTAAACGTCAGTTGCTGTTTTATCAAGAATGGCCCGTGTTGGGCTGTTAGTGGCAATTGTTCTACTGAGCCAGATTGGCGACGCACATGGAGATTGCTGGCTGATTGAGGGAGAGAAAGGTTATGTTTGGCTGGCCATCTGCAGTCAGAACCAACCTCCTTACGAGTCCATTCCTCAGCACATCAACAGCACCGTACTGGACCTTCGCCTCAACGAGAACAAGCTGAAGGTTCTCCTGTACAGCTCCCTCAGCCGCTTCGGCAACCTAACTGACTTGAACCTGACGAAGAACGAGATTAGCTACATCGAAGACGGGGCGTTTTTGGTTCAGTCTAACCTGCGTGTGCTACAACTGGGCTACAACAAGCTGACCAACCTCACGGAGAACATGTTCCGGGGACTAACCAGGCTGGAGTACATGTATGTCCAGCACAACTTGATTGAGAGCATCTCAGTCAACAGTTTCTGGGAGTGCCCCAACCTCATCAGCATTGACCTGTCTGCCAACAGGCTGGCGAAGCTGGAGGGTAGCACGTTCACCAGCCTCAGCGGCCTGATGGTGTGTGAGCTGGCAGGCAACCCGTTCAACTGCTCCTGCGAGCTGGTTGGCTTTCTCAACTGGCTTGCCGAGTTCAACAACGTCACCAAGACCTACGATCGGCTTCAGTGCGAGAGCCCAGCAGAATACGCCGGCTACCCTCTCCTCAGTCCGAGACCCAACAGCCACCGGAACGCCATCACCCTCCTTGCTTCCTCTTGCCGCAATGGCGTCAAGATCATTCCGTTCTCCACGCCCATGGCTTCCAAAGACCCTGAAACCTACTCTTCGGGGATTAACCCGGCAGAATTCTCGTCAACAGAGCCGATTACAACATTCACGCTGGACGCCTTGAACAGCCCGACCATCAAACTGCACCACGTGACTATCACCGGAGCCACCCTGGTAGTTCAGATCCCTTCTCCCTACAGCAGAATGTACATCCTCGTTCAGTACAATAACAGTTACGTTTCGGACGTCACCAATCTGCGCAACAGGAAGGAGTACATTAAGCTGGAGAAGCTGAAGGCCCTGACTGATTACACCTTCTGTGTGGCTTCCATCCAGAAGTCACAGAGGTTCAACCACACCTGCCTGACCTTTGCGACCAGAGGGAGGATGATAAACCAGCCCTCCAATTCTTCCACCACCACCCATTACATCATGACCATCCTGGGGTGCTTGTTTAGCATGGTCATTGTGCTGGGTGTGGTCTACTACTGCCTGCGGAAGAGGAGGATCCAAGAGGAGAAGCAGAAGTCCATTAACGTTAAGAAAACCATCTTGGAGATGAGGTACGGACCCGAGTCTGAGACCGGCAGCATGATACACCAGATGCAGAAGTTCCACGAGCAGCCGATTTCCGTATCGAGGATGTCCTCACTGCCATCTGTGTCGGGGGATAAGGGACAATTTAAACCAATGGACATAAATGAGACCCCCAAGACCACCAAGGGCAACTATATCGAAGTCCGTACTGGGGAGACCTTGGAACGCAAGGAAGAGGAGATCAAACAGACAGACAATGGGCAAGGGTCAACTGCAGAGATCTCTACCATTGCACAAGAAGTGGACAAGGTCAATCAGATCATTAACAACTGTATTGATGCATTGAAGTTGGATTCCGCTGCCTTTATAGGCACCGACTCTGAGGTGTCCATTGACCGCCAGGTCACGCCCAGCACCTCCTCCTCCCAGCTGGAGAGGCCTGGTTTCCTCTCGCCCACCTACAAGGAAGGGGGTTACCCGCTGCAGCGCCAGAGCAGCACGGACGCGGCCCGAAAGCGTTGCAGCATCTCCTCGAGCGGCTCTGGGAAGAGCGCGCGTGTCTTCAGCCTCGACATTCCCGAACCTCCTTCCAAGGCAGAGTCAAAATACATCGAGAAGAGTGCGCCGGCTCCCACCTCCTTAAAGCGTCTTCCTTCTGTGGCATCGGGAGAGATCCATCATCTGGAGGTACAGCAAACCTACCACAGCAGCGAGCATCGACACTCCTTCCCTGCCTTATACTACGAAGAACATGGGGACACTATAAGAGAGAGGTCCGCGTTATTAAAGCCACTCTCCCGATCCAAAAGGGACTCTGCCTACTCCCAGCTCTCTCCCAGACACCAGTTCTCTGGATATTCTTCCAGCCCGGAATATTCGTCGGAAAGCACTCTCAAGATCTGGGAGAGATTCCGTCCCTATAAAAAGCACCCTCGGGAGGAGGTGTATATGGCCGCTGGACACGCCTTGCGAAAAAAAGTCCAGTTTGCTAAAGATGAAGACTTACATGATATTTTAGATTATTGGAAAGGTGTATCTGCTCAACAGAAAATGTGACTGGGGCTCAAGACTGCATTGATAAGTTTACAGAGAGAAAAAAACGTAGGGTTAATGGGTCCTTTTCATCTATTTAATGTTCAGATTTTGTCATTTTCTAAGTCCATAAAGTGCCCCCAAAATATTTTTTTGTCAACACCCTTCCTCCTTTGATGGTTCAGCCAGTTTAACCAAGCTACATAGGAAATGGCAGCATGAGAAGGTAATTCGGCCCCCTGGCCTATTCTGCCAGTCAGTAAGATCATGGCTGATCTGATCTTGGCCTCAGATCTTCTCTCCTGCCTCTTCCCATAACCTCACCTTCCCCATAGCCCCAAAATCGATATGACCCACCCTGAGGATTCAGTATCCACTGACCTCTTTAAATTAACTTCACTGTTTTAAGTTAGCACATCAATTGGGGAGAGGGAGACCAGAATCCTGATATGGGAAAGTAAGATGGTCAGAGCTATTCACTCCGAGGAAGTACTTTTGAGATAAAATCTCATTCGTTAAGCACTGAAAATAAGCTGGTTACGTAGAATTTTTTATTGTGTTCGAAGTCATTGCTGGTAACGTTCATAGGCGGTTTCATTCTTGACAGATACTAACCTAATGGGATTAATAGAAAGATATGTTACTGTAAGAAACTTACTAAACATGATTTCCACTAACATTACCAGCTGTGCTCTTGGAAGCTCTAGATCTTGAGCTCAAGGGTATGTGGGGGTTGGACGTTGGGGGGGCGGGGGGAGAGATAGAGGAGGCGGTGGGACATTCTTTGCCTTTCGTGGTTTTGACTCTCTGTCCATTCTACAACTGCCTGATCTTCATTCCCATTGACCTGATTCCCTTCCTTCAAAATTAAATGTACATTCAACAATGTGCGCTTCCTCCAGCTTCCAGTAATGGATCTGACTGCCAAGTGAAGCACCACTGGCTGTTTTGAGCTAATTCGCCTCAAGTCCAAGTTCAAGTTTATTGTCATTCAACAATATACATGTATACAGCCAAACAAAACAACATTCCTTCAGACCAAGGTGCACAACACAGAACATTTAACTCATGCACTACACGTAGAGTAATATTACCACAAATCAATTAACAAATAATAAAATATATTCCAGAAGATTGACATTTAGCATAAGGTGCATTTGTGACACAAGTTAAGAAGTAAACAGTATATGTTTCATGCATGATAAGACCTGGGTGCTGGCAGGGAGTTCAGTAGTCTTACGGCCTGGGAGAAGAAGCTGTTTCCCATCCTAACAGTTCTTGTCCTAATGCTACGGTACCTCCTGCCTGATGGTCGGGTGTCAGAGAGGTTGTTGGATGGATGGGAGGGATCCTTGACCGTGCCAAGGGCCCTGCTCCTGATAAATATCTCAGATGGGTAGAAGAGAAACCCTGATGATCCTCTCAGCAGTCCTTTGTAGGGATTTGCGGTCAGATGCCTTGCCATTCCCGTAGCAGACGGCGATGCAGCTGGTCGGGATAGTCTCAATGGTGCCCCTGTAAAAATTGGTTAGAGTCGCGGGTGGGGGGAGGGCGAGGATCATCGCTTGCCTTAACCTCCTCAGAAAATGGAGGCACTGCTGAAAAAAGTGAGGGGTCTGCAAGCTAGGGTGATCAGCACTCTAATCTGAATGGATGCTATGATGATGGTACTGGACAGCCATATAAAGTCCACATTTGATACCATATTCTGTCCTTATCCATCCAACCAGATGATTAAAATTACCACCATTAATTCAACTGCCTTGACAAAATATCCATAAACCTCCTATTTGCTTAAGGAATTCCAGACCTGTACACCCTGGGTAGAAATTCGTCCTTGATACTGTATCGTTCTCTGCTTATTCAGTTCTGTCCAAGTCCAATAGTCTTTAATAGAATCAAAATGAAGAAATGGAGTATATGAAATGGATTCTACTCAATGTGCAATTAGCCCAACAGCAGGCAAACCTCTCAGTGTCCTGACAGAAAAAGCCATTCAATTCCTGTGAAACAGCAATTAAATGGTACATTGAGGATAATGTTGGACACCTGATTTCAAGAGTCAGCTTCCTTGTCTTCACAGTTGGGCTTGAGGGGCATGTTGAATTCCTTTATTCATGCTTGACCATTATCTTTAGGATACCTTTTAGTGCAGAATAGGTGGAAAATCATCTTCTAGATAAGCTAAAGACTGTTGAGTCACTAAGATCTGATTTGAGTCCAGTAGTCCTGAAACTCTGGCCTAAATTTCTCCCTCATGGGACCAATTAGCACAGGTTCAGAAGACAGGGGCATCCATTTAGACCAGAGGTGAGGAGGAATTTCTTTCACCAGAGGGTGGTGAATCTGTGCAATTGGTTGCCACCGACGGCTTTGGAGGTCAAGTCATTGGGTATGTTTTAATCAGAGGTTGACAGGTTCTCGATTAGTCAGGTGTCAAAGGTTACGCAGAGAAGGCAGGAGAATAGGGTTGAGAGGGATAATAAATCAGCCATGATGGAATGGCAGAGCAGACTCAATGGGCCAAATATCTTATGCTCCAATATCTTACGGTCTTATGGTCATACGGAGTAGACTAACTAGTTAGTCATTTACAGATAAGTTGTGAATTATGTCTTCCTACATGAATCGGTCGCAAAGCACCATGGGGTGGAATGCTGGGAGCTACATGAGAAAGCTGACCTGTGTTGCTTTCACCAGAACATGGTATGAGCTCTGAACACTGTTTCTGAAAGTCAGTTACAGAATCATAGAATCAAATTGAAACAGGCCCTTCAGTCTACCTTGTCCATAACTACCATGATGCCAGTTTATGCAACTGCTATTTTTTAGGCCCATATCTCTCTCTGCCTTTCCTATCCAAATACCCTTGCAAATACCTTTTATATATTGTAATTGTATCTGCTTTCACTGCCCCCTCTGGCAGCTTCTTCCAAATAATCAGCACCCTCTCTGTAAAATCCCTTTAATTAACCTCGGATTTCTCTCTTCTCATCTTATAGATGAGTACCCTTTCATTATAGATCACCTCCCCTTGGGAAACAGACTATATTATAAGGTCATTCCTTAGCCTCTTACGTTCCATGTTCCAGGCAAAATCTTGGTGAATCTCTTCAGCATTCTCCATCGTTACCACATCCTTCCTATAATGTGGAGACCAGAACTGTGTACAATTCTCCAAATGTGGTCTAACTGATGTCTTATGCAGCTGCAACATATCATTACAATTCTTAAAGAGAGATTACCTTTACTAGTCAATGAAACATTGTGACATACATTGAAATGCATCATTTGACCATCGCAGTTCAAGGATAGTGCGGTGGGCAGTCGCAAGTGTTGCCGCACTCCCAGTAGCGACATACCATTCCCACAACTCACTAACCGTAACGCTAATGGTACATCTTTGGAATGTGGGAGGACACCGGAGCACCTGGAGGAACACGGGGTCGCAGGGATATTACATGTCTCAGTCTATCATGGCAAGCATATCAAATGCCTTCCTCATCACCCTTCACTGCCATACTCAGAACTATAGACTTGTCTCCCATTGTACAACATTTCCTCATGGTCTTCCACTGCTGTAACCCATCGACTTGAAGGTTGGACGTGTTGTGTGTCCAGAGATGTTCTTCCACACACCACTGTTGTAACATGTGATTATTTGAGTTACTGTCGCCTTCCTGTCAGCTTGAACCAGTCTGACCATTCTCCTCTGATCGCCCTCATTAACAAGGTGCTTTCATCCTCAGAGTAGATGTTTTCTTTTTGTTTGTGGCACCATTCTCTGTAAACTCTAGAGACTGTTGTGAGTGAAAATCCCAGGAGATCATCAGTTTCTGAGATATTCAAACCACCCCATCTGGCACCAACAATCATTCCACGGTCAAAGTCACTCAGATCACATTTCTTCCCCATTCTGATGTTTGGTCGGAACAACAACTGAACCTCTTGACCATGTCTGTGTGCTTTTATTCAATGAGTTGCTGCCACATGATTAGCTGATTAGATATTTGCATTAATGAGCTGGTGTGCCTAATAAAGTCGCCATGTTACACGTTTGTCATGTTGCACATTTACTGCATTTGACAAAAGAATAGTTTCTGTTCCTTTTACTGTGATATTCACCATTCAGTCACTCTATTTGAAACAATATAATAAGTGGATTAACCTTTGATAAAACAAAGGACAGAGAGATGTCATATAATTCCCTTCAGAATTTGGTCAAAATCACTGCCAGCAGTAGATTGGTGCTACCATTTTTCCTTGTTGGTTTGATAATATATAACAGATTTATGTGCTAAATAATGGGTATTGTAGTGGTATGTTCACACTGGAGAAATGAAGTTAGAATTTAAATCACCCCAATTCCACATTTCTTCTAGTCTGTCTGATTACCCATTAGTCTGATTTTCCTTTCTCAAGTTGCCTCAGTTTGGACTCTTTTACCTCACGCGGGGAAAGACACTGAATCACAAACACAGATGCTGGAAATCCAGAGCAATACACACACAAAATGCTGGAGGAACTCAGTAGGTCAGGCAGCATTTACAGAGGGAATAACCCATCAACATTTTGGGCTGAAGCCCTTTATCAGGGCTTGATGAAGGGTCTCAGCCAAAATGTGGGCTTAAAACCATAAGAATCTGATGAAGTGTTTCTGCCTGAAATGTCAACAGTTTATCCCCTTCCATAGGTGCTACTTGACCTGCCAAGTTCCTCCAGGGAAGGGCACCACCAAGATGGTCTAACACCCCATGCCACGTACTGAATAACTCTTCCACTAGCTCAAATCAGCATTCCTCTAGCATGTTCTGTCCAAAACTTGGTGGGTGGGGGGGTAATGGAAGGGGTAAAATAACTTTCATTTCACCTTGTCAGAAACATCTGTCCTTCCACCCAATCTAAGTACATTTTACAAATTTCCCTTACAATGTTAGGTGCAAAGATTTTTATATTTGTGAGCTTTTCTTTCTTAATAATGCTGAAATGCGATGTAAGAGTAGTCTTTTCCAGATCACATCTGTGTATTATTTTGCTATAGTACTGGAAATGGAGGGTTTTATCCTTCCTCATTGATCCATTATCACTTCAGTGACCTACACATGTTCAGAGCCAAATGCTGACAAAAGGAATGGAGAACTTGAGTTCCTTAGTGCTCCTGAAATAATCGAGAGCAGATTCAGGGGGATAAGGAACACAACGGCCCTTTGGCAGTGGAGATCTGTGGAAAACGTGTGAGAGAGCAAGGTTTCTGAGGTGGCCAAGCAACTCCTAGTCACTCACAGTAGCTGATAGCTTTGTTCAGTGTGGTAGGAGATGGGGCGGGGGGGGGGGTGTGATTGTGCAGGAGAGGGTCTTTTCTGAGGTCCCCTTGCAGAGGTAGAGGAAACAGAACTCCTATGCCTGGGTGTGCTTTAACTTTAACACCAGGTGCCGGTGTAGGAAAGTATTCACACTTGGGTAAATTGATCTCTGGCAGCTGGAATTAACCATATGGGACATAAAATATGGTTTACATCAAAGTCCCAAAACCACTTTGGTTGTGGGGAATGGGGATGCCAAAATGCCCTGCATGTAGTTAGCGTCAGATAAATAAAGGCACATTTTCTCTCAGCCGCCCCCAACCCACCTCACTCTAAGCACCTCAGCACTTACCCGGGCACAAAAGTAAACGGTTTGCTAAGTCATGATACAAGATGGATTGTGTCAACAAATGGAATCAATGCTATTTTTGTTTCTGTGTGTGTGTTTTTTTACAGAAATAAGAATCTTTGTAGTCTCTTTAATTTATCAAATAGACCTCCCGAGATAAGATCAAGCTGACGGCATCAGAGCCTAGCACTTTAGCTCAAGGCATGTCATTTCCTCCATGCCCTTCACCACCTGTAAGTCATCTTAAGCATCTTACTATATGAATGGCTGCAAGACTGAGAAACAGTGACTGGGGAGGGGAGCTGGTGTTGAACTCAGAGCTTCGCTACAGGGTATTTTCACTGCCAAGCATTGATATTTTTTGTACTATCATTATATGCTTTAAAAGTGTTTAATTTAATGTCAAATCTTGGGAATTGTGTATTTATGTGGAAGACCTGTAAATATTATCCAATCAAAAATGTGACGCAAATGTAATATGGAAAATTGTGATGATCAACACATTTCATCCACATTGGTTCAGGCAGCCCCAAGCAGTTGGACTGAAGGTTACTTATCTCCCCGCTGCTGATTTGTTCTCTGCAGGTTGGGAGGGGCCATATGTACAATAACAAAAACTGCAACTGCCCTGTAGACCCAATTCGTTTTAAACCTAATGATCAGTGACAATTCCCAGCTGTTGCGTTTTTGTACATTTTTGCACGAGATGTGGTCATTGCAGGTGATGCCAGCATTTATTGCCCATCCTTAGTTGCCCCTGATCTGAGGAGGCTGTTAAGTGTCAATCATGTTGTTAGATTTGGATCTTATCTAAGTCAAAGCCAGTTAAAAGTGGTAGATTTTCTTTCCTGAAAGACATTCTTTTACAACAACCTGACATCGTCAAATTTATTAATTTACTTGAATGTAAACACCTCAGCTGTCAGAGTAGAATTCATCGACCTCTAGATATTCATCCCATATCTCCACCATCATACCCCAAGAAAGATAGGAAGGCCATTTTGCTGCTTAACACAATGAACATCTCAATTTGGCCTTTCCCCACATTAGGTACTTGAAAGAAATCTCAGTAACTCAGCCAGGTAGTTAACTTCTAAGCCAGCTTGCCAAGATTAAATGAATGTTTGATATTAGTATGGATTCTAATTGATCCCACCTCTGGTGCTCCTCCCCCTTTTCTTTCTTCCACAGCCTTCTGTCTTCCCCTAAGACACCCCTCCAGCCCACCTGGTTTCACCTATCACCTTGAGGTTCTTCCTCCCCTCCCCTCACCCTCTTACTCGGACTCCTCACTTTTTCTCTCCGGTCCTGCTGAAGGGTCTCGGCCCGAAACATCGGCTGCACTCTTTTCCATAGATGCTGCCTGGCCTGCTGAGTTCCTCCAGCATTTTGTGCGTGTTGCTCGGATTTCCAGCATCTGCAGATTTTCTTTTGAAGATAAGATTCAACCAGTTTTTATTTTGTTCTCCAGCATAAAAATTAATCGGCCACCTGGAAATGTGCGTAGAAAGAATTGTCACTCCTTACCATATGACATAGGTGTGGATTCACTTAGCTCAGCCTGTTCCTAGTTTAAGTGTTTCAACTTCTATAAAGAGGGAGAGCTTTTTTTAATAATAACACCAACAGTTTTACACGGTGACTGATTAAGATTTGCTTTCTGCGGAATCCCAGCAAATCTTGCTTCCGTTTTAGGAATCACACTAAGTTTTAATTTGCACATCTGAACACATACTGTAAACTCCTCACATCACATTTCACAGGGAAAAGTGCCAAACCAACATGGAACAATAGGTATTCCAGAATCAGTCGTTAGCGCGGAGGCATAATCCGGTGCGCACTGGTTTTGTAGGTTTGCCACCTGTGCGGGTACCTGAATGGGACATGCTTAAACCATGAGTAAATAATCCCCCTTAACAGTTTTATGACATCTCTTTGTCCTCTATTTAACAAGGGTGTTAACCTAGGTAACTCTGTACTCTAGAGAGGAGGTCTTCACCTCTCGGTATTTCTGCTGACATCTTTTGCAGTACAGTACACGACAGATCTCACTACCCCACCACGCTTTGCAGCTTTGAAGCCTTCACCACTTTGAATACTGCTCTGGATTTCATCCGGTGGTACCATCCTCAGCTGCTCTCTGAACGAAACGTTCTGGCATAAGTTATGTTGCAGTGACTTAGACCTCTCAGTAGGTGCCATTTGGAATTCTGCAAGCAGTTCCAGACATACTTTGGGAAAATTTGAGATGTGAATCTTGCAGAGTAGACTCACCAGGAAGAACGATACAGAGCTTTATGAGGTAAATTATGATGATTATAATTACATTTGAACATCCTATGAGTAGAAGAGATTAAGAGTTGATAAAAATTGAGCTGTTTAAACTGATTGAAGAATTCAGTGGAGGGAATTTCCTCGGGTGGTGGTGTCCAAAATTTGCTCAGAGGTGGCCTCTTCACCCGAGGGTCATAGAGGTCTGAAACTCTCTCCTTCAAAAGCTGGAGGGTTGAGGGGGATGATGATGAAAAATATGAAACTGAGGTTGATAAGATTTTGTTCCCAAATGGGGCAGAAAGATAGGAAGATGGGCTTAAGAAGCAGGTCGTACACAGGAGGATAGAACAGATAAGAATGGTCTCCTCCTGTTCCCACTGATACACCAACCAATTTCCCAAACACTGCATAAAATCACTTTCTGTAAGTGCAATCAGTAATCTGAACTGATCCATCTGTTCTCCAGATTCCTGCCTATAAACTAACAAAGAAATGAGACAGGGAGCTGGGGCCTCCCTGCCAATACTGAGAATGGTACATTTTAGACCTTTCTTTTATGTCAAAGGTGAATTATTCCTCCTCATTTGGCTTTGTGGCAGAAATATGTGGGTCACTTTTCTTGCCTGATTGGACCATTCCCGATGACAATTGCAACTCTTGTTAGAGGAATTTCTTTGGAGCTTTCTCCCAAAACGCTTAATTTGCTGAGTGTAATTTTTTTGTTTGTGCCCATCAAGCTGGGTTCAGTAGTCCCCAGAAGTCACACTGACATTATCCAGACTTCACATTTCAATGATCACAGCAGCTCTTCCACTGCAGCCCGGATATATGTGCTTACCCAAAGTGGATTGTAGCTTTCAGCCTTCTCTTCTCACTAGCCTAAAGCTCAAATTGACTTAAACTTACAAATATTTATAATCTTTGGTACAGTGCTTGCACGTTTCAAGCACAATACTGTATGCCTTTAAATCCTGGTTCAAGACATGTCTGTATTTCAAGTGGTCTTGCACATCTCCTGTATGTTTTCCTGCCATTCTTTATTGGTCCTCTGTAGCTTTTCCATCTCACAGACTTTTCCATGAGCAGCCACAAAAAAGTGGGAGAGAATTTGGCATCTTCCTCAGGCCGGATACAGCCTCATCCTCAACAACAACAACAACAACAACAACAACAGCAACAGCAACAGCAACAATTAGATGGACCTATGGTAATCCGGTCCATTCTTAATGAGGTTTTTAACTTTGGTCTTGTTCCAGCTAAATTTATGCACCAAAAAAAAACTGTTACAAAAAATAATCAAAATGTGAGTTTTGTAATACAAGAGGAGAAATGGTTCTGGGTGGGAGGGGAGACAGGGTGGGGGGCTGTGGAAGTTAAGGAAAAAGAGAATTCCCCTCCCACCCACTTCCAACAGTGATGTGTTTATTGCATGATTTAATGTATTTTCAGAACAGATTATCGTTGTGTATGTGACTGTTTGTCAACTTTGTTTATTGTGACAGACCGCTTTCTACAGGCCTGCTTAGGAGCTGGACAGAAAACAGGGATGGAGAAGAGAGAAAAAGACATCAGCCCTGTTAAGGTCTGGAGCAAGTGAACTTTGACCCCGATCCTGGGCTGAGTCAGGGTTCAGTTCCCAGTGTGGCAAACTATCCCACTGGCTGGGTGCAGAGACAAAGGCTCATCCCTGCTTCATTTGATATTGGACACCTTCTCAATCTTACTGTCACTTCCCCTGCCCATCGGTGTGAGATGGTAGACATCCAGTCAGTCAGGTAGTCTCCCGACCTCAGTGAGCAGGAACCTGCTTGCTGGGACAGACAGGCTGAACAGTCTGGTGTCGAAAGAGGCTAATGGAAGTATGATACCCAACATACCAAAATCTGCTCCTCAAACCTAGTATCTCCTTTAGTATGGAGTTAAAGTCACTGCTTGTAGTATTCCTGCATCTTCCCCAGCCCCCCAAGTAAACAATTATGGATGTGATGCACCATCAGTAACTCTCGGAGACGGGAGGCGAACGATAAGCTTTTATTAGCTGCAAGAGACCACCACACAAAATCCTGGAGACTGAGGGGGGAGCAGTGCCTCCAATCGCCTTTATACGGGGGTCTGTGGGAGGAGCCCACAGGAGCAGTCAGCAGAGGGGTGTGTCCAGACAGGTATATGTAGTTTACCACAGGATGTATTAGACATGTCAGAGAAAATGGAACATTAACTCTTTGCTGGCTGCCTCTAAATGCAGTTTTAAATTTTACAGTCAGACTGCACAATTGGCTCCAATGTTTATAGAAATGAAATTTAAATATGCAAGTGCACGCAACCCCAGTGACCACATCTCTGATGTGTTCTAGTCTGCATCATCCCAGCTGTTGATTGATGACCCTTTTGGATCTTTAAAGGGAAAGATTTTGATTTTCTCCTCACTTAGCTTAACATTTCAACCTGAAAGAACTCTTGCTTCTGTGTCTCTCATTAGACGGGACACAGACTTATCTTCCTGGCCAACCTGTTCATTTGTGGGAGCAGTGAACTGCCTCATAAGGGGAATCTTGCCTTTATACATACTGTGTTGTTTCTTGACTTTGAATATAGATGACTGTATATTTAAAGGGTTCTTGATTAGTAAGGGTGTCAAAGGTTACAGGGAGAAGGCAGGAGAATGGAGTTGAGAGGGAAAGTAAGTCAGTCATGATGGAATGGCAGAGCAGACCCAATGGTTCAAATGGCCTAATACTACTCCTATGTCTTATGGTCTTACAATGCCAAATAATTGGCATTTCTATGAAAATTTCAGCCCTGAGTTAGTGATGCTGATCAGAATCAGGTGTAATTTCACTGACATGTTGTGAAATTTGTGGCAGCAGTACATTGCAATACATAATAAAAACTAGAAATTACAATAAGAAATATATTTTAAAAATTAAATAAGTAGAGGAAAAAGAGAGGGAGAAAAAGCTGTTGAGGTAGTTTACATGCCAGCCCTGGCTTTTATTGCCCATTAACTCAGAAATTTATGTATTTATTTACTAACTGAGGTACAGCATGGAACAAACCCGTCCGGCCCAGCAGCCCAGCCTAATCACAGGACAATTTACAATGACCAATTAGCATACTAGCTGGTACATCTTTGCACCGTGGGAGGAAACCGAGCACCCGGAGGAAACCCATGCATTCACGGCGAGAAGGTGCCGACTCCTTACAGACAGCGCCGGAATTGAACTCTGAACTCCGACACCTTTGCACTAACCACTGTGGTGCCCCAAGCTGGGTCATTTGATAGGGTAGCATAGCGCAGAGTAATATGCAATGGCAACAAGCCCTTCGGTCCAGCTCATCCATGCTGACCAAGATGTCCATCTAAGCTTGTTACTACTTGTCCGCATTTGGCCTGCAGCCCTCTGATAGCTTGAAGTTTTGGTTTTCAGTCTATGTGGTGTGAATTTGCAGGTTTGACACAAGAAAACAATTGGAATTAAATGAATCTGGCTCAGAATCAGGTTTCGTATCACTGACATACATCATGAGATTGTTGTTTTGTGGCAGCAGTACGGCAAATTTTAAAATATAAATTACAATAAGAAGTATTTACATAAAATTAAATAAATAGAGCAAAAAGAGAGTGAAAGCAGTGAGGTTGTGTTCATGGGTGGTTCAGAAAGCTGATGGTGGAGGGAAGAAGCCACGGTAGTGTAGCAGTTACCATGTTTCTCTTACAGCTCAGAGTTCGATTCTGATATCACCTGTAAGCTGCTTGTATATCTTCCCCATGAAGCGTGGATTTCCTGCCGTTTCCGCACCCAGTCAGCGGGTTAGTTGGTCAGTTCTGTGAGTATCGGCAGGTTGTGGGGTGGTGTAGCTCAGTGGGTAAAGTCAGCAAAGTTGTGTCCTGAATCTCACAGGCCTTTCTTTTCTGAGGCTCGACTAGATCTCAACACTTGCAGGTTAAGATCTCTCCAGTCTGGTATCGACAGTCACTTCTCTGAATACTCAGAAATAATTGTGAGAATTAACCTGTACTGCTCTTTCATTTTGGTTCCAGTTTTCTTCCACATCAACTCCCTAGTACTGGTTTTACGTCAGTGATTGCACAGCCATCTGGTAACCCTTCCTGTGATGTACATCTTTCCCAATGTTTCCTTCTATCATTTCTTCCTTTCTTTCTCTTTTGTTTTGTCTCTCTTTCTACCTTTCTCTTTCTTCCTCTTTCTATCTATCTCCATATCCATCTACGTATCTCTCTTGATTGCTCACTCTCTACCTAATTAACTATCCACTGATTCAGGAACAGCTTCTTCGCCTCTGCCATCTGATTTCTAAATGGACATTAAACCCATGAACACTACCTCACTATTTTTAAAAAAATGTCTGTTTTTACACTGCTTATCTTAATTTTCCTATTGTAATATTGTAATTCATTTTTTCTATATTATCATGTGTTGTATTGTACTGCTGCAGCAAAGTTAACAAGTTTAACAAGTTTCACAACAATTCAAAACTCTTTTAACATCCCTGTCTAGCTGCAGAATTTGGAGAAAAGATTATGTTTAATCTATTAATCTAATTTTGTGCTAAACTTATGTTTGTAGAACCTTCCCTGTAAGTCACCAATTAGTCATTAATATACTGCTAACCCAGTGACCCATCCTGAAAAAGAATTCTCTCATTTCTCCCTTTTATATTTCTTGCAGTCAGACATCAAATCAAAAGATCAGCTTGCAATGATATTTACAAACTGCAATGCACATATTTATTCTGGTTCAGTTAGTTAGCACTGCAGTGCAGTGATCTGCATTATTGTCTCACTGCCCCAGGGATCCCTATTCAATCCTGATATCGGGTACTGTCTGTGCGGAGTTTGCACGTTCTGCCTTTGACCCTCCGGATTTTACCCCTACATTGGTAGGTAAATTGGGTTCTGGAAATTACCCCCAAAGTCCTCCCGAAGTGCAACACCTCTCTCTTGGCTGCATTACATTCCATCTGCAGTTTCTTATGTTTCGTCAGAAGAAATGTGAATTCAGTTCCTGAACGTGGCTTCCATAGAAATCAGCACTTGTCCTCCTCCTGTGTCTAGTGTGGTCAAATGCACAACCTCCTCCCCACTCCCACCCCTTCCTCGGATGGAAAATTTTACAAGGAAATGGAGTAACCTCCCACAGACATTGTCTTCTCCATTTGTGGTAGGTAGCTGGGGGGAGGAGCTGAAGGGGAGGTCCCAATCACCTCCAAAATCAGGAGGCAGAAGCAATCAAGGCGGTAAACATCCAACACCCCCACAGCGCAGGGACTAGCAAGGACAGTCTGTTAATACCTAGTATCGTATCAATAAAAGCTCTGGAGGGAAGTCAATAAAGACACAACACCCAAGGCATGTGAAACACAGAAGCAAGTGGATAATCTAATTTCTATATTACTCAATCATCCTTGAATTTTAATGGAGAAATCTTCAATTCTTGACTCAAAAGTTCCTTAGCTGCTGGCAACCTAACCTGTTTGGGGGTGAGCCTCATTGTAGGTCTGACGGTAATATCTTTCCTCCCAGGGTCACAGGACTCCATTGTCATTTCAGCAGAGTGCTCTGAGGATCACCGTGGTCACCCGGTGCTGCAGGGTGAGCCCGGCCGCAGGTATGAATTTCTCTCCCAGGACTTTTCACTATGATGCCAGTTCGACTCCCCGATTGCCAATTGCGATGGATATTCCGCCTCACATCTATCCCTGGTTTCCGATCCGCTGCGGCCACTCTTGGGCGAGGCTTTTTCACGCATGAGTGCTTGACTTACGGGCTCTCTTACAGCAAACCCCTCCGTCAGCAAGAGCAGTGACAGGTGTAGAGTTGGGACGCCAACTGTGATTTTTAAAGATGGCTTAATTGACATCTGCCAGTCTCTTCCAATGCCAAGAAATTGATGGCTTTACTTATCCCACATGACTTGTTTGCTGACAGGGGTAGTGCACATCAGGGGAGAGGTAATCAACTACCTTTAGGCTGGATATGTTGCATTGACAACTCATGTGACAGGTCCATTCACTGGGTTGGCTCCAGGTGTCACCATGGCTGCAGGAGAAACTGGGGGCCACTGATAGTTCTGAAAGACACACAGCAACAAAACCGCAAAACTCAAAGCAAGGGAAGGGTTGGGGTGATCTTGGAGCAGGTTAAGAGTTCAGCATGACGTCGTGGGCCAAAGGGCCTGTACTGTGGTGTAATGCTCCTCGTGTTCCTCGAGTCAGAAAACACCTCAAGGATTGAACATGAGAAGGCAGCGAGACTGTTGGAATTAGCAAGAACCTCAATGAGAGTGTTTGGCTAAGATCTTCACGTGGTGACAGATGTGCTGCTAGGTTGCTGTTCTATTCGCTGAGATGTTGTCTGAAGTTTATTTCCTGATTGAACTTCTTATTTGCAGAGGTGTGGAGGGTCAGCAGTTCCTCGAATTTAGGAGATTGCGCTCTTGAGTGACGTTGAGATTTCCTGCCCCAGTGGTAATAGTTTGGGCTGAGTGAAGATTTTCTTGTGGTGTTTGGGGGTGAGGGAACCTCAGCTGGGACAGTGGGGACAACCTACAACGGGGTGGAGGGGTGAAGACTCCCATCCCTATTCTGTGACAGCTTCCATCCCCGTTCATACCTCCTCCTCCCCCCAACGTCTGTACATCTTCATACTCAAGGATAGCTGGGGGGCAGGCGGAGCTCAGATGAGAGAGAGAGAGAGAGCGAGAGATTCCGTGTGTGTGTGAGTGTGTGACTGTTTGTGTGTGTGTGTGTGTTTGCCCATGCGTGTGTGTGTTAATTTTAATGTAAGAGTACTGACCATGGGTAGGAACTCACGGAGCTGGAAGGTGGAAGAATCAGTGAGCTCCCTGTATGAGGCCTGTGTTTCAGATGGCAAATCTCCCCTGTCTTCAAGATGAACAACATTGGAACACTCTTAGTTACTGGATGGGTGATATGTTTCAATTTTTTCACACAGGTTAGAAAGGAGACCACTAATAGCTTGTTTCAAAATAATGAACAGAGAACATCACTCTAGGCTGAGTTAGAATATAATGAGCGCAGAGGGAAAGCTGAGAACATTTAACAGGTGGATAGTCCAACTCCCCATGGTTAAATTACAGGGAGAGATTACACACAGTAGGCTTGTATTCACTAGAACTTTGAAGGTTAAGGGGTAATTCGGTTGAAGCTGAGGAAAGTGGAATTGATAGCAGAGGATTCAGAAACTGGAAACATTACCTGAAAGTTAGAAACAGGGTTGGTGGCTTGAATTAAAAATCACTTCATGTGTATCAGGTGAAAGAACTTTGGAATTCTGCTCAGAAACAACCACTGATTCTGAGTTAATTGTTAATTATATATATCTGAGGTTGATGGGATCTTTGTTAAGGAATTAAGACAGTAGCTGCTGTGAGGTCACAGGTTAGCTGTGATATTGAAGGTGTTCTCCTCTTGTTCCTGTGTTTCTGGCCTTGCAACATTAGCTCTTCCAATTGGCCGATCATGGATTCAAGACCCATAACTCAAATTCACTTGTCCATTAATCTAATACCCTGGAGAAGTTCCGGAGGCTATCAACATTGTCTGTCTGTCTGTAGCCATTTCCCCCACTATTCTAACAAAAAGGATTCAAAGGAGGCGAGCAAAACAGTTTTTTAAATGATCCTCTAATTTTTTTTGGCTCTAGGTATTGTTGCTGTGATAGTCAGAAGAGCAATCTTCCATACCCGGGGCAGTTCTGCAGGGATTACTATACTCTACGTCTGCAGGCCCATTGCTAAAGCGTTTTCAGGACTGGGAGAGCCTGCACCAGCAGTTGTTGTGGGAGATGGGTGGGATGAGTTGGAAACTGGTGTACCATTCACTCGCTGTAAGGCAGTCACATCAGCTGAATGCAACACAGGACCTGACATATTCAGAACGCCCGGCTGCTTTAGTACCTGCTTCTGGTTTGGGTCTGATCCTACACGAACAGGGTGCCCACCATTATACATCTGGTACCTGGAGCACAAACGGCCCCAGAAGAGCACTTAAAGCAGTCGTTGACTGATAATTTAATCGTACCAGCTAAATGTTAATTGAAGTTAAACCTCAAAGCGCTAATGTTTACACTAAGTTATTTTGATGTACACTCAGTGGACGCTTCATTAGGTACACCTGTACACCTGCTTGTTAATGCAAGTATCTAATTAGCCAATCACGTGGCAGCAACTCAATGCATAAAAGCATGTAGACATGGTCAAGATGTTCAGACCAAACATCAGAATGGGGGAGAAATGTGATCTAAGTGACTTTGACAGTGGAATGATTGTTGGTGCCAGACGAGGTGGTTTGAGTATCTCAGAAATTGCTGATCTCCTGGGATTTTCACACACGACAGTCTCTAGAGTTTCCAGGGAATGGTGTGAAAAACACAAAAGTTGCAGGTCTGCGGGTAAAAACATCTTGTTAATGAGAGAGGTCGGAGGAGAACGGCCAGACTGGTTTGAGCTGACAGGAAGGTGACAGTAACTCAAATCAGCACACGTTACAACAGTGGTGTGAAGAAAATCTCTGAATACATAACAATTCAAAGTGTGTGGGCTACAGCAGCAGAAAATCACGAAGTACACGCAATGGCTACTTAATTAGGTACAGGAGGGAGCCACTGGGTGTATATGAAAACTAATTAGCTAGTTCATTGAAGAAGAACGAGATCTACCACAGAATGCTGTCAAAGTCTTATAGCAGTTCTGATTACAGTATGGGAGTCTAATTTATGGATCAATAAAATGCAGTTGTCACATTAGTGAAGTATTAGAGACCGTCACCAGTCTTCTGTGGCTTTGCTTTCTGAAGACGGTGACTACATTGGAATGGTAGGCTAGCCCGTTAGAACTCAAACCTGAACAGTCTATTTAAATAAAAAATGAATCAAGGATCATGGTGTGGGTGTAACGTGCAAAAAAAAGACGACATCCAGCAATTATAAAGAATAAAGAATTACATAAAAATAGAGTTATAAGTACAGATATGGAATAAAAAGTGCATAAATACATAAATATCAGCATATATTTACAAAGTAA
Organism: Hemitrygon akajei; assembly: GCF_048418815.1. Classification (NCBI taxonomy): domain Eukaryota; kingdom Metazoa; phylum Chordata; class Chondrichthyes; order Myliobatiformes; family Dasyatidae; genus Hemitrygon; species Hemitrygon akajei. The sequence goes on from NC_133154.1 coordinate 32,854,134, forward strand.
CAGCATTATATAAAGTGGTTTAAAGTGTTTTCAGTGCAGTGACAGGGTAACTGATAGACAGGAGTGGGGTGGGGCTATGGAATGGTTGATCAGATTAGCTACCTGGGCGTAGAAGCTTTTATGATGCTGTGATTTGTTTTTTGTTTTATGGTGCTTTCCAGAAGGAGGCTTTCTGAAACAGCAATTTGCTGGGTGGGTAGATCCGCAATGACTTTTCTCAGCCGTTTCATTGTCCTGCGGTGACGGTAGTCTGCAGCCAATGGTCCTTCCTGCTGACCTGACAGTTCACTGTAGTTTCTGTATATTGTGAAGGGATATTGCACCAAACCAGACAGTAATGGCTAAGGTGAGGATGCTGTCTATGATGGCAGTCTAGGAGAGGTATGTTCTGGAGCAATAAAGAGATGAACCCATGGTTATAGCAACAACAACAAATATTGGCAAGCTGCCCACCCAACTTTGATTAGTTTACTGAACCAACACAGTCACCATAGCGACAGATTAGGCCTCCACCATGAAGTCATGGCACCCACCCATCTCTGCTGCAGAATGACACAGGATCTCCTCAGACACAGAAAGTTTCTGTCTGTGGGTCAGTAGCAGAGAATTTGAGAGCCCTTAAGTTGAGCACTTGTGGAAGTCCGGTCTCAGTAGCAGTCAGATTAGACTCTGTTTAAATCATGTTTAACTGGTTGTGTATGGATTTTTTTTCTGTAAAAAAAAACCTCTCTGTTCCACTTTGAATTGCAAGTAATCTTTCCTGAATTCTGTACTTAATAAATCTATTTCTATATTTGCAATAGATTTGCTATAAAATCCTACCAAATGGAATGACTCTTTGTTTTCTTAATATCAGTGTCTTGGATTTATCAAACAATCTGACTTCTTTGGAATGTTGAAATGGGATAATTTATTAGTAGCGTCTGATGACTCTGGGCCTGTACTTGCTGGAGGTTGGAAGAATGATTGGGGATCTCATTGAAACCTATCGAATATTGAAAGGCTGAGCTGGAATGGACGTAGAGAAAGTGTTTCCTATAGTAGGGGAGTTTAGGACCAGAGGGCACAGCTCAGACTAGAGAAACATCCCTTTAGAACAGAGATGAAGAGGAATTTCTTTATCCAGAGGATGGTGAATCTGTGGAACTCATTGCCACAGAAGGCTGTGGAGGCCAAGTATTTGGGCATATTTAAAATGGTGGTTGATAGGTTCTTGATTAGTCAGGGTGTGAAAGGTTACGGGGAGAATGCAGGAGAATGAGGTTGAGAGGGATAATATATCAGCCATGATGGAATGGTGGAACAGACTTAATGGGCTGAATGGCCTAATTCTGCTCCTGTGTTTTATGGCCTATATTGTCTTATGTGATTGGCTGGATCAGATGACATCACTTGATTCTCCTGTGGATTTCAACTCACAATTGGTGAAGCAATTATATCAACAGATGCATAAAGGAGGGATGGGGATTGGGGAGTTGGTCAGTGGGCATCAGAAGCAGTGTTTTGAGGTGGCAGCTACTGCTGTGGGAATACTCAATCACTGTTGTGCCCTGAATTGTGTGATTCAGGGAAGATCCCTTCACCTGTTCCATATCTCTCAGTGGGAAGGAAGATGAAAGTTCTTCTCTTGGCTGCAGAGCCTCAGATATTAACGAGATCAGACTGGATCTTTGTAGCAGCCAGCCTCCTGCTGGGCCCTCTGTACCATTTACATATACTGAGGTGCTGGGCTTGACAAATAAATGGGATTAATATTGATGGGTGTTTGATGATCTGCATGAGTGTGATGAGCCTTTTGTGCTGTATGATTTAGGATAGAAAGTGTGCAGGAAGGAACTCTAGCTTTTCCCTAATGAAAAGGTTTGTAAGAGTCAGTGACTGAGATATTGGTCTGTGCTCTCTGAATGGGAACAAACCCTGTGCTATATCTGGGTTGGTCTCGCGCTTGCCCGTATCGGGCGTTTGGGTCACGCCAATGGGCCGTTAGCCTTGGGCTGTTCCATCATCAAAGCAGGCTCTTGCAGAGGTTGGAGGATGTGGGTGAGGGGCATGAGCAGGAATAGGAAGGACCAAATATTGAGAGGTTGTGAGTGAGCTGCTTGAGGCTGGGAAATGCCTTCGCTTCTGGGAGCTTCACGCTGGATATCCCAAACCTCTTGGTCAACTTTTAATTTTTTAAACTAATGTCGATTTGGTGATTGTCATAAGGGTTGGTGCTTAGGATTCCACAGCACAGAAATGGCCCCTTTTGGTCCACCTCATCCACGCAAACTGTGATATCTATGCTAATCCTATTTCTCTGCATTAGGCCCAATTTCCCTCTGGACCTTTCCTACCCGAGTACCTGTCCAAACATTGTCTTTGTTTCAGAACTTCTTCCCAGATTACCACTGCCATCTGTGTGGGGGAAAAATAATAACTCTCAGATCTCCTTTTATATTTCCCTCCTCTCATTTTAAACCTGTGTCCTCTAGTTCTACACTACTTAATATTGTGGTGCGTGTGGGGGGGAGGAATGGGCTGACTATTTGTCCTTTCTTTGCCCCTCAGTTTTATAAACCTCCATAAGTACACTCCTTGATTTCTTGTGTCCAGTGAGAATAAGCCCAGCCAATCCCTCCATTTTAGTCAACATTGTGGCAAATCTCTATTGCCCCCTCTTTACTGCTCCCATGTCCCTCCTGTAGTGTGGTGACCAGAACTGTAACCAATGCTCCAAGTGTGGTCTAACCAGCATTTTATACAATTGCAATACGATGACCCAACCCTTATCATCAATGTATTGGTTTATGAAGTCAAGCATAACAAATGCCTTCTTCACTACCCTGAACACCTGTGTTGTCACTTTTAGCAAGCTATGGACTTGCAACCCAAGGCCCCTCTAAAGATCCCTGGCATTTATTCTGTATGTGCTACCAGAATTTGACTTCTCAAAGTACATTACTTCACACTTACCTGAGGATACACCAGGACATCGATCAATTGGAAAATTGGGCAGATTGGTGGCAGACGAAGTTTAATTGAGATAAACTTCTTCACTCAACCATGGCTCATGTTGTCTGTAAACTTACTGATCGGACAGCTATGTTCTCATTCAAAGGTAAGTGGACTGATAAGAAGTTATGGGTTATGGGGGGAAGCTGGTTGACAAAAATAAAATCAGCCATGATTGAATTGCAGAGCAGACTTGTAGACTGAATGACCAATTCTGCTCCGATAGCTTATGATTAAAGTTATTATATAAAGATCATAATAATTAGCTTTATTTGTCATAAGTATATTGAAACATACAGTGAAAAGAATCATATGCATCAACAATTATTACAGTCTGAGGATGTGCTGGGGGCAGTCCACAAGTGTCGCCACACTTCCAGTGTCAGCATAACATGCCCACAACTCACTAGCCCTAACCCATACATCTTTGAAGCGTGGGAGAACCCGGAGGAAACTCACATGGTAACATGGTGAACACACAAACACCTTAAGGGCAATGGCAGCAAATTGAACCTGGATCACTGGCACAGTAAAAGATCACACTAACTGTTACACTTCATAGTACTGCACTGTTTTTAAAATTAGAAAAAAATTGCACATTTCGTACAGAACTTTGAAGAGTAGATGGTTTTCAAATGAGGCGAGACACTCATTTCTCCTTATGTTACTCCTTACACAGAGTTCCCGTCAATGAAGAACTTGTCCTTCCATTTTGGTGTTGTAGGGGCAGTAGTGTGTGATCGCTCAAGTCGAGTGTGATGTTCTTTTAAGGGGTTGTCTATTGGTAGGTCTTCTGGGGGCGATGGAGGCTGATCTGGGATCAACATATTCTGCAGGACTTCCGCCCCCTTCGCTACCTGCTGATTGCCACGGGACTTAGTTTGGGATGGTAGGTTGGAGGCCACCTGTGCATGACCTTGTTTAGTATGGGGAGGCTGATGCATGGGCAGCCACCACACGGTCCCTGACAGATCGGGTCAGGGTCCAGTGGCATGGAGTGCAAGTCGACCTGGGATCCTTCGCTCCTGTATCCTTCCTCCAGCTTCACTGCCATTGCAATGCGTCATTGTCTTTTGCCAGCTTCACCGCTGAGCTCTTGGATCGCTCTTTGTTGGAACCTCCCCCTTGACCTTACTACCACGGGTGACCCTACCAGGACCTAAAATTCAGTCACCATCACTCTCAGGAACTCACAGTCCTCGCCATCCTGACATGGTGACGAGTTTTGGAGGAATTTGTGGGAGCAGTATACATTCAGTGCTGTGGCTGCTCCACCACAAGCCTGCTATGGTCTTGGAGATGGTGTAAAAGCTTTGGCCCGTTGGGAGGTGGATCACTCCTTGCAGGATACTTAGCTTAAGGCTCACTCTTGCAGCTGCAGTAATCTTGTGGCTGGTCCTGATGACTTCCCAACTTAACAGTGACCTCTCCAAGATGTGTGTGTGGGGGGAAAGTTGAAAAACATTGATGAGAGGACCTGGAGGTGGGGGTGGCAGGAGGGGATAGTTGGAATTTTGGGTGCATCTAACATGGGATGTTTCAAACAAGTAAGTCCCACACCACCAGGTTCAAGAACAGTTACTATCCTACAACATCATGGATAACTTCACTCACCTCAGCACTGAAATGACTGCACAACCGGGAGACTTATTTTCGAGGACTCTACAATGCATATTATTTTTTTTTAATTGATTATTTGCATGATTTAGCATATTGTTTGCCAGATTTTGTTATGGATACATTTTTTCATAAATTCTATTGCATTTCCTTATTTTCCTGTAAATGCCTGCAAGAAAATGAATCTCACAGTGGTGTACAGTGAATGAATAATAACTTCACTTCAAACTTTCAATTTTGAAGTAAGAAGAGTTATAGTTCTTCCATTAATTTTAATTTTTAACCATAAATTCCAAGTTCAGTGGTTCAATGGTTCAATTTAACATCAGAGAATGTATATGATATACAACCTGAAATTTTTACTCTCTGCAGACATCCCCGAAACAGAAGAAAAACCCCGAAGAATGAATGACAGGAAAACGTTAGTCAGTCCCCCCTCCCACACACGAGCAACAGCAAAACATCAACCCTCACCCACCTGTCTAGCAAATTCATCAGCCCCCCCCACCCACCATACAACTAATAGTCCCCAAAGAGACCATAATCTAGAGTCCATCAAAAAAAAACTGTTCATCCCAACACATCGATGCGCCACAGGCTCTCTGACTCTCACTAACGAGGGAGAGAGAGGTATCGCTCCTGCCACAGCGCGAGAAACTCAGTTTCGGTGTTACAGTCTGCAGCGTCGCCTACTTTGACAGTAGCGTACACCGCTGTCTTGATGCTCCGATCTCCCTTGATGTTTCAGTTGGCGAGACCAGTGAGGAATGGAGCCATCTACAGGGCCGCAGGGCCACATCCTGAAGGCGCACGTCTTCCAGGAGATATGAAGGGGATGCAGCAATGGGTCTGAGTTTTGGACATCTTGGTTCAAGAGAACAGGGTACCACTTGTATATTTAGGCAAGCTGCGGGGAAGGTAATCATCGGCTTGGATTAGTAATCAACCTACCTTCTGTTTACCAGCATTGTTCTCATCATTGGCAGCAATTTAAAACCACAAGAACCCTACGGTGTTTTCAAAAGCTATTCAGCTCTAGCACTGCTATAATGTTTACAAAGCATAACTGCAAATGATAAGCAAGCATTGTGGAATGACTACCAGTATGAGAATAAATGTGGATGGAGCACTACTCCAATCAGAATCAGCTTCATTATCTCTGACATATGTCATGAAATTCATTGTTTTGCAAGACTACTTTAAGTTGTAAAAAAATTAAAGAGTGAAAATGATGAATGACGAGGTAGTTTTCATGGACCGTTCAGAAATCTCATGGCAGAGTGGAAAAAGTCATTCTTAAAAATGAATGGATATGGTTTGGGTTCAATTCAATGGGAAGAGGCAGAATAATGGTTCAGCATGAGTAGATGGGCTGAAGAGCCTGTTTCTGTGTTGTAATGTTCTGTGACTCAAAAACATTGGGTCTTTGGGCTTCCTCCCAATAGCAGTAATGAGAAGAAGGCATATAACCATATAACAATTACAGCACGGAAACAGGCCATCTCGGCCCATCTAGTCTGTGCCGAATGCTTACTCTCACCTAGTCCCACTGACCTGCACTTAGCCCATAACCCTCCATTCCTTTCCTGTCCATATACCTATCCAATTTTTTTTTAAATGACAAAATTGAACCTGCCTCTACCACTTCTACTGGAAGCTCGTTCCACACAGCTACCACTCTCTGAGTAAAGAAGTTCCCCCTTGTGTTACCCCTAAACTTTTGACCCTTAGCTCTCAACTCATGTCCTCTTGTTTGAATCTCCCCTACTCAATGGAAAAAGCCTATCCACGTCAACTCTATCTATCCCTCTCATAATTTTAAATACCTCTATCAAGACCCCCCTCAACCTTCTACGCTCCAAAGAACAAAGACCTAACTTGTTCAACCTTTCTCTGTAGCTTAGGTGCTGAAACCCAGGTAACATTCTAGTAAATCTCCTCTGTACTCTTTCTAATTTGTTGACATCTTTCCTATAATTCAGTGACCAGAACCACATGTCCTGGATGATGAAGGTCCTCAGTGACGAATGGCACCTTGTGCTGAGCAGAGGCTTTGTTGGTCAGGGTTGACCATGGATATTGCATCCTAGCTGCCTAGATACCAAGTCTAGGCAGTACGATTATGGAGAGCAAGTTGTTGTACATGTAGCATACTCCCCATTTCCACACATCTGATGAACCAAAATGACCAGCAGAGACCGATACAGTTTGGCACCAGCAGCATTGCAGGAGTTGTCAGTCAGCATTGAACTTAATGTAGGACTGCTTTAGTGACTCCAGCTCTGGATTTTTCCCTCACGGTTTACTCCCAAAGCCTTCCCTATGAGTGGGTATAGCCACAAGGCAGCAGAGGTTTGAGATCAGAGGTTTCCTTTTCCTAGATGAGCTGCCAACCATGGCTGATGAGCCCCATTTGCCCGAAGCGACTGGATTTAAGGTGCCAGTAACCCACCTTTGCCCCTTCTCCTGTCAGTAGAAACAGTTCTGCCAGATTCAGTAGCTATGCCACACTTGAAGGCCAGGAGCTGGACTTGGTTGTCAGAGTCTATCTGAGGTCCATGCCATTGGGAGCATTTAATAGGTAGAGGAAGCTTGTCCCTATTAACACCACCCCCCTTCCCCGGCTATAACAACCTTAGGGAACCTTCTTGTATCTGTTACTCAAATCTAGTCCCAAAAGTACAACAAAACTGTTTAATTGTCCTGTTCAAATATTTGCTCCCCAGCTCAGAATGAGTCCAGTGCCTTTCATCGAAACAGATGTACCTCTGGAATCTCTGGTCAAGATGAATGGAAACACAATTCCAAGCAGTCCTGTGATGCACAGGCCATCCTGACCTGGTCTAGTTTTACTGAATTGTTGATTAGGCTAAAAATAATATCAGTTTCAAAAGCATTGTGGAATGCTAAACAGTTGTAGAAACCATCAGCTTCCAGGGTCCAGAACTGAATGAACCGGTCTGCACTGAATTTAAGAGCTTTACTTTCAATACCCAACCAATGAGGTGAATCACACTCTGGGGCTCTGCTGAAGAAGCAATGGGTTCCTGGAGAACCCATTTTTAGGAGGTTTTGGAGAATGGGCAGGTCATCATTCACACTAAATATTCACTCAGTGCACCAGTATTAGTTTATGTACCATGAACAAAGATACAGTGAAAAGCTTGTCTCGCACACTGTACATACAGTGTATTCATTACACAATGCATTACAGCCACAGAGAAAGTGCATGATCATAATGAAGTAGATTGTGAGGTCAGGAGTCCATCTTATCATACAAGAGCTCTATTCAAGAGTCTGATAATGGTACAAAGTAGCTGTTGTGTACAAAATGTCCTGTAGGGTTCAGTTCTGGCCATCTTATTATCAGAAGGATGTCCAAGTTTTAAAGAAGGTGCAGACGATATTTACCAGGATGCTGCCTGGATTGAACAGCATGCCTTTTGAGGACAAGCTATAATATATAAAGATGACTATAAATTAGAATATGAATATATAAACAATAAATAAACAGTGCAAAAGAGAGCAAAGTGGTAAGGTAGTGTCCACGGGTTCACTGTTTTTTCAGAAACTTGATGGCAGAGGGGAAGAAGCTGTTCCTAAAACATTGAGGGTGTGTGTTCAGGCTCCTGTATCTCCTCCTTGATGGTAGGTTTAGAGTTTTAGATCATAGAGATAGAATATGATAACAGAACTCCTGGCCCAAAGGCCTGTGCTGCCTAATTATTAACCTGTATGTCTTTAGGATGTGGGAGGAAACCAGAGCACCCAGAGGAAAGCCATGCGATCACGGGGAGAAAGTACAAGCTCCTTGCAGGCAACAGCAGAATTTAATGGCATCTCTGGTGCTGTAATAGTGTTATGCTATTGAGCTACTCCAGCTGGTAATGAGAAGAGGACATGTCCTCGATGGTGAGAGTCCTTAATGATGGATGCTGCCTGCCTGAGGCATCACCTTTTGAAGATGTCTTCGATGGTGGGGACTTGGTATCAAAGGAGATGACACTGTCTGTTCAAACTTGTTAGGAATGTCACTTCAGTGTGTCTGGCGAACTGTCTATTATAGAATCATATTCTTAGAAACTCGATTTCACACTTTTGGGCAAATAGATCCTAATGCTTGACTTGCGGAGGATTAGCAGATTAGAGGTGGAGAGGGTCAATAACTTTAAATTCCTTGGCATTATCATATCAGAGGATTGGTCCTGGGATCAACACATAGTGCCATTCCAAAAAAAAGCACGACGGTGCCCCTATTTTCTTAGGTGTTTGTGCAGATTCAGCAAGTCATCTGAAACTTTGACAAACTTCTATAGATACACAGTGGAGATTATCCTGACCAGTTGTATCACCTGGTATGGAAACACCAATGCTCAAGAATGGAAAAGGCTGTGAACAGTGGGGGATATAGCCCAGTCCATCATGGGTAAAGCCCTCTCCACCCCTAAGCATTGGCTCAGGACCACTGGCACACAAGAAAGCAGCATCCAGCATCAAGGACCCTCACCACCCAGGCCACACTCTCTTCTCACTGCTGCCATCGGGAAGGAGGTACAGGAGCCTCAGGGCCCACACCACCAGGTTTAGGAACGGTTATTACCCCTCAACCATCAGGCTCCTGAACCAGTGTCGACAGCTTCACTCACCCCCAAAAGGAACTAATTCTACAAACTATGGAGTCACTTTTAAGGACTCTTCAACTCATGTTTGCAGTATTTATTTGTTTGTTTGTTTATTTATTTAATTATTCATTATTTATTTATTGTATTTGCACACTTTGTCTTCTTTTGCACATTAGTTGTCAGTCTTTGTGTGTTGCTTTTCATTGGCTCCATTGTATTTCTTTGTTCTAATGTGACCACCTTCAAGTAGCAAATGTATATGTACTTCGTTAATAAATTTACTTTGAACATTAAGCCTCCAAAAATCACATAAGTGGGAATATTTACCCTTTTCAGTAGCGGTCTGCACCGTGGATTGCTGTACTAAACGTGACCTGTGCAGTTTGACATGGCAGCTCCCTACAGAGATCACAGCTGCTGTGTCTTGTCTGCCAGTGACTGTGGGAAGCAGGTCAGAGCAGTAATGAAGCCTCCCACTGACAGCCCCAGGCTTCCATGGAGCAGGGGAGACCACATAGGGGGTCGGGTGGGTGTGCAGCTCAGAGAGACACCTGGCTTCACTTTGCAACGCGCAACTGTCCCAGTGGGCGAATTTCACTTTCAGAGGGGTCACTGAGGCCCGGGACCAGAGTTCAGGCTGGCATCGTGATGTGCCAGAACGACTCTCCCCAGTGAGAAAGACTGGACAATACCTGCACTGACTAACTCCACCACTACTTCATAATTTCCTGTCAGCCACCTTATGTACAGCCTACCATCACTTTCTGGACATACAATCCAGCAATGAGCACCATGCTAGAGTAGTGGTTAGCAGCTCAGGCTGTTCTGGAGTTTCTGCACCATCACTATATCCTCCCTGAGGTTTCCTCCCACAGACCAAAGGCCTACAGGGTAGATTAATTGGTCATTGTAAACTGTCCCGTGACTAAGTTAGGGTTAATCAGCGTTGTCAGGGGCTGCTGGCCTTGAAGTGTCAGAAGGGCCTACTCTAACTGTATTGCTAAATAAATAAATATGTATCAAAGCTATCTTATGCATTTATATTTATTATTATTGAGCTCTTTACCTTTCATGTGTGTTTTTTTTTGTGCTGCATTGGATCCGGATTAAGAATGATTTCATTCTCCTTTTTTTAAACAAAACTATAAAAGTTTATTTACAGCACACATACACAAAGGTACAGACAATCAATATTTACAAAGACAGTAAGTATACTCAAATTAAGATGTGGTTACTACTGTGTATAAAACAGTCAATACCACGGGGGGAGGGGGAACCACCGCTCACGGAAATCCCCCCAGTGTGCCTGCTGTGACTGCGTGCTCCCTCTCCAAGGCCAGCCGGGCAGGGACGTACCCTCGGAAAAGGGCCGGGCAGCCCCCTCCACCTTCTGCCACCCAGACCTGTGAATGGCCATCTTGGCCAGGCCCAGGGCCAAGCCTACCAGGAGACCTTCCTCATGCCTCGCCCCCTCCCGAACTGGGTGGCCGTAGATGAGGAGTGCGGGACTAAAGTGCGGCCAGAACCTCAGCAGCAACTCCCTGAGAAACTCGAAGAGCGGCCGCAAACTCTCACATTCCGTAAACGCGTGGTACACTGAATGGACAGGTGGATGGGGTGTCAGTGAACCTGCTCAAGAACCTGTTGTTCAGTACTGCCCAATGCAACACCTTCCACCCCAGGTCCCCAAAGTACAGGGGAAGCACCCCTGCCTAAAGAGACTTACACTGGGGATTATTTTTCATTTTCCTTTGCACTTGTGAACTGGAAATGGCATTAAGCAATCTTGAATCTTTTAAAGTCTACATTAAATACTCTGAGACCTAGAAACATGCATAGCAGCGAACACTCCAGCAAGTGACAACTCAGAGATGCGGCTGTCGGGACCCCTCCTGCCGAACGGCTGTGAGGTTGCTTCCTGGCTGCAGATTGTTCTTTAGACTCCACTACTAAGGCAGAGATGAATGTTGTCCTGCCCAGTCCAAACTCCCACTTGACGTAAGAGGTCCACGTCATATTAACACCTGCACGATATGACCTTCCATTGTAATTTACATGTTAATTCCACTTGCTGGAGTTTAGAAAAATGAGGGAAGATCTTGTTGAAGTCAGTCAAATATTGAAAACCCTAGACAGAGTGGACGTGGAGAGGACATTTACTATAGTGGGGGAATCTAGAACCAAAGGGTGCAGCCTTTGAATTCAAGAACGCCCTGTAGAACAGAGATGAGGAGGAATTTCTTTAGCCAGAGGGTGGTGAATCTGTGGAGTCCATTGCCACAGGTGGCTGTGCAGGCTAATCATTATTTAAAGTGGAAGTTGATAGGTTTTTGATTAGTCAGGGCATCAAAAGTTACAGGGAGAAGGCAGGAGAATGGGGTTGAGAGGGATAATAAGTCAGCCATGATGTAATGGCAGAGTAGACTTGATGGACCTAATGCTGCTCCTATGTCTTATAGTCTTAAGCAAAGTCAGGCGCCACATGTTCCAGTGTCTAGAATCCTGGACGGGTTGAATATGTGGAGCTCTCTGTTGCCTTTACCAATCCTTCACAGTGTCACCCTAGTCTTGTGAACCAATTTCCTTCAAGTGTCCATCCAATTGCCTTCCAAAGGATCGGATTGACAGGCAGGTGGAGATCAGATCATCAGTCACCAAGTTTTAAAAGTAAGTATTTCTTTATAAGTCCTTTAAGGGGATTAATTTTAAAACTGTGCCTTGAAACTTCCCTCTCATTACCTGTTCAAGATGGACACAGTGTTGTCCATATCTATTGAAACTTCTGTCAGGAGAACAGCCCTGAGCTCCAGTCCAATGAAGGATCATAGAGTACTAGAACATGGAAACAGTTCCTTTGGCTCAGTGTTCATGCTGACCCTGGTGCCCACCAGGCTGGTCCCATTTGTCCGCATTTGGCCCATATTCCTCTACACCTTTCCTTTCCATGTACTTATCCAAATCTTCTTTCCATGTTGTTATTGTATCTGCCTCAACTGATTTCCCAGGTGGTTCATTTCATCTGCACACAAAGAAGTTGCCCCTCTGGTCCCTTCTCAAATCTAAACCTATACTCTCTTGTTTATTGACACCTCCTCCTGTGATAAAGACTGTCTGCATGCAGCCTATCCATGCTCCTAAGGAACTGATACAATTCTATAAGGTCTAACCTCACCACTCCCCAATCTCCAACACTCTAACAAATAATATTTCAACTTGCCCAGTCCCTTCCCATACCTGAGGCCCTCGAGTCCCGTGAACATCCTTGTAAATCTTCCCAACACTCTTTCCTGTTTAACAGTATCTCTCCTATAACAGGCCAACCAAAACTGTACACAATACTCCAATTGTGGTCTCACTAACGTCTTGTACGATTGCAACATAGGGTCGTAGAATCATAGAACACTACAGCATAGAACCAGGCTCTTCAGCCTATCTAGTGCACATCAAACTATTACCCTGCCTAGCCCCGTCAACCCACATCTTGACCAGGACTCTGCAAACCCCTGATATCCAAGTACTTATCTCAACTTCTCTTAAATTTTGAAATCAAACCCGCATCCACCACTTCTACTGGGAGCTTGCTTCTCACTCTCACCCATTCTCCGAGTGAAGAAGTTCCCCTTAACTATTTCACCTTTCACCCTTAACCTATGACCTCCGGTCCTAGTCTCACCCAACCTCAGTGGAAATAACCTGCTTGCATTTACCCTATCTAAACCCCTCAAAATCGTCAATATGCCACTCATAATGTTGTATTCTTCTTTCGAATCTCCTCTTATTTTAACCTTTCCCTATTGTATGATATGGCTTTATATCCACCCAGCTCTCTGCTTCTGTTTACTTTTAACCGTGCATTTATCTCTCTTTGCCTTACCTATACATTTGTCTATTTGCCCATCTATCTGAAACAGCCATAGGTATCTTTATGAAACCATTAAATTATAAAATAATTGAAGTCTCCATGCAAAGCCAA